>NW_026136711.1:10424954-11624954 GCF_905237075.1 Dicentrarchus labrax
AATACTTGTCAGTGTGAAGATGAAGTGTCTATCACACATGAGCAGACATAAACTTAGACATTTCCTTTTTTAATTCCTCTGTTATAGACCTCCTTTTCTTCTTGCGTGGCTGTCTCACTCAGACACATAGAATGTCTGACTGCCAGAGTCCTTTAGCCTGTCAAGAGCAGCAGAAAAACAGACACTCAGCAGCCAGCCTGCTCCATATGGTTTACAGTCATTGCAGACAAGGAGAGATATCTGTGAAAGATTTGCCTGGATTCCTTTGCTCTGTCCAGTATTGCCAGTACTCCGTATCACGGGAACTAAATGTCATGCCTGACTGTTGAGCTAAAGAAATTGTGAAACATGAAACATTGTTGGGGATCCACAGACCCACACAAGGAGTGTGAGTTGGGGGGGGTTTGACAGTAACGTTAAGCCCTCAAAGTCTTGACTGGAAGGGACTCATGAAGGGATGAATGCCTAATGCCTCTGGTGGGCAGTGGGAATGAATTGAGAAGCGCTGTAGCCCCAGGCTGCTCTTCAGGTGCTATCCTCATTCAGCTTCCACAACACGCTCACTCATTCACTCACTCAGTCACACACTTTACCCATGGATGGCTGGAGGTGACAACACTGCTCCAGTCACTTCAGGCTCAGACTGCTCAGGAACTCCCAACTTCCACAGTCAAGTGGTATTTCTTATTTTTCAATTTAACATAACAATAAGTAAACACATGAATAGGTGTGTTCATGTGCATTGATGGTGGTACATTTATAAAAGACTATACTAGTATTAAGCCCAGTTCAGGCCAAATATTTGCAATGAGGCAAGTTAAAACTTGCAGCTACCTGCAATGCATTGGTCTGTAACATTCTGAGAACCTGCCAGTTTACACCAATGCAACTAGACGAGACAGTGTATCGTCTCTATGGCAACAAGTCTTTGTACTCTGTCCTAACTGCTGGCTTCTCAGGCTTTTTTTGTAGTTAGATATAATTTGTACCGTCCTAAAATATAAAATGGGAATAGTGACAGTGAGTTACAATGAAAACATAATATGCGAGAGGATCCAGAATTTGGTGCTGTCCATGGAGGCATGGGTACATTTTAAGGCATGTGTCATACAGACGAGGCTCAAAACAAGTTGATGAGATGAGTTTCTTTCCTTCTTCTTCTTTCTTCTAAAACTGACGGTTTGTAAATAACTTGACCTGCTGACTTAGGGCGTTTTCACACATACCTCATTTGGTCCGGACCTTCAGACTTTTCAGTTTGGTCCAAACCAAAATTGTAGGTGAGAAAGGTGCCACGGACCACGGTCCGGATCAAAAGACCAAAATTCGGTCCGAACTAAAGAGGTGGTCTCGGTCCGGATCAAACTTGAACCATGGTTCGGCTCGTTTACAGTATGAAAACACTTTTTGGATGGTTCGGACTTTTGGACCAATTACAGGAAGTTAGGCATACGTACCATAGAAGAAGAAGAAAAAAAATGGAAGAAAACCCCCGCCAGAACAAGCAGAAATGAGTCGTGGAAGTACGTGGGGAGAGGAGGAGATTATATGTTTATGTTGGTAGTAATACCATAATAACGCAAGTTTTGCACATGACTCAGTGTGCCAAACTGGTTCAGCCATAAAATACACATTTCTATTAGAGCTGAAACAATTGATCACCATAAAATGAATTGTCAACAAGTCAACATTTAAACATTTGCTGGTTCCAACTACAACGATAAATTTAAGATTTTGGGTGAAGATGTTACCTTAGGCTCTGGCCTGGGAACTTGTGATGGACAACAAAGCCAGCAAATATTTATGTGACCCATGAATTGGGGCATCACATGTTTCTACATAATGATCAAGGCGTGCAGCAAGTGTCTGCACACAGACGAGTGCATGTAGATCATTGATTACATGGTTGCCAGCACGTCATAGGGAGGTGCTGTGATCAAACTAAAGCCCTGTGGCATGCTCATGCTGGATCTGAGAGATGTGCTCCAGGCTGAGGCTGTGATGGTCTCAAAGTCCTATGTGGGGGGGAAACCAGGTCACTGCTGAATGCATATGAATTGAGGATTCATGTTTCTGAACAACTTTGTACGTCACTGAGGACAAGGAGCCCACGTTCATACTCTGTAGATGCGGTTATTTACAAAGTCTGGATTAGAGAGTGGGTGATGTTAAATAGTCGGAGCTCCTCCGTGGGCTGTCCACGGTAAAATAATACTGTTGACTGTCTCACTCTCTGTCTCCTCTTCGCTCAGCTGTCTGCAACTGCATTCACTCAGCCTGGCAGGAAATAATTGCTTGTCCTCAACACAGCACTTCAAATAAAAGAGCTGTGTTAATGAGGGCTTTCCTGCGCCTCTCTCTCACTCTATCACACTCACCATCGCTCGCTCACTCTCTTCATTACTCTGCCTCTCCGTGAAGTGCTTGGGCTCATTGTTTTTGCATTCTCTAGAAAGAGTCCCCCCTGAAATAGTAGCTTCAGCTTTTGCTCTGGGCTTGCAGTTTTGGCTGCTCCTGGCCAGCGAGAGCACCAGCTGAGCAGAGATGTGTCTGTCTCCGGGATGGTTCAGGCTGAGTGGAGCAGTCTAACTATGGGTGTCAGTCTGACTGAATTAGGAGCTTTTAAGCATGATGATAGTTATTTCAGGGCATCCCGTGGAGGGAGTCTCCCCACTCCTTCCTCCCCCAGACACTGGAATGTAGGGGCAAGCATAGGAGGAGCTGTCAATCACGGCCTATTGTTGTGCGAAGGGGAGGTAATAAGCTGTGAGCCCTCACAGTGGGAAATGATTCGACAGCAGGCTTTACAACACATTCACTCAAACACACACACACACACACAGTTTCCCTAGGAATATATTGGCAGCAGTGGGAGGTTGGAGCAATTTCTGCAATTGGACCCTGGGGTTCACTCCTGGTCCTGCTCCCAGGATCATTTCCAGTACGTCTTGTGAAATATAGATGTTTCTTGTTTGGATTAGGTGTTTGCAAAATAATATGGTTCAGTAGTCATTTTTAGCAGTGTTGTAGTTTAATTAGTACATTCTAGGCTCAACAACATCTACAGATTATTTAAATATGAGCTGCATTTTAAATATTGAAATATATTTTTAAGCAGAGGCAGACTTTTACAGCTGTTAAGGACCATCGCTATTTAATAAATGCAAGTCACACATGCATATAGTGTCATGCATCTCCAGCCATATTAATGAGCCACAGAGCATTGCTGTGCAAAGCCATGATGGGTGGTCAGTAAATAAATAATGGGGCAAAGAGAGTGGTGGCTCTGTCATGCCAGCAGCAACTCATGGCTGACTTACAGCTGGCACTGAATCAGCGTTTAACTACCGGGTCTGTTTCTGCCACCACCGCTACTGCTGACACAAATCTCAGGCTCCGACCAGGGCTTCAGCTCTGCAACAGGCCAAAGAGGCGTGGAGCTTATCAGTCAATCAATCACTCATTCACCACCTCCTCGGCTAACAGCTCTCACTGCCAAACAAAATGATTTCTGGTCCTGTTGGATGCTGTCTGCGTTCACAATCTGTTTACTCATGGCTGTGGGTTAGAGATTTATTTTTTCACAAGGGCTATGTGTGGGTGAGCACATGTCATCATTTAAGCTTTGCTCACTGCTGTTTTCTCATGTAGCTCAAGCCTCCTCAAAACCTGAGTTCTTTGTCACACTTTCTCAGTGGCATGTTGACGCTTCCCCACCAGATGTTGACATCAGATCAGGAATCCACAAGGTTCCCATTGGATGGGCTGCATTGGGTCATCAAAAGAGGATAAATGTATTTTAATAACATTTGGTTTATATTTCACAGCAAATTCAGCATTGAGTCATGGCATGTATTATTTGCTCTATAGATTTAGAAAAACAACCTTACACAGTTTGGGCTTGCTTGACAAATTGGTGTTGTCAGTACAGGCAAGGAGGTCCAATGCTATAAACCCAACATCATTACCGATCACTAGACGCAGCATCGGCCGATTTCCGGTCACTGCTTCTATTTAAAGCCTTATGTTTATAGTGTACGCTCACGCCTACACCTCTGTTCCACACCCGCCTCTCTCTGCTCCTCTCTCCATATACTTTGTAAGTCATTACGTTTTATAAAGTCGCCCAAGAAACACAACACGTTTTGAATGTTTTCACCCACGATTCTGTTTTTTCCAATTTAAATCTATGTTTGTCAAAGACTGAATAACCTTCCTGTGGAATAAAATAAATGCGTCAGCTGATCGGCTGGTTGGCTCTTCTGGTCGGCATTTGTAGAGATCGGCGAACTAATTAGAACGAATTTCAGCCGATTGCAATCGCTGACCGATCAATCGGAGCTCCCTTACCCGATATGGGAAGTGATGACTCCAGATTGAAATGGAATTGGGATCAAATTGATGGGAACAGGACAGAGGTGGCAGTTATGAAGCTAGGATAGGATGGGAAGAAAATCCCACTCCCATATCAGTCTTTAATTTCGCACTCACTGAAGGTCTCCAGAAGGTACCTCACACAAGGGCAGCAGGTAGAAAGAGCCCCAGGCTCCAGAGAACCAGGACAGCTAATGGATACTGGATCAACAGCCCAGGGTCCTCAGCATTTGCCACAGCTGGTGTATTGATTTAAGCGTAGTGCGAGCATCACGACATGATGCTCTATTATGCACCAATTGATTGCCTTCTGATCGGCCGCCCCCTCATCAGAAGAGGCCCTCTCTGACTGTAATGGGCTGCAGCAGGAGGAGACTAAATGAGTTTGATGGAGCAGTAGAGAAAAAAAGTCACCAAAGAATTGGACTGTTAAGAGTTTTAAAGTGCTTGGCTACTTAAAGATAGAGGGACTGAGGGAGCGGAGTGTCGGTTGTGAAAGACATGCGAGGATGGAAGTGCAGAAACGAGAGTAACTGGACTGGCAATATGATGCTGCCAAATTGAAACCCTGAGGCTAACCACTTAAGCGGCTGTCTGAAAACCACTCTCCACAGCAAGCCACTGAAATCAGCGTCATCAGTCCTGATGCACTATTGAGCTTCTTTTGTTTTGCCACATGAATTTGCCTCTACACCCGTTTCACTACAGCCCATTCCCATGGCACACCTAAAAACATTACTGTGAGAGCTTCATATTCCAGCAGTACCACTTGTTTATCTGGCCTCATGCTAAGACCAACAGAGTTTCTACAACTTTCAAGGCTGCCTACTTGACCGCAGGTCTCCTAAAGCAGCTGAGAATCAAGGGACCTCCTCTCCACTGCCGGGATATCACAATATCTTCCTGCCAAGACTAGAATTGGACTTGGAAGAGTTAGGTATACACAGCTAGCTAGTATAACTTGTTGTGTTCCTGTTGAAAGGTCTCCTGAGCAGCCACTGAGCCGTGCCAGGCTGTTTGTTTGCACGCTAAGCTTTTCAAGTGCGTGTTTGTGTGTGTGTGAGTGTACTTGTGGTTTACTCCTCACCATGCTTGCCCAGTGCTGGCCTGTGATTATCTGTGTTGCTGGCTGCAGTTTGGTCTCGGCTGAGTCGGAGCCTCTGGAAGGCTGCAGTCATCTTTTCCTCTCCCCTGAGGTCTTCTGCTTCCCCCCTAGATGCTGCCAGCTGGTGTCCATTATGCTGCAGGTGTGTGCTTTTGCTCAAGCAGTCTAACTTTGGGCTAGCATTTTGCCTCACAGCTTAAGGCCGTGTTCATCTGCACAGCCGATGGAGCAAGATGCTGCTGTTGTTGCGTGCATGTTTGTAACAGTTGAGCGGTGATACACCACAGTGGTAAAGGTGGTTTCAGAAATGCATGGGTTTATGTGAAGCACCCGATTTTTGGAAATCAGTGGTATGTTGCATTACATATCTTACTTGCTGTTATTGTTTTCGCTGATTAACAATGATCAAAGTCAAAGAGATGTTTGTGTTTGTAAATGAGTCAAAGGGGGACAGAGTAGCTCTATGGTTGCTGGTGAGCTCAGTGAGCAGAGCAGCTACACCATGTCCAACTGAATCTCAGTCTGTGACAAATGGGGCCAACCCTGCAGTAATCAGATTAGAGGACCTAAGTGACGTGCTGCAAATGTCCCACCTTGTGATCCTGTGCATTCATTTTATTACAGCCGTGAGCTAATGAGATTAGCCCTCAAAACAGAGCTGCCTCACCAGGAAGCGGCTGCGTAAACCTACCTCTGCAGCAGCTGGGAGCATCAGCTCCTTTCCCTCGCCGGCCTCTAGGTTCAGTCACCTCTCTTTGTCAGCCGTAGTGTGACTGTGCTGGTATGTTGCCACTATGAGGCTAATTCATGTTTGTGCCTTGGATCTCTCCCACAGGAAACCCAGGATCAACTCCCAGCTGGTTGCCCAGCAGGTGGCTCAGCAGTACCCGATGCCTCCCCCGCCCAAGAAGGAGCGGAGGGAGAGGAGTGAGCGCACAGACAAGGAGCGCCCCGATGGCGAAGGAGAGCGCGCCAATGGAGAGGGTCGCCCAGAGGGTGAGCGTCCAGAGAGAGTGAGGCCAGAGGGAGACACTGCTGAGAAGGAAAATACTGACAAGGAACAGCCAATCAAAGACAAACCCGACACAGAGAAGGACATCAGCCCAGCCGTCACGAAGAAGCCCAGCAGCAAAAAGACCAGGTCAGTGTGCACGGCGAGGCTTCTGTTGTGTCTCTGGATGTTGTCTGTGCAGATATCCTAACAGGTGTGTATCTGTTTTTCTCCAGACCCAAATCAGACAACCATCAGAGCCCACCCAGTGAAAAACACAGCATACAGTCTGGCAAATCAACAACCAAGACCAACAAGAACTCTCACATTTCCAGGTATGTAGCACTTTCTCATAGTGTTTGGCAGAACACATGGTTTAGCATCTCTGACTACACAGTACGCCTTTTTAGAGAAACTCATGCAGCACAAGGCTAGTGGGAAACCTCAAATGATTCACAAATGATCTTTTACACTAAACACCCACTCTCACTTTATGTACACTTGTTCTGACTGTTCGTGTGTCACCCAGTGAATTGAGCAATTTAGTGTAACCGCCCCCGCAGTGCTGGCTCCCCCTTGTTGTTGCTGAGGCACACATATTGTGGTTGCCATTTCTGGTTATTAACATTTGTTTTGTTTTTCTTTTTTCCTCTGTCTGTGTCACTCAGGCCCAAACTGAAGAACATTGACCGGAGCACCGCCCAGCAGTTGGCTATCACCGTAGGGAACGTGACAGTGATCATAACAGACTTTAAGGAGAAGACCCGCTCCTCCTCCACGTCCTCGTCCACCATTACGTCCAGCGCGGGCTCCGAACAACAGCACCAGAGCTCCGGCTCCGAGAGCATGGACAAGGGCTCGTCGCGCGCCTCCACACCTAAAGGGGATCTGTCTGTGGGGCACGACGAGTCGTTCTGAGGTCCTGCCCCTATCCCTGTCCCACAACCCCCGGTCCTCGCCCTCCTCCACTCCCCCCTTTCCCCCACGTTTCTGGACACTATGGATCCCATAGGGGGAGAGATTTCACCTTTCCCATCGCTGCCCTGCCTTCATTCCATGACCACCCCTGGATGCTGAGAGGGAGCTGGCTGGCTGGCAGAGAGGAACATTGTGATGCGCCTGTTGAGGAACTTCCCTCGTGGTTACACCCGTGGAACAGGCGAGCAGAGCTGGGTTTTACAAGGAGTAACGCCCCCAACCCCAACCTCCCCCGCGGTAGCATCCAGACACTTGTATGTATTGTTTTATATTCGTACGTGGATGTGAGGCCAAGTCGACATTTTTTTTTTTCTTTTTTGTAAAGAAGAATTCTCCGCTGGGCACAATAACCACCATCATTTCAATAACTTTAAACTATTATTACCCTTATTTATTACCTGTTGCACCTGTATACTTTGATGTTCTCCTTTTTATGTTGAAGCTTTGCTGTGTAGCTCTGCCGATCGATCATTCCTTCAGTGTTTTTATTACAGTTTGAAAACGATAGGACAAGACTCGAGTCACACAGACAGACACACACAAACACACTCTCACACACACACACACACACACTGGTGCTAGATACACTGTGAAGCGGTTTTGCAGATCTGGGATTGCTCTTTCAGTCAATGTGACAAAGTGCTGATGAATCAAATTCTCGTTCACTTTTCTCAACAACACTGTCTCACTCTGAACACTGTCGGGACCTCCACCAGGTCCGTCTACTTGTTCTCTACAGGTCAGTGTGCTTCAGAAGGTCACTTGAGGTTCACACACCTGACTTTTTCAACTAGATTGTCTATGATTTAGTATGCTATAGCAAATCTCTTATACAGTATCTTATGTCCATAACTGTACAGTGTAGGCTGTTGTGTAAAACACTAAAAGCTGTTGATATTTTCTGCATTCCGTACTTCGATATTGAGTTTTCTGGCTGAAGGTAGAGCTGTCCTCTCAGCTCTTGAGCCAGAGTTTTTTCTGTTGTGACTGAAGGATGGTTACACACAGTTCCACTTGGTAAAACCATATCGAACTGTTAAATAGACCTGTTGTGTCAAGCTGTTGTGAATCGATTTCATTTTCCTTTCTGTTATGGTCCTGAAGACAACTTTGAATCTTCATTCTCTCAACCTGAAAACAAGTGCAAAGACATGAACAATTTGAAGAGACTGACAATTCAATTTAATTTTTTCTTTTTCTTTTTTTATTAATTTAAGACTCCTGTCATTGAAGGCAAAAAATATTGCAGTAGTTAATAGAACACAAATGCTCTTTCAATTTTTAGAACAGCAAGGCTTATTTAAGGGTTTTAATTCACTTTCACCTTAGCTGATACTAGACCAACATAATTTCCTTTTTAACTGTATGAAATTGTATAAAGAATAAATGTGTATATGATATCTTAGTTTTATTTATTGAAGGACCAAAGGAATTTCATAATGACATGATAAATAGACAGATAAATAACAATTTGAAATGCAATTATCTAATGTGTGAGATGAATAACAGTTTAAATAAAGACTAATATAATCCATGTTAATGGTGTTCTTATTGTCCACTTGTCTCTGTGCACAGCTAAATTGGGGCAAAGAACTGTCAATACTGTGAGCCGAGTCGAAGAACACTACCGGCTCCGCACCCAGTGGTGTGGATCTTGCCTCATTGTGCATGCGATGAGAAGCAGGCTGGGTGCGGGTGGGTAGCTGAGAAGAGCTCTGGGTCTGCTGGGCCGAACCTTTGGCTTTAGTGAGCCCCCTCTTCACTCTGCTGGACTACCACAGTACATGTAGCTCCCTTAACAGAGGCCCCAACTCGCCAATTGAGCCGCTCCCAGAGCAACTAAAACCAGGTTAGATGAGGTTAACTATTCCCAGACAGTCTGGATCTGAGGGGCAGGTTTTGATCTGTATCGACTAAAAGCATTGCAGTTTCACACGTAGGGAAGATGATCACATGTTGGAAGTAATGTTGGAAGCCCAAGAGATATGTGTTCATCAGTTTTTCTGCTGTTAAGCTATGGTTAATATGTAATTACGTACTTTATTGCATACAAATATGGAATCAGTGTTCAAAGTGAGGAAAATCAATGTGAATACAATTTAAGAAGTGGGACTGTGGGGTCAGAGGGGAAACATGCTTTGTTCAATTTTTACTGAGAATAAAAGCCTGCTTTGTAATGCAATCTATTAGAAATGGGCCTAAAAAGCCATCTTTTCACCTGCCTTATCTGCAACCACATTCACTTGACTGAGTACTCCAACAGAAAGATTCATTGTTAAATTATTGACAAATGGCCATTTGCTGAATATATGAATTATTGCTTGTATATAGAATTTTAACAAGGTGCAAAAGCAGACACTATGAATAATGGCATTGGAGCTGAAGTCTTTTGTTTCCTGTTTCCTTTCCGCGCAAGCAGTTCTGTTCTTGTGTGCGACCAGTAACCTTAATTTACTGTGTAAAGATGGTTACATTTTTTAGCTTTGTTTGTCAGAGACCCAAATATAGAAGGCTTGTTTACTGACTGTATAACCTTAACCGTGAATTTCCAATTAAGTGTATTATACAAACTCATTTCTTCCTATAACAATGTCTTGTACAATGCTTTTAAAGTTATTGCTGGGTTTTAAAAAAAATATGAAAAAAAAGTTTTAGGGACAGTACAATAATCCATTCTTTGTTTAATCCAGTTTTAGTTTTTTTTTTAACTTATAGCTGATGTGTCATTGTTTCCCCTTGTGAAATGGTCACATTATGTTCCTGGTGTGGAAATGTACGCAGCATTTTCAGCGGATCACGGCTCCTTGTCTAGCTTATAATGTTAAAATAATACATGTTTCTGGCATGTGCACGACTTTGCGCTTATAGGCTAACCTGATCATTTTCCTTCGCTTCAAATAGAAATGTCTATTTATGAATTTTGCTTGTAGTTTTTCACAAATAAAATTGTTAAAGTTATCTATTTTCTGGCTGCTCTGTGTGCTTTATTGGTTCTATTCATCCACACATACACATGTATTTACACACACATGCAAGTTCAGATCTTCATTTGCTTTACACTATCAGATAACCGGAAATGGGTTTGGATCTGAGACGGCAGACTATTGATTGAGATGTCCTGGAGAGTGTGTGTTGGCAGGACAGGAAGCCTCCACAGTGCAGTGACACATGACATGAGGGAGCCCTCATATTGACAGCAGCTTTCAATCATGTCTCCCTCCAGAGGCTGGTTAGCAGCCCACTAATGCGCCATCTAAAAGCTCCAACTGCATTCCTCTGTCGCCACTGATAATCTGTACAGATATTCAGATAAAAGTCCGGAGCAGAGAACAGCTGATGCTCACATTCGCTTTAAAAGTAGATTCACATGAGTGATGAGATGCTTCACTGGGTGGACCTATTCCATTTCCCCCTGGTTCATGCATTAATACACTTTGTCCAAATTTCCATTTTACTCTAGTGTTCAAAACGCCACAGTTTTGTGGTTTAACATTTTAGGTTTTTGTTAAAAAAAAAAGTTTTTTATTGATTTGGGGATTTTTTTCCTCCTCTTAAAATTCACCAATCAATATTTCAAAATAAGGGCTTTTGATGAATAATAAATCAGAAGATTTTTCTTTAAATAAATAATGAATCAGAAGAGCTGTTTGTGTCTCCAAGTGGCTAAGATCTCATATTTTGGAATTAATCTTACACCTTGACTATATGTTGAGCTAGTCCTGGACACAGGTTGAATATGCTGCAATACATACTCATACGGAGTTTGAAAGACAGGCATTTTCCAGCTGGGGAAAGTCTAATGTGTTGCATTATAGGAAATGTTTTTTGAAGCTTGACAGGGGCGGATCTAGATCACCCCTAAAATTGCCACCCCAGTTCGATGTCAAATGCTGTCAAATTTGCCACACTTATTTAGATAATTTTTAAAAATACAGTGTTTTAAAAAATGGAAATTACACATTTTATACTAAGTGATAGATTTGTAGATAGATTTGAAAATAAAACAGTTTATTGCATTTATATCTACCACCCCTTAAAGTCAACAATTATGGAGTCATTACAATTGAACAAGCAAATATGAATTTTGCTTCAGAGTAAATGTACTCGAGTAAAATATAAGTAGCAGTTCCTCAACCCAAGCAGGATATTTTGGTATTCTTACCACCTCTGGCTATATATTCCGAGGTATCCTTGAGCCCTGATACTTAACCTGTATCTGCTCCTGGGCTGCTGAGGAGGGAGCACAGAGAATCTCCCCCTTGAGGGATAAATGAAGTATATCATAAAAAGAAAATTGCCTTCAGGTCACTACCCAAGTAGCAAGGGTAAAAACCTAACATACAAGGCGACTTTAAAGCCATAAAATAAAATTGCCATGTCGTGGGAGGGAGTAAAAATGGAACAAGTTGGCATTTGCTCTGAAGGTGCCTTTATGATGTTTGTTCATAAGGTTTCTCAAAGTCCTCCCTCAAATATTGTGCAAGTATATCCAAACAGAGCAGGCAGGATTTCAGTAATCCATTAGTGCATTCTTTGGGATGCTATGAAAAAATTACGAGGAGGAGTGTGAAATGTAGGACATCTTGGTGGCTCTTGTTCATCAAACAGCAACCCCTCTTCTTTTCTTCCTCTATCAAAGAGCGCACCGGTCAAAAGCGTCTCTGGGATCGTTTCCGTTCAGGTCAGGGTCCAACCAGATGGGAGCCTTCCGTTACAATCGACCTCTCTGCCAGCCTGGACCGCCATACCATGACCAGATCCATATGTTAAGGAAGGACTGAACATCTGCAGATAAGAAACCACCACTTTAATGTGAAAAGGAAATCAAGAAGCTCGATGCAGAACACCGGCAATGTGCGAAGCAGAGGGTGAAGCGAGCCATGTTTCCTTTCAAACCACAATTTCTGTGATCTTTGCTGTGGTGCCTGTGCTTGTGATCCGGAAGTACTGAGGAAGATGTGCTGTTTAAATAGCTGTTTATCATCTTCACAGACGTCAGCTCATTGCTGTTTATTTTTACCACTGAGCTGTAGTCATCAAGAGTCAAATTCAAGTGAGTGATTAAATCCAGTTTTTATTTACTACACTCCTCCATCTGTACAGTATCAGACTGATCTTGTTAACAAAAATCATGTTTCACACATTGTGCTTTACAGAGGAAAACGTAGCTGCTAAAAGGAAGTAAAGATGCACTGTGAAAACTCAAACCACAAATCACACACACAAATGCATACATCATTTCCTGTAAAATGATATTGGGCTACATGAATCTACATTCATTGTACATCCCAACTGTTCATCTAAAAAGGGGAAGTAGCTTATGTTGGTGCATTTTTCCAGTGCAGATTGCTCCTGCAACACTGAGGGAGAAAAAAAATAGAAATACTGCCTCTACACCTGAACTTCAACCTGTTGACTTCAGGCAACATGAACTATTCTACATTAAAACAACAGCTTCGAAATCATTTCCATGCTGCACTGTTGTGTAATAGCTGAATTGTGCCTCTGTATGTAACTTCAGTATCAGGAACTGGAGCCGGATGGGCAGCCAATGTAACCGGGCTCAGCAGCCTCTACGGACATCATGACAGAGGCGAAGAGACCAAAGAGGACGTTCATGGAGGAAGCTAAGAAGAGAAGAAGAGTGATTGAGCATGAGGCTGCTGGACAAACCACGGACTGGCTTTTAGTTGTTGAAATAAAAGGCTGCAGACAAACAGTGAGCTAGCCTTCTTGCTGTCAGACTAGTCAGTTTGGCAGTGCTTGTCAACTAGCTAGTTTTTTTTATCATTTTACTATTCTGCAGTCAGATTCAGCATCTGTGCAATATTTATGTTTATATATATATATATATATATATATATATATATATATATATATATATATATATTGTATATATAGATAACAATGTATGAAATATGAGGTACAATTTACAAAACTCTCAATAATAATAACTTTATTTATATAACAACTTTAAAAAACAGAATTCCACTCACTCACAAACTTGTTCCAGAGCTTCTGACTATGTCTTCATCATCATAGTCTTCATCAGCTGATGGAGTTTGCTCAGTTGTCATGGAACTGTAAATGTTCAAACTTTCCATTATTTTGAACTTCACAAGGACTTCTCATCTATGTTGATTTAAAGTGTAGCTTCCCAAATCAAGGTCCACTTAGTCGCTTATTCAAAAGCTTTAGAAAATATCACACACTCTTCATACCGGTCCAATCTGGTTTTGCTGGCAAGATTTAACATTTCTAGATGGAGGGTCCGGAAACCTTGGCAGCAAGTGATGGTAAAAATGATGTTCTATTTCACACATGCACAGCTCTCTAATGGGACTCTGTGGGCACATCAGGATCTGCACACTCAAAATTTGCATGCACATGCTGAGCCAATCAGAATCTGCCTATTCAACCGTGCTGGGGTGCCCTTGTAAAAGGGCAGCACTGACCCCTATTCCTCAAACACTTTTTAAAGTGACTCAACATGTGGTCAACCCAAGACTCCTGTCTCGGCTCTGCTTCCCTGATTGCAGGACTCCCCAATAGTAAGGTCGGCTGCCAAAGCTCAGTTGTGTTTTTCCCTCCACTCACAATCAGCCATGTCCTAAAAGGAGCTTGCAGGCTGGTGAAGGAGAGGTTGAGGATAATTTCTCTCTGGATCAAATGAAGTTTAGCTTAATGGGACCATGTGGCCATATTCCTCACGAGACTGATCTGACCTCTGCCTCTATGGGTGAGCCCAACCCCCAATTGGGGGTTTACAGTCTGTTTGTCAAGTAACGCTGCTCATGTGCCTGATATTCAGGCATGCTAACGCGTGTGCATCAGTACTTGTCTCACAGTTATAGAATACATACACCCCATAAACATACTGCTTGGTTCCTGCTGTATGAACACATTTCTTTTATTCTGAGGAGCGGAGGCAGCACCAGCTAACCTGGTTATCTTGTCTTTACACCTGGAGCAACAGACTGATACAAAATGTGTTGAGAACAGAAAATATATTGTTGTAGATCATAATACTGTCAAAGGCCGCATCAAATTCATGTTCATGTTTCAAATAGATTTTCCCCACTCAGCGACACACCCACTGAGGAACCAACTCTGGTTATTGGCAGCTCCATAATCAGAAACGTGAAGTTAGCGAAGCCAGCGGCCACAGTTAAATGTATCCCTGGGGCCAGAGCGGGCGACATTGAATCATATTTAAAACTGCTGGCGAAAGATAAGCGTAAATATAATAAGATAGTTATTCACGTCAGCGGTAATGACACCCAATTACACTAATTGGAGATCACTAAAATGAATGTGGAGTCGGTGTGTAATTATGCAAAACAATGTCGGACTCCGTAGTTTTCTCTGGACCCCTGCCCAATGTGACCAGTGATGACATGTATAGCCGCATGTCGGACATTCCACCAATGGCTGTCGAGGTGGTGTCCAGACAACGATGTGGGCTTCATTGATAACTGGCAGTCTTTTTGGGGAAAACCTGGTCTGATTAGGAGAGACAGCATCCATCCCACTTTGGATGGAGCGGCTCTCTTATCTAGCAACATGGCAAAGTTTATTTCTAAAACCTGACAGTCCAGAGTTGGGACCAGGAAGCAGAGCTGCTGTCTTACACACTTCTCTGCTCTTCCTTTAGAACAGTCACCCACCCAAAACCCCATAGAGACTGTGTCTGTCCCCCGACCACCTAAATTATTTAAAGAAATAGAAACAAGAGGAGTTAAACATACAAACCTAATAAAAATTAAAACCAACTCCTCAGTAGCACAAAATAAGAGAATGAAATGTGGGCTGTTAAATATCAGGTCTCTGTCCTCTAAAGCTGTTTCAGTGAATGAATTAATATCAGATTATGATATTGATATACTTTGTCTGACTGAGACCTGGTTGTCCCACAAAGAGTATGTTAGCCTAAATGAATCCACCCCCCCAGTCATATTAATACTCACATTCCTCGAGGCACTGGCCCAGGAGGTGGAGTAGCAGCCATATATGATTCGAGTGTTTTAATGGACCCTAAACCTAAACTAAATTATAATTCATTTGAAAGCCTTGTTCTTAGTCTTTCTCACCCAAACTGGAAAACACTGCAGCCAGTTCTATTTGTTATATTGTACCGCGCTCCTGGACCGTACTCTGATTTTATATCTGAATTCTCTGAGTTTTTATCAAGTTTAGTCCTCAAATCAGATAAAGTAATTATTGTGGGTGATTTTAATATTCATGTGGATGTTGAAAATGACAGTCTTAGTAACGTATTTATCTCATTAATAAAGAGTGTAAATAAACCAACTCATTGTTTTAATCACACTCTTGACCTTGTTCTATCATATGGGATAGATATTGAACATTTAATAGTCTTCCCACATAATCCTTTTCTATCTGACCATTATTTAAACACTTTTGAATTTGTATTATTAGATTATAAGCCATTAGGCAAAACTTCCTACAGCAGATGTCTATCTGACATTGCTGTAGCTAAATTTAAGGAGGAGATTCCAACAGAGTTTAATTCAATGCCATGTCTGAATGTAACAGAGTCCTATAATAACTTTAGTCCCTCCAAAATTGATATTCTTGTTAATAGTGCTGCAGGCTCACTACGATCAACATTAGACTCTATCACTCCTATAAAAAGGAAATTATTAAAACATAGGAGACTAGCACAGTGGTACAACCACCAAACCCGCCAACTGAATCAAAAAACAAGGAAATCGGAAAGAAAATGGTGCTCTTCCAAATTATTAGAATATCGCTCAATTTGGCAAGATAATCTTAAAACTTCTAGAAAGGCCCTCTGTAATGCCAGAGGAGCCTATTACTCAGCACTAATAGAAGAAAATAAGAACAACCCCAGGTTCCTCTTGCGCACTGTAGCCAGGCTGACAGAGAGTCACAGCTCTATTGAGCCACATATCCCCTCAAACTTAAATAGCAATGACTTCATGAGCTTCTTTTATAATAAAATTATTACTATTAGAGAGAAAATTAGTCACCAAATGCCCTCAACAGGTATCACTGGCTCTCCAAGTTTAGGAACTTTAACTAATGTAAACTCACATATATATTTAGAATGTTTTTCTGCTATTAATCTTCATTAGTTAACTTCAATATTTCTTCATCGAAGCCATCAACTTGTCTATTAGACCCCATCCCAACTAAGCTGCTTAAAGAAGTCGTACCCTTAATTGGTACTTCTTTACTAGATACGATTAATA
Organism: Dicentrarchus labrax; assembly: GCF_905237075.1. Taxonomy (NCBI): domain Eukaryota; kingdom Metazoa; phylum Chordata; class Actinopteri; family Moronidae; genus Dicentrarchus; species Dicentrarchus labrax. Next base: position 10,441,639 of record NW_026136711.1, read on the forward strand.
TTTCTTTATTATCAGGACATGTACCACAGTCCTTTAAAGTAGCTGTAATTAAACCCTTTCTTAAAAAGCCCACTCTTGACCCAGGGGTTTTAGTCAACTATAGACCGATTTCTAACCTCCCCTTTCTCTCTAAGATTCTGGAGAAAGTAGTCGACAAAGAGTTGTGTGACTTTCTACATAACAATAGTTTATTTGAGGATTTTCAGTCAGGATTTAGAGTTCATCACAGCACAGAGACAGCTCTGGTTAAAGTTAATAATGACCTTTTGATTGCTTTCGACAATGGACTTGTCTCTGTACTTGTATTATTAGATCTTAGTGCTGCATTTGACACCATTGACCATAATATTCTTTTACAGAGAAATTGGCATTAAAGGAACCGCACTAAGTTGGTTTAAGTCATACTTATCAGATTGTTCGCAGTTTGCACATGTTAACGATGAATCTTCCATAAATACTACAGTTAGTCATGGAGTTCCACAAGGTTCTGTACTTGGACCAATACTATTTACTTTATATATGCTCCCTTTAGACAACATTATTAGGAATCACTCCATTCACTTTCATTGCTATGCAGATGATACGCAGTTATATCTATCGATCAAGCCAGATGAAATTAATCAATTATCTAAATTACAAACATGTCTTAAGGACATAAAATCCTGGATGAGCTGCAATTTTCTGATGTTAAACTCAGAAAAAAACAAAATTCTTGTACTTGGCCCCAAAAACCTTAGAGACTCATTGTCTAAAGATATAGCTACTCTAGATGGCATTACCTTGGCCTCTAGCACCACTGTCAGGAATCTTGGAGTTATCTTTGATCCCACATGAAGCAGACCTCTAGGACTGCCTTCTTTCATTTACGTAATATTCCAATAATTAGACACATCCTATCACAGACAGATGCAGAAGAACTAATCCATGCATTTGTTACTTCTAGGCTGGATTACTACAACTCTTTATTATCAGGTTGCCCCAATAAGTCCATTAATGCTCCAATTAATTCAGAACGCTGCAGCACGAGTACTGACAGGAACTAGAAAAAGAGATCACATCTCTCCTGTACTAGCTTCTCTGCACTGGCTCCCTGTAAAATTTAGAATAGAATTTAAATCCTCCTCCTCACCTACAAAGCTCTTCATGGTCAGGCCCCTTCATATCTTAATGAGCTCATAGTACCCTATTACCCCACTAGAACACTGCGTTCTCTGAATGCTGGGCTACTTGTGGTTCCTATAGTCTCTAAAAGTAGAACAGGAGCCAGAGCCTTCAGTTACCAAGCTCCTCTCCTGTGGAACCAGCTTCCAGTTGTGGTTCGGGAGGCAGACACCCTCACCACATTTAAGAGTAGGCTTAAGACGTTCCTCTTTGATAAAGCTTATAGTTAGGGCTGGATCAGGTGAGTCCTGAACCATCCCTTAGTTATGCTGCTGTAGGCCTAGACCATCGGGGGATTTCCCATGGTGCACTGAGCTCCTCTCTTCCTCTCTGCACTCATTCATGTCCCATTAATACATGTTACTAACTTTACTTCTTCCCCGGAGTTCTTGTGCTTTCTCGTCTTGCAGGTTCTCATGGATCCTGGTGGAGCCTCCTACCATGGTCCTACTTGACTGCCATTGCTAATATCACTGATATTATTGTTATTTTTATTATTATTAATATTATTATTACTACAGTTACTATTATTATTATTATGACTATTGTCGCTGCTCGTTGTCCCCCATCGTTGCTGTTGTCGTCGTCATCATCTTCTTCATGTTCATCATCATCAGTCACTACAATTAGTGTAGTTGTTGCTACTGTTGTTGCTGTGCAACTATCTGTCTATCTGTCTCTCTCTCTCTCACCCCAACTGGTCGAGGCAGACGACCACCCACCTGGAGGCAGTAACAGGCAGTTTTTCCTTCCTTGCTCCTGGTGGTACTTTGGCTCTGTAAATGTTATAAGGGTTGTTAGAGCTTTTGAAAGTGTCCTGAGATAACTTCTGTTATGAATTGGAACTATACAAATAAAATTGAATTGAATTGAAATTAGATTCTGTCTTTTGTTTCAATTCCACTCTACCTCTGATTTAAAAAAAGCAAGTTATGATAAAAAATCAATTTAGTTTCAGTTTGGAACTACAGTGACTCAACTGACTTGATTATAGAATAAAGGACTGGCCTGCCCCAGCTATTTGGAAATCCATCACTAAGTTTGAGAGTAAAATTGCTCTGCCTAGTTTAAAAGTCAATTTAGACATTTTTTAAATCTTATTTATACATATATATGCATTCATGTAGAAATGGTTGTTTGATTTAGTAGCATTCATGCAGTGAAGAAGGAGTGGAGAATTATGCTAATCTAGCTAATGTTGTATGTGCATGAGTCTGTGGGCTAGTTTTGGAATTTTATGTAGGCCTCTGTTGTGTTATTTCTGTGAAATGTAATTTAAAATCTTACCAATATTAAACAGCATTTTATTAACTGTCAAACCAAACGACCTCATTCCATATTGCTTTTACTCTTGGCTATAAACAGGTCATATATTATCAAGCTAACATTAGTGTTTTGCATCGACATGTATAAAGATGGATGCTGCAGTCTGGATGCTGAAGTCTGCCACTGTACAAAAATGACGTCAAACTATCCCAGATATGTTGCCATGTTGGGCTGGTGACATCATTTAGAGCCAGAGTCTGCGCATTGGGGATCGGAGTTGGCGTGGCCGACTCAGTCGTGAGCAGGATTCAGTTGTCAGACTTGAAACCCCTTTTCATATCTTCAAATAACTAATTAAAACCAAGCTTATCAGAAAAAGGAACACTTTTTACGTGTAAATTTACGTGTACTTTGAATTTTTTGGTTAGGCCCATGTCTCGTATTAACACGGAGGCACATGGAGGCAGATCTGGATGTTTTGGCTTCACTGTTAGGGAGTTGTCACGCCGTCCATCTTCATATTTGTCGATGGTTTTTGTCAGTTAGCTCAGCTAGCTACGCAGCAGTTACACCTGGCTAAATGCCAATATTTGATAACAATCTCTGTGTAAGAACTAGTTTGTGTGGTGCAACCCATTTTAATTTAGTAATGTGTAGACACTTATGTTTTAACTAAACTAGGTTAAACTTAAGCCCAGCTCCTTGGTGTTTCTGCATAGACACACTTTCTGGTAGACAATATTTTGGGGGAATAAGTGATGAAGCTCAAACTCTTTGCTGCAGTGGACTCACTGTATAAGTGAGTGGCAGAAGCCTGCAGCTTGTTAGTTAAGCTTTGTACTGTAGTCTGTGTATACTGTGTGTGTACACCTTGAAAATCAGAGCTTTATTTTGGTTTAGAGCTTCAGCAGACAACACCATCAAAAGAAAAAAAAACATCCACAAGTTCTCCTTCTGAAGCAAATGGACCAGCAGTGATCCAATAAGCCTATACTCAATCATCTTTTAAACATTCACAAAGATGAATTCCTATTGTGTCAATAGATCTGCCCTTCAGCAAGTACTATAATAGCAACAAGGCTTTCTCAAAAGATGAGCAACATTCATTCATCAGCCGTACAAACTGCTGAAATAATGATTGTGAGAGGTTGTTTTATGCTGAACTTGATGTTCTGAACACTGTTCTCAGGCTCATGAGAGCAGGAAACACTTTATATAAAAAGAATACTGCGAAACATAAACCTCAGCAGTCCTTATTTAACCTTTACAGCTGTAAACAATGGAGAGACCCACTTCTTTGGTGCCTATCAATCAATATGACATCGACCTCTACTCTGAGGGAATGAATTTCTCTTTACAAACAGTGCTGTATAATTGTGGCAAGGCGGTGATGATGGCTCATTTCAGAGATGTGTATTTATGGCTAGACATCTGCCTAAAGGGCTCCGTGTTGTATTTCTATTGACGTGATTATGATAAAGCCGATGGAGATGTCTCAATCAGGCTCCGTGTGACACAACAACCCGATGGAGCTCAGACACAAGCCGTGGGAGCTCACAGGTCCACGGGGAAGCACCAGTTTCATATTACTTACCACATGAGTGAGCGTCGCCACCAGCGCCATCACACCGACATAATCAATGTAGGTTTCTAGTGAACCAGTGCTCTGTATACACTCCTGTGCCCGTCTGCCCCAACAACACAGAACCAGAGTGAAGTCAGACGGATTTTTAACGCTGCCCCCCATCTGTCTGCCGAGATCAAATCTCCCAATAAAAGCACAATGATAAAGGATTTATTGAGCAGCAACCTCAGTGCTCATAAAGTGGAATAGTAAATCTCTGTTGAAGAACTTTACCTCTTTTTTTTCCCAGCATGTCTGTGGGAGGACATTTTTTTTTCCTTTTACAGCTGCTGCATATTTTCTTCCCATTTTGTGCCAAGAGCTGTACAGAAAAAGAAACTCTCATTTCAGACAACCCAGTGCATCTTGGAATATTTAACATTAAATCCCATTCATTGTGAATGGACCACACTGTGAGAGCTATTGCCTTCTTTGTTATTATCTGCAGCTCTGATGCAAGATAATGATGATCATTTTATCAGAGATGGGATTTATGGCTCTTTGAAGGGAGCCGGATCTTAAGGAGCCGTTCCTTTCAAAGAGCCGTTCAAAAGACTGGCTCATTTTTATATTTATTATTAAGTGCATCCAAAATACTGCTGCGCTTTCTTTGACTCATAGTAGCTGCAGTACTGACACTCCGCACTCACGTGAAGGCAGTGCAAAATTTGCATATCAAATTAGCACCCCATGTGTACTCTGCTGCGCTCCTCCCCTTGTTGTGCATGCTCTCCGTCTCAGTGGAGTAGCAAAGGAGGAGCTTGTGTGCGCATGCTGTGTGCGTGACAGCGATTAAAAAAAAAAAAGCACGAAAAAAAAAGAAAAAAAAAGAAAACGAATGGCTCTCAATTGCGACTCGGTTCCCATCGTTCATGTTAAAGAGCCGTTCAATAGATTCGGTTAGTTCGTGAATGTCACAACTCTACATTTTATAACCTCAGTCTACTATCTGCGTGTGTGGAGGAGGGAGCGAACTAACAAATGTCTGAGTCAGTGCATGCATGTTGAATGTGTGTGTGCGATTCAGAGGTACATAATGAGCGTGCTTAAGGATAGTGTTAACATGACCGGCGGTGCAGTAAATTATTGATGAACTTCGGAGCCTTGAGAGGGTTGTAAAGCAGCTTCACCTGGAGGTCAGAAACTCAGCCTGTGATATCTGTCACAGATCGCCCTCAGGGCCTGCTCGCTGCTTTCTGACACCATTTAGACATCATACTTAGACAATAAATACATTAAACATGACTGCTGCGGGTTTCATTTGAGTGTAGGTTTTTGTTTAGATCAGAAGACATGTATGAATCAGCGTTGTGTTTCGGCCTCTAGAGTAAACACAGAATTGAGGAGACGATGTTGTCCTCATGCAAATAAATCCTTGATCCGCGTCGCTGCCTGTGTTGTTGTGGTTAATCGGCAGTTTTAGTCTCCTCCTGAATGCTCTGTCTTCTCTCCCTTAATGGGGGAGCATTACTTTATCATTTAGGCTAATTACTGCTGAATAAATGGTTTCTCGCTGCCTGTCAGCCTGCAGTGTGTAATCATTCTTGACCTACTCAGTGAACTCCATGTTTTAAGTATGTGAACTGTATAATATTCGCCCCGCTTAATTATTAATAGGACCAAACTGCGTGGGATGCGGCATCTATTTAATCTGTGCTCCTAATAACTGCGGTTGCACAGCCCAGTGAAGTCAGGGAAGAGGGAGATGAAGTGGAGCCAGGATGAAGCAATGAGAGGCAGAGCTGATTCAAGCAGACTTCTATAGCACAATGTGGTAGAAAGCAGTGCACTGTCCAATGCAAAACATAAAAGTATGGAAAAACCAGATAATATTTGGTAAAAACCTACCTTTTCCACATGTTAATGATGTTAACTGCCATTTTTCTTCCTGCCAAACAGACGGGTTTCCGAGCTACGTTATTGTGAGATGCGCACACAGGAGGGGGGCGTAATAAAAGTGTAATAAAAAGTAATGTGGAAAATGTCCTAGATCCCAAGATGAAAACCTCCTTGTTATTAGCATCTAGCGATCTGGTCAGAGCCCTGGGTTTTAATAAGGTGGTGGATAGATCTGCACAGAGACTGGTGAGGAGGAAACACCTGCTTTAGGGTAAGACAGATGATGCTGTCAGTGCGTGTTTATGGCTGTTTAATGAATATCACAGGGGTTCATCAGGGTTTCTGATCAGTGCTTTGGTGATCAGTTTGATGTGCATTAAAGGTTTGAGCGTGGGACATGGTGATAGAGGTGCAGCTTGATGGCTCTGAAGGGAGAATGCATCACATCGTTAAGCTTATGGTTTTTCAGAGAAAATAAAATAACAGACAGGTGTGCAGACTCTCATTTCATGCTCTTAGAATACATAACGGTAAATGTACTGATGTTCCTTTTTTACACTAACATTACTTTTGTTGTGCTGAGAGGGGATTATGTGCTTTTAATTTATGTTGCCCGTTAGTTACTCATTGAGACAGTCATTTCTCTCTACTTGCAAGAGCTAACTTAGTAAGCATTATCTCTGCATCTAGCTGCCTCACCGTTTGTCATCATAGATACAGTAACAGCAGACAGATGTCTATCAAAGTATGCCGTAAAAAGGTCTGAAAATGCCAGGAATTGCACAGACAGATTTATCTCCAACCAGTTATTTTACTAGGAAGTTCCCTTAATTCTAAATACATCAAATGCCCGTATATTAAGATGAGCCTACTGCTGTGCGTGCATCTTCAGTTGTAAACAGGGAACCTGTCTGTGGAATGTTGAAAGCAGAAAGACAGACATTTAACAAAATATCTGAAAACCCCCATGTTCAGCTGTTGTTTTGTGTCAAACTTGAATGAGTGTTTGAGTAGAAACAAGCTGCTCTGAGTGATTAGTGCTTTACTCATTTGGACACAAAGTTTGTTCCACTGACAGCCCCGGAGGACTGCTCTATCCGAGCAGCCGGCCATCATTCACACTGCAAATCATGCACAAGGCTGACAGCTTGGCACGACTCCAAATGTGTGTTTCCATTTGGGAGCCATCCAAACAAAACCTTGAGTGCTCAGCCAAGCTCCTAATGAGCGATCCAGGGAACTGGAGGTGGGCTAACTTGAACTCATTCACTTGGACGACCCTGGGCTTCAGGAGAATATTTTCCCCCGGAATCCAAATATCACAGCGGAGGAGAAGGAATCCACTTCAATGTCAAACTGTTTCTCTGAAATGTACTCTATCACCATCAACGCCATTACTTAGCCCCAAAGAACACACTCTGACAGCTGTGCTGTTTGGTGTTTGATGTAGAGATGAGATAATGAAGTGCTGAAAGCAATACTTTCAGCTCTTTTTCTAACAGGGGAACCCGTACCACCAGTGTACATTTGCAACTGCACCTCTGTTACAGCTGTCAAATGAAATACTTGCAACACCTCAAAATCTGCATCTTCACAGAATGTCACTACACTACACCTCCAGTGTTTCTAGTTATGATTAAGGCACCAACTTGCCTTGTTTGGTGACCTCTTTATTGTGAAAGAATGCTGGAGACAAAGGCTGTCTGAAAGAGACTGACACATGAGGAGAGTATTTCATAAAACACCCTGATGTCAGGAGGAGTGTGTAGTGTTATCACCTCACAGATAACATAATCTGTGAGGGATTTTACCTGTCAGTTCCTGTGAAGTTGCTGATAACACCCTGATGTTTATCTGTGTACAGGTTCTACACAGCGACTCGGTGGCTTCTGATCTTCACGGAGGCGACGATGAGCGAGGCAGCTGCTGCCTGCGCTGCTGCAGCTGCAGAGCTCCCAACAGCGACAGATAATGAAGGCGATGCAGGAGGAGAAGGAGAAGGGGAGGAGGGGGGATTTGAAATCTGAGGGGAGGCAAAATAAAGGTGCCTCTGCTGCGACATTTAATTCACAAGTGAGTGGTTGTGATGCACTGGTGTGAAGTGCCTGATTATTTTCTGAGAGCTTACACGTAACAGTGAAAACCCTTCTTCTCTGCAGCAGGGAGCATAATGAGATGTTGCGAGGAGATAGAGCGCAGTATGTATGAGCCCCAGTCTTATTTCAGGCTCGGGTGAGGATGGTTGTCTGGATTCAAGAGCGGGGGTGGAAGAATGGAGGGGGGGGCATATGGGATGTTACAATCCTGTTGAAGATGTCAGTACCTACAAGAGCTGTGAGCGGTGCCAACCGACGGCGCCCCGTTGCCAACTGGCAAGACTGGCGCCGCATATTGAGTGTCTCTCCTGCAGCGCCCACAGAGCATCGTGGGCCCCTTGGAGTCAGCGAGCCAGTGAATCATTTATGTTCTCGCTCGAACTTGCCAACACTTGTATGACACACTTTTTGCGATGTACTGTAAGGAGATTTAGGGTTAAGACAAATATATCTGCAGAGTGAAAACACCGTAGCTCAGCTTTGTTTGCAGCAGTCCATGAATTTGCAGTTTTGTTTACATCCCCCACCAAGCAGCCTCCCGCTCTCTTTCCTCTCAGTCAGACTGGTGTTTTCACAGTCTGATTGAGATGCAGGGGACTTACAGGCAGAAAAAAAAAAGATCGGTCCACTCTCTCTGCATCACCTCACTACACCTCACCACACCACCCCAACCAGCCATGGCAGAATGAAGTGGAGGGGGTGTCTGTTGGCTTAAAGATAGAAATTGCTTCTGCTCCTCTCATATATTTCATCAGCATTGGAACTCACCTCCATTCTTGGGAATTAATGGCTAGGATTTCTATGAATGTGAAAGCAGGCTGCTGTGCTGTTATGCACCTCTGCTGCTTCGTGCTGCCGTGGAAACAGAAAGGCAGCCAGCAACGGCAGATAGCCACTTAACCAAAAATCATTAACATACTCCCATCATCTTAGTCAGTTTACTGAATCCACAGTGACTATAATGCTTTGTGTTTTTTACATGTACAGTTGCTCTAGTTTGATAGTATTTCTATATTCTGTAGTTAGATTGCCTCCTTAGCTCCATGCTCATGAAAAGATAATGTAGTATTAGGCACTTGGCAGCTGTTGACTCATCAACAGGTTGCCAGCAATGTCATTCAATGTCACTGTCAGTGGGTCCACTGGTTGGTTTCCTCCCTATTTTGGAATGCCCAGTTTCTCTGTACTGGTGTCCTTGTCATTTTCAAATGAACAGTTAGACATTTTGAAAATATACTTTCTTGCTGATAGATTAAAAGAACAATACCACTCATATATCTTTCTGTTAGGTCCTGGAGCCAAGAGGCGATTAGCTTAGCTTAGCATAAAGACTGGAAGCCAGGGGGAAACAGCTTGCCAATGGTAAGAGATTCTAAAATGATATGAGTTGAACATATATAATGCTGATTAATTAACATGTTGCATCCCATTTGTTTAAAATGTACACAAACACAAATTCCTGGAGTTCATGAGGTTGCCAGGCAACCAGCGCAGACTCTAGGAAGTCACTGCAAAAAACAACTTTGGGTTTTTAAATATTGATTAAACAAATGAGATAAAACATATTATTTAGAGGTGCTGTTAGGTGATTTCTTTCAACTTCAGACAGCAAGGCTAGATGTTCTCCCCGTTTTAAGTCTTTATGCTAAGCTAAGCTAATCACTTTCCGGCTCCAGCTCCATACTCCATATTATGAGATTGATTATTGATCACCTTATCTACATCTTTGTTACTCTCTTTGTTAACTTCACGAGGTTATACAATAGATACCAGGAACTGAACCAACCAACCACCCCTCTGCAGTGGTGTCAGTTTCACTTGAACAGTCCTTTAATTCCCCTCACTATAATTCTATGTACTCATACGTTCAATACGTTCAATATACAATGTATTTTTTCTTATTTTCCTCATCTAATCTCCCCTTTCACCTCTTTGTTTGACCCAGCATTCAGATTTATCCGCAGGGATTATCCACGCATGCATTATTTTCGGGAGTACAAGGGTCAGGTTAAAAGGGCAACTTGCTCGTGGGCCTGCTGGGAGATATAGTCCCTTCAGTAATTCCTGGGCCTGCTCTAGGGTCTCCACCTCCCAGCAGGTTTTGCCTGGAATACCTACAAATGGAAACACCCTCAGGGATCTCCTTACCAGGTGCAAGAACCATGTCGCCTCTAACTATGGGGGAGCAATGTGTCCTTATGTATCTCTATCTGACGCTGCCACTGAGTGTGAAGCCAGGTATTAGCCTCCTCAGTCTCCAGTTAGTACCCAGGACTCAGGAACATTCAGTAGGTCAAGGCTGAAAGTAGGTCAAAGGTAAATCAAGAGCTTTGCTTGTTTGGGACAATGCCAGTAGTAGTGAAGTCACAGCACCTAACAATCCCTTTTTACTATTAAGACTTAATTCATCCCCTTAACCCAACTGCTCCCCTCTTACTTGGATGGGACAGGTTGCTGTTCTCTTGCAAAGAACAGCGACCTCAGAGTCTGACTTACTGACTTCCATATTGACCGGCTGTATGAATATTCTGAATGAATAAGCTGCAGAGAGGCTCAAATCAGGATACTTGATGTCAGAAAACAAAACTCTTTACTTGGAGGTGATACAGACCAAATGCCTTGCAGAAGCAGACCCACAAAACATAGTGAAGTGTTTCAGTAAACTTCCATGATTCCTCCATTATCCAAGTGGATCCAAAGCTGGTCTACTCTGCATTTTTGCTGAATCTGAGGTGCAAATTTTAGTCTCAGTTGCAGCACTTTTGCTTGCCCGTGGAAGCTGAAGAGTGTGATCCCTGGATGAGGGTGTCATTGAAGAAAAGACAGGCAAACCTGAAGAATTAATGCTTGGCAGTCACAGATAGAGCAGCAATGTATGTTTACCTCAGCAAATTCCCTCATTTCCATATGTATTATGTTGTGTCTTACAAAACGTATGTAAATAAATAATTTCTTAACATCAACAGAAATGATATAAGCTAACCAGCAAAGAGACTGACGATTTGGGTTTTTCATACCAGCAAAGTAGACATGTGACAGTTGGATTTCTAGACATACAATTGTGTGCCCGTATGTGCCTTTGTGTCTGTGTTTTGGTATTTTGGCCATCATTAAAGACATATGCATACCCGGATAGAGTATCTGGCAGATGGGGCGTTTTTTTAATGTGACTTTGTTGGCAGATCTCTGCCCGTCAAGGAGCATACAGACAGAAACGGGGAAGGCTCAATCAGTCAAATACTGTGTATCTGTTTCACTGCCAGCCAGTGGAAATCTCCTTCCCGCACAGCAGGAGAGCTGGAAACACACTCACTTGGGCTTAGTCTGTAAGCAGAGCCAGATTGCCCATTCACTACCAGCAAGAAGCAAGTTAGGGTTCACCGTATGATTTACAGTGAAAACCATCAAAATCAACCCCCTACTGATGAACATGACTGGAAAGACATTTTTACAAAATAATTAAAAGTTACATTTTTAAAATGTAGGACTCCCACTGACTCAGTGCACCTTTGACCAATTTAGATCCAGAGATTATAACTGGTCGAGCTGTGTGTGTGTGTGTGTGTGTGTGTGTGTGTGTGTGTGTGTGTGTGTGTGTGTGTGTGTGTGTGTGTGTGTGTGTTGTGTGTGTGTGTGTGTCTGTATGTGTGTGTGTGTACATGTGTGTTTGCACTTGGCTGGCCTCCAGCAGTGTAGTCTGAGTAATCTTAGAGGACAATTTTTATTGAAAATTCCAGTATTCCCATCTCTGTCGTTTCACCAGCCAGTAATTTTGTTGAACCATATCTCTGGTGTCAGGTGAAAATCTTGTATCTCCACGTTTTACACTTAAAAACGTAAAAAAAGTAACAAAAAAAGTAAAAACAAAAAAAGCCTTGTTGTTCTGGATGATGACACTACAGTTAAACTTTTATTAGCTCTATGTGCTGGGAAATGTGTTAGTCAATGCAACAACATTAAATTCAGCTAGTCTTGAAGTTGGAAAATGGCCAGAATTAGTGATGGAAACTGGCAAAAACAATCTCTCCACACAGTCCATTCAGTAGCTGTTCTGGAGCTTTTGATCACATCACCCAGTTTTCCTGAGCAGATGGAGTCCCCCAGTTGTCATGGAAATGTAGATGTTCCAGTTTTAATTCAGACTCTTTGGACACTTTTCAAGAAAGCCACACATTTCTTATAGAGTACCCTTTCAAATGCATTTCAAAATGCTTCTAAATTCCATAAGAACTAAGGGGAAAAACATTCACTGGTGTTTTTTTGGCAGGCCAGCAGAAATCTAATCTGAGTGAGTTTTAACAAGGCACTATGCTAAGAAATGCTTCTCCACAAAAAGAAAAAATGAAACCCCTGCTGCTTTTCTTCAGGTTCAGATTCAGATTGATGAGGAATGGTAAAAACTTTATGATATAAGATAAAACAAAGGCAGAAAACACCCAGCAGGAAAAGAATGATCAGCCTATTATTTTGTACAGTCCAACTGTGCCATCTTGTGGTTAAACTAAAAGTAAAAAGAAGCGTTTCACTTAAACTTCAGCCTTGCGTCTGAGCTTTAAACCATTTTTAATCCCAGCATAAATCAGAGCTGCAGCCTGGCTTTCCCCCGAGTGCTGGAACCTGTTGTGACAGCGGCCCTGGTCCCAGTCAATTAGGCCATTGATTGAGTTGTCAGGGGTGGAGGGGAGTGATGATATGATGTGATCAGTGGTGACACCCAGTGGTAATGTGTCGCTCCTGGTGCTTGCTGCTCCATCCAGCTCATTTGGCCCCTGAATCTCCCTTCACTTAATCAGATATGACAAGCTCCACTTACAAAACAATCACAGACGACTGGCCGTCCCGTCGCACCAGAGTCCTTCGTCCTGTTTATGCCGGCCATTGGGGGGGGGGTGATGTGTGCCTCTTTGCTCATTTGAGCTCTTCTCTTAATTGTAAACACATTATTCTCAAGACAGCCTTAGAAACACAGCAGATGTCTAATTGGCGTGTTAATTATAATTATGCGCCACTTATGAGTCTGTCGACAGCACTCTGGCACTAAACCGGAGCTGCTGTCAGATGGTGCAGTTTTCTCAGCGCCATTTTTGAGCCTCCCCATACTCACTGATTAGATCCATGCCTCATCATCAAAACCATAATATCAAACAGGCTGTGAATATTTGAGCATCTCCAGAAAGAACAACACTGCTCGGGTGCCACTGGTTATAAAGATGATTCCTTAAGTCTGTCACGGTGCGACAGAGCAAGTTATTTAAAGTCGTCTCTCCATTTCAGCACCAGCACAGGCACTCCACTGTGCCAGGCAGGGTTTGTCTTCAGCTGGTGGTCGAGCATCAGCCAGTGCAGGTTTCTGTCTGTAAGAGGCTCCTGTCATCTTCTTTGCTTTTCTCACCAGCAGAGGAAGTACCATTTCACCTACTGTCCATCTACTCCTTTCTGCCAGTTTTGCTGGAAATGTCCAAGCTACAACTGGCCACCTGTTTTCTAAAAAGGAGGGGGAAAAAAAGGCTTGCAGTGATGCTGCATTATACATAGTAAATTCAACATTCTGCCTTTCTAACATGACATAAAATAGCCTTTCATTATGTAATTCCAATGTTCCCAAGATGAACCTGTCACACATCATGCTGGTATATACAGTAAACAACACTTGTTATTGTAGGAACCTTCTGACCAACCATTTGGTAAATAGAGTTTTCTGGTCTACTGAACACTCAAAGTGCTGTACAACACTCGTCACATGCACACACTGATGGCAGAGGCTGCCATGCAAGGTGCCAACCTGATCATCAGGAGTGATAGAGCTATTCCTGTCCAAAACGCTTACGATGATACTAAGCTCACCCATACACAGACACTGATGGCAGAGATATCGGGAGCAATTTGGGGTTCAATATCTTGCCCAAGGACATTTCGACTGGACAGGGGGAGCTGGGAATTGAACCAACAACTCTCTGATTACTGGAAAACCTGTGTAAAGTGACTAACTAAAGTATTGAGCCAGAGGGGTGAAGACCATGTTGAATTAAATGCTTCTTATGGATGGGGTATCATTAAATTTGGGCACAGACGTGTCCCTTTTAAGATAAGCTGTAATAACTTTAGTGATCCCCTACCTTTTCCTCTAACGCCATCATCAGGTCAAACATATATTTGTGCATGTGTAATAATTAGATTTACAACCAGTACATGTACAATGAAGTTCAGCACTGTTGAACCTAATTAGCCTCATAGAGCTGCTGGCATACCTGTGGACTCTCAGGCATGTTTCAGTATTCAGATTAGTCTATTTGTACACGGCATTTAGAGCATGTCTGTTCATCCTGGGAGAGGGATCCCTTGTATTACAAGTATTTTAAAATTCACAGCAAGAGCACGCCATTAAGTCACTATTGCCTTTCCTAAAATAAGTGAGGAATGACTCTACGGTTTTAGCCTTTAGATTTCTGAACTTAAACGTACTGAATTTTAAATGTGGACTCTCAAAAAGCCATATGTCATGCAACATATTAAAATACTTTCATTTGTGGGGCTAAGTTTAGCACACACAGCATTCCAAAGCCCCTCAGATGGGTATCTCCTCCTTTTAACAGACTGATATTTATAGGAGAACCATCTGAATAATTGATCTGGAAGTTAAAGTAGCTGGGCTACTGCGTCACAAGGGCACAAAGAAAAGCCTGCTAGCTGTGCTGGATGGAGTTACTGGAGCAGAAGTTTCTGACAAAGACGAAAGAGTGAGTGCAGCACTCTGTGCTGCTCTCTGCTGCTGAGCTGACAGCTATTTGGAGCTCATGGTTGGCTCCTTTCGTTCTTCAGTATTCTCCCCTGTGTGTGCTAAAGATCACAGTCACTGTTCTGTAGTGTAATTTCATTTAACCACATTATTACAAATGTTTGAACCCTGGCACATTGGTATAAATTTGCACACATTTGCACATATTAAATTGCTGTAGGGGGAATTGTAAATGACTCAAACATTTACTCTGCAGACAATGCAAACATGAAACTATACACAGGGGGTACTGTATATTCCTATGACAAAAGCAAAACACTTTTCTGTTTTTTGGTGACCTGCCTTCTCTTGTGTTTTATCGCTGCACGATCCAACCCCGTTATAGCAATGCAACACGGTGGCCTCTTTCATTTTGCACTAATAAGATCCTCTTCATCTTTATTGAACATAAGCACCAAGGTCGTGTAATTGGTTAAACATAGCCCCGTCGTCGTGTGCAGCAAGAAATTGAAAAGTCATAAAAATGTCACATGAATATTCAGGCGTCCACGCTGCCTGAGATGGACAACAACAGCTGTGCCCTTACATCTTCATCTTCATCCTTCCACATCATCCTAATTATGGGGATATGTTAATTGGGCATCTGTTGCCTGGAGTCAGATTCATCTCTCCCTCTCTCTCCGCTTTTCTCCCTGCCTCTCTCTCCCCCTGCTTGTCCCTGCTTTCTGCCTCTCTGACTGGCTGAGCTGCCTCTGAGGTAGAATCAGCTCTCTGTCGAAGCGTGCACCACCACCAGCAGCAGCAGCATTCAAAATGTGCACATACACGCATTGAAACTATATGCAGCAGAAGCCGCACATATGCACTCATCTCATGCATGTTAACCCGACGCGCACACACACAAATGCAGCATATGGAGATGGTGGCAATCTTTGTCAGTTGTAAGTGGTGGAAGGCGTCAGCTGGAGCTGTAAGGCAAGCTGTGAAACCAAGTCAATTAAGGAAACATGAAATTTCCAGGGAGTAAATATGCAACACACCGGCTGCTGTTCCTCTGTTCGATGTGGACATAACTTAACACGCTGCCATTTGGTGGTTGCTTTTATTCAAAGTACCTCGGAGTTCTGCGAGAGCTTGAATTTTTAGCGTGGCAGCAAATCAAACATTTCATCCTGGCTGGCAGAGTTGGTGCCAGGAAGGGCGTGCACTGTCTAGTAAAGGCTAGTGTAGCAGAGGTTGCTTGAGGATCAGTGTTGGAGGGTAACGTCACATGAAATTTCACAGAGAAAGTGAGTGCTGGAGTGTCACTTTGTGATAAATGTTTAAGAGGCTCTTTTCAGTTTCCTGTCCTCCCATCATGTTATGGGCTGGGAGGATGGGATCCAGGTGTGTGTGTGTGTGTGTGTGTGTGTGTGTGGCAGCCACAGAGAAGCTTCTTCATCTCCCCCCATCAACCCCACTGTGACAGGCTGAAAGCATTCAAACACAACCTCAGGTCTCAGGTGCAAGATCTTGGTGGATGAGGCATGCTCATTACAATATTACTGATCTGGGTTGCAGCACTCAGAATGCCAAGGTCATGTCCTTGGTATTGTTTCTGTAAATCTGGGGGTTTTGTTCACCTGAGGAGGAAATAACATTCTGTAGAAAAAACAAATGGGTTTTTAGGGTTTATTCTAATATTCTGTGGACCAGTGGTTCCCAAACTTTTTAAAATCATGGCACCCCTCCATACATCCCTATACCTCATGTCACATTTGACACCTATAAATTAACATTAACATTAAATCAAACAACATACAGTCGGTACAGAGGTCAGATGTTTGATGTGGCAGTGAAAATTTGGAGATACAGTAATTATTTAACTTAAACTTAACAACAAATACATATTAAGTACGCTTACTGTGAAATATGAGTGCTTTTTGCATCACTGTTGCATTTGACAGCTTATTCTTGCATGTGAGACTTTCAGGTGCGGGGCATCGAGCTGCCTGGCTCAGGTTCGTCATGTCACACTGTGGTTGAGTGGTGAGATGTACTGGTGTTTCTTGTGTGACAAATCTTTCCATAGTTTGCTCTGACAGTCACTATTTTCAACCTCTATGTGTCAGGAAAACTTGTGCCGGAAAGTGCCGAGTTCCTGTGACTACTGCGACCATGAGCTGTTATCAAAAGTCTCAGCTGCTGCATAATGGGATGTTTTACAGTGTTTTAATACAGTGATTTCTATGTTTATTTCTTCCATTTTAATACATTTGGAACCATAGTTTAAAAATGTATTTAATGTAAATGTCACCTTGTTTTTTATTGAGGTATAATGCTATTAAAAATGTAAAATTGTTGAATGAATGTAGACAAATCTTAGAATTAAGATTTAAGCATATAATTGTTATTCCCTGGTGACACTGAGGCTTCAGTAAGGCTGGGTTCAACACTTAAGTGGATTTGTGCAAACTCTTTATCAGCTCTGATCGTGTGGCACATCATGGAAAGTTTTTGAGGTGAGATGTAGCGTGTGACAGGCAGTTAGTACATCCTCTTGATTTTTTCCTGAGATAGTCAGGAGCTTAAAATATTTAATTGAGTTTTAATTTAATGCCAACAGACATTGTTAAAATGGGTGTAAAAGTGTCTGAAGGCTGATAAGTC
The DNA here is from genome assembly GCF_905237075.1 of Dicentrarchus labrax. NCBI lineage: Eukaryota > Metazoa > Chordata > Actinopteri > Moronidae > Dicentrarchus > Dicentrarchus labrax. The sequence goes on from NW_026136711.1 coordinate 10,459,010, forward strand.
CTTGTAGCAGCTTGGTGCCTCACATCCACTGTGCACATCCAGGTATTAATTAGGATCCACATTTAAATAATTCTATGCAGGAAGGAGAGTGTTTCTCAGCTACTTTACATACGTATTTTTCACTTGTGTTCTTTGGTTGTTCTTTGACAGCAGCGACACCTCAAGCTCTCTGTTTCCTCGCCCCTTGGAGGCCAGGACAAGGTTCATTTGTGGCTGTGTTATTTGCTTGCCGTTGTGGCTCTCTGGCGATACATCCTCTACTCAGTGCTGTGCTGACGCCAATGCTTTCGCAAAGATATCTTAGAGGCAAGACAAGATGAAGCAGCACAGAGTCTTGGGGAGCCGTAGGACTATTTTGAGTGACTCACAGCTTTGGCTCATTGCCCACACACGAAAGGTACGTTCGTGGTGTGTAGAGAGATAGAGAGAGAGGGGAAAGCAAGGCCCACATAACCGCTCTCCCGGGTGAGAGGTGATTTTATACAATCATATTTTTGTGTAAGTGCAGTGAATATATGCGTGTGTTTAGGTTTGTGTGTGTGTGTGTGTGTGGATGTATGTTTGCGTATATATGTACCCATGCACATACTTGGACTCGTCTTACTTTTATACATGCTTCATTCTCCCTTTTTTTCTCTTTTTTTTGTCCTCTACACAAATCACAAATGCACTGAAAATTGCTGTTTTTGAAAAAATGCTAATAAAAAGAGTTTTGAAAAAAAAGCCATGGATATATTGCTGAGCAATTTTACAAATATGTCTAGCCATCCAGGTTCTGAAAATGATGTTATGTTATAATCATGAAAATATACATCCTATTAAATGTCTGTTTTGCAGCTCTTCTCTATTAGTCACATGAGAGCAATTCACCCGGCAGTATAGCCAGTTCATACAACATTTAACAGTTGCTATCCTGAACGTACAATGTCTGATATAACTTCCCGTAACTGTGCACATTATCAGAATTTTAAGATTTCAAGAATTATTTTGTCTGCATGACTCAATCATAGAATGCAACCTGAAGAATTTCCCCTCTCGCGGTGAAATGTTCAGCCGTGTTGCTGGATCCCACAGTAGGCCAGTTGTTGGCACAGCACCACACAGAGAAGTGCCGTGCAAGGTATCGTAGTCATGCCTCCTGGTCATTTCTTATCTACACTACTTTACAGTCCAGGAGATGGGATCCAGCCAAGAACAACACAATTGCACACTGAAGGCAAGAGTGGGAGGTTGATTCAACAAAGATAAATTCATGCTCACAAGAATATGTAAAAACAATCCTCACAGTGTTTGACAGATAGGTTGGAACTTTGATAAATATTAAATAAAGGCGTTATGGTGGGTAGGGTGGGAAAATGCCATTTACATCCTCTTTTAATCCTTTTCTGGTGTTTGAGCAATTTCAAGGATGACAGAAACCTCTGGCATATTTTAAATCAGAATAAATATTTCACCACTGGAAGGTTGTCAGTGCAAGGCTTTCATTAAGTACATGTCTGTATTACACAGGTATTAGGTAACTATATTAACTAAAATAAGTAAATCTGCAGTGCTGTGTCACATTGTTGCATCACATCCAAGAGATGTTTTTGTTTATTCATCCTTTTTCTTGACAAAGCAATTCCTCTGAGACTGAAGTATATTTTACAAGTGAGCTCCATCTATGAATAAACCGCTAAAAACAAGTACAAAGACAAAAAAATAGCAATTCTCCAAACACCAAAGAGAGATCAAACAAGTAACATAGTCACAGTGAACACAGTGAGAATAACAGAGAAGCAGTTGAGATTTGGGGAATGAACAGGAGGAAGAATAATAGACAGGTGTCCAGTATATAAAACACGTAGGCCTATACTGTCACATTATGTAACTCAGAATGATCTGTGGCACTCCAGCAGGTGCTCTGTTTATGGCCTAAGTTCTGTTATGGACAACAGGCTCTTTTTGTTTGTGAAATTTGTTAAATAATTACTCTAAGATACTTTTTTCTGGCATTATGTTTGATACTACTATTAGTTCAGTAAGATCTGCATCTATAATGTGACATCTGTAACACACATATAATCTTCATCAGAGTGTGGGAGAGTCTGTTGTCCTGTCTGTTGAGGCACTGGTTTGAGGTCTGAGTTGGCTGATGAGGTTACTCCATCCTTACTTTACTGGTCCAGTGCCATTTTGTCTTTAGCTTGTTTGCAGTACTTCATGAGAAAAGCTATTGCTTTTGATTTCCATATTGATGTTCCCTGTGTTTTCCTTATTCTATGTGTTGTTTATAGGCCACATAACTTCCCGGAAAGCTTTTCACGGCTTTGAAAGAAGTCTCTTTCTATAGTCCCCCCCCACTCCCCCACTCCCCTCAGAAATCAACAGTGATTATTGATTTAGCAGCAGTGTGGAGCCTAGCTCCACTCTTGAAGTCGTCATTAAGCATTCCTTTGATTCACATTGACTCAGAGAAAAAGATCATCCCTGCTCTGTGCTCGTGCTCTCCCGTGGCTTTGTAGAATCTCATTTTTGGCAGGAAATTGAAAACTCAAATTGCGTTGGACCTGCAACCCGCAGGCAGTTCAGTGGGACGCCTCCATCCTTTTAAATTCAGCCTATATGAAGGCCAAATAGGGGTTTGTAGAACAGCTTTGTTGGCAGTTTTATTTTTTTCCCCCCACATTTTGAAAATTTGTTTCTCTGTGTAGCCTACTGTTTACATCATCCCTCTGCTGGAGCTTTAGAAGAATCCCTCTTTTCTCCTGCTTTTCCGTGAAAGCCCTTTTTTCCCCTCCTGCCGTGTGCCACATCCCCCAGAGCTCTCAGCTGTGTGCCCTATTTTTAGAGGAGCACTCTGGCAATTTAGCTGAACAATGTGCTGGAGTCACATCTTCGCTTCCATGTGATCTGGTGGGATGTTGACTGCAGGCATCACATTTGCATTGTGTATGTGTGTGTGAAGCCTATATTTTCGGACCTCTCTTAGGTACTGATACAGACAGTAACATCTTATTATTCTTTATAGGGAAAGGCAGGATCTGTAACATCATTCTGAAAAGCCACACAGAGTAGTGTGTAGGCGATAACTGGATGAAAAAAAGTATTTTTTTTATCCACACACTACTCTGCTGACTTAAAGACTAAATAAGCCTCAAATAGGAGCACAAACAGATGCCCTAACTCCTTATAAAACGACTAAGTGCCCGTCTAAAGTTTACCATTATTGAACTGCATTACTATATCAACAGCCAGGCTGAGTTAATTAAATGGACGCCCTGTCGTGTCCTATAATTCAATGGAAGCAGGCTCAATTAACCGCCTAATTAAAAGCAGAGCTTGCATGAAACATGTGAATTCACCTTGTGTCTAATCCAATTTATTGATCGATGCCCTCTAATAGAATTAAGAGTCACACAAAATACAATAAGCCAACATAGACACAAAGAGATATCCTCCTCTTTTACTGATCAGAATATCATTTATAAATAATGCTGTTACTGCTACTTTGTGCCAATTATGTTTCTTTATTTATTTGCCTCGTAAGTAGTTTTGTTGGCTGAATGAGAATCTCTCAGTCAGCGTGCTCAGCTGTCCTTGACTTCCTGCTCCGAAGAGACGACCCCAGCGCTGAGATGTCATCATCAAGCGTGTCTTGAACCAGAGCGCCTATCCCTGAAATATGAAAGAAGCACTTGAAGAGCACTTTCCCACTGCCAAACATGAATAAACACAGCAGGGTCTTTTTCAAGAGACGGCAGATGCGAGCGAAGGCGGACAGGGAGAAGCTGTAGGTGTACTCAGAGGAGTCCTATGTGGGAGGAAGGGGGTCTGATGAATGGGACAAGAGCCATTAAAGTGACATTGACAAAGAGGCAGGAAGTCAGATTATCATCTGGAGAGAAGGAAGTGTATTAGAGGTGATAGCTTTGGCCTGCGGCAGGTGAAATGCAGAGATCTGGGAGGAGTAAACGGCAGGCTGGGTCTTTAATCACTGGGCTGCCTCCGTGTGAGCTGGGAGTTAAGAGCCAATGGGACTGGAGAGGAGTCAAGAACACCTTATTATTTTTACCTTTTGCATGCCTATGAATTCTGTCCATATTTGCACACACACATACTTGCTCACACTGTTTTTGAAGGATAATTTTGGGGATATTCTATTTTTATCTTACTGTCAACAAATCCCATGAAAAATGCAAAAACAAGAATGTATTATCCTGTGTATTCAGACCTGATATAGCTTATTCCTCACTGCCATAGAGCTCCATTGTTGTTCCAAAAACTATTAAAAACACATCATTGAGCCTCACTGTTGCAATTGGTGACAAGTTCTTTCAATATAATGAACACACACGCACACACACACACACACACACACACACTGTAGTTTATTTTGAGTCAATCCCACATGCACCGACCTGTTGCCGTAAACACAAGCACAGAATCAGCAGCTGAAACCAGCCCAAAAATGGACAAATGTATTTACTTAACTTCTGCTAAAATGTACAGTGACCAGGTTTTTTTTTGAAAGATAGCATGTATTTGTATACTTTTACATAAAAAGATCAAATAAAATGATACCTTTTCAAAATCCAACCCATGATTATGAAATGCTATTTCAGCACTCTTATTTTTAAAGTGTTGTTTAACTTCCTACTGCCCTTTTATGAGATATTAATAATATTACATTATTAGCTTATATTACATAAACAGAAGTTTGCTGCAGTGCACCTCATATGTAGCATTACTAAAAGAAGAGAAACTGTTAACTTTTGAGATTTCAAAACACTTTTGTAATGTAGATTTTAAGCAAAGTGACAGAGTGAAGGCTTTGGTTTAAAGTGTTTCCAAGTGTCGCATCACCTTAGCAGCAGAGAGCAGTGTGTGTGTATGTGTGATGTCCTGCCACGTCAGACCCAGCAATGTCTGTCAGGAGAGATACAGTGCTATTCTGATTCATCCCATTTTAAGCTCAAAAGCATGAAATGCAATTCAACCTTTAAGCACAGACACAAAAATATAAATAACTGTCACAACTTCCCCTTTCGTGAAACTGTCTGTATTCATATTTCTTTCTGTCACACTGGCACATCTGCCAAGGTTCCGTCAGAGAATCAGGACAAAGCAGTCAGCTGTTCCCCTGAAGGCAAATACATGCTATCTTTGAGTTGTTATATCTGTGTTACACACAAAGCTCTATGTGTCATTGTGAGTGTGAGGAGCAGGGACAGTGTTTGCCTGGAGAGCATCTTTGATCCCCCTTGCTGTCACAGTTCATCCTGTACAGGGGTGCCGCCAGGAATTTTGGGCCCCATGAAAAAATATCACATTGAGCCCTACCGCCAAACACCATAGGCCACGCCAACCCTGCACACTTGCTGTAAACACACCTCCAGAATGCAATCGACCCCAAAGCTTTGATGTGTATATGTGTATGCATATATGTATATAAATAACTGTTTATATTGATTTATTTTATTATCATATGTTATTCTATGAATTTAATTATCTTTTTCTATGTGTAGCATGAAGAAACTGCAAACTTTAATTTTGTTACACAACCTTGTGTTGTATAATGGTAAAAATGTTTACCTTGATTCCTTGATAAAATGTTACACACTGAACCTTTAAGATACAGCGGTTTGGGGCAATTTTACTGGAGTCTTCAGTGTTACACTACACAAAACTACACACTGTACTTCAGCTTGACCATCTTGAGCAATAATGAATAACTACCTCATATTCAACCTTGTATCTGTAAGGCACCCACCCAGGACCCAGGTTTATTGATGAAAATGTTCTGCTTTTGAAAAACATTTTACATTATTTCAGAAGACACTCTCATCCCAAGTGAACAGAAAGAAGAATCTGATTTCCTGGAAATAGAATAAAATGAAAGGATAATCAAATTGGCTGCAGAGATAAAAGGTGAAAGGCAATGTACTATTCCACAGCATCTTGCATAATATATGTGAGGCCCTTGTACAGGGCGGAAATTGTCTTTCTAAAAATATTAGGGGAATAAAGGGAAATGTGTTTGAATGGGCAGCTGGGAATAATTGCGTGCCCCTGATAACCACAATAGAACCAGAGTTTTTACTTTTACTTTTCTGTGATAGATAGAGATATATTCAGTTATGTCAGATACGCTCTTTGTGACTGAACTCTTCTCTTCTTCCATTATGTATTTCTAAATGTGTAAGATACTGTAATAAATGAGCATACATTATTGTTACTTGTGATATGGAATGAAGTTTGAGATTTGGTTTCCAGGGGTTAGGTTACATATCTACATGTCATAGACAAAACTTCTGAAATGCTAAAATTTGGATAAAAACAAACTCCTAAAAGCTATAATGTAGGCTTACAATGACATGGTGTAATACAGAAATGCAGGCAGTGATAAAAATGTAAAAAATTCAATATCAGTTCACAATATAGAAATGGTCCGAGACACATAATGCATTTTGTTCAGACAGTTCAGACAGAGTGATACCAACATTAGGGTGCCATGCTGGGCTGCAGAAGTCACACTGTGTCTGAAATTGAGCCAGCACACTCACACCTCTCACTGTGAATTCACACTCAGTCACTGTATGATTCATTCACAGAAACACAAAAAGCTGAGTAAATTATTTCACAGATAAAACGGTGGGTAAGCTGGTATAATCTAGATTCATCAGAACTAGGGGTGTAACGCAAAGGGACGATCTGTATCTGTGTTTAACAGAAATATTTGCAATCATATCTGTATTTGGATTGTACAGGAGGTGGGAGTGACTTAAAGAAGTGGTTAGAAATATCTAATATGCTTCATTTTCTACATTAAATTGTTTTCTATTGTCTTTTATTCCCTCAAAACTAAAGTATATCTGTGTTCAACAAATTAATATACTACTTGCATGAAAATGTAAATTAATGCAATAAGAAAATATATTTAAACCCCACCTTCCAAAAAATAACAAAAGTAGGCTTCAGCTGTCTAAAAAAAATTGTATAACTGTAATCTCCTTAGAAATTAAAAGTGGAAACAGAGCAGGACACTAATGGAAGAATTGCATTTGGCCATAATGCATGATTTCCTTCAAAAACATTAGCTTGTATATATTATGTTGGAGGACCAGATGACTGTTGAAGTATCTAAGATGAAAAATGAGAGAGCTATTGACCTAAAACACACCATAATAGGTCTGTGATGAATAAGGACAACCTCTGCAGACTGGTTAAATGGGCTGTCTGGGAATCAGGAAGCTAGGTTGCAGAAGAAGACTTTTGATGTTCAGTTTGTGAACAGGTAAATGGAAAGCTGGTGTGAAAAGACTGTGGTGTTTGAGACTATAAATAGATCGTGTAATGTTTGCTGTGCCCCCTTTAGGGGCTATGTGCATACAAACAACCAGTAAGTAAACCTGATATTTGTTTTTACCTCATAATTTTACCTATTGTATTTTTTTTGACCATGCAATTGGAGGAGGTCTAGATTGAAATACATTTTATTTATCAAAAAAAATGAGAAAGCTATTGACAAAAAATTTGCATAGCCTTTTGGTATGCACTTTTGAAATGGCCCCTAACTTCAGCTCCACAGTTTCCGTCTTTTATCAAGTTACACACAGCAGTGAGATAAAGGTAAGACATGTGGAACATCAGTCAAAAATTGTGTCTATTATATGCATATCTAATTTGGTTCATTTCATTTTTAAGGTCATTTGTACAGTGTTTTGCCATACAGACATTGCATCAGACTACAGTTTCATCAGCCACTACTATTTACTTCTCATAATCTGATAGGCTTCATGAGCAACTCTCCTGAAATGTCCAGGAATAAAAATTAATAAGAGAAATAAGACGAAATTCTAATTAAGTTTTTGATTGATAGCTTTTCTTAGAAGAGTTTTTCATGGTTAAACATAACTCATCAAACCACAACATAGGTGGTTTCTCTTCCTTTTCATGCTGCAGTGTTGTTTTGTTCCCTTCACAAATGACTGTGCAGTCAGGTGTGGTGTTTCCTTTGTAATTAAGAAGCCAGACCTAGCTGCTGTAATTCTCTACATGAATAACAGCGCTCATTAACACCCAGTGAAGCTATCTATGGACCAGTCTGCATATTTATGCACATTAAGTGCTGCTCCAATTCTCCCCACGGATGCAGTGTGTTTACTCCTTGAGGTTGTTTGACATGCCGCACAACCTCTCAGGATATAGCCGTGCATCATGTTTTTTAATGTGTAAGAACATGTTGTAGTGGGGTCTGATCCCATTACAAGATGAGACAGCTAGATTAAAAAAAAAAAAAGTCAAGGAACCCAGGCTTTACCCAGATACAGAAGCAGAAGAAACACTCACTCTCTGAAATATTACCCAGTCACAGCTTTCAGGCTCTCCATCAGAGACCATGAACCTCTGGAGGGTTGAGAGGGAGGAGGGGAATCTTCCTCCATAAACAGGAGTTGGGGAGGATTTGCCAGGCCTGGTCTTTAATGAGGGGAGAACCTTGTTATCCAGGACATCTCTTACCCTGGGGAAGTCGTCTTGGGTAAGCAAGCTCAGGATGGTGGTGGCAGAGAAGGTGGAAATGTATTGTAAAACTGTATAAAAAGTGTATTAAAATGGGTAACACCATTTTAATGTACATTATATATCTTTCGGGCATCCTGGCAGCCTAATGGTTAAGGTGAATATCATATAAGCACCAATCCCCCCTGTCTATGTCTATGTGTAATGCAATGGTGAAGAAAATGTAAAAAAGAAATAGTCACAAATTCTTACTTCTACTTTACTTGATACACTTCTACTTCGACCTCACCACATTTCCAAAAGAAATATTTTACATTAATCTGACAGCTATAGTAATTTACATACAGCATAAGAACTAAAATATGATGCATTGAAAAAATAAAATGATAGTATATAAAATTTGAGATAAAATGTCATGGAATGTCAACTCATTCTTAGTCAACGCACTTGTCACCAGTACTTAAGAATCAGGGGTTTGTTGCAACACTTTCACTTGTAACAACCCTGCTGTAAGTGCTAACTGTACGAGCTGTACGAGAAGCAGGAGAGCGGGCCAGAATGGGCGCCATAGCCACAGTGAGGCGAGGTGTCAAGGGAGCTGGGGTCAACAGCCTCCCGGTGACGGGGGCTTGGAATGAACACAGCCTCCGACACAACCAAAGTCCAGGTGATCAACAGCAGCTCCAACAAGGACTAGAAACTGCAGGCTCAGGCAGGGACAGGAGAGGTGAAGAGGCAGGAAGGAAGAGGAGCGAGTTTGTAGTGAGCTGATTTGTTATACATCATCTATCCTATGGATACGTTAGATAGAACATCAGTTCATTATTACAGCTTTTCCCATTATCATTTAACAGGCAGCTGTTAAAACACATATATCTAAATAATTAAATACATTTATATCCTTAACATAGTTGCAGATTGCAACTTACTGAATACCACTCGCCTTCCAAGTGTGTAGGAGAAACTATGGTGTCTGCAAAAGTTGCAAAAAAAAAGTCCTTATCTAGAGCCAGTTTTGGCCAGGTTTGTCCATTCTGGGCTACTGTAGAAACATGGCGGTTCAAGATGGCAGACTCCGTAGAAGAGGACATTGTCACTCTGTAGATAAAAATGGTTCATTCATGCAATCAGAAGGGACACTCCACTTCTTCCAGCTAACTTAAGCAAGCCAGGAAAAACTACTGTTCAAGTAGTAGCAGTAGCTAGCAAGTCTTACCTCTCAAAAACAGATTCAAAAGTGAATGACATCAACAGCCCCACCCAACTATTTTGCATACCGAGGTCCAATCACAATGCAGCAAAATAAAGGTAATTGGAACGCATATTAGCACCAGGTGTAAATGCAAAGGCCCGTGGGTCGGATGTTATTATCCAGAGTGCTTAAACAGCCACAGATGTGATAATCAGTGTGAAACAGGTATTTTTGCTGCAATGGTAAAACTTGGTGCAGTGCTGTTCTGAGCTACAGAGCATCCAAAAGTTGACACCTCAGGTATCAAACCTGCATGTGAGTTCTATCTTTTTAAATATTCAACCTCGAAAGATAAAACCACAGAGGAAAAAGGAGGCAGAGTTACAGAGATAGCAGGCAGATTAGAGGCTGTAACCCAATGTTCCTGGAGGATAACAGGCATTTAAGGCCACGATTGGCTCCATGGAAGGAACTGACTGACCCATGTCTGCACTTCTGCTCTGTTTTTTTGCTGCTGGGGACAGACTGTGTGGTCTGCATCCTCAAATACTCTCCCTACACTCATTCTGCAGTTCTGGAAAACTTTGCCTGCTCTGATGATAGACATGCTGTTTTTGTGTTAGTCTGTGCCTCAGAGACTTACTGGGGGTTAGTTGAGGTTTTAAAAAAGTAAAAACTGTGTCTTTACTGAAGTCAAAGCTGGTTATGTTAGGATATAGGACATGATTCTGTCAAAATTCCAAATGGAGAAAAGCCTTGTAACTTCTGGGGAAAAGATGTAGGGCATGGAAAGTAATTTCTCTGTGGCTTGAATGATGAAGAAAAACAAGTTCAAGGTTACAGCGGTCCTGTTAATGTAATGTTTCCTGTTTCTTCCCAAGCAGTTACAGCACGTGGAAACCACTCTGCTATTTGTACAGAAAATACTATATCTATATGCTCGCTAGCTACAGAATAAGGTCACGAAACCCCTGGGCACAATTAGTCTTCATTAGTAATGCATGGGTCAGCTGTGACATCATCCAGATCTTCCCACATATAGAGCTCAGCCACCCGTCATATTTAAGTTCAGAAACCTGCATCTGCATGATTATCATTTATTAATAATGGACTGCTGTAGGTGATCTCCAACCAAGAAAAACTTGATGCAGTAAACAATGTTGCTGCTGTGTATATGAATGGATATTAGTAGACTATATAGTGACCACTACAATCATTTTTAGTAGCCTTTAGGGTGTTAACTACAGGGGAGCCAGGCTCCTCTTTATAAGACATGAGCTTCCCTAAAAACATGATTTGCGACAATATGCTATTCTGCCATGCATTTCTATCTTTCTGTATCTTCCTCATCATGGATCACGTGTAAAATTAGGCTACAGTATGATTCATGCATGATCACTAATTCACTTTAATAAAGATACCGGCATGCACGCCTGCTTGCCATGATCAAGTGATGCGTGCGGCACAATATCATAAACTTACTTACCTCAAAGGGTTGGGTATTTTAGGTTTGATAGGTGGCCCTCGCATTTTATGTCTTAATTGTACTTAGAAATTGATGTGCTCATTTATATGTGATTTTAACCGTTGTTGCATCCCTTTTGGGCAACTTGGCATGCTCTGTTTTTATTTTGTATATTTGTGTTTTTATAGGCAGTTTTACTATTTGACCTCTATGTGATTATTTTTGCAGATAACCTATGGAATATTGCCCTGCTTTGGTTGGCAGTATTGCATAGCCTATAGTGTGATGTAGGCTGTTGCCAACTTGTTTCTTTGCATGAATGTTTCTTTGCAACACACACACACACACACACACACACACACACACACACACACACACACACACACACACACACACACACACACACACACACAACCCCCCAGTTAAAAAAAAGTGAGCTCCCCTGACACTGACAGTTTGTGGTTTGCACACCCGTGGCCTTACTTAAACTGTTGAGCACAGTAAAAAGTAAGGAAGCACACAACTATTCCCAGAAAATGTGTAAAACTCCCTACAGCAAGATTTTAACACCCACATTTAATGATCCTTTCAAGATACTGTAAGTAAGTTTTCAGTTTTTGTTTTACAGCTCTGTTATCACAGACATTTTCCTCAAATTCTTTATTGTGTGGGTCTGATGCCCTTCAAAAGAGCTCCCACAGCCGTCTGCTGGAGAAATATCAGATAATGACGAGGACACAGCTCAATGCAGTTGCAGATTAGACAACAAACATCATTACCAATAATTAATCCCTCCTGAAATGTGACAGTTGCACCATTTTTTTACAAATGAAAACTCATAAAGCAGCATTGTCAGATTACACTGGCCCACAGCCAGTGTAGTTAATAAATATCACTGTATCAAAAGCTTGCATGCTGGCATTAGCTCACTAGCGATAGGGTCACGTGACCCTCACCTTGCACACTGTAGTGGAGTCTCCCCAGGTGGGGCTTTGTACTGGTGAAGTGACATTTTCAAGGAGTGCATGCTCTCAACTAAAGCATTTATTTTCGTCTATTTAGTAGCTATTGTGAAAATTTCGATCATATCACATGTTCTTCTTGAGCAGATATAATTTGCTCACTTGTCAACGATGTTCAGATTTCCATTATTTCAACATAGTAATTTTTTTTCTTACTGTCCATGTGGAGTCTTAACCTGAGAAAACTCATGAAATGATGATATATGATTGAAAGCTCCAAAGCAGCTTTCACCTTGTGGTTAGACTATTTTCTTAATCTTCCCCATGCTCCAAGGAAGGCCAGAGCATGAGTCAGCGATGATATTTTAATAAAATATGAAGCTCCGCAGACATTGACTGCTTTGCTGCCATGCCACCGTTTTCTACCTTTGAACTACTTTGTGTTTTTCTCATTCCTATCCGGTATCAATTTGATTTCTTAAAATGATTTTGTACTTGTGAGTGTGCATAATGCAGCATTTGTTAGTGACACAAACAGAACGTACACTTAAATGTGTGGTTTTTATGGAAGAGGATTATGGCCAAATGTGAAAAATGTATTTGAGCTCTGATTTTAATCTCAGATCATTTAATCTGAGAAAAAAGTCATAATTCTGAGTTTAAACTTAGTTTTTACTTTAAACTCTGAACTCAAATAAAATGTTCACATTTGGTCCTACTCCTCTTCCGTGGGTTTTTATATCAATCAACCCACATGTTGTTGGATCCAAATCCTGTAATGGCCCGACTCTGATCAGGGTTTTCGGCAACTGTAATGATAGTAGGATTTACGAATCCTGGAACATGGTCACTCAGGGCAGATCCGCCATGACAGTCCACTTACTCAGGCCCTCAAATGACCTAACCCATGCAATGTAGTGTCAGGCCCCAGAGCCATCCAAGCTTACCATGCCACTGCATGTCAGCATCAGCCTGCAGAAACACAACATGTACCCACCGGTGTCAGTAACACCCTGTGTGTGCCATATCCATGCTGGGTTGATTTATACAAAGGACCCGACCCCAGCATCCCCTGGCGTGTTTCAAGTGAGAGGTATGACACGTTACCCATCATTCTGACCACTGCACAGCAAGTCATTGCTTTGTGCGTTGAAATTGCACAAATCAGCACAGATCCTTGTACACTGTGGACTATTGCAGACATCAAGGCACTCTGGAGAAAATGAGATAGGAATTATGTCAGTCCGGGTGAAGTTGAGATAAAAACAAGAATGTGAAAGTGGTAATAGCCGCTGATGCATTCCTGCAATCAAAACCTTTCTGAAGGTTATTAAAAAGTACTGACTTTTTAGAGATTGGCCCCTTTGGTCCACTCGCACAACATCTGATATGAAGACTGGCACCAACTTCGTCTCTTTGTCTCCAGTTGCATGTCAAGGAGCTGTTATGGGATAATGAGCATCTGTGGCACATATCTGTACCTTTAACTGGCTTGTCTTTTTTAACTTAATGAGACATCTAAAGCTGCCAGGCTTGTTTACTTGTTTACATCTCTAACGATGTCTTCATCATTAGTGTACTCCATTATGAACAACACAAAAAGTAATTGCATGCATATACACATATTGGGTAAGGTGTCCAGACTCAGTTCATCAAGTTCATCTAACAGTGAATAGTGATATCAGACTGGCACAAAGGTGAGTTTGGTTTGGCACTTTCTGTCTTCTGCTGTAAAGCCAAATCAAATGACTCACCGAGATGGCTATAAACCTCACTGGAACGTGGCAGCACCACTCTCTCCCTGCAAAAAAACATTAATCAGACAGACAGAGGATAATTGCGGACCCTACTCACATTGAATTTTGAATAGCAGACGCTTTATGCACACTGAATAGCTGCAAGTCCTTCTTTGTACTCTCAAAAGCAGCCCTCTTCTCTATTATATGTAGACACTCAAACACGTAGATAGACAGGTGGATATGAATGTGAGTAGAAATATATGTAATACATCTAGCATACCTTATTACAGGCTTAAGGATGAATTTATTTATGCCATTATCACACATATACCTATGAATATTATATTCAGTGTCTGCCAACATTCATTCATGTTACACATTGGACCCTGTGGTAAGCCCAAACTCGGTGAATAGCTGGTGCAACCTCATGCAGTAGAGTAGTAGAGGATCCTCCTCCTTTGAGCTATTGCTACCTTTATCTTGCTCATTTTTGAAAAACAATGTTACATTTCGTAGAAAACGCTAACCATAAAATGACGTGACTTCTTTTTGCCCTTTGTGTTCTTACTCTGACTCCACATCTCAGTTACGACTAAGCTAATCGTGTAATTAACCATTAAATTAGCGTAATGTCTAAACATCGTTCGTAAGCAGCTCTGTAAGAACCCCAACAACTCATCCAATTAAGCAATGAACCCTTTTCATGTCAAGGTGCAATGGAATTTGTAGATGATGCAAAAGTGTGGGCTTTTCTGACAGAAAGAATGATAATTACTTTTAGGCTGTCACATGCGTGTGAGGCGTTAATAGATGACGGCCGTGAGCCTTTGTGGAAGGAAGGCACAAAAGCAAGGACAGTCTTGAGAATGAAATACCTATGACCTTGTGCGTAATGGAAATATCATTACGCACAAGAAATATTATAGAAAGCAAATGACAAGTGTTGTGCTTGAATAAGAATATTATTGTTATTATTATCATCCTTAGTATTATTTTTATATATCCAAAATATTTAGAGAGGATTAGAGATAGCTGAGTTGAAACTGTTATTTCAAAATACCACTTTGGTTTAGCCAGAATTTCTTGCATTGAACTTCACCACCTTGAATGAGTTCAGAATGATTTTACCAAACTGTAGCAGTTCTTCTGTCCTTCAGGTTTTGGTACATCCAGTCCTCAGCTGTTATTTGGACAGCCAAGGACAAAATTCTCGTCTCCCCGTATACTACTGTATGAAAGACTAATAAGTGGGGAGCAAGGTAAGACTAGGCGGCCTCTGAGCTCCTTTGATGCGTAGATTGTGGAGTGGCATGACGGTGCTACTGAAAGAAAAGGAATGAATAATCAGTGGGGCTTACTTTATGAAGCTCTTCGGGTATGTTTCTCTTTTTTGCACATCGTTTCCTTAAAGGGACATTGTGTAGGAATTTCTCCCATCTAGCGGTGAAATTGTATTTTGCATTCAAACGAGTAGTGCTCTCTAGTGCCTCACGTTTTCAAATGCGTATTGCAACTACGGTAGCCGTTATGTACCAAGAAGCCTACCTGTCGAGGAGAAAGCAGGCAACTTCAGCGTCCCTTTGAAAGTCTTTCTCCTTCATTAGCTCTTTCCACCTGGGAAAAGCTACCCCAATGTTTACCATAGTTTTTTGAATTTGCCGGTCACGTTGCCTTTTTAATTCCCTTTTTCGCTTTTTTGGCAACGAGGATTCCTTCTCCTGTGCCTCGGCATAAGTGTGATCCTCCATTATGAACTAAAGTGCAGTGCAGACTTTCAAATGTGCCAGGGCAGAGACAAGCGCCTCTCATTGATCTCCTTCTCTGTTATAACTGGTTTCAGTCACGTGACGCTGGCTCTGAGCGAAAACGCTTTGTGGATTAGCTAGACAGGTAGGCTAGTGCTTTATGTCCCTCTCGGCGGTTATAGTTTTTCGAAATGGCGGAACGACATGGAAGCGTCATGGACTTGCCCGTCCAATGTATATACAGATAAGAAATTCTTCGCTTACGAGGATAAGTCAGATCATTGGCAGAGGTAATTTTACACCAATGAGGACACATTTATGAATGAAGACATTGATTTTAGCAAATAAAATACTTAAAACACTACACAATGTCCCTTTAAATAAGTTGTATATTGCCATACAGTAAGGAGGGGTTAATGCCCATGTGTCCATTATCAGAAATTAATGGACAACGTGGCCAGAACCGTCTGACAGTTGCCTGTGTGGAGTCCATTTATTCCTGATTATTGATACCTCAAAGGGCATTTTCCCACTTATACCATACAAAAAATGATGACCCTTTATTTTTTCTTGCGTTTGGCAATCAAAATCTCAAGTTTTTTACAGGCCAGAACTGTTTCCTTGGTAACACCTGAGGGTTGGACTAATACCTGAAACAATCATTACCATCCCAAAAGGTTCTTATGCACTTTTTCACTACTCCAGTAAATAATGACAAACCTTAGATATGATTTAGCAACAGGAAATATTTCTAGTTCCTTCACACACAGAACCATTTGGTTCAGCTACAGCTGACAGAACTAATGTACGCAAGAATAACTCAAAGTCAGTAACATTTCTTACAGTAACTGTACATATAATTTGACAACAAACTTGTTTAACAACAAGACTTGCTAGCTATCCAGTCATGCCATTGTCCCCAAATGAATATCGATTTTCAATAAATAGGTTTATACAGTAAAAAAAGACACACACAACATGCTCACCCATACTCCTCCCTAATTCTCTGGGATTGGCCCAGCAGAGGGGGGCCTGGCATTACCCGGATTCAGCCAACATGAAACCTTGGACAAGAGCGTCACGTAATAGAGAGAGGGCAAAAAACTGCAATTATGTGCGAGCGAGGGATGCTGGCATATTGTGTGGCACGAAATAAAGAAGGAGGCCCGCTGAGAGTGTGATGCTGCAGCAACAGCAGCGACATTATGTCATCCAAGCGGCTGATCCTCTGATGACATGCCCTGGCAGACAGAATCTGATGTTCGCCACATTGCCATAATCTAGTGGCATGTGTCCCTCTCACATGTTTATGGATGTGGAGCAAATGAGATTGGAGATGGCGGAGAAGGATAGTCAGTGGATGAGTGAATGACGGCAGCTCTGGCTCTGCTGCAGTGTGTGAAATCCAACATGTCTGTTTATTTCCAGTGGTTAAAGACATGGTTCATCCTGCTGCACTGTGGTGGGTCAGCCACCCAGGGAAATGGCCTTTGTCAAGGATGTAAGCACTATTCTGTACCTGTCTTCTATCATTAGATCAGAAAACAGTTAGTGTAAAATACGCTGCCAAAAGGGGGGGTTCCCAGGAGCCAGTAATCTCTGTTGACCTGTCTGTCAGGTCTTTTTTTTAAGAGATCATGATCCAAATAAACTGGTAATTAGAAAAGCATGTGAGACTAGAAACAATAGTAATAATAAACGTCATAAAGGCAAATAATGATTAGTTCTGTCTCCTCAAAAAACAGTAAAACAAATATTCAGTGTTGCAATAAACCTGCAGCAAACCAGATTTCATTTTACTGATGTGAAGCTTCACTTTAAACCAGATGGATCAATTTTCTTCAAATAGTCTCTCTGTTCTAAGGCCCTTGGCTCCTGTTCTGTGTTTACTGTTTTCTTTGATTTAACCATGCTCTTCACTTCAAAACCCCATGTAAAACAACAGAATGCAAATGCTCTTCTAAGAAAAAAGAAGGTTGTTCTCTGCAGTATAGCTGTATATAGCTATAGTTTATAAAGCTGTAACCTTTTCTTCACTTCTTCTCTTCTGATTTTATTTTATTTATGAAATGTTTGTTTGTGTTACTTTGTCCAATGATTGGTCTGTGCAGGCAGTCTAGTCATTTGGTGTGCTGTCTATTCAAGGATTTAAAATGTGCGTTGGTCAACAATGTGTAGTAATGAGAATAGCACCATTCAGATTATGCATGCCAAGTTATTAAATATTTTGGCATTGTGGCAGCAATACACTGGATATAACTCACTATATTATATTACTAATAAGTAATAGTGTATATACACTGTTCTATTTACAGAAGCAGGATGTTGAGATTTAAGGATATGTTTCCATTTCAAACCTCAATGAACAAAAGTCATGTGATCAATCAATATATTTCTGAGTGATATGACTTCTAGATAGACAGGAAGTGTGTAGGATTTTCTCGTACAGTTATCTTGGTTCATATCATATCTCAAAGGCAGACGTTACATCGTTACAATTGGGATCATAAAGGGTATGATTCTTGGGCCCCTATTTTTTATCTAACCTGGATGCGCCAGATGGTTTGTTACACGGAACCTTCTGGGAAGTTGTTGTTGGAAACTGGAAAAGGGCGGGCACCTTCAAAAAATACTCTGCAGGTGATTTGTCTATCACTGTCTATCATGGACAAACTTTAGCCAATTAGATAAATGAACCATATAACATAGTCAAACTCTCACTGTAGCCAGTCGGCAGAAGTGTGAAAACATCTTTTCCATCAAGAAAAGTATTCAGTGTCGTTCTTTGCTCTTGTGGCATCTATGCTAACCTCTTTAGCAACTGCCATTGCTGTTTTCAAGCTTCCACTTCACCGACATGTCGTCACATACACCTAGCATTAAACCACGCATGTAGCTCACGTCGTAACTGCAAGTAGTTCCTCACAGGTCACTGATTGGTCCAAATCACAGCGTTTGGATGTAAGCACAAAAGCTTGTCTGGCCAGATGGATTCTTGTGTGATCCCCTGATCTTGCAAGTCCAGCTGCTTCTCAAGGTTTTTATTTAACCTGTACACGCTGCCTGTGGGTCAAATTATGCAAGAAAATAATAATGCTTATGCTGACAACACCCAAACGATGCAATTCTGTTGTGCCCGTGTTTTGAACAAATAAATAGCTGGTTGCAGTTAAATGTCCTTCAGTTAAATAAAGACAAGCCAGAAGTCATTGTATTTGGTACCAGCTTGATTCCAGAACTATAAAGACAAAAGGCCACATTAGAAACCTTGTTGTTAATAGACTCAGATCTGAACCAAGGCCACATCAAGGCCATACCTAACCAGTGTCATCCTAAACAAACAGTAGAAATTAAAGGTCTTATGTGAAGACGAGATGTATTTTGTCTGGCCTTTCCAAAAAGACTGCTGCCAGAGAACAAGAACCCAGAGAACTGAACACATTATGCCTGATTTTAAGTCTTTAAACCTGGTTTCCTGCACGTCATAGAATATATTTTAAAGTGTGGTTGTTAGTTTATAAATCACTTAACAACCTTGGGCCAAAATACATTTCTGAGCTTCTTGAAGAGTATAAAACCCTTATGTCCTTGGAGCTTTAGGAAGTAGTCAGCTGTTAGTACCTCTAGTCAAATGTGGACAATGTGAAACTGCTATTAACTACAATACAACTTATTTTTCCAATGAAAATTCCCTGTGTGTTTAGACAGTGCTCCACAAATACTAAAAGGTCCTTCCAATTTGTCTTCCATAGTTTGCATTATTCAGTATAGTAGTTGAGATGAAACAGGGCATTTATGGGTCACTGTTGCATGCTGGATTCTTATCTTCCTGTGTGACTCAGTTGTCAGTGTCACTCCGCCAAGCTGTGATGAAGACAGATTTAGCTCAGAAGTGTTGATTGGCCGTGTCAGTCGGCTAGATATGAGGTGCCACTGTTCTGAGACACACTGACTTCAGGCGATGGTACTACTTTGTTCCTTCACTACAGTAATCTGAGGTCTCCACAGGTTGCTACCACAGTCCATGTGTATTTGTTTGCTTTGTTTTTTTCCATGTGAGGTATTGCCACTTGCCATTATATAAATATGGTTGTTATGTATAATAAAATATACTGTATATATAATAAATTATAAAACGATAAAACTGCTATTAGAAGTCAGACACTATTGTGAAGGGCTGCAAAGATCATCAGCTTACAATGATATCAAACAGATGAAACACTATTAATTGGTAAATTACTTAAAGGTGTAACCTTTACTGGCAGCAATGGAGTATAAGGGGCGCCCAGGTAACGTAGCTGGTAGAGCTGGCATGTCATGTTCCAAGGCTGAGTCCTTGCTGCAGCGGACATGGGTTCGAATCCAACCTGTGCTGTGTGTCGTCCCCTCCTGAGAGGGTGAGGCTAGGGTGTTGTAATCTGCAACTATACTGCTAAACACAGAGAAACAGGGGTATCATTTCTGTACCCAAAGGCACATTTGTCAGAAAAGTGATAACTGTTGACCTTTGGTTTAATTTTAAAGGTACAAAATCATGGCTGACAGATGGGTTGATTGAAATACAATAGGCTACTAGTAATAATTTCATGAGCAAAGAACTAGGACAGCACTGATGCCCTTATTTAGTGTATTGGCAAGCTCACAATGGATCTATTTCAGTGTTTTTGTTAATTTAATCAAGTAGCTAATTGTCAGTATAACAGAGTGACATGCTTCCACTAGCCATTAGTCCCAATTTTATTTTATCTAAGTTTTATCACTGTTTAATTCTGGATCTATTTTCTCATTCTTTGCATTCCTCCATGGGGACTCCTTTTTCTGTATTTATTGAACTTCATGTTAGGCCGTGGCCCTCCCTTATGGAGCCCCTGAGGAGTTGAATAGTGCGACCTGTCTTTTCCCCTGCAGTCCTGTGTGGTATGTGCCCATGGAAAGTGCACTTGTAGACGGCACTGCTGACACTTACAGAGTTTAAAACTTGATTCAGCATTTACTTGTTATGGACAAATCAGTTCTAGCTGAACATTACAATGAAAATGTACTGAAAAGTGTTGAAAGATGTAAACTAATTGTTATTTCAATAAATAAAGTAAAGAAGCAGCACTTGGTGCCCTTGAGCAAAGCCCATAAGTCTAACCGCTGTGGTTGTACTGGGTAGCTTCCAGGTACAAATGTGATCAGGGCATTCCTTCCTCTCAGTGAACCTTCCCTGCATAAGGTTAAAAAAAGAGATTCGTACCAGGACATAAAGGTATACTCTTGTCACTGGGGGTACAGAAAAGAAGGTACAACAATGTACCATGTTCAGATGCACAATGCTTGTACCTTGCTAGGGTACAGCTGGAGCGACAAAGCATTTGTACCCTTTTAGGTCCATTCATGTACTTGTGTGTAGCAGTGAAGATTGCAACTAACAGCACTCGCAAATGTATTTGACGACCTGGAAATGGAAATGGACTGTGAAGTGTGTAGGAGAAACTATGGTTGCTGCAAAACTCACGAAAAACATGAAATGTCCTAACAGCAGCTGGTGTTTGATTTGTCTATTCTGGGCTATTTAGAAACATTGCAACACCCCAGCTCTGTGTCCCGTAATAAAAGTTGAGACAATATGGTGATTTGATTTGGTCTAACTCTGACACATCTTTTTCATGCATAGAGCACATTTTCTCTCGTAGTTGACTGTTGTTGTATCTCAGAACAAACACAAACAAATCACACTTTGACATAGGTGGCCTTTGCCACTCAAGTCTATTTATTTTCAGTGCTGCAGTGGCCTCAAAAGCTTTATAAGTGAACACTGTTAAAAATGGGATTGAAAAGATGTATTCAAAACTGTGGCCTTGGAGTGAGTGAGGAGGGTGGGGGGACACATAAAACAGGATGCCTCCCTGTAAATCACCACACTGATCTTGACGAGCTTAAGCATAGTTTAGCGTTTTTGTATGAAAACATGAATTCATCATATAGGACAGGAGAATTATCAGAAAAATTACAGGCAGGGCCATTGTCATGTTAAACTTTACCTTGGTCTTTTCTTCTTCTTTTTTTTTTTGCCTCGGTGAAGTGATGCTGGTGTGAGTGAGTCACAGAGTTTTTGAATGGCGGGTTGGGTTTATAAACCTCCGCCAGCCCCCGACACATGAGTTTGGAGGCCACTTGTCTCTGCGGTCTGACACGTATGCACATGCAGCAAGGTCCGACAGCCTCAGCATCCTTACTTTTCACCCTGGAGGGCACGGGAGTGCAAAGACAGCTCTTCATCATGAGGTCCTTCCTCCTACTGCTCTTCTCCCTGTTGTTGGTGTCGAACGGATCTTCAGCAGTCATCACAGGGGTAAGTTGGAGCAAACAGGTATATACAATTAGAAAGCTCTTGGTGTAATGGGAATATGCAGGACAAGTATTTACATTTCAGACTACTGCTTTCTTTAAAGAAAATGTTGCCTGATCATGTTTTCTTTGGTTTTAAATGGCAAAAGAATAGTATTAGTTGGAGATGGAGGATACTCACAAAACACAAAAGAATCAGAAGAAATTAAAAAAATATATATTACAGGACAAATATATCTATATATTATATAAAGTACAACTGCAGGAAAAAGACTTTTACGTGTTTGACATGTCTTATTTATGCTGTGACCAAGCCTTCTTGTAACATTCATCCTTCAATTGTCATTTGTTTAAAATTATAGCAAATTATTCTCCAAATAATGATATAAAGTACTTGAAATTGACTGTGCTTTAAAAGTTTATTTAAGGAGA
This sequence comes from Dicentrarchus labrax, assembly GCF_905237075.1. Taxonomy (NCBI): domain Eukaryota; kingdom Metazoa; phylum Chordata; class Actinopteri; family Moronidae; genus Dicentrarchus; species Dicentrarchus labrax. The sequence goes on from NW_026136711.1 coordinate 10,481,380, forward strand.
AACATCCTGTACTAAAATTGATCATTATATAATGTAGAAATGTATATTTGTTTTAGAACCAACATTTTTAATGTGACATAAAATAGATTCTAGAGATGCCACACACAGTCTGTATTTATTTAATTTAAAATGTCATGTGCGTGATATCTATCTTTTTATCCATCAATACATATCAATTTATGACAACCCGCAGTGAAGTTGCAAACTTATCCTTTGAATCATTTCTCCATCCAAGTCATAAATCATGCTCATAACCTGCTAATAAAACAGCCATCCCTGTCACAACAACCCTCTCATACTGTGTTGCTGATGTGACTTGGGAGAGGAGCATGCAGCCATAAAACAGAAAGTGATTTTCATCCACGTCTGTCACATGAAATCACTCCTGTTCCTCCTCATTGTGTTCTCTTCATCTCATCCAAAGTGAGAGCTGTCACTCGGCTTCTCATCCAGACACTCAAAACAATAAATCCCCACCAATCCTCAAGTGTTTAGAGGTATGATATGACTAATGCTGTAATAACACCATTAGCATAATATACCATTATGGTAACAACAGTTTGCAGTGTGTATTGCAACACATTTCTCACCTATCTAAAAGCTCACTATACACACTACCTGCCATTTATCACATCATTTTGTTAAATTACATTACATAAAATTACAAATATGCATGCATTATATAATTGCACACATAATTACCAATTATATCTCTCCTTTGATTAGATATAGCACCAGTTACAACAGTGACAGCTGTTCAATACATTTTGGTCCTCATTTTATTTAAATTTTATAATAATGACAAACTTTAATAAGATTATTAAGGAATTCATTACATTAAAAAAATAAAGCTTTAATTATTAGATTGTTATTATATGCCGGTCGGTTCCTTCAAAACTAATCAGTCTTTTTGGTCTGCTTAAGTCATTAATATGCATGTTAATGTATATGAATTGATGTGCGTGCGTGTGTGTGTGTGTGTGTGTGTGTGTGTGTGTGTGTGTGTGTGTGTGTGTCTGTGTGTGTTTGTGTAGGCCTGCGAGAAGGACTCTCAGTGTGGAGGGGGGCTGTGTTGCGCTATGAGTTTGTGGATTCGCAGCCTGCGTATGTGCACGCCCATGGGACAGGAAGGAGATGACTGTCACCCTTTGAGCCACAAGGTGAGATCATCTCCAGAGGTACTCTCTATGCTGTGAAGTGTCGCACGTCATCGATTTGTCTCCACACAGTGGTGTCATGGCAGTGATGATGCAGGTCATAGGGTACATGAGCTGATCCACACCATATTACAAAGATGCAGTAGGGGATTTTCTGTCAGTAAAGTTTGGTTCTACTTTTCCCTGTGGTCTGTTGCAGCTTTAATATTGCGGTAGCTAATATTGTGAGTTTGCTGTTGTGCCATCGCTTTCAAAGCACCTAGAACCTTCAAAATTCACACAAGAGGCCTGAAAAACAATCTTTCACTGCATGCATTACACCTGATGAAAATGAAATACACTTCATACCAAAGGTGTTTCTCTTTCTGCTCCCAGGTTCCTTTCTTTGGGAAAAGGCTCCACCATACTTGCCCCTGCTTGCCCAATTTGTCGTGTGTCACCATAGAGGAGGGGAAGTACAAATGTCTCTCAACATACAAGTATCCAGACTACTACCTCTGAGGACCAACACTTAAAGTTACACTATTGTACATGCACTGTAACTATGTTTAAAAGCCTGTTTTCACTTTGCTTTTTATTTTATTTTGAATAAAGAGATATATTTAATAAGGCATCATCATTTTGGTTCAGATTAAATTAACTATATATTTAAAGATCCCCTCCAGACATGTATACAAATAGTCTGCTTGGAACAATAATGTGTGTCTGATATATTTTTTCCTCAAAAACATATAATTACCATATTAGAATCCTTAAAAAGTCATTACCTCCTTGTACCTCATTAAAAATTCCAGAATCGATGAATATTCAAATTTAGTTAATTTCGAAGTTTTCCTGTTGGACACAACATGTCTCCTCCTTCACTGTTAACCCCATTCTTAGTGGATGTACACTGGTGGCTTCAAGTTTCTACATCACACTGTACAAGTTGCATACAGGACCAGGACTGACTATTTGTGATTTGTCACAAATAGTCAGTCCTCATCCCAAATTATTTGCGATGTCACAAATCATGCTTGTAGGCCCCACCCCTTACAAATCAGATTTTCAGTGAGCACACAACTTTCCACTTTCAGGAGATGAATGTAAAAACATCCTTCTAGTGTCAAACTCTGCACATGCATCATTCTGCACAGTGAAGCTCAAACATCCAACTGTATGAACTAAATCCTACACACTGGTCCTTTAAGACTGCACCGAATACTGTAGTTTCTACATAAACATGCACAACTTTGCTGCTTTAGAAACTTGAATGTTCTCTGCACATTGAATCCTGTTTATGTTGTTGTTCCACATTTGTTCCACATTTGCTTTGTTTGTTTTAGGTATTACATTTGCCAACAATGTCTATAGTATGAACAGTGGGAAATACAGACACTTCACGGTGAGTGATAAACCAAAGAGCACAAAAAGTCTCATCGTGAATCATTCCTCTAATTAATTGGATTCATTCAATATTGTTATTTATGTTAGATTTTTGAGTGCAATCAAAATACACATGGATACAAGCCTTCCTTTTCTGTTTTTGCCAATAAGATTAATCTTGATTTCGAAACACACATGCTCTGTGTTATACTGTGTTATACTGTACTGTCTGCAGTAGTTGGGTTTCTGGTGAGCTTTCAGCTGCCCTCTAGGGAAACATGGGGAGAAACACACATTTATTCCACCGGTAATAAAATGACATGATGAGTGAGATGTAAAAGTTGGGTTGCACTTTCATTATTCACTCATAACCAAAACGCACAAGTGACAGTACCTTTTCATGTTTAATTGCTTGGCCAACCATGAAGTACAAAAAGAAAAACTGTGAGAACATTTAAATTAGGGTTAAAAGACAAAGGGGCCTTTTCTCACGTTCACCTTGGCAGCGGGTCTTTATAACACCAGGAAACAGTAAGACAGCTGTGAAATTCATCACTGTCAGGCTATGATTCACAGCATTTATTCAAGGCTCAAAACTATAATTAGATTTGTCCAATGTGTAAAGCAATAACTCACATCAATCGGATACTTTAGAAATGGATATTGGTCTTCTGTGGCATTAAAACTGCCTAAAATCCTCAGTGGTGAGTTCATAAAAGCATATGAAGGCCCCCGGAAATAGTAACATCTAAATAATTTCAGACAGAAGTAAGAAGAGGAAGCAAACTTTTCAAATGAACCATGACGGTCTGGAACCTTGAAAAAGTTGTCATTCTAAGATCATGTCGCCCAATAAGAGCTGACACAATAAGTCAGTTGATCCATCAGTTAATTGACAGAAACATAATCAGCTGTTTTGATCATCAATAAATCATTACTGTAATTTTTAAGCATATATGTTACCTAGTTCCAGCCTCTTAAATGTGAGAATTTTTCTTTTCTTGATCTTATGTGAAAACTCCTCAATCTGCTGATGATGACTGTGTGATACAGTTGAAAGCTCCAGAACAAGCAAGTACGTGGACCTTCAGTTTAGACTGTTTTGTTGTTAAGATCGTCTGGTTTTGGACTGTTGGTCAGACGACAAAAGCACTTTGAAGATGTCACCTTGTGCTATGGAAATTTGCGTTTCCTACATTTTTACATTTTTATAGAGCAAACAATCATGTCAATGAGAAAATAATCAGCAGTATGTGGAAAAGTATTTTGCATCTTGAGAGGGAGCTGTATGAAGTCTGATAAAAAAAATGCCTCGAGTGATGTCACTTGAGTCAGCATCAGTTGGGGCCGAAGACTACTAGTTTGAAAATTAAACAAATCTGGAGGTGTGGAGATAGAAAGAATTGAGCTTAGAAGATCTCTCTGCTTGCTACTAGCATAACACACCCAAATCTTTGTATCTTTGTTCAAACTGTTGGCAGTTGCATTGTGGGTAATGTAGTAATGTTTTGACATGGAAGAGGAAAACTGATATCTCTGGTTCTGCTGCATCAATTTTGATCCTCTGTGCATTCTGAATCCGACAATGTTAGAGGAGTGCAATGCTTAATCGATGGAGTACTCTTTTAAATTTGATCATTTATTAGAAAGTAAAGTCAATAAATAGCTCATCATCTTTGGATACCCAAACAACCATAAACTTGTCAGATGATACCATTTTTTAAAGAGCAAAATCCTCCTCCTTACACACAAAGCCCTCCATAACCAGGCTCCTTCCTACCTCACTGACCTGCTCCATCGCCACAATCCATCCCGCAGCCTCCGCTCATCTGACGCAAACCTTCTGACTCCTCCACCCCGGACCAAGCACCGAACCTGGGGCGACAGAGCGTTCTCTGTAGCTGCCCCCTCCCTCTGGAACTCTCCCCAAACACATCCGTGACTGTACCGACCCTCCATCATTCAAATCACTGACAAAAACACACCTTTTTAAAATTGCTTTTAATGTTAGCTTAGTCTGATGTGTTTTTAATGTTTTACTATTTCATGTTGTTTTGCTGCTTTTATGTTTTGGTGTAAAGTGTCTTTGAGTATTTAGAAAAGCTTATAAATAAAATGTACTATTATTATTATTATTAACATATCCAGCTGTCCAAATTGTCTTTTAGTAAAACCTAGTGAGGAGCACAGAGGTCACCATAGTTGCTCAGTGGCTAGAAAGACTGAAAAGGTCAATAAAAGAGCCAGCAGTAAAAGCCCAACAAAAAGAGTCACATTTCCCCAGCATCACTACTGAGCCTGCGTGCCCTGAAGACAACACGATGTACCAAAAATACCCGACCTGTATTTGCATTGCACGAGAGCACGTGCAGGTGAGGAGCTTCCTGCAGCTCAGGAGCCAAAGCAATTACACCATGAGACCTCGGCACGCTGGTAGCAGAGCACGGCCAGCTGTCAGGAACAAGCAGGCATGTTGTGATGCTAATGGTTATGGATGCACTGAGGGCAGACAGTGTGTTGAGGAGCTCAGAGTTGTTTTGCAGATCGGACTGATGGAGGGGCCGGAGCTCAAAACGCCTCACTAAATCACAGTGATTAAAAGAGCGCATTGAGAGAACTTCTCAGCCTTTCTTTAAAAGCTGCGGTTTGGTGTAATCGAGGCCAGCGTCAATGAATGCAACAGCAATTAGCTGAATCAATATTCTGCTACTGGCCTAAGGAGGGAGGAGAGGATTGGGGTTTGAGGGAGTTTGATTGTGCCACGCAAACAGCCTATTGAAACAAATCGAATTAACTGTTTAAATACTCAAAACTTGAATATGACACTTGCAAAGGAAAAATCAGACCTCTAACCTTTTAACTAAGCATCTAGAAGCTGTTTACATTGCATTTCTGGTCTCATTTTGTTGTTTGTGACAATGTTACATGAAACTGACATACTGTATTTCCACCAGCTAATTAGTTTGACAGCAGAAGATTTTCTGTCAGAATCAAAGAGCAAGGTGTGCAGGGAACAAGGGCCTCCCCATGGATTTAATAAATACTGCAGTCTTTATTCCCTCTAATGCACCCCTCTCTTTTTTAATATCGCTGTAAACTGTTTATTTATATTTTATTCCCCAACATGAAGGTCTAAAGGCTTTTTTCAAAGCATTCCACCACACTAGAAGACTTTATATATATTGAGTCTAAAAATACTGGAATCAGCCTAAAATATACCGACCACATGTACATTTTTTTATAAGATCCCCTCGAGTTATTAAATGGGCTCTGTGCAGATTTTACATATGAAGTTGAGTTTACAGGTCACAGGATTTCTTTGAACTCTGAAGTCTTTGAAAACAGATGTTGTTGTCTTTTGTAACTCTAGAGGAGTTTACTTCTCTGTAAAAAATAACCCTGATGATGTCAACAGGGTTATCTTGGCTTGACTCTAAACTTTTAACACAAAGTGACCATTACAAATTGGAGGTGGGTTAGAAAGAAGTCGGCATTTACACGCTATCCAGTTGCTTTATGGGACATGTATTTGGAGCTTGTCCCCTTCGAAAGGCAAAAAATCAAGATAGCTCGGCCTCTGCTGCTTCACTTTCTTCTTTTAATCTGTCTCTTGTGAGTTCCCCAACTTTATGGAAATGTTATGCTTCTTTTCTGGAGTGCCTCTTTAAACCTCTTAAGTCCTAGAATAACCAAGGACAAGACAACAGTGTCCCTATGGCCCTGACAAGGAGAACTGCACAACAGAAAGTCTGTATGGATTTAGCAATCAATTTGGTCAAATACTGGGTGCAACTCTCACTTTTTCTCAACTGGAAAATCTTTAAAAATGTCTATCATCCTCTCCTTTTAAAACCCCTAGCTTAATGCAACAAGCTCACCTGCTCTCTGGGGGCTGTCAGGTACTAGGAAACATGAGAAAACACTGACCAAAGTACAGGATGAGGGTGAGTGAGCATGCTAACAAAAGTAAATGACACAAAATGCATTACCTGAGATGCATTCAGGAGTAGAACCAGATTAACTAAAGACAAAGCAGTTGTTAATAAAACAGAGATTGAAGATTACAGAGTCCAAACAACTTATCATCCATTTCTTATTTATTTGCTAAGAAATACAAACAATGCAAACATCCTTTCCAAAGCACCCAATTAACATCTTCAGAGTCCCAATGTCCGTATCTGTAGAAAAAGAAAGATATCTGTATATCCTGCAGGAGCGCGAGTCAATCCATTTCTCAACACAACTGACCCATGAAAAACAATAAGAATTTGCAAAATACCTTTAAAGTGAGTTTTAACACCTTTTCAACACAGAGGATCTTAAGAGATTATGAAATATACAACATATCTGGTTAAAAAAGCAGAAGGAAAGAGGGAAAAGGGGCTTTACAGTATTTACAAATGTGACATTGTCCTCATTAAAAATATACTGAGATCTGCATCTCATCTGTGGTATCCAAACGATTAGAAACCAAGTGTGTCACAGATGCTATAGAGAAACCGACTGATAAAATAGTCCTGTTGTGTTTCAGTCCAGTTCTGCAAAAGGCAAACAACCTCAAAAGGGTGCGCTGGGATATAATTTCAAAATATACAAACAAATAGCCAAAGTGACATTCATGTACAATATTGTAGTCAACCAAAAAGGTTGCTCTACTCAATATAGGGCATAAAAACTGTCTCTGGGACATAACATGACACATGGCTGTCATGGAGGCTATAGCCTATATTTGGAGTGAATGTCACCTACAGTACATGCAGAGGTGTAAATTAAAAGGTGGTGTAACCATGATGCCCAGTTGGTGAGGCAGACAACCTCAAACACATTTTATTTTATAAAAGCATCACATTATGCTTCTGTCCCTTAGTATGCATCATATAGCTTTAATTAGTCTAATTTTAGTAAGTAAAATATAGTAGAATTTACATCATATTTAGGTGTTTGCCTAATTAAAATAGTGGGTAAGATCTTTGTCACCAATATAAATGAGTGTAAATTGAACTGAAGTGGGTTCACCCTCCACAACAGCCCCAGTCTGCGTGTACAAACACAGTTTGGGCACCAGTCTGTGTACATTCTGAAACAAGATGTAATGTGTCTTTGGCAGTATTTTGGGGGCAGCGCGGTTCAGATGACACAGTATGGCTCCATGGGTGTCTGTGTTCCCAGACAGCAGGGGAAACAGGCTCTGAGGCGCATCCGGAGCTCCTTATTGAACAGGAAGCTGATGATGGGGTTCGCTCCCGCCTGGGCGAAGCTCATCCACACCGCAGCGGTCAGGTAGAGCTGCGGGACCGGAGCTCCGCGCACAAATATTCTCAGGTAGCAGGCGCTTATGTAAGGCGCCCACAGGACGAGGAAAGTCAGTGTGATCATGTAGTACATCTTCCCGATCCGTTTCTCCATCTTGAACTCGTCCAGCACCAGCAGCCTCCTGTTGCCGAGGTGCGACGTTTGCCTGATGCCCACCAGCGTCGGTGGGGTGGGTCCCCGGCCGAAGCCGGCGATCCAGTTGGCGGCGGCCTGTCCTGTGGCACCTGGGCCGTGGAAGGTCCAGTTCTGGCTGATGGCGGGGACCAGCTGCGCCGGCTTCATCTTGCGGTGATCGTAGACGAAGCACAGCATCTTTATGTAAACCACATGGGTCGTCCCCACGATGACGGCCAGCATCAACATGAAGCCCAGGGTGTCGTTCGCCTTCACGTAGCGGTGCTCGAAGGTGCACTGCTCCTCCTCGCGGATGAACTTGTAGGTTCCCACGTCGAAAACCGGGGGGAACGCCATGGCCACGGAAAGGGTCCACACCATGCAGATCACCGCGACGCACGTACACAGATTCATCCGCTTGTAGTAGAACCTGTGGTGGGCGATCGCCATGTAGCGGGTGACGCTGACGCAGAAGAGCAGGAAGGCGACGTGGAAGCAGAAGAGCACCGACACGAAGGCGACGATCTTGCAGCTGAGCGCGCTGTACGGCCAGGAGGAGCCGCCGCCGATCGATGCCATCACGAAGGGGAAACAGACGGCGGAGCGCACCACGTCCGCCAGGCACAGGTCCAGGAGGAAATAGTAGGGAGCCTTGTGCAGCGAGCTGTCCTTCAGCAGCAGCAGCGACAGCGACGCGTTTCCCAGCAGGCTGATGCCCATGATCAGACCCAGGGAGGCCAGCTTGACCGCAGAGGCCGCGGACGCATAGTTCTGTAAGGACGGGCTGCTCCCCCCAAACTCACTTGCGTTCGCCATCTATGCAGCCGAGGTCGCGTGTATCCCCACATCAATTCATCGACGAGCGGTAGTATCCTGCCAGGGCTGAAAGGGAAACAAAAATCAAACACGATCCGCCGCCCCTTTCACAGAAAAACACACTCAAATTCCACTCAGACGCATCCGTTCAACGTCGGCTCACATCCATCCCGATGTGCTGTGATCCCCAGCACAAAAAACAAACAAACAAAAGCATTCAGTATTTCTTCTTTTTCTTCTTGTCCTTCATCTCACAAGTGTCCGGTACAGGAAACATCCCTGTCTGTGGTTCCATTCTCTGCTGAACAGGGGCAGCCCGCTTTGGGTTTCATACACCATCTCGGAAGGCGTCCGTTCAGCAGACGAGCGGCTCAGAAAACACATCTCAGTCCGCACCGATGGCGGAGGTCTCCCGTTCGTCTCGAGGAATAAAAGAACACACCGTGCCGTGCGGAAGCATGGCGCAATTACGCATCCACAGCCTCAGCAGCGGCTGCTAAAACATTAGTTAGGTTATATATAGCCCAGAAAGGAGACAGTGCTCTGTAAAAGCCGAGTGCAGATCGGGTGCTTGCAGAGATGGGAGCGCCAGTATGGATCCAGCAGCGGCAGCAGCGTCTAGCCTATGCGACGCACGTCCGCTCGCATGTAGTGAGCAGGCCTGGGATCAGCCAGGAGACTCATCTGCCGGTCCTTGTCTAATGCAATCTATATAGGACGTCTGTCTCCACGCGCTGATGAGATGCAAATGGCGACAGATTGACAGAGAGGTCCTCTGACGTTGCATAATATTTGGTGTGCAGGGTAAAAAAAAAACTACTAAGATACTGTGCAAATATAGGATTATTATGTATTCTATAATAATCATAGGAGTATTATAAGAAAGTCAAGCACACACAGCCCATAATATTAAGCTACACAGAGAACATCTCTTTAATAAAATGAGTTTCTTGAAAGATATAAAGAAAGAGAAATAGTAACACTAAGCTTCTTAACAGATACATGATTTGTGGTCACAAGTCACTGTGTCATGTAACACACTACATGCACTGCAACTGTAATCAGTGTTTCACATTTAAATATGCTATCACATGTTTCTTACTATTTACTTAATAATAATGTGACAAATAAAAATGGAATTACCAGTTTAAGGTTAAAATAAACATATTTAATGCTAAATGAATTAGAGGAATTCTGCACTTATCACATTTGTATGGTTATATTCTAGGTTTTTGAGCAGTTAACAACCTGAAAGCACTTGTGCTCACTTTGGCTCCTTGGATTCGACTTCGACACCCCTTAAATGAAGATGTGCCTTTTTAATGGGGCCACAGAAGAATAAGATAACACGCTCATATAGAATAAACTAACCAAAACACAACATTGATCCATTAAACAAAAAGACATCCAGACTAGCCCCACTCTCTCCCCTTATTGTTTTGAATGATGCACTCACAAGGTACACTGAATTATTGCCAGCCAACACGACGTCAGCACTTATAGCTACAGTTTAGAATGCAGCGGATGAGAGAGACTGTAAGACGACACAGGTGGAGCTAACAGTGTGGGTTCAAATAAGGTAAAAAGTTGCATAATACAGCAAAGTGGTGTGTCAGAAGATAATACTGCAGTGGAAAAAGTGGGTCTGACAAAGATGATTATATTTGATGTCTTTAAGAAGAACGGCTTTAAACCCTTTCACATTATTTAAAGAATCTTGAACTAAGAGAAAAATGAATGGTTATGTGTTGGAAAAAAATTCTTTTCGGGATAAAATCCAGTATCAAATAATCTACAATATGTTATGTTAATATATTAAAGGTGTTTCAGCTGAACTTGTGTACTTTGAACTTCACTGTGACAGGGCTGCACCTGCTGCTGCAGTGATTCACCAGCACCCCCTGCAGCCAGCTCCAAAGAACATCACAAGCATATAAGAAATCAGGTATATTAACCCTTGGTGCTGTCTTACACACAAATATTGGCCTTTTTGTGAGAATTAACACTTACATCAGGACCAAAAATGAAACCCACATGGCCATGTCTGAACTCAGCTCAATGCTCTGTAACACTCTCCACATTAGGCCAGGTATTCATATATGAACCCTGTGACCACACTGGAGCCTTAACCAGTCAATTCCAGAGGAACAATTAAAGAAGGATGTTCAGGCAGATCCTCAATCCCAGTAACACCACCAGATCCATCAAATGAATGGTTCCAACTATCAGAAATAATAATACATTAAGAAAAAAAAGGAAAAAAAAGTCCTATTATTAGATGTGGTTGAGTTTAACAATGGCTTTTCCGTTCACAGTAGCCGGATGGTTAATTGCTGAGATTTAGATTGCTAGAAATTCAAAACTACACTTCTTGTTTGAGAGCTCAAATGCCCAAAGAACAAATATGCCTATATAAATACACCATAAAGCATATAAAATATCCACACACTAATAGGACATTGTATAATTAAAACATGCACATTTGACTGTCCTTATAATTTGAGTCTGTGGAGTGCTGGGCTAGTTTGATAAGCTCACTTACAGTAGACAGATCTCTCTAGGGAATGGGGCTTCAACTGCGATTGTCTTGTCAGAGCTTGCAAAGCACTTTCACCAAAGTGCCCTAAAACAGGCTACAAGGGGCTTGAGACTGAAGATAGTGGAATGAGATGATGCTTTACTCAGGAAAATAAACATGCCCATTTCCTAGTCTGCACAAGTGGCAATCACTCTCCTGGTTAGATAAGACATTCTTGCTTAGTACTCGCTGCAACTCTTGACTATTGAAGTAGAGGTAGGAAACAAATATACGTAGATAGAGTCAGTAAGAATAGTGCAATTCCCAGGTGCATTCAACAAATGCCTACCCCCATCAAATGTCTATACTCTGGTAAGTTGTTCTCTCCTAGTAGGGCTCCACATGTTTAGTAGTAGTTGTGCCTCCTGAGACAGGAAGTAGTCGTATTAAATTCCACAAACAAAAGAATCAATTGTCCTCATCTGTGGAAACGGTTCCCCAGGTCAGCTTCTCTTTCACGGGTAGAAAGAGACGTTTTGGTGTTGTAGCCTTGCAAGAATATCAAAAGATTACTGTAAATTGAAAAAATCCCCATAATAATCAATATCCAAAAGTAATAATACATTCTAAACATGTAGAGGAACTTATAAAATTGTCCCAAGGGCTGGAAAAGGACCAAGAGACAGTATATTCTAGGTCAAGACACACATGCCTATAAAAGCCATTTTGCACTGAAGGGGAATGCAAATCTTGTTTCTGGAGGTAACATTTAATGGTAAAATAATATCAAGAATAATGGTGATAAAATGATGCTTAATCAGCACAATAATTCACTTTATTGGTTAAGTATGCTAATGCTTAAAAGGAATGATCACACAGCCTGGTCTATTTATCAGTTAAACCCTAATATAGGCCTGCAGGTCAAACTGTTGTTGTGGTCTGGTTGGTAATGTGCTATATAAAGCAGTGGAAAAAAACCTGTGGTAACCTACATTTGTGTAAGTGGCCTTCGTTTTAAAGCCTAATTCTACTAGACATACAGTTACAAACACATTTATCTCTGTAGGAGCAGTTATCCAGTCTGCTTCTATGATGGAGAAAGAGAATGGTGGGAGATTTGTAATACAGGTTAGAGCTTTGATCGGGCCAAAAAACTCAGGCACAAATCTGAAAGAATCTGAAAGAATTCTGTGTGAGCTCAACTCAACCCCAAATTTCCGCTTAAAATAAATAAATATTTACATCATTTTAATTGTTTATTACAATCTAGCATAAACTACATTGTGCATATTATATAGTACACATTATTATCAAAACGAATAAATCACTAATTCAGTCATTAATTACAGTTGCATGAATTGTTATTAAAATATTAATTATATATATATATATATATTTTGTTCTGTGAGCCCAAACCGAATTCCTAATTCCTAACCTAATTCAGGTCAGTATCCCGAAAACCAGTCAGAGTGAGGTGTCCTCTTGTTTTTCCTGCTCTCTGGGAGGATGGACCAACTGCGACGTTTCTGCCCAGTGACGCACCTACGTCAGCAGTAGGTAGGCGGAAAAGCGGCAGCAGTGTGTTTCTGTGTATTTGGAGATAAAGCCAAACCGGGTGTTTTTATCAAGGAGATTCATACAGGGGATATAAAACTATATTAGCCGTTAACCCTGCTGAAATGGCGGTTCCTGCGGGTCAAACAGATCTTCAGACGGACAGAGGCGGCCTGAGCGGTCAGACAGTCCCCTCTGAAAACAACATTGACATCGACGAGAAAGAGTTGGAGAATATCACAAAGAAACACCGAGAAGACGAGACGACAGCGCTGCCTCTGCACTCACCTTGGACGTTTTGGCTGGACAGGTAGGCCTAATGTTTGTCCCTTCTTCCGCGTTGTCCGTCAGTTTAGAGTTTCAGGACGAGCAGGAATGATGGAGGAAAAAAAAATATCATTCAAGGCCACAGCTTTCCTTTCAGCAGGCCTCCTGGAGCAAATGTAGCGGGATAGTGTTTGCGTCTAACATGACCTTCTTCTACTCACAACACCGTGTCGGACTACTCAAAAAAAGTTATCTTTTTTCACCGCTGTATTGTTATCCAAGGTACTGACTCCTGCGTAAACACGGCGGACATGTTCTCTTGTTATTTTGTTTGGTATTCACATCTGTTATTCACGTTACTTTAGCTCTGTTTCCCAGCAGGGGAGCATGAGAGGAAGAAGTTAAAGTATACAGGCTATGTGTAGGTTAGCTGTGATACATTGTAGCTTTACACGGGGCACTTTCTCATTAACGTTAGTGTCTTTATAGCTGTCAATAAAATGCATGGTAAACGTTACATTATCTCTCCTTCTCTTTATGAGCTCATGGGAATGTTGTTTGTCACATGCTGTTTATTGGTTTATGTTTTGTGATGGAGCAAAGGTTTTGACCCTAGTGAATACAGCCTTATAAGCTGTTTTTAAAAGGACCACAGACTCCATAAAGACTGAAACATTTAGTCAGTTAACTTATTAATCAGTCAGCTGAAAACTAATCAACAGCAATTATGCCAGTATGAGTATTCTCTGGTTCCAGCTTCTCACTGTAAAACAATAAGTCAATTGAAGTCTAACGTTTTAAGTAAAACTAACTTAATGTTGTTAGTTAAAAAAGTCGCTTCTTTAATTTTAAATGACATTGACAAAATACCTAGTGAAATGTACTTAATCAGAAATGTTTCTTTAACTTACAAAACTAAGTTAGTGTCACTTACTTACAGTGAATGTGACAGCTGTTTTATTATACCGACATATCTGGGTTTCGGACTGGGGGAAAAAATTCAGAAATTTGAAGACGTCATATTCGGCTCGCAGAACTATTAATTTCCATTTATCACTATTTTAAATATTAAAGCGTTAATAAAAAAGAATTGACTCTTCACTCTATAATGAAATGAATTAGTTGAGTTAGTTGCAGCCCTAATTTAGACAGATAGGTGTCTGAAACGTTTTAGCACATTTTTCACTGTCGTTGGAGCTATTTTATCAAAAACTAGATTAGAATTTGGAGTGTAAGAAAGATATAGATAAATATTGTATTGTGATATTTTATTTTATGATATTGTATCGATTCTAAAAACACTGTATCAATTTGTGTTTAAACCTCCAATTTTAACTCAGATTTAATGCATATGGTGGTGTGTTCTTTATACTATGACAGTTTTTCACAAATCTAGCTCAATTTATTGAATTGTAACCCCTGTATCATGATATAGGAATAGGAATAGAAATCCTGATGCTGTAAAAGTGTATGTCTAGTCATGGTTTAAAAGAGAAAGTGAAAATAAGAAATAAGTAATGTTGTCCACTGGCATCTGTTCAGGAGCCAGTAGGCCAGTTTTTAACCTAAACTATAAACTGTATTTGTGCAGAACTTGGGTTGTTGGTTTAATTACCATATGCACTCATTAAAATAGATAAACTGACCATAAAAAACCCAAAACCTCAACCCTGACCATGTTTTGTGCAAGAACAGCAGAGTCAGCTGCTTTATTTCCTTGTTTCTGTCACACTATCACCACTGAGGGCTAAAACAGCTTTCACTTGTTCTTGTAGGTCATTACCTGGCACGACGGCTGCAGAATGTGAATCTAATCTGAAGAAGATCTACACCGTGCAAAGTGTGCAGGTGAGATTTTGTGTCCGTTTAAGGAGCTTCATCATCTTAAGAGCAGAGAGATCAAATGCATGACTTGGCTGAGAGTCCAATTCGCTTCAGAAGAGCTTCTTTGATGAAGGGGAATAAGCAGTTCATTGGTTCTTAAAGCTACAGCAGGCACAGTTGGTGGGGAAAAAAATAGCTATTTTATCAACATAGTGCACAGTTTGACATCAGATTACATCAGCTTTTTCTGGTGAAATTTAAACCGTTTTAACTGCTGTTGCTGTTGTTACTGCAAATGTTTAAAGTTGAGTAACATTTTGTTGTGTGGCAAGAGTGACAGTAGGTTCTAAACTGTGTGTCTGCTATACACTGCCTTTTGATATGATGTTCCGATGGCTTGCATTATGTTATGGGAAAGTCTGTGTGTTGTTTTAATGGGGTCTTTCAGGATTTAAACTATAGTAATGCAAAGGGTTTGTCTCATCATCGCCAAATTCCAAAACCCAGGATTAAAACCTGCTATCTGTCAATTAATGCACAGATTTTTTAATATGAAGCTGGGCAGCATGCATTTGGCCAGTTTTGTTTACATTGCTGATTTTTGTAAACATGGAAGTGAAACAGGCTTGTAGTTTCAGTTTGAATAAGCTGAAACACACCAAATACCGGAAGTCAAACTCTTTCATTTTGTGTGTATATGATCATTGTACTGATTGAGACTTTAATGCTAATATCCAAAGCTTTTCACAGGTTGTCACCCTCTGCAAAACAATGATAGTTCTATACATGTTTCTTCCAAGGTGCCTACCTTAACAATCAGCCACTGCAAAACCTGATAAATGCACTAACAAGCACACTGCATACAAAACAACTTGTAAAAAAGCTTTGCTTTTAGCGTGGGGTCTCTTTTTAGATTTGGCTTTACTGCCATTGTCAGTATACTATAGCAGTGCTTCCCAAGTAGGGACGCCTAGGAGTACTTTAGAGTATTGCAGGGGGTACCTGACATAACATAAAAAAATTGAATTTAAAAGAAGTTATTTTTATTATTTTATATAATGCATAAACATTTTATATTCGATATTTCTATTTTCAATGCAGTTGCTAACTGCTGTAAACAGTTAACCAGCAGTTTGAACTGTCAACTGCAGTCACTTCCCTGATTCAGATAATTATAAATTATTATAAATAGTTACTAAATTTAATGCAACTACCATGCTCTCTTAGTGTTATTACAACATGTGCCATGAATTTAGTGATGGATTCTAAACAGTTGCAGTGAAGCATTTAAGGGTTTTTCTTAATAAATCAGACACTGATGGTGCAGCGCTGTACTGAACCTCTAAGTTTGTTTTTTTCTCCCAAAAATGTTTTGCACTGGTCACGGGGAACGTGGCTGAAATTTCACTTGCATCGTGTGGCCGATCTGATAATTTCACATTTTTGTGTTTTAAAAAGAAGTTGATAACCTGCAGTTTATGCACACCTGGGGGTAAGAAGGCTAAGTTGTAGAGTTGAAGTTGATTTTATGACTTTTTCTGTCCTCACAGAGCACTTGTAGAATATGTATGGCAAATTGCAATCGTGTTGTCTTCCTCTCAAACTGAAAAACATCCACGCCAGCAATGACATATTTGGCTCTCTAGTCTACACTGCATGGCTCTGCCTAAGTCATCGTCATGAGTCCTGAGAACAGCTGCTGCACTTGTCAATGAAAAGCAATGTTGCCATCATATTATCAGCTCTGTTTATCGGCTTTAGTTTGATTTGATTTCAAACTGCATGAAGGAGGGAAACCTTGTATGACAGTAACAGTAACGTTGTTTTTAGCTTTAAGAAAGAAAATCAACTCTTTTCTGTTTGCAGATGTTCTGGAGTGTATACAACAACATCCCTCCTGTCACAGCCCTGCCTTTGAGATGTAGCTATCACTTAATGCGTGGAGAACGGAGGCCACTTTGGTGAGTATATTATTATAGTAAATATTATGATAATGTCCCCTGAACAATGGCTCGAACGGAGGGAAATTATGACTGTAGTTCATGCAGTAACATGATAAAATGTAATACACACACTAAACTTTAAAGGGGTGTAAAATATGTATATGTATAAGTATATCATAAAAGCTTGAATTATTACATTGTTATACTTTGGATTGATTATATAGCTATGGTTATTATTATAAGACCATCAGTTATAAATGGTATGGCAAATATTAAAGGTTCCTCGTGGAGTTCTCGACCTCTACCTCAGTTGTTTTTTTGTTTTTTATGGGTCCCCATTTTGTCATGCCAGAGGTTTCATTCTATTCCATACACTATTCTGACATTTAGGTGGCAGCAACACACTACAAAACACAGCAAAATACCAAAAAGGGACTGAATCAGACTGCAACCAGTACACATGATGTTAACAATGGATTAATTTAAAGTACTTGCAAATGTTTTAGGAGGGAAGGAATGCCATTAACATGTTTGTTAGACCTCAAGGAATTTATAAACATGTATGTTTTACAAGGAACTCCACAGGGCCCTTTAATGTGATGCCAGTACTAGTCAGGAGTTTGTTACATGAACCGGTTTTTACAACCCATTCTGAGCGGTGTATTGTGATAACCAACATTTATCTCTACTGTATGTCTCTTGAATGGAGTTTAAGTAAAATGTGTATTTAAAATGTTATGTAGAACCTATCACACGGTTAAGGTTGCATTATATCATTTTTCCTTTAATCTTTCAAACCAACAGGGAAGAAGAAAGCAATGCAAACGGAGGAGTATGGAAGATGAAAATACCAAAAGAAAGCGCTGTAGGTGTTGTGCTCTGTTTCACATAGTAGTATCACATGTTAATATACAGTAGTATATATTTAATACCTGAGTTACTAATTAGCTCCTCTGTGTTCTTCTTGTTTCAGTCTGCAGTTTGGAAAGAATTGTTACTTGCTACTATTGGAGAGCAGTTTGCAGATTACTGTGCCTCAGGTGAGCTACTCCATACTTGGTGTTTAATGTTTGTGTTTTCAGGAGAAGATTTATTCCCCCTCAATGAAAGAAATATGCTTTTTCCCAACACAACAATTGCACTGATGAGTATTTGTTTACTGTTTATTTTCCAGACGATGAGGTTGTTGGCGTCAGTGTTAGCGTTCGAGATCGGGAAGACGTTGTACAAATCTGGAATGGAAATGCATCTCTTGCTAACGAAGCAAATATCTTGGGGAAAGTCTATGAGCTCCTCCCGAACATATCTTTTAAAGCTGTTTTTTATAAGTGTAAGTATACACGATTTTTTCCACTTACATGTATTGAACCTTATGCATTTAGGAGCTCAAGTTTTACAGATGCCTTGTCAGAAATCATGAATCGAGACTGTTGCATCTGAAGTGTGGATTAACTGTGCACAACGGAAGGACATAGTTCCAACCAGAGCGTGTACAGTAAGCATGCCAGACGATGATTGAGGGAGTGTACATGGCTGTAGGCTATTCAGGGTTGCATCAAGAAAAATGGCCCACAAATACTTTACATTCACATTGGCCAGTCTTCTTACTACATTTTGAGTGTGTTCCCAATGTGTTCCCAAAAATCTAATGAGCTACTACGTGTTATTGTTTTATAACCCTCATTAGTATAGGCGCGGCTCAGCTTGCCCGAATGTTTGGCAAACACGCACAGACCAAATATATTTATTCCTATATTTCTTTAGCTATTGAACGGGTTATCAAAATACCCAGATTGAAAATTCTCTGGATCCAACCGGATCGGGCCAGTGTCTTTTGATTGAGGTGGTTGCATGAGGTATTTTTAATCTCACTGGGCTATTATTCTGATTATTAGTGGAATATTTATTTATTATTAGTATTAGTATGTATTAGGTTTAACTGGTTAGATCATATTGTTTGAACTGCTTAATCTGCGAGCAGTGAAGATCTTTGCAGACTCATGAGTCCAGTTTTTCATACTTTAACGTTGCAGTCTGGGGTCGGGTATACATTTTTTTTTTTCAAAACAAAAAGGCCATATGGTGAATGTAAAATGATAATTTTTCATGCCTGACAGGATTTATACTAACAATGAATCACTTTGACTTTTTCAGCACACATGGAGCATCATGCCTTTGAAGGAGGACGCTCAAGACATTAGATTGTAATGCACTTTTTTTTATTTTAACCTGAACTCTGTACCAGCCTTGTCGTAAAGGCACTGTCCACAACCTAATCAAGGATATTATTTTGCTTTCAAGGAAATGTTATCCATATATTTTTATAACTTTTAACGACTGATGCCTTGTTTCATTTTGATGTGGGTCCTAAAGCTCTGAGCTCTTCGGAGAATGTACATCCAGCATTAATCAGTTCGTAAGTTCATGTTGGTTTTTGACTTCCTCTTGTGCTCAACTGCACTGTCATGGTCCTGTTCTCTGCACGGCCTATGGACCTCACAATTCAGTCCTGGTATAGAGGTAGCAGCTACATAACCTGGTGTGCTTTAACTGTTTGATATTTAAGATATCTCAATTCATGTCATGTTTTAATTAAGTCCGCTTATTCAGTGCCAAAGCACTTCTCTGCCGTCTAAGAAGTTTGTATCCTAATGGTCTTTTATTCCCACTTAATTTTTTTCCCACTTCTGGGATAAAGTGAATGGGGATGAAGTGAACGTCCCGTTTGCTTTCTTGAAACTTCATCAACTGTGCATGAAACTTAAATCAGGGTAACACTTGGAAATATTGCACATGACTACCTATTCCAATCACAGTGTCCCTCAGTTATAAAGCCATCACCGGGAATCAGAACATATCCCAACACAGATATGGCCTGAAGAGACTCCAGATTTGGTGTCTCAGATGTCTTTAGTTACAGAGCAGAACCCGTCCTGAAAGGTGCCTCTTTGAATGTTGTCAGCCACACCACACTTTAACATTTCCCTCCCCACGTGTGTGGACGTGGACCCTCCGCTCTCCTGAATGGAGTCACGGATTGTTTAGTGCATTACTCTCAAGAGATACTGCACATTCTTGTGCTCAACTAGTGGTGCTCCTTAGTACTTGTCTGTCCCCCCCGTCCCCCCCCCCAAAACCGATGATTCTAGTTCGCTTACTGGACCTTGTCCTAACAACCATACACACAGACAGCATTATTTGCTTTAAAGGAAGTAACATTAGGTCATGCTATTCCCATATTTAGCATGACTTTGTAGATATACTATGTCAGATTTGATCATTAAGAAATGTCTAATAAATGTGGTGAGTTTCAGTAGTCATTGAGTCAATGTAGACTGCTGCTTCAAAGCAAAGTACACTTTAAACCACAATACTATACATCCATTATGATAAATACCAACACTAGTAATAGCAAAACATATTTTTCTATCTGATCGCTTTAGAAATCTGGGCCATTTTATGAGATTTCATCACCCAGCCTGACTTACCTTCACTAACACAGTTAACATACTGTTGCTTTATTGCAGGAAACTGAATGCCACTGGTATTATTATCACACCACTTTTATAGATCCACTTTGGACTGGTTGATAAGTTGGTTATAAGGGGACAGTATTTCCTTTGTAAATATGATTTTTCGCAGTGACATGGACAAAGTAAATAAAAAATGAAATGAAAGTGCAATTATCTTTTGTGTTTCTATTTGTATAGTACAGTCAACAACAACAACAACAACACATATCTGTGAAAGGACAGTGTCGCCATTTTATTCAGGCATGTTGGGTGTGTGTGTGTTAATACCTCATCTTTCACTTACTACCAAGCCATTCAGTGCTGATTCATCACATTTAATTGTAGCAGTTACACAGTATACTCTTACTAGTGTGTCTCCTGAGGTAAGATGGGAAATCTTGTAAAGGTCAGAAAGCAGTGAGTAGCAATGGCTTTGCAATTAAGGTAAGACCAATTTTTTGAGTGTGTTTCTGAATTCACAGTTAATGCATGATTCTTTGTTTTTCTTTGTGCCTCAGTGTGTTAATAGACCTTTCTCACAATAGATATAGCAAAAAGCAGAGGTGTTACGGAGAACATTACCGATGACTCTGCTCTATTCAAATGCCCCAGTTAGTCTTGACAGTGTGAGTCAGCATGCACAATGCCAGGACTTGAAGCAGCCAAATGGATTTCAACCATTATTAATTACATTTTTTTAGTTTTTTTTTTTACACGTGTGCTTTTCCTACTGTGATGTGTCAAAAATGTATTCAGCTCTCATTATCATTATTGTTTTTGTTCACTTGGGGGCAGCACAACACAACATTGGCTTTATCACTTTACAAAGTTGATATGGCTAGTGTGTTTGCATTTAGCCTATTACCACATCCAGCACATACAGCATTCATTTGGAGTGGCGTTTTCTTTGTGGTGTCTTTTGTTGCAGCTTTAAAGACTAAATGTGGAAACATTTGGAGAAGTTCAGGGACTGAAGAAGACTGTCATATTGACTATTAAAACTGAACTTCATAGGGACATTATAATCCTAATTGTTTAGTAGCCAGTTGTTCAGCTCAAGTTCATATTTAGCAATGTGGTTGGAAAGAGGTCACTTAAAGACTGTGTGCATCTGGCAGTGAAGCTGCAACCATTTGAATACAGCTCAAAATGCTGTGGTGGTACTTCAGACCACGACCACTGATTGTGTCCTAACCATGAATGTTTAAATCCAGTGCATTACTTTAAGTTATCACATTCAACTATAAAATAAGTAAATTAAACAGTATTGTGTGTTGTGCTTAATCTTGGAATAGGACTTTTTATTGGTCTCGTTCTAGAGTCTCGCTCTAAACTTGGACTTGTCTTAGACTGGGCTTGTTTTGACAGTTGCTTTAGTCTTTTACAAATTTTTCTTGTTCAAATTAAGGACATCAAGCAACCTGTATTTAAAAGCTACCAAAATGACTTATTAAAGGCATAATGTTTCAGATGTGTGAATTTGGTTACATTGAATGCCTGTAAAACAGTGGAACACAGCTCATTGTATTTAAATTTTTAATTATGATATCTTGATAATAATACGTGTAATTAGACTTTGCATGTGTTTTTACATGGAGATACATATCAGCAATATAGGACATCAGAAGGAAAACCAGAAAATATTTTCTCCATAAAAGCTGATCCAGATCAGTCATATATCACACTGACACAACAGTGGGGTAAAGGTGAACTGCACTCAAACTGTAGAAGCACCAAGAAAATACAAATTTTAAGGTATTCAAAAGCATTTGACAGTATAATACAATTTAATGACATGTTAATGGAAAGGCCAAATTGTACCGCTGAGGTCAAGGAAAATGTTTATGACACAATTGTAATGGTCTCATGACAATGTCAAACCACCCACATATGCTGTTTTTTGGGGGTGGGTGGGGCTTTTATTGCCTTTATGATAGTGACAGCTGGAGACAGACAGGAAAGGGGGTGACACACAGCAAAGGGCCACAGGTCGGATTCGAACCCTGGGCTCGAACACTGAGCTAACCGGGCGCCCATGATGTGCTGTTTTAATGTTAATGTTAACACATAAAGACAAATAGCTTCTGTAAGTATGATAATTAGGACTGCTAAGCCATGTTTATGATGTCTTGGTTAATGTCAAGTTGTCATAACACAGACATCAAAAACAATGTAAACTTTGCAATAAAAATTACATAATTGTCCGACAACAGTCAGAAACATGCATAAAGGTGTCATGTCAGACTTATGCACACTCCTTCAAATGAAGTGTTACACAAAAGCTTATTGATGTTTAGGGAAATGCTCCTGTTTGTCTGTGATTTGCATTGTTGCAGAACCCTGGTGCCACATTTCAAATGCAACTTCTCAGTTAGAAAAGCCAAATTTTTCAATGATACTGTTGAAACGGTACTACTTTCTACAATCTGCCATAATTCATCACCTGTGTAAGAAATGTATGTATGCCAAAACAAAGGCAGTTTCAAGTTCATTACCTCCATCGTTATAAGACAAGTGTTATGGTTTCACAGTGCACTCCTAAAATACTAAAAAGAGGATGTGGGTTGAAGCTTGATGTTATTAGAATTTACCATGGTAACAGTGACATCAGGCCTATTTGTTATAAACACTGAGAATAAAAAAAACCTGAAAGCTGACTTTTTGTTTCGTGTTTGCATGTGCTTGGTGAAGTGAGAGGAGGGTTTCTCTGTTAGAACTGTTAACTGTTAAGATCTGTTAAAACATTTTTTAGTCATTGCACTGGCGACACATTTTTACATCTGGAGAATTTAACAATCACTTACAACAATGATAAATGGAAAAGTAAAATATAAATAAATCAGTTATTCATTTCCTTATGATTTTTTGTCAAAGCCACAGTGACTGAAGGAGGTCAAATGTTGCTCCAGAGCTGCAGGTTGCCTAGCCCTGGCCACTGGCTGTGGCCACTCGAGTTTATCCTACAGGCTCGGTTGAGTCAAGGGGTTTCAGTTGGTTGCTATCTCACCACCAGATGCCACTAAATCCACCTTTAAAGACACTGGACCTATTTTTCCATTCACCCCAAAGTAATGATGTAAATTTTCCTCAGTATCACTTGCATGCTCAAACAGCATCATGCATTAGTATCAGAATCATGCATAGGTAAATGGCATTATACATGAACTGCTGCTGAAGAGCATGGTGTCCACTACAATGGACAGATGTGTACGTTTGTTAAAAATGACACCTTGAAAAAGACATAGACATTTAAAGGTGGTTTGTAATGCATTCCTTTGTGATTTCATAAAATAGGCCTTCAAGGGTGAAATTGAACAAATAAAAACATGGTCACACTATTAATGTGTGTATCTACAACGGCACAATGGTGTACAAAGTTAGTTTGTCCTTCTTTCACTCATTTGAGAGTTTTTTTACTGCTCATTATCCAGAAAGCTTCTCCAGAAGTCTTGTCCCTTTCATTACATGTTGAATGCTACAGCCCCCAGCAGCACACGAAAAACACCGTATGAAAGCCATCCATCCCCCTTTGGGAATCAAGAGGAGCCCCTATTCATTTGCTTAATTACCTAATTAACAGAAAGCTAATTACTTTGTTGTGTGCACGCGTATGTGTGGAGAGGCTGTTACGTAACTGATAGTGATCCTCAATTAATTTGTAACTACACTCCATCAAGTCAGGGCCCTAATCCACACAACACATCACCAGCATGACACCAACAAAACATGATAATGAATTCAGACCCAGACACATGGCTGCTGGGCTCCACTGCACTCATAGATCCAGTATTGACATGCAGATCAAGCCAGTGAAGAATTAGAAAGCATAGATCACGCGTTAGATTGTCTTCATGACACCGTACACACATTTGAATGTTTTCATTAATTACACCCGACAATAATGTTTACAACCTTTTGAAAAAAAATGCTCAACAAACAAATCATAGCAAAACTCTAAATCCTGTTAGGAATATAATGGGGATAATATAGTTGTACCACGAGAGGTCAAATGACATGAAGCAGAAGAATGTGCCCTGATTCATATATTTGAATCCAACTCTGCAGCTTTGTACTCGAACCGGTGTGTTACTGTGGCTTAATGGGCCCTGAGGTCATTGAACACAGCATTGTGGTTGTAGGCCATGCAGAGACTGATGCATGTCTGTGTGCCTTCAGAGTACATATATATACTACATAAAGCCAACTCTCAGCTGTGGGATTGTGTGGGATGTGATTTTGTAAAAAATGATGGAAATATATTTTAAAATATGTATTACTATCAATTATCACTATGTAATGTTATATAATGTAATTACTATGGAATTATTATATTGTGTACCTGTAATACAAATTCAACCTTAAACCCAGTTAAAGACTTGGGGCTTTATCACCTGGTCTAATTCCTTCATTTCATTTCCTTGTTTTTAACAATTCTTTTGTCAAAATTGTTGTTTTTCAAATGTATATGTCTACAATGTTTACAGGGCCATTGAGGACCCAGGGGTATGTAAGAGTGTTTGTTTGTTTGTTTTTGTCATAGTAGGTAGGTAACAGGAAATAGTAGGCAATGTTGTGTTTTCCTGTTTCCTCATTTTGTGTTACCGTTACTATGAATTAACCTAGACAAAAGCATGAAGAAGTTTGTTTATCTTAGTTTCCTGTCACAGTTGATACAGTTTTGTAGGTGTGCCTAGGGTGCGGCAGTGCAGAACTTTGTTTAATATTGAAAATGAAGACGTGCCTGAAGCCTGTTGAAGATCACATTTCTGTGGCAAAACCGTTTTCAGGGATTTACTATTGTTATATGCTCTGAAAAGTTTCCAAGCATTATTATTTTAATTTCACATTTACATAACGGGTATGGGCTGAGGTATGCTGGCCAAACACCCATTGTACTGAAGGGTTAAGGATATTCATGTAGGTAAGAAACTGTGTAGTTACACGACAGAGGATAAACTCACATACTACAGATTAAGTGGTTAATCTGGGGAAATGTTATAGTCATTTTTCCTGTGACTGGGCATGGTCAGAGGGTGGCGCTCTCTACTAAGAAACAGACTTTCCTAAGAGGGTTCATCAGCAGCATTCCTCCCAGATGTAGCCATGATAAATGTAATGTCGTTCACAGTGAAATGAGCTGTGCTTCTCAGACCTTGATCAAGGGCAAAAAATGACTTAAAATATTTTCTCTTGAGGTTAAATTAATGTTGCTTTACAATGAGTGTTAACTGGACTGTTGAACTGGCCCGTGATAATTCTTATCTGCAGGGGCAAGTGACAGATTTTAATTACTGTCATAATGTTTTTTTGCACTTCTTGTGACAGTCATGTTGAGGGGAAACTGTTTAGGTGTGAGCAAAGACGTTTCAACCACAAAAAAAAGCAGAGATTCTAACTTTGTGCAGATTCAGATATAGTCATGTCCCCTTAGAAATATTCTGAAGAGAATTGGCCCGCCGTCGGAAAATACAGAGCCTGCACTCTGGTTATCTCCACTGTCATTTTCAAAACCATAATACCACCCCTCCTTCAACAGTTAAAACTCTTCACAAGTGAGATTAAAACATCTTTGATGATTATGTCAAAGCATTTAATTTTTTTTGTAGTAAGGCTTTGGAACAGTTATGATGAACCATAGATCCAAAAAAAAGAAGAAAAAAAGACAGGAGAATTTTCTGAAATAATAGAAGTTCATTCTGCCTCAGTTGTAATTAGTCAGCTTAGACATTTTAGCTTTTCTGACAGCCCCCTCTCTCCTGTCACACTTTCAGCTAAAACTAATGCATATCATTACATTTCCCCATAGAAAGGACCTGCTAAGTGCTACTAAGTGCTACTGAATTGTACTTGTGACTATGATGTGTCTATGAAGGATCTGCGATGCAATGAACGTTGTTTACTCTCGCAGGTGGATATGACGTCACGGACTTGGGACATAAAAAACAACAACATCCAAACATCCATCCGCGATTCTTCCTTTTTTTCTGCTTCTTTTCTCGGCGTGTTAAAATCTAATAACAACATTAAGAAAGAGAGCTCGCGCCTTTCCCCGCGAGGCAGACTGGGAGGCAGCGAGTGTGAAACTCCACATTTTGCCTTTTTTTTTCTCGACGCCCTCGGTAAGATTATCTCTTTCTCCTTGTAGTTAAGTTAGTCCCCCCACCTCGCCACCAACGCCGAGGCGTCGCACGCGTTCTCGGTACACAAGCTCCCGTGCACGGCGTCGTTATCTCATACTAGCAAATCGGTACCCTCCGCGTGCGCCTGTTAGCTGCTGTAAAGCGTTTTCCATTGCGGGTAAGTTTCACTATTATCATCATGTTAGTTAACATTAGCTTTGTATCGTATCTAGATACCTGCCGCTGCTGCACTCAAATACACACACACACACACACACACACACACACACACACACACGGAGTTTGTCTCCGGTTGTTGCTGCTGTTTTCTAGAATTAGCGAAATTAGCCAAATAAACAAATAAACAAACACCTGTATTATTATCATGTAGGCTGCTTGCTAGCGCTGTTTAATGTCTCTGTTGGGAGCGGCTGTTACAAGATTGTTTTCGTGCTACGAGTGTTGTATCCACTACTTTTTTTTTGTTGCAAAGTTGGGTTTCTAACTTAGTTGAGGCTACTCAGGAGACCCCGGGGGGGAAATGCATGTTTATAACCTCAGTCGGTTATAAAGTGCTGGTTAGCGATAGCCGTTAACAGTCCGTAATTACTGCCCTACCTGTTAGCATGGAGCCGTAAAGTTTTTAACTTTACACGGTGAAAGGGAAGTTTGAGTGCCGTGATTTCTTTGGAGTGAGACCAGGGAAGGAGCTTTTCCCCACGTGTTAGCTGTCCTCCAAACTCCGAGAGACCGGAGGAAGGCATTACAACTGCCCCAAACTGTAGTTATTATGGCTGTAATACAGCTTTAGCTAACAGGCAGGTCAACTTTTATTTTGGCTGTCCATTTATTTTGGCGTTATTGAATGCTGTGTTGGTGGGGCTCGTCTGCTCAGCGAGAAGACTGTACACATTTAAAAGCGGATATTCAGCTCATATTTAACTTTTAATGAACACAAAGGATTTAGGGAGTTGATTTTTAATTATACTTAATAGTCACACCTCGACATTTTTTTGACAAGTTTTTGACATTGTGTCTTTATTTAGCTGTAGTTTGAACTGGATGGTTTTACTGAGTCAGATATGGTGTGGGTACAGTTGGACATTTTCTTAACTGTAAATAGGCTGAAGTTGCACAGCACTTTATGATCACTTGTGGGGGAAAAAAGTTTAGAACAATTAAAAATTCATTAATAAATTAGAAATTACCAGTCGTTTCTATTTTGTTTAAATGGATTAAATTGTTGTTGTTTTATTTTACTCACATGTTATACACTGTCCAAAGAAATGCACTTGAGCAAAATATTTTGCCCTGTAGAAATACACCAAAAGCAAAGCCATCAAGTAAACTTACGTTCAAAATATTTTACATCTATTTTCAGTTTTAATTAACATTTCATAACAGGTGTATTACAGACGAATGGATGCCAGTAACCAATATGATAATTATTGTGTCTTTTAAATGTGTATGTTCATATTATAAACAAGTGTCTCTTTATGTATTTAATCCATGTTGATTTATTATTAATTCAGTCAGACAGAATTAGTATTTTCACCAAAAGCCATCCTTTTATATAAATAGATACAGATTATGTTTGTCCGTTGAGAGTGAACTACATACGTATAAGAATGAAACATTACCCTAATATTTTATACAGTAAGTCTGCAGCTGGCAACAGCAGGACTAAAACCATCTGAAATTTTACAAAAGGGAAACTGCAGCTTTAACAACTATTGCTGGCAGTGCTCCCTCCTTCTTGGTCTTTGGATTAGTCATTGTCTGAGGGGAAAAAAACACTTTTTTGTAGGAGAAGTAAAGTAAACAGCCTCCAACAAGCGAACCTTGACAACCCAGATTAAGGAAAACATTGGAGATCAAACAGTGCTGCTGCTGGGCTGTTGTCATGAGCTGCCTGAGAGAGAGCTGCAGACTATTTGAACAGGCACTGGGGTTTGTGTGCTCACTTATGCAGAAATGGACCTTCGCAAATGCTGACCCAGGTTTTAAAACACAGGATGAACTTTCTTTGTAACTTTTCCAGGCCTGCCGTTTGACACGGCTGTAACATACAGACCCAAGTCAGCCGTTTCTGATGGGAAAAACCTAACACTGTCCCCCGCGTCTGCTTCTAGAAACAAGAATGGCTCTAATTTCCCTGCCCCATAGTACAGCTGAATACATTGAGTTGGGGGGGGGGGGGTGGTGGAGTGAAAAAGCTTGAAATTTGAGGAAGAGCAGCTGTATGCATTGTAATGATGCAAGATCCTTAACGCACCAATCTGTGATTTTGTGTTATTTGGAAAGTCCTTGTTTCTACTTTGGCCACTTCAGGCTGTGGCTAAGGCTCTTCTTGTAGAGAGTTGAGGTTGAACTGGTAAGAAAGTAATCAGTCACTCATGCATTCAGTGTGGGGACTCCCATCCCTGAGTGGAGCGGCGCTCTCTTTCATCTGACGGCTCAGTATTTGTGAACACACACTGAAATACCCTGTGCTGGGTACGGAGGGGCTGTAGACTGACTGTGCACCCTTGCTTGCAGCAGAATGATAAGAAGAGTTATTTTCGGCCCAGTGTTGGAATAAGGTTCTGCATTTTGCTGTGTTGTTTCTATATTAGATTTATTTGCCAGCTTCACCCCTCATTTGATTTCAGATACAAGACGCCCTCAAACCAGTTGCTTGAAACATTTTCGCACAAAGCAAGACAAGTGACAGATGAATAAAAGGGAATTTTCTGGTAAATTAATTTGTCATGTGATTTTTGCATGTTTGATTCACACAACACAAAGAGGGAAGAGTACTGGCAATATGAATACGAGTGCAGCGCACTCATTAGTGCTGTATTACATGAATGGATGTGATAACAAAGGAAAGCAGAACAATATTTCCAGGGTAAAGGTTAGTGTGTCCCGGCCCCTGTGGCGTGCCACAGGCAGACGGTTCTCCAGGCCAGGGAAGGCGATTGGTCAGAGAGTGGACAGCTTCAGGTGTGCTCTGTGCAGCTCCTCAGTCTCTATGGAGACTGCAAAATGCTCAGGACGGCCATTAACTCATGCAGCCATTAATTACTGTCTCCTACTGTCATCTGTCCTTAATAAAGGGAGGGATGCTGACAAAAAATATATCCATCTGCATGAAAGGAGATGGAGCATGTGACTACAATCAATTAACTTGAGTTAAAACATGATTTTGCTACTGGTGTTGTGGTTCAGGAATTCAGTACAACATTGCTGTGCAGAAAATCTATTGTTGGAAAATATGGAAGTATCATATATTTTGTTCTATCTGTCAATGTGTGTATTAAATTAGTTGGTGTGTTGGTTTCAGGTAAAACTAGTGTTGTTATTTTAATAAATAATGGGGCTTTTGTAAATGCAGTTAAGTTTGAATTAGAATTGATGGGCTGCATAACATTGTTATATTGCAATGGCACCGGTTTAAAAATATTTTGCGCAGGCCCTTTCTCTGTATGCATAATTCTAATTATCAAAATAAGAATTTATTTTATCTTGATTTTAATCTAGTTAAATGTGTTTTTGGCTGGTGCTTGAGAGCAGTACAGGAAACAGCTGATTTGACTGATTGTGTTGCTGAAAGCCTTCATATTCAGACTTAGGTGTTCACACATTGTTTGGATAATCAATAATGAAGTTAGTACTTTCTAAGCAAGTTGTCTTTCTTTCTGTATGAACTTAGCTGGTTGTTTTCTTAGGCACATGATCTCCTGTTCTCATGTTGAGTCTCTCAGCATGCAATAACTTAGAACCAGAGTTTCTTTAACAGCACAGCCGTTTTCTGTTTTGGGAATGATGCAGGTAAGCTACAAACATTTTTGTCCAGACATGAGGGGCTCAGCCATATGCTACAAGCTGTGCTCAGCTGCCAGGCGAAACCTCTGCACCTGTTTCCATCAGCTGTCCAGTCTGTATGTCCGTCTGCGCGTGTTTATGTTGTGGCTTCGATGGCCTTATGAATTACAAGGCTTTTGTTTTATGGGAACAAATCAAATATGCGTTGATCAATGTTTAGTTAATGCTCTGGCATAACCTAACATGCTCAAATGCTGTTTCGTTTCTCATTCCAAACTGTAAGTAATTCCTCGCTGTTTGAACTTCTACGGTATTTTTAAAAGTTAATGTTCAAACAAGAACTTACGATATGCGGTCCAGATCTCCAAAAAGATATCTATTGCTTTCATTTGAAGTCTAGACCAGACCTTTACAAAGCAGAAAGCTTGATGTAGATCCTAATAATGTTTTTTTTTTAATCCGTTGTTACAGTTTTCAAAAGTCAGCAGAAGAGAAAAACAATGTGGTGACTGTTGTGCTGATGTTGGAATTAGGCTATTCTTGATTTCATATGGTGGTATGCATGTTGAAAAGGGGGCTCACTGATGTGGGCTCTGATATTTACCTGAAAATAGACAATGTGACTTGAGAGTGGAAGAAGAAGCAAGCATCAGTTTAAAGTTGTGCCTATTATTTTGTCTGATATTTTAGTTTCTAGTGGTGGCTGCTCATGTTGTCCACAGGTTCTTCTGTTTATCAAACAAACCTGCTGTGTTCCTGCTGCTGGAAATGAAAAAGCCTTCACTTGCACCAGAGTTTTTCAGATATTAAGACCTGTCCAAAACTGCATGCTTAGAGCTGCAAAATAAAAGCTTTTATAATCTGCCTATAGGTTAAATCATTTTTACACCATATCAGTGTGAGAATGAAAGTAGCAAAACCGACATTTACTAATGTGAAAATGTCACAGACTGTTACTTAAACCCCGATAACAGTAGGCGAGGTTGCAGGAGCACATCTTTAAGGGCCTCATCCTTGACTTCTTGGCTGTGTTTTTCAGCTGGCAGTCCCTGCCTAATAAGAAACATAACATGGCAGGGCCTGCTCTTCCATCATCATTGCTGGGTGGAAAGTTGGTGTGCTTTGATCATGTCTTTTGGGCGCATCACTCCGGCTTAGCCTGCTGCTCGCTATGTGATAAGCCATCAGAGTACTCAGATCTAAGCCGGCAGCTCCGTGGGCTTGAGGAGAGACAGGAGAGAGTAATGGAGATGAGGAGAGAGCAGCAATGCAAATTTTGTTGACAGACTGTTACTGCAGCTGTTCCCTTTGCCTTTGAATTCAACAATGCTACTGTCCATCTCCACCCTCCTGTGAAGAAAAGGCCATGGTTCATTTTTAAGTCCTTTCTTTCTTTGTGGAACAGCACTGTTCCCATGTTGTTTATTCTGCCCTCCTGGCAATTAAAACACCTGTAATTAGACGCTCATATTAATTGCCTCAAAAACACATGTAATTATTTTACAAACTGTTCTGTTCATGTGTACTCTTTAACTGATACAAGTTCACTTTGAAGTTGAATGCCCCGCTCTCGCGCCGCTTCCTTCTGTCTGTACATAAAACATCATTTTGAACCCCCCATTATGAAAGGGTGCTCCTAATTGACGGGTTGTTGCTTGTTTATTTGATATATATTTACCAGCTGGGTGGTAATTGGGAAGCAGTAATTACCCAAGATGCAGTGCAGCGCTTCGGCAGAGGTGCTAGCACGCTGATGAGTCTGTAGCACAGATGAAAGTATGCAGGTTACTATTATCATCCTAGAAGGCTGTTTAAATACTTGACAGCGGAGAGCAGAGATGGCTAATTGGGCCAGTGTCCCTTATATAGTCTCATTGTTTACTGTGACGATGTACAGCGCCAGATCAGAAGCGTGATACTTTTATCTTTGTGTTTTTTTTTTTTTTTTTTTTGGTCCAATTGTTACCAGTATACCTGAGCGTTTAATAGCAACAATAAAAGGCCAGTGGATGTAAGGGCCTCGTGGATTTGGAGTCCCTCATGATGATGTAGTTCCTTCACTGATAATGGCCTTGTTAACTGAGATTCATTACCTCTTCATTCAGAGTCCCCTGGATATTGAGGGAGAGTGTTCTCAAACTGCCGGGTTTGCCACGGTGAAGTCATACTGATGTGGTTTTGTGAGCTATTCATGGAAGGTGGTGACGGTATCTTCCCTGACTCCTGATGATTCAGTTGACCTGAGACCGGGGTGGTGGTGGGGGTGGTATTTGACTTTGTTTGCTACTCAATTCCACTTTCACACCAACTCTCGCTTTCTCTCCCTCTTTCTCACAGGCACTTTCTCTCGCTCTCCAGTTCACTCCCTCAAACGCAGAGAGATCGACACACCTTGTTTGTGTGCAGGCTGCTATTGTTTGATAGCCCGCTCTCCCAGTAGATCTTCAGACGTTGTTGTTGTTGTTTGCCTGTATCGGTTGGAGTGTGTGACTTGCATTTGCCCGGGCTCCTTGGAGGGAGTTTGTTTTTGTTCTCAGTGTTGTAAACAGGGTGGGGCTCCATTCCCAAACCACTCAGTTGAGGAGATGGTTATTTTCGCAGGAGTAATTTTTTGTTTTGTTTATCGTTTCGGTCAATAGATTAGCCCAGGCTGGAATTACTTGTTGAAGTAGATAGTGGCTAACCATTCGCTGCGTGTCCTGACTAAACACTTCGTCATCGTTGTTTTTAAAAAGCACATTTTGGTTTTGTTGATATCTTGTCTAACTTTGTTATTGTTGTAATTCAGTGGTATCATTTGTTTTTTTTAGGATTATACTATGCCAAAGTTCTAATTTTACTTTAGAGTTTTCAATTTTAAACAAATAAGTAAGTTTTTGCCAAAATATTTCACTGTGAAATCTTGTGAAGAAACATTTTAATGACAGAATTTTGTTTTAGTAAAACATCTCCATAGTCATTATGTCAGCCTTTTACCAGGTTCTTTAGAATGCCTTTTAATACACTGTAACATATCAATAACAAGATAGTGATGATCACAACATTATTTTTTACACCCTTCTATGTCACCAGTTAAAATTTAAAGGGAGACTTTGTATGTTGTGAGATAATGGTGCCCCTTGCTGTTCCCATTTAAAACTCTGATCATTGTAGATAACATTTGATACTTTCAGTTAAGTCTTTACTCAGGTCATGGCATCATTTTCTGACTAACTTTGCTCAAGAGTGACTTCGCCAGAGGGAAAGAATGAGGTTGTCCACATATGTGGTTTTATTAGAAGTGCCAAAAATGTATAATGAATTCAAGTCCCAGCCCAGTTTTCAAAACATTTTTGTTTATTATATTCAATTGGCTGATCCCTGGCTATGAAGGGCTATGGCGAGGGATTGTCCTTCTCTAGCCCGCTGGCTTGCTATGAACACACATCGGTTGAATCATAGTAGAAAACGCCAAGCCCGATGACAAAAGACTACTGCAACTTATCATGTGTGAAAAGGTGACATCCACACAAAGATCCCTGTCAGGTTTGATACATCTGTGGCTTTCATATGGTGGCTCAGAATCAGAGGCTGCGGATGTGTGTAAAGTCCCTTTTAGACGGGAGGCAAGAGCCGCA
The DNA here is from genome assembly GCF_905237075.1 of Dicentrarchus labrax. Classification (NCBI taxonomy): domain Eukaryota; kingdom Metazoa; phylum Chordata; class Actinopteri; family Moronidae; genus Dicentrarchus; species Dicentrarchus labrax. The sequence continues at coordinate 10,515,306 of NW_026136711.1, forward strand.
GTGGCTGCCGCTGATCCTGCAAAGGTCTCACCAGAATGTGAGCAGCAAGCACGGCGGTCCGGTGTGTGACGTGCCGTGTGATATGGTCAGCACCTGAAATTGGGGAAAACCTGGGTCCAGGTTTGTGAGTGGGAAACGCATCCTCCAGCTGTGCAACTTCTGCAAAGTTACTGTTCCATTGAATACAGGGGCGGGACGCAGCTGCGTAGGCTACGTTCATACAGCCAGCTAAATACAATCGTTACTCTTCACATGAGTGCCAAATATTCGTATAGTACAAGTGAAGTAACAGTCTATATCATCATATAAGGTTACATTTTTGGTTGATTTGTACAGTACTTACAGGGCTGTATGAGTGAAGCAATTTACTCAGCCATATATAGTGTAGAAAAAAACACACTTACTCAAAACTTCAATGAAATGAAATGAATGGTTATGAATCCATCATAGCTACACAATTTATCAAATCAAAACTGTGTTGTCAAGTAATCTTAAATGCAGTTTCGACAGGCACATAGCTCATGTGTAAAACGCTATTTGTCAAATACAAAATGAGTGTTTGCGGTGGTAAGGAAAAGACAACAGCAAAAAAGCTGACCTTGTACAGGACAGACTTTATGGAGTTCAGTGGTGACTTTTTGTACAAGGGCTCTTAGGTATCTCCTTTATAAACCAGCAGTTTGCAGTTGATCTAAATGACTTAGCCTCATGACCCAGACACTGCTCGGATTTCTTGTTATGAATGAGTGAACACACCTTCATATCAGGGACGGAAATTTTGTTTAATATTATTGTGGCTTACAAGACATTTATCTATACCTGACTGGTCTAAAAAAAGACCGAAATAAAGAGTGTATGAGTGGGTGAGCGAGAGAGAGAGAGAAACTGAACTGGAACTGAAACTTTATTTGGTGCTTATTTTGTTCCAGGTACTATAGTAAAAAGCATGAGAAAAAAACTGTACATTTGATGTTAATAGAACGTCACTTGCAGATGTGAGTCTCTGAGTGGTGATGACCAGACTTGAACCTGTGACAGCAGTGGCTTATGTATTGGTCAGACACGTGTGTGTTAGACCACATCACATATGGAGTTTGTATATGAAAGGGGCCTAAATTTGTTTCAGTGTATTTATTCTCTTATTTATATTTAGCAGCCTTTATATATTAGTTTTCAGTTAGCTGCACTGAAAGCAAATTTCAAATGTTTTATTCTGAATGTATATTGACAACATCTGAAAATATTTTAATTGTTTTGTTTAAACTGTCCTTGTAACTTCATCATGAGAGCTGTTTCATTCCCACTATACTCTATTTTGGATGTATTTTCTAGACCACACAAACGGTCACATTGCCTTGAAATGACATTATTCCAGTGTTTGTGAAATCTAGCAGTAGTAGAGTGACGCCGACAAGTGACATCAAAGTGCCTTCTGCGTCGTGCGCACATGTTCCACGCTTTTCTTCCTACTCGCTACCGTTAACCATTCACTGTTTACAGCCTTTTGTTGGAAATTTACAGCACCTGCTGTAAAAGCTGTAAATATGGTGCGGTTTAAGCAATCAGCTGTCCTGAGTTATTGGGCATTTTTCTAAAAGCCTTTTCATGTTGTGTATATGGAGTGCATGATGTACAAGCTTTTAATGTGTTGACCAATCAATTCCTCACACAGAAAACAACTCACAGTTAGAAATGAGTAAATCAATCTTTTCATATCCTGCTACTGAGAGGAGTCGGGCGAGGATTTTGAGTGCATTTCTGTGTACTTTATACACAATTGTACGCAGTGATTGAAGGGCTAATTCAAAGAATTTTAATCACTCTGGCCAACCCTCTTGCAGTGTCATCTTTTTTGCAAATTCCCCATAAAAATGAATAGATGAGCAGTCTCTTTTTAGAGCATAATGGCTGCATTAGAATATGAGATGGATAGTAGATGAAAACTCTGTATCCTTCATGCACTCTTTCTCTTTCACTCAGTCACTCTGATCTCTTTCATCAATAGCGGCCCTGTGTAAAAGACCTTGCAGGCCACAGTGAAGTGTTCAGTTGAACCTCACATAGACAGAGGAATGGAAAAAGCAGAGGTGAGAACAATTTGAGCAGTAAATTGTAGAGTAGCTGGCGCAGGATCGACTGTTTCAGGACCAGCTTAGCTAATGTATGATTTCATGCTGTGGGACCAATAATAGATTTGTTTTCTTTAGTGTTTAAGTCTCTCCACCTTCATTGATTGCAATGCCACACCCTCCTACCAGATTCACAGTGACAGCTCTTTTTCCACCAAGTGAGATCATACCATTGGAGGCTATGTGTTGTTCTCATTGTGGCCAACCACATAGTGCCAGTCAATATGTAAACAATGGCAGAGACAGTTTCTCATTGCCTAACTGACATTTCTCATTGCTTGGCTGATGATTCATCTGAAAGATGTCATCTCACAAAGTGTTTTCAGGGTGTACTGTACTCATGGCAGTTTCAATAATTCACTCTGTGATCTTTGTCCAACACATCCACTGCCATACACTGTATATACTAATACTGTAGGCTATTCAAGGCCACTCACTTCTTGTTTGGACTCTGATCCATAAATAAGCAACGATATTCCAGATCATGTGACCAGACTTGGAAAAACAAGTTCTTGCCTACATGCAATAATGTTACTAACTACAGCTACACGTGTATTGTCATCAGCACGTAGGTGTGAAAGTTCTTCTGGATTGAGGCGATACCGTTAAATTGTAGTGGATTACTGTGCATGATATATGTTGAGTTACTAAGAAGAAATAAAATAAATGTATATATACATAGCATTTGCATATACGTTGCAGTGAAATTTAAAAAAAGTATGGCTTGCTTGTTGATTTAACAAAAATATAACATTTCAGTATTGTTTAAGGAGTACTTCACTGAAAAGCTTTGTAGTATCTATTACAGTAGTTACAATGATCGAGTTACTATAGATTCCAATGGTGACCCAGGGTCAGAACAAAGAAAGCATAAATAGAAATCCATTTTCAAACCACTCCTGCAGTGTAATCCTCTGTGTTTATCCATATGCTCATAGGGTGATATTTACCTTGATATTATAATTATTAAGCTTGCTATCAGTTTAATGTCTCTGGGTGCAGTAGCCCATCGTTATCCATTAACAGTTTCACAATAGAATTTCCACAAAATTGACTGCATCGCATGTATATCAAGATAGCAATTAAATTTTAGGTAAACAGAGGATTTTATCCACATCACCCACTCTTAATGCTCACTATGCTCCAAACAAGTGTTGCTTCACCAAAAAATAACTTAATATGCTAATTCTGGTGTGTGATGAGGAGAGAATACCAAGACACAGAGGAACAGTGTTTAGCTAGATTGTGGAGAAACTATTGTCTCACTAATTTTGTGAGTATGTTTTGTAAGTATTTACAGAGGAAACTCTTAAAACAACAAAACATAACATAAATAACATATAATTTGCTGCTTGTAAATGTAATCAGAATGGTCTAATGAGAGTCAACTGTTTATGTAGACAACAAACTATGGGGGAACTTGTTAGTTTAACATTCTGCAGTAAGTCTACTGTTTACTGGCACAATTATAGGATTAAAGCATGTCACCCACGTTCTGGATTGTATCTGAGAATTGGCATAGAAATGACAAAATCAAGTGAAATATCTACCTCACTCTAATTCCAGCTAAAGTTCCTTTTGTGCCTCTTGAGATTGTATAAGATTTGGTCAGTTACAACTGGACTGAACTCTTCTTTTGTAAGAAGACACCTTGCAGTGAGGTTACAGGAGGCAAACATTATTCTTGCTTTCACATTCTGGAAATGAAACCTTAGATATTTCTCTCCACTTGTGCTAATGTAAATGATTTGCATGGAGTTTGTCCCGGCTGATTAAGGCTGTTTGGACTGTTCTTCTTTGGAAGCATGCCAATTGAATTTTCTGCCTTCTAACACGCTTGGAGAGTGGGGAATATGGTTCTCATTGGGCCTGAGGCTTGATCTCCTTCTTGCCTCCCCCAATCCTTTCACATCACTCTGACAATTAGTGAGCTCGACCATCCCCAAATGACACACGTAATTAAAGAGTTGGCATTATAATTACAATGTGTTTATTGTCTGTTTATGGGTTTTGTGCAGTGCATAACGCACTGGGAGATTTCTTTGGTGTAAATGGATTCAGGGCTGTTAATATACTTGGTGGTAAATGCAATTTCATGTGGTTAACATCTCGATATCTCCTTCATCAGCCCTTCGACAGTTGCTCTTTTTGTTGCACATGCAACGCAATTTGGCTGACAGCGGAACCTGGCACCCGAAAAAGAACCCAAATTATTTAGTCATGGGCTTTTAACGGGCACAACGGTAAATGCATGTTAAGTAAATGATGCAATTTATTCCCTTCTCCTCATTGCCAGGCTGGCTGCCACGGGACTTCTGCCAGCTTTAAATAAGTGGTACCCAGATGGTATTCACATGATGCCCACTTGGTTACAAAACGGTCCTGGGGAATAAAGCCGACTGCCACAACAACCACGGGTCAGCCGGTGAGCCTGTTGCTTTCGCGCTCTGCATGTGCAAATGGGTTAATGTTGTGTGTCACTTTGCTGAATTCTTTGGGAAGGTTGTTTCTCAGGGGTCCTAAATGAATTGGAAAAGAGCTCCTGTTAATGAGGAGGGCGGGATGGAGAGATAGGGGAGAGAGATTCTCTGCACGAGTTATTTTTTTCTCTCTGCTAATGTTGGCCTTCTTGATTCCTGCAAAAAAAGCGAGGGAGGAGAGTGATGAGCTTTGCCTCTGGAGTGATATACATCTACAAAGTGATTTCTTTACTTTCTTATCTTAAAATAAGGCACAGTCTCCTCTCCTCTCTCTTCTCCGTGCGTTTTGCAGTCTGCCTCCTGCTCTGCAGCTGTGCTGGTCTCTGGGCTGGCTGTCTTCTGGAGAAGTGGTGAACTGTGTCATCTTCAGCCACTAACAACCAACAGCTGCAGCACCAGCCACCGCTACAGATCGAGGGACAATGTGAAACTGATTTCCTAACACAGAGAAATAAATAAACAAAGCCCCTGGAAAAAAAAAAAGAAACAATACCACAAATAACACACAGCTTATGCAAATGCTGGTGAAATGTGTTCGCGAATCGATAAGCTCTATTTGTGTACGAAGAGACTATAGGACGAGAGTGACCATTTTACACAGAGATGCACATTACTAAGTTTGCTATTTTATCTGCAGTAGTTACCCTCAAACATCTGTTTAGTTTTTTTCTCTCTTCTACAGTACATGTTAAACCCACACGTTATGATGAAACACATAAACTGTTTGTCGAGTTGTGACATGAAACGAGTCAGAACTAGGCAGGGTGTCCGTTGCTGCCTCTACACACAAGACAGCAGATGTTTGAGGCAAAGTTTTTAGTCATTGTGGTGTGAGAGGGGTCAAACTGTCAGTAGGTTAAAGGTTGAAGAGCATAAAAAAAACAGCAGCAGCCACACAGTTAATTAGTGATGCGAGATTTATCGCTGAATGGAATATTCTGACACCGTCTTTTACTTTCGCTGCTGTTGTTTTGAACCTCATTGTAAAATATTCTGTCAAAGTCTGTTGCAAGACACAACAGTTCCTTCTTGCAAGATAACTGTTTTTTCCATGAATGAAAAATGAAATCTTAACAGCTCGTCCCATTGTTTAGCTTTTTCTCCCAGTCACCTTGTAATTGTTTCTGTGTCATAAGCAGCTATTAGTATTGCTAGAAAATGGTAATGCTTTGAGAGACTCATCTTTCCCAGAGAATGGCTCTCTATCACACTCTCACATTCTTCTAAAAGGGAAAAGGAAGATGAATTTTGCCCATAAAGGCTGTATCACAAGGGCTTTTTATCCTAAATGGCTCTGGGGATTGTTATCTGTGGGAAGTGTGTCCTGCCTCCGTCGTGTTCAATCAAGTGTCCACTTAGCTGTGACTGGGAGTAATTGTTCCCAAGTGGGCCACACACTGACCTGTTAATGTCTGCGTTGACCCTCTAACCTTGTCAGCACGTCTTGGGGAGGAGTTTAAATCATGTGGATCTCCTTCGTGTCTTTACGCTACCGGGTCAAGTGGGCGTCGGCCCTGAAAGACCACTCTCTTGTAATTGTCCCCAGCAGCATGGGTCAGCCGTGGGTGTTCCCAAAGACCGGCTCTTATTAGATGAAGGTACCAGGAGTGGTGTGACTTAATGGGTCAAGCCATTGATCCGATACAGCAGCACCAATGTCCCTCATTGCAGTCACCTGATCACTGGCTCGCTGGTTGAGGGATTGTCAGTTAGGCTGCTAGATTTTATGGATGCTGGGTCTGCAGTCTTTTGTAAATATCATCCGTTGTTTATGATTTACAGTGCTACAGGTCTCCTTCTTCACTCTCAGATTTGCTGATTTCTGACAATTTGAATAGGTTACACAAGTTTCCTATTGTAAATCATGGTACAACGTGACAACGCAGAACAAATTTAATGAAGACACCATGGTTGCATCTTCAGCATTGGTGTCCATGCAATGAGAAGCCACACACTTCTAGGTATGATGACTGACTCACTTATAGCCAGTGCCAAAATGTGACAGAGCACATCTGACTTGCATTTCTGTAGATGGTGCTTCCAGATTTGGCTTCGGCTCCTATTTCCTATGAAACATCCTTGGCAACACCAAGCGATAGAATATGAGATGCTAAGAGAGAATAATGGTGCTGCAGAAATGTACCTTTGAATGCAGACTGTAATGTAAAATAAAATGAAAGGTCTTACAAGAGCATATACTTTTAGCCTCTGAATGCACTCCGAAACATGTATGAGACAAGCAAAGGTGGGTTAGGTGCTGTAGAGGAGTCCAAAAAGGCCGTGTTTACACAACGGTTTTGTTAAAAATGGAAACTTTTTTTCTTTGCGTTTTAAAAAAAGATCAGCATACAAACAGTGCGGTGAGAATAATAAGGAAGAGAAGATGGTAAACGCGTGCTCGAATACAGATAATCTTGTGGGTTTGAAGTGGGTTTGTTACTCAGAGTGACCCTGGACCATATGGCATCCAAATTTCAAGAAAACATTGATGGGGAGTCATGCTAGTCAAACTACACGGATATGCAGGCATGTTGTCTGGCTATTTGGCTGAAATTCGTAATGGTCCTGTGCAACGTGTGGTCGTGGAATTTTTCAGATTTTTCAGGCCCACAAAACTTTGTTGTTGTGTGAATAAAACACCAACCTACAACAAGAGTTTACCGTTTTATGCAAAAAACGTTGTTGGGTAAACAGGGCCTAAAATTATTTTCAGTCATTGTAAAAACTTGCTCACTCATAATCCATAGTAAGACTAACTGCCTGATTGGTACAGTCGTACCAGAGTCATTGAGTGTATGTTTGTCAGGAGGGATAGAGCTTAAGGAGAGACAGCAATGACAGTATGCAAGAAATATTTTCATATGTTGTGTTTTAAGCGTGCAGCAGGTGGCGCGTACTGATTTATATAGCAAAAGCTATCATTTGGCACCTGACGGGTGCTAACTTCTGACCTTTCTCATACTCCTCAACAAGATGGACAGCTTCAAATGCCTGTCTAGTTTGCCTGGAAACTCACAAACGAGTGGCAATTAACACACATGCTGCAGAGTGGCTGGATGTGGAGTTTCTTCAGCAACTGACATAGTTTGTAATTTGAGTGAAAAGGGGGGATTACAACCACATGTTTCCAGAGTAGGAGTGAGTTGAGTGTCGAGCAGCTGCCATGCAAATGGCCACAAAGCGAGAATGCTTTACAGTTAGAGGTAAAAATGTTTTAACGTTGCGTCGGCATCCTAGCATGCTGTATATCTCGGGGCGTTTGGTTGTTTAGTCATTTTTATGGGCAGATTACACAATAAAACCTAACCACTTTTTAAAATCCAGTGCTTGTTAATTTGCAATAAAGGCTCAAAATCAGTGTATGCACTCCCAAGCTATTTTAACATCCCTTTTGTGAGACAGCACATAAATCTCCTTTGAATCTTCTCATCAAGAAGTTGAGTAAGCTGTATGGGTTACACGGCAGGCAGCCTGGCTGAAGTCACCCCTCTGTTGGTGATCTCAAAGTGAAGGGACTTTATAAAAGCGAGTGCTCCTTGTGAGGGGCATGGAGATACAATAGTGCAGCCATAAATCCTTGGGTGGGGAGCTGTCTTTTGGGATCAAAATATTTGTGGGAGTAATGACAGGGATGCAACCGAGTAATCAGAGGGGTCTTATCTGGGGCCGATGGCAGGCCCAGGAATGTGGACGGGCTGTGGAAACAACGGCTGCACTAATGGGGTTAGTTGAATTCCACACTGGTGAATTATGAGGAGTTGGGACGTTGGGGCTGTGGTTTGTTGTGTCTGGTTGGAGAGCTACACTGCTACACACACAAACAGAGTTATAGATTTGGTTTTTGACACGCTTTCTCACAGAACAGGCCAATTAACTGGGAGCTGAATTGCTTTGCTGTGCTGCCGGAGACAACAGCCACATTAAACAGCAAAGTGGTGCGCACATATATCACAGGGCAACAAGCCACACATGCAGCCATGACTCCTGTGACAGGGACAAAACCAGAAGCCATCCATTCTGCTGCCTCATTTGCATGATCTGAACCGTATCTGGAAGTCATTAGCATCTTTCCACTTGTTTATCTGGCTACAGATGAATGCTTTTGAGCTTATCACCAGGTTTTTGAATAAACAAAATGTCCAGCTTGCTTCAGATGTTTTTGTAGTGGTAGAAGTCATGCATCATTTATGTAAAAAAAACATTTAACATTACAAACATTTGTTTTTTTACTGATGTGGAGACCGCTGCAGGGTTTGTAGGTCACTATTATTCTTTGTATATTATTTTCTGTATTATTGTTTTAATATATTATAGTATATTGGTATCATACCATCATGTAGCTTTGTAGTGTGCTACAGTGGTTACATCACCTTTTTGTAGTAACAATCTCATTGTTTATGTTGTTGGCTTGTTACCTTTTTGTAACGTGGTATCAGTAATGTATTTAAAATGTCAGTTTTTGCTTTTTGCATGTTGGGGAACTTTAAAGGGGTTAGGGCTGCAACTAATGGTTATTTTCATTATCGATTAATTGTTTGTTGTGAAAATTGTGAAAATTGTTGATCGGACCCAAGATGATGTCCACAACCTACAGATATTCAGTTCACTGTCATAGAGGAACACATTCACATTTGAAAGGCTGAAATAAATTGGAAAGAATTTGGACATTTCTTTCCTAAAAATAACTCAAAACGATTAAACGATCGAGTAGTTGCCGAATCATTGACCACTAATCCACGGAGTGACTTTAATAGAAAAAAAGCAACTTGAAAATGCAATTTGAAGTCCTGTAGTCAGTGGAAACAAATACAGTACGTGTGGTTAAATATCTGTTTTTATTACAATTCCAGTCGACTATGACACATACAGCTATATGACAGCATGTTTTTTTCATTTGGGTATTATTACAAAGGTTCTTTAATAAGTTAATAAAAGGGCAGCTTGTGGTATTAACTGTTTTAATGTGAGAAGTGAGCCACAGAAACTGATACTAACACTTGCTTGTGTTTTACATCACACGTCCGTCATAGTTGCTTATCTGCATGTTCAGATTTGAAAGATAACTTGATATGCATGTAGGCCAGGAGATGCCAGCAGGAATCAGTGTGTCATAACATCTCAAATACTTGTGGCTGATGGTGATCACTTTTACTTTTGCCCGTCCTTATGTCATTTCTGTACATGTGGGCTCAGTGGACCAGGTTAGGGGCTTTCCCCACCATACACCATCACTTCCTGTTTGTAATAGTTGTATCTTTCCCCTTCCTTCCTTCTCTCTCTTTCTGTGTCTTTCTCTCTGTCAGTGTCCTCTGTGAAACCCCCATGGTCCTGCCCTCAAGACTGTGAGCTGAATTCTGATTGGAGGAATGGAGTGCCAATCTGCCCTACACTAGTGATCAGGGTATGTAGCAATCCTCCCACTAGGCCCGTCTCTTATTTCATACAGTAATGTGTGTGCTGTTTGTCTGTGAAGTGACTCCAAAACACGGACTATTAGGCTTATTTGTATCAAGCCATAATTAGCTTGAAGCAGATCCCAGCAGATGTATTCTGAGCTTTTCATCAGTTTAATTGTTCAGCTGTTTAGGCCAGTGAGCATGGATATGAATGATAAAGACAGCAGCAGTACAGAATTGGGCTGAATGTTTTGGGGAAAATATTGAATTGTGATTTTACTGACCAATATTGCAATCATTTTGTATAATTTACACTTTAGGCTGTATTTGTGCAGACTGGTTCCAGGCCTCTGAACTGCTGCCCACATGTCCGATTTTGCCAGTGATTTGAAAAGGTCTGGGACTGCTCTTGTGAATGGCTGTTCTCCCAGTATAGAATCAGCAGAGCCAATCAGGGCCTACTTCACAACCCCTTATCCTGGAGGTCCCGATTCAGAGCTATTAAATTAATAAGCTTAAAACATTGATATAATCTTCTTACATTCAACTAGAAGATCTTGACAGGGATTCACTATCTGTCCACTCTTAGTTGCTAACTACCTGTGTGAAAATGCTTTAATGATTATATAGTGTATTCAGAAAAATTCTCAAAATACTCACCACTCCTCAAAAATCTATTTCTGGCTAAAACTTTTACCTCCTTACAACGTTTTAAGATGACCTTGTCAATAATTGTCGATTTTGAAACTATTTTGATAATCAAGCCATTGTTTAACAATTTCTTTAAATGCAAAATTTGTAAAATGGCAGTAGTTACAGCTTCTCAAATGGGAATATTTTTTGGTTTTCTTTGTCTTCTGAATATCTTTGGGGATTTGCACTGTTGGTTGGACAACACAAAACATTTTAAGACATCTCCTTGGGCTCTGGGAACTTGACAAGTTAGTAGACCACAATTAATCAGTTAATTGAAAAGATAACTGATAGTTATTTTGATCATTGATTAACCTATTAGTTGTAGACCTATTAAGCTGTAATTAAATTTGAAATGTTACCTTTCATTTCAGATAATGTTTTGATTTAAAAGTGATCAAACATCCAGAATAGCTTAAAATCTTCCTCCTCATAGTGCATGATGAGCTCAGAATCTATTCTTTGTGATTGTATTAAAAATCCAAATGTTTTCAGTGCTTGAGGATACTTATTTATCTTTTTTATGCATCTTGTTAGTGAACTATGAATGCAGTGTGGCAAGTAGATATTAAACTGCGGTGTCTTTTTATAATATCATTTGTATGATCTTGTCATTTGGGTTTGATCTTGTAAATATGTGAATATGAAACGTACATTAGCCAACCTTTGCTGACTTAAATCGTTTACTGATAATAATAGTAATAATGATAAATACAGTTAATTGCACACCTAAAATCAATTAAACATTTGACATCTGTTGGCACACAGCGTATTGCCCTCTACCTGAATGTTGCACAGTCAGCTGCCTTGTGTTCGTGACTCTCCTTTGTTTTTTAATATCTTTGGCGTACTGTAGTCTTTCTGTCCCTCTGCTCACCTCTGTCTGCCCCGGGAGCCCTGATTGGCTGAACACTTTCTGCACTATAGTCTGGCTGCTTGCCAGCTACGCTGCCAGTGGCTGCCGTGCCCCCTGATCAGAAGAGAATGTGACATTTGTGCAGAGGTAATGGAATCTGCGTGCAATTAAATCTCTGACTGTGAAGAGGAGTCTATCTCCTCCTTGCTTCCCCCCCTCCTTCATCTCCTGCCATTGCCAGCAGCAGGGGGGGTCAGGCACGATGATGAAACCTTCCCAGCAGGCCCCTCGCCGTACTCTGTTTCCCAATATCCATGTCAGGTTGTGTTTTTTTTTACTTTGCCGCACTGGCCCTGCCTCTATCTGGCAATTAATTACAGAAAACATCCATTATGGAATCTTTTTACAATTTACAATTCTACAAGAATTAGCATTCAATTATAAAAATTACATTACAGGGCTGCAAAATTACCAATGGTTTGATGAATTCTGCTGCAGGTGACAGTTGTTATTTTGTGGTGACTGTTGTTGGGCAGTTAAGCATGTTTTGATCTTTTTTTTTGTAGGGGGAGTGGTGGAGAGCAAGACAGACAGAGAGGAAAAAAGCAAGGCAAAGGGCAGATTCATGCATGGATGAGGAGAGGGTCATATCTCTCTGCTCCTGTTTCTCTGCTGCCCTGCCACTACACTTAACGCCTCATTTGTGGGCTTTGTGGCCAATGGCTTGAGTCTCTGATCTGTTGCCATAAAAGGCAGCTTTTTCCTCTCTGCTGATGGGGCACTTGCTTGTGGCTTAATATTAGACCCCCTCTATAGGCGGACTCGTATCTAATGGATATGTGTATCCCCATCAGGATAGCTCATAAACATAAAACTCCTCTGCTGCCATTGTACTTAGTTGAGCTGGTTGGGAAGGACAGAGCCAGGAATTTCCCTTGAACTTGTGTAGGAGTGGTTCCTATCTGTGTTCCTTGTCCACACTGGGTGGACGGAGATGCAGGATATCCAGGTCAGGGTTTGGCTAAATCCTCCCTGTGTCGCTCACACCCTGCGTGGGTCTGTCTCAATGGCACATACTGGTTCATACTTCAGATCAGACACTGAACACACAATATTGAATTGGGGAAGGATGTTCCAGTTAATTTAAACAATGTAAGATAACATTTTCTCACATCAGCTTTAATGTGACTGTTTTTCTGTCACGTTCGACTCTGGTAATGTATTTTGCCACGATGAATTATTAATGTCAGCGCTGGTTGAAGGGGAGTGTTGTCTCAGAAAATAAGAGGGGTCACTCTGTTTCTTCTTTTTTCTTCACCCAAGGGTTAATTTGAACCAACAGTCAAATAAACCTCCCTATTTCCTCGCCGCACTTCGGGTCCTAATGAAAACTGCTTGGTCTTAACTTTATTCACGAACATCCTCCTGAACAAATACATCACTATTCCTCTTGGCTGTGTCTGTTTTCCTCTGTTGCAGATGGCTTTTGCTGCGTTGTGTGATACAGAGGAAAAGGTTTCGCTCGGGGAAGGAGAGAGAAAGAGGCTTACTCCATTAGTGTCATTCGAATGGTGAATTAGATCAGTCTGACAGATAGATGCGGAAAATTGTTTTAATTGTACAATTATCTGTGGCCGGCCACTTGTGCGGAAAAGTGCTGTGATGTGGGTGAATGCCGGCGAAGAGCACACTTTGGCCTTTATGTGCTTATTTTGTCTTTGTGCAGGAAATGAAAAACAATCAGGGGTCCTGAGGATAAAACATAAACACACCCAAACTCGCAGACGCTTACACTGCCCCCGGGCAGGTTGTGACATGCTCAGTGAGATGCTGCTCTTTAAAGTAATGTGTCTGGCCAGTGAGCCTTCTCCTCAGGCAAAGAGGAGAGCGCCTTTAACCGTCTGATCAAGATGGCACAACTTAACACAAATGGAACAGCTATGCAGAATGGCTCGCTCAGCACTGCTGGCGTTTTGAAGAGAGAGAGAGAGAGAGGGGCCTGATACATCAGTAACTCGCCTAATCACATTCAGCTGATTTCTGATAAGATGTAAAATGCAAGACTACGGACAGATGGCACTAAATCTTTGGCTTTATATCTGTCACTTTTTTTTTTCTCTCGCTGAAGATTCCCATGAATGAGTTTGCATGAAGTGCCTATCTCAACTGCCAATTTGGTTGGAAAATAATAATAGTTATCATCTCTTCCTGTTTCGGACAGTGAAGAGCTACTTCACTGAAACAACTTGTGTTTTGTTGTATACAGATTGTTTAACCGCAAGGCTAATTTAGCTTAGTCTTACCTCCTTCATCCTTTATCCTCAGATCATTGTTTTTATGGTTTTGAATAGAAGTAGTCTTGCGTTGCATCCTTTGCCTGTAGAATGTTGTCACTATTCAAGCAGTAAACTGCTTAGAATTAAACATTGCGGCTGTTTTAACAAAGGTTTTGTGTACGGATTAAATGGTGTAGGGTTAGAGCTGTCCTCATCTTAATCCCAGTTGACTAATGCAATTTATCAGTGAAAACAACTGACAATTGTATACAATTTATGATTCCAGTGATCATAACATTTTGATAGAAAACATACCAATGTCCATACAGAAAGCATAGATGTGGCTCACAGTCTTGACAGATCAGTTACTGAATGATTTTTCAAGCCTGGTGGGCAAGGCCGAGCCCAGGCCCAAACACTGATGCGCTGCAGTCAGCAGCTGTATGCAATTTTCAGCTCAACTCATTCAAGTGTAATAAAGCAATGCAAGAAGTGCTGGAGGAGGACTGTGGGCCTGGATTCTCTCTCTCTTGAAGGAAAAGTTGAAAAAAGAACTAGGACAACAGTATAAACGTTAAGCGGAGCTGCTACTGAATTAATTCCCCTCATTGAGGACTTGCTTCTCTGGTTTTTATCTGGTTTTGTCCATAATCAAAAACATGTCATCTGTCATCATTTGTCATCACAACATGCAGGGCTTTAATAGTTAATCAAATAATAGATATTCACACACTGAAGCCAGTGTGATGAGAGTCTTGCAGCACAAAGCAATTCATGGACTGAGAGCTTGTCATGTCTCAGTTGTTGCCTTCGTCATGCTCTGTTGTTCAGTTGCATCTCCTGTGATAACGCACAGGGGATTAGAAGGTAACAAGGCAGCAGCGCTCCTTTGAGGATGTTGCGCGTGGCTTTCAATGTCTCACACAATACTACATAAACGGAGGGGGGAGTACCAAATGGTGATTTCCCGGCTACACAGGGAGCCTCCTCCTGGATAATGTGGTAATGAAAGGTGACAGGAAGGACTCAGGGTCTGGAACGAAGCCGGGGCAGCTGGTCAGAGCAGGAGAATAGGAAGCAGTGTGCACCCGGGCTAAAGTGCAGTGAGAAGCAAATTAAAGCTCATATCTGCCATCTCCCTCGCCTCCCTGCACTTTCCTGTTTGGACTTGAAGGTGATTGGGAGCCAAGGCGGTGACAGTTGACGGAAGCTACGCGGAGGAGAGAGTATTTATTTACAGTGAGATGCAGCGATGCTTGTTCAGGATGCGGTTTCACGCAGGATGTGCCGTTCCCCCCCCCTTCTCCACCACCCCCAACACACACACACACACACACACACACACACACACACACACACACACACACACACACACCTCCTCCCATCTTTCTCATCTCCACCCTCACACTACAATCCCCAGGTTTGATCAAGAATGGGAAGTGGGTTATTGGGGAGGAGGGGTTGGCCTGATGCAGGGCCGGGCAGGCTGTATTGTGTAAGAGGCTAGGTCTGGATACTGCCAGCAGAGAGCTCACTCAGCATGCCTTCCTGCCTGGCCCAGGAGGAGGTATCAAAGTCAGCACAGGTCAGTGAGAAGAAGGAGTGCGAAGCAGTAAGACTACATTGTGTGACAAAAATTGTCTTTAGGTGTTACAGAAAAAGAAAAACAGTGATCTGTGTAGGAGAGAGCGTATGAGAAAAGTCTAGAAGAGAGAGAGAGAGTTTGTGTGTGTGTGTGTGTGTGTGTGTGTGTGTGTGTGTGTGTGTGTGTGTGTGTGTGTGTGTGTGTGTGTGTGTGTGTGTTTTAAGACCGTCCAAAAGAGTGTGTATGTGTGAGTGTACCCTGCCAGGAATTCCACCTTGTAAAGCAGGGGTTGGTAAGGGGGTTGAAGATTTGTAAATCCCAATAATTACACTGTACAATGTGGTTGCAGTACAATTACCTTTGTCGTCACCCTACAATACAGCATCCACATTACGGTAAACTGCTCATTTTAAAGATGCAAGTGTGTGCAACATTATTTCATACCACCCAAGAGTAGACGTGCAGGAAATTTGACTTTATTAGTCAGATAGGATTGAACATGTAGCAGGCACAGTTCTTCACCTGGCCCAGTCCTGGCTTTCATCTGGGGGGATATTGAGTAGTAAACAGTGTGCCGAGAAGGTGAGCCATTCAGATCTCTGCTGTCATGTCGGTATTAATGCGCCCAAAGTTTCAAAGGCAGGTTTTACGACCTGCCTTACGGCCTCATCTATGTGGACAGCGGCATCTAAACTCTGGAGAACCTGCCACATAAAACGCACATCTGTTAAAACCTAAATTGTAAAACAGCCCCCGCGTGTCCAGGCAGCGTCGAGTTAATAATACACTCAAAGTACGGCTTATAACACTCCCCGCAGCAACAGCAGTGATTGTCTTGTATTCACTTCTTTTGATCAGCTCTTCCACCTTTTCTTGCCCATTGTAATTTTATGTCTTTTTCAAAGTTCTTGACCTTCAAAGAGTGTATTATCTTTCTGACATACACAAGTTCTCTGTATAGTCAAAAAGGCTATGAAAAGCTAGCAGTGCTTTTGATAGAATTTGCTGAGGGATTGTTGGGGGATGAGAGATGGGAGAATCACAGGTGAATCGTGAAGCAGGCACTGGCATCCCATCTGACATGCACATTTGATGATAGTTCAAAAGAAGAGTTAACAAATCCCCTTGTAAACAACAGCTTAAAATGTCCTGACAACGTGTTGAAAATTGGTCTGCTTTTGGATAGCTAATACGATACGTATCACAATACAGGGGTCACGATTCAATATATTTTGATATATTGCGATACTGTAAGCAAGGTGATATATTGCAATAAAGAGATTATAGAGTCTTGGCTTTGAGAATCGATGCAATATTACGAAACAAAATATTGCAATATGATATTTTCTGATATTTTCCTGCACCTCCTACTCTTGTATACACTTAATCTAGTCAACTTTTAGTAACATTAGCTAATCTTGCTTGCATAACAATTCGAGAGGCCTACTACTCCCTCTACATGAAACATACACTGAAACTTCATTTTGAATGATAAATAAGACATTAACATAGGATTCATGTGGTGCTAATAAGTCAGGAGTAGCAGGTGGATTATCAACTAATGGTATTGTTCTCAGTCTTAAGATTTAACACCACAGCTCCAATATATGAGGCACTATCAACAGATCTGTGAGTGATGCAACTCAAGCAGCAGTTGTCATTACAGGGACACAGTTATTACGCACTTTTGCCAGCTCAGGCTCTAAAAGAGGAAGTGTGGTTTCTCCCCTCAAGGTATTCAATCATTGCTCCTATCTGTACTGTACGAATGTTGATCTGTGTCCTCCCTGCTCCCTCTGCCGCTGTTAGTTAGCTGTGTGCCAGCGAGTTCTTTCAGGAGGACGCACACTTGGACCTGGGGGGGCGAGTGACACACAAACTAAACAACACAAATCTCAGAGCTGATTTGATGTTTCTTCAAAGGCATTTGGCAAATAACCTGAGGGAGAACCACTATGCAGTTCTGTCATGTACACAGTGTAGGGGGTCAGATAAGTCACCATTTCTGCTTGGAGTAGCCATGACATGCAGACATTGTTGGTGAGTGGGTAGGAACAGAAACATGTTGCAGTTACAGTGCATTTGTAAATATTATATAGAGATACGATTACTTTGCTTGTGGTGCTGACAAAGTACTTTGTCGATTATGCACAATACCTATAAATATATATATATATATATATATATATATATATATTCTGGACTTTGTGTACAGTACACAGGTCGATTTTCTGTGCTTACTGAGCTGTTAAAAGGTCGAGTCAGTCTGTAATATTTGTATATATTTGAGTAAAGAGAGGCATCTTCAGTTCTAATGAGTTAAGATTCTACCTCATAGCTGATTTCCATTCATAAGCCAAGCTAACCCTATTCAGAAACAAGTGAATTTAGCCAACACTGAGAAGGTCAAATAAATTCTAGATTGTATTGATAAGTGTTTTTACGGGGTCAGAGGGTCCAGGTACAACACCTGTTACTGCAAAAGGCACAGAGGGAACAATCTACACTGTTTTTATTCATCCTTCTCTGTCTTGTGATTATGTCTGTAAATTGATAACGACAGCACGGTTACATCTCGCATGAATTGAAAAAAAAAAAGTTCTCTATTTGGCTCTATTTGGAGTGCAAGCTGGGTCCTAGCCTAATTGATGTTTTGGAAGATGAGCTCAATTGGATGAGTCATTAGGCCTATTACCAGAGTTTTATTAAATGTCCCCACCCAAAAAGTAAGAAAAAAAAATCTGTTGTGGAATATCTCCTTCCTAGAATAACAGGAGGGTGGGTTGGTAAAAGGCAAATAATATATGTGTGAGATTGATCAGTGAGTAGCGACCCCATTATCTCCTGAGATGTTAATTACACTGTGCTCAGCTTGCATGTCAAAAGGCAGATAATTGAAGAAGGTAAAAGATGTGCCACACTTTATTTATGCTTTCACTTGGAGCGGCTAGAAGAGCTTCTTTCTTTTCTCCTTTTTTTGTCTATGATGTATTTATTGTTCGGTAATATTACATTGTCAGAGTTGATCATTTTGCAAGGATATTATTCACAACCATTACCGAGGCCTGTGTGTGTGTGTGAGTGTGTGTGTCCTGTTTCTGTATTCACTGTCACAGCTTTCTAAAACGATTCATATGGTATTATCTAAACCTCTTAAAGATCTAGAATGTGTTGGATGTTGCAAATTTCAAGCTTAATTTTACTTTAACATTCAACAGCTTTTTATAAATATCTGAAATGTAAACCTAAAGTCACACTGAAACTTTCTTGCTAAAATGGACAAAAGTGCAGTCATGCTTCGTATAGACCCCAAGCTGAGAGAAGTTCTAACTCCTCAAATTGAATTTGATGTAAACAAAACAATGGATATGTCACTAAAGGTAAAGTGAGTGTGTTACAGTGACTACAGCAGCTCGATGAGGACAGCAAGGGTGGTGAAACATAACACAAACAGAAAAGAGAAAGAAATAGAGGATGGAAACATTTTTGGAAGAGCCTTAGTTCTGCTTTTACCACAGCTAAAGTTACAGTATCTGCCAGAGTGGTCCTATGAAATACACGCTCTGAGGTGAGAGGGCGCAAAAAGCACAAGAAATCCTTTAAAAGGCTTTTCTTTTTTTAACATTGTGTCTGTATTGAGTGTAGTTCCCCCACCCGAGTAGCTCGGTGTCTGTAAACTTCCTATTGACAGCATATAAGCCATAGGGGACTCGCTGTACTTAAAAAATAAAAAAAAAATCTTGTTTGTCATTTCGTGTGCTTATAGAGATAGCGTCAAACTCTGTTTCCTGTGGTTTCCTGTGGAGAACTGTGGTGTCTCTGTGTGCTGCAATTTACAAATGCACGTGAACGCTGTCTGCACTCCCAAAATCGGCATATGCACACACACACACACACACACACACACACACACACACTCCTCGGGCTTCTTCTCCTTTCTCTGTTGTCATCATGACTTGGGGGTGGAGCCTGAGGGGAGTGGCGAGACTGTGGTCATCACACCTCAGGGGCTGATGGACAGTTGCTGCACAGATGATTTAGTGCATCACCTGGTGGACACTGGTAAGAATGAGCATTGCATGATGGAAAACCACCAAAACCCTGGGAAATACAGTCTGGTGCCCACACTGTACGTGGCTTGACATTTTTTTCTGGCTTTGAAGTTTATCTTTCACTCATTCGTATGTATATTTTTTCCCTTCCAAAAGTGGGTTAAATACATTCAATCTCAGAATATGCAGTGGTTTACAGCATTTCTAATAATGATGAGAGACACTAAAAATAAGTGGAAAATGTCAGCTCTTATATAACAGTGGAAGAGGGCAAAGACAAAGGTCCAGCGGTGGTTTTAGAGCAGGACTTCATCGAGGTTTTTGTTGGAAGTGTTGAAAGAAGAAACTGTTTAAAGCCCTCCTCTTCCTGAAAGGAAACTCAGATGGAGCTGAGGGCCGTAGTAGAGGTCCACCTTTGCTCTAACATGAGGAGTGGTAAACACACACACACACACACACACACACACACACACACACACACACACACACACACACACCTTTACTTTGCTTTGTCCGAGCAATATCTGAAATCCATTAGCATCTTTCCACTTGTTTATCTGCCTTGCCAGCAGACCAGAAGACTCCATAAGGCAGACAATGAACTTCATTGGATTTAAGGTTTTTATGGTATTAACTTTGAAGTGTTTTTTCTCATTTTGGCCACTTTTTGTTTGCCAGAGAAAGACCTCCGCTCTCTCACATGCCAGCAAGCAGTATTTTGCTGTGGCAGCGCAGTCTTATCTGCGCTTGAGGTCTGTACTTTAATGGGCTTTATTGATCTAAACAACATCAGGGGTTGCGGTGATGTTATTAAGGCAGAGATAACTTCTGTGTAATTCCACTCCAACAATATATTAGCCTTTTATTGGTCTAAATAACTTTGCCTTTTAGACAGTAATGCACCAGTAAGTCACAGCAGCTCTTCATGTCGGCAGGATCTTAATAAAGCATTTCCTCTGGACATCCTGCTGCGGAGAGAGTGAAAAACGACAGGTTAAAAGGCATGCTGGGAAGTTTCCATGCCATCACTGTAAATTATCTCTTTTGAATACATAAATAAAGCTCGGAGAGAGCTGTGAACGGGAAGGGGGTGGGGGATTGGGTGCAAGTTTGTACAAACGTGTGTTCCAGCGCTTTCTCTGTTTCACACGTGGAGGTCTTGTGAGGAAGAACACTGCACATTCCAAAAGTAGACTGGAATATGTGCAACATCATGTAGGCTGTTACAGACTAGTGTTGTGCTGTTACCCCTTTGGTTATATTTACTGCTGAAACAACAATCAACTTATTAATCATTTTAATTGTTGGTCAGACTAAGACATTTTAAGATGCTGCTGGGGAATCTGATTACTCTGCAATTGTCAAATTCTATAAACTATTAAAACATAAACTTAATGAAGGAAAAAGAGTGTTAGCATGTATAGCATAATATTTAGTATGTGTTTGCTAGAGCATGTATAGTAATCACCATTGGGCATGCAATGACAGATATATAGCTAATTATTTAATACAGAAATATGTTATTTAATGTAAAGAAAATAATAACAATAATGATGACAATATAGTTCAGTTGTCCAGCTTTGGAAGTTCTTTAATGGTTTGTTTCGACATAAGAAAATAACATTATAATAGAAAATAGAATAAATGATTGAGTTATTACTGGAATAATGGCTGTAATGTAATGATTTGGATGGTTGTTGTTTATTGACAGGTTTTTCTGCATTGATTTTATGTGCGTGGTGCATTGTGCGTCTGCAAACCTCTTAATGGACAGTTGCAATATTTCTTTCCTTTCAAGGGCAGCATATATCTAATATTTATACGAAATAACGAACCCATTTATCTGGAAGTGTATTTTCACGGGGTGGGGGGTAGGGCTTCATAATTTGCAGCTATTTAAAGCCCTGGTTTTGGTAATGAATTATTTTGTCATCTCGACTGTGATGAGATTCATCTTTAATAACTGTAACAATTATTTTATTAAAAAGAGAAGCCATGCATTATGGCTATCTCGCCAAGGTCTCAAGCTGGAAGGAATTCTCATTAAGAGCATTATATTACCCCGGTGCGCTTTCAGTTGGATGTCCCGCTGAAATTACATTAGGTGTCAACAATGTTTGTGTTAGAAGTAAGCAGTCATATTTACAGAGGCTAGCTTTTTCATTTGCTGGCTGACACTGGGAGATGTATTAAAAAAGATACTAATGCTCTGTATCTGATTAAGTCACTTAGAGAGAAACTCCTCCAAAGTGTTGACTTTTAATATAAGGCGAGCCCTGTTCTGTCATCAACGCAGACATAAATCTTTATTTGGAGATGAGGAACTTTTGATTGCTTA
The DNA here is from genome assembly GCF_905237075.1 of Dicentrarchus labrax. NCBI lineage: Eukaryota > Metazoa > Chordata > Actinopteri > Moronidae > Dicentrarchus > Dicentrarchus labrax. The sequence continues at coordinate 10,537,111 of NW_026136711.1, forward strand.
AGATTATTTAGTGATTTATTTGGTTGGCACACAGGACTGTTATCACCCCTCGTTCCCAACATTCAGATCCTTTCCAAACTGTAAGCATCAGGTTGTTTGTGTCATGATTGATTCATCAGTGTCTTTTCATCTACATCCTGTGTTTCTTCTGATGGTTAGCGTGGTGTGCAACATTGTGTTTTGTTAATGGTTTCAGGCCCAGGGTTGCTGCTAATGACATGGTTGTAATTGTTTGTCAGTGTGATAATGTGTGATTTCCTATTTCCATGTGAAGTTGGACATTTGATGAAGGAGGGATCTTGTCAGGAAGACAAAGTGCTGTCATTTGTCACCAGCTAAATGAGCTTCTCTCCCGACATCCTCTTGGTTTTCAGTGGCAATATTATATTCACAGATCCTTTTTTTGGGGGGCTGTTGCCATGATTTCCACATGCTTCAGTGCTTTGTATAAAAGAGCCTAGATTAAGATCAAACCAACAGTGAGATACAAGTTTCTAGAGTCCCTCAGGTTGTGTTCTGTGCTGACATATAGAAATCTGTTAACTGTATTTCACAGAAAGACAGAAGTGAAATTACAGAGTGTGGTAATCTTTTATTCTTAGTGTGTGCTAGGAGTCATCACTTCCTTAAATCTAACATTTTTAAACTGAGAAACTATTTCATCATCTTCAGAGGAAAGACTGTCAGTTCATGTATACATTGAGTTAGGATCTTCAGATTTGATCATATAGCCAAATAGCTGTCTTTGGCTACCAGTCAGTGATATATTTTGTCCATTTTGTGTCTCTCCAGTAATATCATAAAGTTATGAGGCACACATTTGCAGCAATTGAAGGACAGGATTGTGAGACTGCCTTCATACTTTCCAAAGTCTTTGATGCAGTCGCCCCCTGAACAGGCTCCTTCTGTTTCTGATTAGACTGATTCCATATTGTGGGGTTGGGGGCAGATCCTTCCTAGTTAACAATCTAATGAGCTAAACAAGCCAAACAAAGGGGAGGTATACTGAATAGGTCTCCTGAGGGAGCTACTTATTGTCACAATTGCCCCTCTGCCTTCTTTCCACTCCATATCGATTCATGTCTTCATTGGTTATGCTCCGTCCGCTGTAACACATGGGTGGTGTAATCAGCTAAATGTAGCCTCTGCTTTCTTATTATTACCTGGGTGCTTAACACTGATGTATATTTTTTTCCTTCAAGGACAAATGGTGTAGGAGAAGGCAGATCCCGTGTGAAGTCCCCGAGCTCTCGCCGAGCGGCAGATCCCTTTTCAGTGCCAGCTGTTCTCTCAGATACACCAGGCCGTGCTGAAATTCTCTTAATATAATTCTGGGGGGCTCGGGAGAATTGTGCAAAACAAGCGTGCCAGCCAGGAGAACGTTGAATTTTTCATCAGCGGGCCTCAACTCGCTGAGTTAGTGGGCAGCGCTCTCATTCATGAGCAGATGTTCAGCGCAGTTACACTCTGCAGTTAATGTGAACTTACTGGCCTCTCTGCCATTGGCTGCAAGGACGTTGGCAGCGACCTGGCATCTGAGAATTACTCCCAGTAAAAGGCGCAGGCCTGGAAAGCATAGCCCCGGCCTTTTTTAGCCACTTCCCAGCCCAGGAGCTGGATCCTGGACAGGGGAAGGCACTGACAGCCCATCCGTCTTCGGTCCGACATTGATGAAACGCTTGCCACTGTTTGCTCGGGGAATAGCAGTGAAATTCCTGAAGATAATTTCCACAAGTTTGTAATTTCTAATGACTGGTTACACCACCCAGCAGGTGAAATATACTGTATGTGTGAGAAATCTAAGTACATGAAGGTACCAGCCCCCAAGCTTTGTATGAAACATTTTTACATGCAGAGGAATTATTCCAGTACCCTTGAAAGAGGAAACTCATAGAAACAAGGCACCTGTGAGGGGTAACATTTTGGCCCTGGTAGGTCTATAGCTGAAAGCAGCTGGTGCTGTGGTCAGCCTGGTGGGCTGTATCCTCTCCCCAGCCTGGTGCTTCAGACATCTGCATGCCCAAGCTGCTCAGCCTGCGTTTGATGTGGCCATACAGATCTGTAATAGCTTCCTTCTAACTAAGCAAAATGCTATTTGATGTAAAGTGCCATTAACTGGTCAGAGTGTGTACGTGACATCAGGTTTTGTAGGCGGCATGCCAATCATCTCGAGTGTGTGTGAAAGTCATCACAGTGAAGTTGTGCATATGGGACTTAAACAGTGGAAATGACAAGCTCTTGTTTCCTCTGCACGTCTCATTTTCACTTTCTAATTGGTCGTTTTCAGGTTGGCTTTACGAGAGCAAAACTAATTAGTGTTTCTAAATTCAGCAGGAAAAAAAAGTCAGTCGGGCTTGATTGTTCTGGTTTCCTCTCCTGTGTCAGGCGCTCAACAATAAAATAAGACTCTAATCATTTTCAAATTGCTCGTATTTTTAAACCCCAGAGCTGAATGTCACTCCCGGTCTCTTGGCATTTTGTTTGGCAAGATCAGGGAACAGTGGTTGCCCTCTCGCCTGTGCGCTCTCTTTGTGATTCGTGGGAAGTTTGGACTTGGGGGCCGGTGGAAAAAAAAATAACTGTTGTGTTTTAGGTGGGGTTGTTTCTGCTTTGATTGGGAACGTCCTGCTGACAGGAGCAGCCTAGCAAGTTTACAGTAGCTGTGACATTGCTGTTACCTTTATTCAAAGTGCTCCAGCTGCAGCGAGCCCTCAGGAAGCCCAGCTCGGGCCCACATGGGCGGCTGGCGGCCCACAGAGAGGAGAATGAGCCCTGTTTGAGTTGGCAGACACTCCCCTCTCGGGGAACTTTTGCTGCCTCTGCAGAAAGGCTAGTGGCGGCGGCTCTGGTGGGGCGGCGGTGATTCTCGGGGCAGGATGGGCTTTTTCCACCTCTCCTCCCTTTCAGGAAACACATTTTGCTGTTTCTTCCCTCTGTGTTTGCAAACGGAGGGAAGGAGTTAAGGCTAGGGGGCATGGGGCAGTGGGACTGAATGACAGAGCTCAGCTGAGTGCTAACGTGTGGTGATTTGAAAAGGACTGTTTATTACCCTGAACAGGCTATATCAGCATGCTTGGTGGAGCTTCATTCATATATGATATGAATGAAATATATATGAATAAAAACACTGAGTGTGCTGTAAAACTGTTTGTATTTTCCCATCAACACTGTAGGGATTCAGGCTTCAGAAGCCAGTAATTAAAAAGTGCTTGGTCTAAGGTTAGGGGGAGCAGTGTTTAAATGCAATTAGTTGCAATGCTCAAATTAATTTGGACTCATTTACAGTTTTTGCCATTATTTGTGTAATCAAGGGAGTTCTCGTTTGAGATGCTAAATATGTACCCACAGATATTTAATTCTGCCTTAATGAACATTCATGTGAAGATGACCTGTTTTGTGTCCTTCCACTGTTGCTCTCACACTTAACTTAGAGGTGTGTGTGTGTGTGTGTGTGTGTGTGTGTGTGTGTGTGTGTGTGTGTGTGTGTGTGTGTGTGTGTGTGTGTGTGTGTGTGTGTGTGTGTGTCTGTCTGTCTGTCTGTGTGTACACTCAACCAAATAGCATCTGAGGTGACTCCACTGTTCCTATTTAATAAGGTGTTTGCTTTTTGTTAGTCGCCTTTACATTTCAAATAATTTCCACTGTTTCTCTCTCTCTCTCTCTCTCTCTCTCTCTCTCTCTTCTTTTTTTTTTCCCCTTTCTACCACCCCCCACCCCATGACTTTCCTTCCTACCTCCTCTCCTCTTCTTCTCTCCTCCCCTTCTATCTGCTGCTCGCCGGTCCAGTCAGGAGACTCCAGTGGTGACATCCTGTGGAGCCAGAGATCAAAGTAAGTACTTCTCATGCACGTCATTTAGCACAGAAACACTGCTCGTGTATTATCTTTTACATCCAACTCATCATAATTTTCTAACTTTTGGACCAACTGTTTTTTATTTTATTTTTAAAGAAGGGCATTGTGTCGAAATTGTTGTGCGAGTTTGATGTGATAAGAAAAGGTTTTGCATAGCAGCCGATTTCCTCATTTCCTGATGCAGTTGCATATTTACATCACTTTGAATGAGGCTGAACATGACAACAGTGACAAGGTTCAGTCAGTCCTGAGAGTCCTCTCATTGCTGACCGCTGAAAGTTGTCTGTGAACCTGAAAAGTAAAGAAAATTGCAGATAGTGTGCCAGATCATGTCCGCATCCCCCTGACTATCCTAGAAGTCATTACTCCTTTGTGTGGTGTATAAACACGTCAAAAACAAACAATGACCCCGGGCAGACTCCACACTGCAAAACAATTTCAAAGCCTGCAGTGTAGTGTAAACACAAAACATGGCTAACCTTCACGCAGGGAAGACTTCACCTTAAACCCTCTGTTTGTTTCTATAGTCCCTGTCGACCTTGGTCAGATGTAGTTTACATCTCTTCGGTTCTCTTCTGGTCGATGTAGCTCAGGTTCTCTGCTGACATTTCGGTGGAGGCTTTCAGTGGACCTCCGCAAAAGGTTGGGATGTTGTGTTTTGATTGAGGTTGCGGATATTTATTATTTGAATACATGTTAAATACATATTACTTTTTAAAAACATCAGAGTCAGATTAGAAAAAGCAGCGAAATAGCATTTAGACCATCATGGGACATTAGAGCTCTCAATGGAGGCCGTACTAATACATTTATTTTAGATAGACTCCTCACTGAGGTTACTTCTCAAGTCACCTTTTCAAAATAAAAATGATGGCAAGAAAAAAGCGAGGCGGATGACTCTATGATCTGTCATGAAGTACAAATATTGTCAAGATGTTCCAGCAAACTCAAATGTTTTTCTAAACTGAGTGTAAATACTGTTTTGCTGGGGTGTAGATTTCCCGTACAGGGACCCTATGTATCAAGTAGTGAATATTCATATTCTTGTTTCATAGACTCCTCTGCCTCTGTGAGCTCTTTCACACTGAGCCGGGGGTGACTGTAGGCTGATGTGAACCCGTATTTTTAATAAAGCCCAGCTGCTGAATGATCAAATAGTGTCTCTAATTAAGGCCTGAGTGTACACCCATGTAAAATTCTCTCTGGAATGCTAACAACCTGTGATATTTCCAGAGGAATTTGCTGTGCAGGTCTCAGAGAGGGGGGCGGGTGGGGAGTGGAGAGTGTTTGGGGGTTTGGAGGGAGGAGGGGCAGTGTTCATGTGGCAAGCCAACATGTTGTTCACATCCGTGTCAGATTGAGGCTAATGAAGGCCAGACTGATCCTTGGATGCAAGCCTTAAGTAAATGATCCCTCTTTGAATATATTAGAGCCCCGTAGCAGCGTTGTGCCTCCCTGCTGTGCCAGCGCTGCTGCTACGTGTTGTCTTGTGGTCTGACGAGGCCGGTCAAAATGGCAGTCACGGTGTTCGATCATGTTGTACACCATCCAACCCGATTTCAGTTTGTCTTGCAGCAGTATTGTTGCATCGAGTCGGTGGTGAGGAACTACACACACACACTGATCGTTTCCACGTTAGTGCTTCTGCAAAACAGTTTGATAGTAAATGGAAAGTATGAGTGTTGTGTTATTTGACAATGTAAATGAGCCATCTCAAATTTTTCCCCACCCTCTTAAGAGGGATTAAATTTACATAACAGGCTGGAGTTTGGTGCTCATGCAAATTGTTCATGTAGACAAACCCTAGTTTTCCCATTTTGCTGTTATTATTTTTTTGTTTTTATTTAGAATGAAATAATTAGGTTTATCAGAACATGGAAAAGTAATAATAATGAAATACATTATAAAAATAGCAAAGAGTTAGAAAAATAGCAAAAATAAATAAATCTCACTGACAGAACTTTTCCACTGCAATTTATGACCACACTGGCACTTTGCATGTAAATGAATCCTAAACGTGTAATTACGAGGCACTTTTGAATATTGATTGGAAAGACAAGGACACAGAAATGAAGCACTTGTGAATGCACCCCTCCTAAGCTACTGTAGCAACCCATTAATAAATACCTTTCTGGCTCTTTAGTGCTGGGCTTGCCTTACACTGAGTGAAACAATGTCGTTTGATTTTCGCTGATATAGCATGTGTACTTCATAGATGGATGGATGGGATGGTTCCAATTAGCCATGGTCATTGCTCATGTATTTAAGCTGACAGTGGGAGTCTTGCATTGAATATCCTTGATTTTGGTAGTTTTGTCAAATGCTCCTGCAAAGTACTTTAAAAGCCCATAAAGAGCACATTGTGAGGAATGCACCCTAGATGGAGATTTGATTTACAGCTGTAGCAATGTTCTCAATTAGACATGGCAGGGAAATCATTTATTTTCAGTAGACAGTGTACAATGATGGGGAATACTTAAAAGATAATAAAGTGACCAAGATCCATACCTTTTTTCTTTTCCTATTATATACAATCAACACTGCAATTACTTCTGACTTTTACTTAAGATTTCATACGGGGTTTATTAGCACATAATGCATCTTTGAGTACAGAGCACTCATTTCCTGGAGCCTACACGGCGCACACTTGCAGCAGGATTGATGGCTTGTGACACCAGCGGCACAGGTGCACGTAGTGTCTCGTAAGGCCCCCTGACCTTCCACATGATGTGTACCATGCTGGCCTGTTTGTAAGCGCGAGCCCTGTTTGTAAACATGGACAGAAGGATGAGAGGCGCATTTGCCCCGGTCGCGCTCAGCTCGCAGACAGGCACAACGCAACGTGACAAGCAACAGATGTGTCACACAAGCTGAAATCAAAACAGCCGTCCGGCACGGAGTTGCGGCACCATCAGACGTGGTTGCTGTGATGAGGCGGGGAGGCAGAGAGCGCTGCTGGCAGACGAGACAAGGCAGCGCCTCTGCTGCTCCCAGCTTCCTGTCTGGAAGAGGACAGGCCCGTTTGTAGGCTGCTTTGACACCCCTAGTCACTTTGTCATCTGGGGTGCTCGCCGCAGCTCTGATCACATGTACACACTGCATTCAAAGAGCGTCACATCAGCCGTGTGACAGGTAGGCTCCCAATGAGACAACAGCCAAAGGCGATGTCCTTTTCAATACACTGTGTGAGTACAAATGCACAGTGCAAGAGAAAATAACATCATATGACATCATTCTGAAAGCTCTTATGTTGTCTTTTTTCAGTTTGGAAAGAAGTTTGTAATACAGTGTGGTTTTCAGAACTGCCCTGAATGAGAACAGAAAGACAGGGACTAAAGTCACTCTCAGTACATCCACGATGTCATCTTCATGCAAACCCATTGTTGTGTGTGACAGTAAAAGTGCAGCAGGCGTTAGCTTTACACATGTTAATGATATTCTCAGCAGCTTAATCTGCCCATAGCCGCTGCCCCATAAGCAAATAGTGTGGCTGAATGTTGAGCTGTGGGGGGAGAAATAGGAATCCATCATCAGAACAAGTGAATGAATGAAGGTGCCGCAACAGCTGCTTGACTGATCATGTACTACAGACTGTCACCCCACATCTGTTTACCACTCCGACAGCCACACGAGTGTTTATATCCACGGGTGTAATTGAGCTATTTTCCCGAGGGCAGCTGTAACCCACACTAAGTTATATCCCAACTTTCCATTAAAGCGTGGGGGGAAGTTTTACTGATAGTAATCACGCCCAGCAACAATGCTATGTAAATATGGCTTATCAGCTTTGCCAATTTGGTTAAGTGGCATGTACGTGGGTGATTCACATATTCAGCTCCGTGGCTCCAGCACAGGCCACATACAGTAGTCATTTATTAAACATAGGTAACTTGCATTGTTAAGAAGTATGTATAAAGCATGCACATAATCATGAAAATGATGCTGTGTAGAAAAAGATGCAAATACGCTCACAAAGTCTTTAACCGACCATGTGGGCAAAGTTAACTGTCTGCATGCACAGTATATGGAAATTGAAATGGGTACATCTAGATCTAAAACACACTATTTAAATATTCAAATGTTAACACCAAACAATATAATGCATTATGGCTCTTAGTATTTGCGTACAACTCTGTTTGCTGCTGTGAGCTGGGGGATGATACAAGGAAGAGAGATAGTGAGGGAGAGACACTGGGTGGAGGATATGAAGCACACAAACAAAGCCTTTGTCTACCAGTCATAGGAAAATGACATCTGACTTTGTATGTTAATTCTTTAAATGTTACTTTAAGTGTCATTATTGTACATAATATATCAATTTCAGTCTAACCAGATTTTAATTTGCGTATGTTAATATAACCGGCTACCTTTTCTAGTAATTAATCAGTAGAGAGAACATGGGTGTGAGATATTAATATTTTTTGATTATCTTTGTTTCATTGTGGTTACAGGGGAAAAACAGAAGAGAATAAAACCACTGAGGTAGCCGACTTGCAGAGATAATAGGCCACCTTCCCTTCCTCCACACAACTGAATCTTCACTAATTTGTAGACACGTTTTTTAAGCAACCCAGAGCTCTAATTTTAGTTTAAACTACCAGTGTTTTTGATGTTGCATTTCAGCTGTCTGTGGGGGTTTTCACATGCGGTGTTTCTTTTTTCCTTGTTGCAACCGACTATTTTGCACAAAAATCCAATTGAAAGTTATGCAAGGTGCTCAGAATGTGGTCACTGCACCTTTGGTTACTGTTTAGGTATATAACAGAAGTTCCAAAAATCAGAAAGTGCTGAGTAACAACACATTGTCTTTCACATTCAACCAATCACAATGAAGGTAGCAAGCATAGGGGAGGCTTCTTTCTGAACATTTAGAACACAAAATGGTGGGATCAGATACAATGGAGCCACAGGTAAACTGAAATTACCCGTTTACTGTAGGAACAAGGTTTCTCCAGAATTTAAAAAAATAATTTCTCCTCCGAGGTAGTGCATCGAGCAGAGGTATTTCCACCAGAAAATTCCGGGAAAACAAAACCATAATGGAAATCTTAATCAGAAAACCTTGTGCAACTGGTTTCTGGTGTCTGGTAGGTCTTTCTTTGGAAGGAATTCTCCAGAAAGGATGCAAATTCCATTAAGAGCCACAGCAACGGTGGCTCCTTTTGAATGAATTAAATGAACACTTTATATTTAGCATGAGTGTATTTGCCAACATAGGCAAACCTGCTACCCACAGAAACAGTGTTAGAATGCATTGCAAAAACCCTAAAGTCCCATAGGATCCTTTTGGACATTTTGCAGTACACTTATATACATTACACTATATAACCATGTCTTATTTATCATTCTCTTCAATCTCTTGGCACAGATTTTGTAGGTCTAACATTGAACAGGCAGACACAGAGGGATGGTGAGAGGACTGAAGGGCCACTGTGAGACAGGGTACAACATAGTAAAAGATGACCAGTACACACTGTGACATCTGTAGCCACCATAAACACACACTTGTTAAGTGGAATCTGCAATTTTTAATTCTATATGCTGCACAATAACAGCCCCCAGTAATGAATAATTTAGGGAATAAAGAGGCTTTTTCACTTGCGTTTAAATTTAGCTGGTGTCATTGTCCAGCAGTATGATTAATAGTTTATCAGTCTTGACTATACATCTCCGTGAAATATCTCTTTCCATCTGTCATTAAGCTGCACATGGAAATTGGTTACATTTTCAATCAGGAATAGCTTAGCCCCAAAAAATGAGGAAAATTGCAAAGGGAAATAGCCATCAAGATGTACTCACATGCAGGTAAGGTAAGGCTGTGACCCAATATAGGACATCATTTATGGAATAAGTCTTTCCAGTGCTATGCATCTGCACACGTCTCTCTTGAATAATTAGACTTTTTTGTATGAACATTGGATTGAGACCTCATACAAGGCACAACATGCATCCTAAATGTGGTTTTAAATAAGCCTGAGGTATGTTGCAGTGAGAGTGAGTTGTGAGAAAGGGGGCCTACCGCAAGGGGTTGACCAGTGAGCCAGAGATTGGCTTCCCTGTCAAATAAAGATTAGGCCCTTATTTCACCATCTAATCCCTGTAAATCTCTTATGGAGGAACTTGGGCAGTTCAGGGCTTTTAATGGCGCAGAGGCTTCACCGTCTGCATGTCTTCCTTATCTCTGAATGTGCACATGTAGACATGCACTCCCTCGTTTGTCAGTGCATTTAAGTCTGGATTACAAAGCAGTTTAAGTTGAAACAAGGAGGTTGCTATGATTTTTTCTTCTCCATTATGTTGTCTTTTTTAATTTTTTTTTAATAGACTCATGCTTGTTAGCTTTTTTGATAACAAGCTGTATTTCAGCTAAAGTTACTTACTCATATTTAGCCTTTACTGTATTTAGCTAACTTGCTGCAATGTGACGTCTTTGGCTTCATTTTCTCACATTTAGTTATTGAACTGAGGTTTTTTCCCCTCAAATATGCTGAACATTCCTTTTATTGAATAATTAATGTGTATATTGAATTATTGAAGGAAGATAATTTCTGATCAGATTAATATTAACTCCCTGTGAAATATTAATGACTAATGTTAAAAACGATGAACTTATGGAACTATTAATATAATCATAAACAGACACAGTAAAAAGTGGCATGGAGTCAAAGTGCTAGGACTGCTCCGATCCCTTTTAATGCAGATTCCCTTGAGGTCGGTGAATATGAAATATTGCACTAGTCAACTTTGTGCTCAGAAGCTCGGCTAATGTCATTGGCCAGTCCTGCCCCGGGGCTGATGGTGGTGTCACTGGGGGGAAGTTCACCAGCATTTGTCTGCAGGTTACCATTGTCACCTTGTCCACACATGACCTGAACTATGGCCAGGGGAAAAGTTACAAAGATGTTTTGGTGTTAATATTGGGCCGGCCCTTTTATCACCCCTGCTGATTGGCAGTGCTCCTCTGCCAGCTCTAGTATTCAGCTCCACCTCCCTGCTCTCCCTCTGAGGCTGCTGACTGACCTCAGATGTGCCTTTTTTCCACTAAAGGTGGCGCAAAATAATTTAAATCTAGCGAGCCCATAGATGGTTAAATCCAGTCCTTTGTCAGTTTTGATTAAAACTCTCTTTTAGACTAACGACATTCAGCAAAGATTTGATATATCATTTGCCATTTTTTGGTTTGTTATTACGAACTGCCGATTGTATTCATAAAATATGGAAATCAGAGAAAAATAAACCATTATTGTAACATAATGGTAAGCACCTAGAAAATATGGTTACATTAATTATGTTTTAAATGCTAATGCCAGTGAAGAACATAATAACGAAGACATGAAAGACTCTCTATTCAAAATCTGATAGCCAGGGAGAAGCAAATTATTTCAAATATTTGATATTTAAATTATTTTCAAATGAACAGAGACATGAGTGGAGCAGAGGCGAGTAGTTTCCCCTGGTGATCCTCCAGGCGTCTTTGTTTCCTTGGTGTGTCTCCAGCTCATTAATGTTCTAAGCATGTGAGAGAACCAGACCCATACTCCATAACCCATAGCTGGATGTCACCTCGGGCCCAGCACACACACATATATACAATACACACGCGCATACGTTCACACACAAAAGTCCCACAGCCGTTTAAAGTCCACTGCTCTTTCAGGAAGTGATGGCCGCCGAGCTGTCCTGATTAAAATGACAATAGTCTAATTAACTCGACCTCAGTCTCAGTGCACTAAAACGGCTGATGGCTCGCCAGTTCCTGTTTGAAAACCCTTTGTCTCCTCATCGTCCAAAAATATGACTTCTTTTTTTTTTCCCGCAAAACGCCTCAACCCCATTTGACGAGATTTGCTAATGGCAATTATTTCTCATAAGCTAATTAAATCTAGGCAAAGTTTTCCGTTCTTTTTTTTTTTTTTTTCCTCCCGTAAAAATCCTTATGTGCAATTCTCCAGGGATTTATCATTTGGGGGTACAGTATCACAAGCACCTTCAAGCCATCTTAGTCATTTAGATTATATACAATTCCAAATTGGTGTTTTGGTGTTCAACCTGATTTTATTTCAAGCATTTTTAATCATAGTCATTTACCCCTTCAGTCATCTGTATGCCTGCATGCTGCTCTCCGTGGTCAACAGGCCAACCAGCCAGATAGAAAAAGGCCAGCATTCAAGCAAAACAGTCCAGAATCTTTCACCCTCTGCACCCAGCCATATTTGAAATTGAGACTTTGTGCCCCCACAGATTCTTTTGCAGTTTTTGATTGACTCATCTAAAGAGAGAGTAAAAAGAACAACAACATAAAAAAAAAACTTTAAATGACTGAAGAAGAAACAGCTTTTTGTTCTATTATCCTTCTGTTGGTGATTAAGGTCTATAGGGAGATAATTACGCTTTAGTCTGGAGTTAATGAAACGAAAACTTCTCTTTTCTTGTGAAAAGGAAGGGCAGATCTTTTGTACTGCTATCTGCAGACATCTCCCACCCTTGACAAGGCGCACAGAGGATTGCTTTTTGTTTTAAGGTTGCAGCCCCCTCCGCTGCCTGCTGTCAGTCTGTGGCTGATATGAGGGATCTGTGAATGAAGCCAGAGTCAATGAGGTCTGTCTCCGCTGCACTGTTGCATCTGCCTGTCTGGGAACGTTATGCACGCCGGAGAAAGAAAAAAAAAACATCAAATGAAAACATCACAACAGGTCATGTGGGATATGTGCTGATTTGAATAAAAGAAAAAAAAAAGAGACTTCCCGATATCTTCATTCTAACTACTCCACACTGTAGTGTTGTTACTGCGCTCCTCTTAAAGCGACAAGCATGTGTTCGCCATCAATTGACCCTGCTTTGTCGAACATAAAAGGAATGCACAGATTTGAATTTATCACACAGCAACACGGGAGGCATATGTGTCATCTGACTTCAGACGCCCGTTTTGAACACACAGAGGTGTTGACCGAGCCTGTGCGACACAAGTGGTGGCCAGAGAGCACATATTAAACTGTCCTTGTGGAAGTTCACATCTGGTGTGTGCGTGTGTGTGTGTGTGTGTGTGGGGGGGGCAGCGTCCCCTACTCCCCCGTCCACACGCCCCAACCCCTTCCGACAGCACTCTCACATTTCATCATCTGTTCTCCAGCGCCAGGGTGCTCCGGCACAAGTTGGCCGCTCTGGATCCATCTGTTGTTATTATTTTCCACTGATAATTGGCTTGAACAATGGAATGCCTGTGTCCCCCTTGCCTTTGAAACCCTACACCCTGTTTATTTTCCAGAGGTCTCATTTCTGCTATCCTCTCTCTCTCTCTCTCTCTCTTCATAACTCCCTCAATTCCTTCCTCTCTTCCCCCTTTTGCAGCCTCCCTTCACCTAGTGTCACCTCAGCCCCTAGCCCCCTCTCCCTCCCTTCTCCCCGTGATCCATTTTTAGAGGGTTTCACATGAAAATGACATATTTGACTGGTCACATCAGTATTTGTCACTCAGCATCTGACGCCACTCTCCAGATTTTCTGGAGGAGCTTAGCTCCCATTCTCCTCTGTTTTTTTTTTTTTTTTTTTTTTTTTTTTTTTAACTCTGACAGCACCCTGCTTCTGCATTCCTGTCCTAAATGAGAAAAAAACGGACAGAGAGACAGATAGATGAAGAGAATAAGAGGGAGGGGGAGGACTTTAGAAAGAAAGACATGGACAATGGACCTTTGGTATAAATCAATTTATTCTCCCGAATTTTTTTTTCCCATTTCCACTTGGAGGTGTGCAGAGGAGTAGCATATGTAAAGATGAATTAAAGGATCACAAGGTGTATTTTATTTTAATCCAGGACACTATTTAATGAAAACCCACACCAAAAAATGACCTACTTAAATTAATTAAATTTGATATTTTAAAATTTAATTAGTGTTTTAAGTTGTAATTAAACTGTTCTGTGTTGAAGTCTTCATGCTCTGGTTACATTCTGTTTTTTATTTTATTTTATTTTTTAATTCCCTATCAACAATCAGACAAAGTAATACTGGCAAAGCAATGTTTGTTTCAATGTAAATACTCATGTACAGTACCTGACAAGACAGTCATACCTGAAAGAAATCTTATTCTTACAGCTTCTCTATAAAGTTCTGTTCTTCTCATTAGGGACATTTTCTTTTTTTTTCCCCCTCTTCCTTTTGTTCTGCCTTGTGTGACCGTGTTGATGTTCATTTGTTCTGCCTGCTCTTGTCTAATTAAAAGAGGCCAGGACAGGTAGGGCTCTCAGCAGGCATCTGCTCTGTGCCAGTTCTTCATTTGCTGAGTGTTTGTGTTTATGCAAAGGGGCCTCTTCCTGCATATTTAATCCAGAGCAAGGCACCAGCTTTTGTTGTGTTAGGACCACATACCTCCAGTCCCTCTCAACACTGCAGTCTGGGCTCTACTTCTATCTCTCTCTCTCGCTTTCTCTCTCTTTGTCTCTCTCTCACTCTCTCACTCACTCTCTCACACACACACACACACACACACACACACACACACACACACACACACACACACACACACACACACGCGTGCAAACACACTCAACTACCACACACTACTTCAACTACTCCATACCTGCTACTTTCACTGGCAGCTTTCTACTCTTCTTCAGAAGTGGATTTCAAAACACTCAGTGCTTGGAGGGAATCTGCATCAATATACAGTCTCATGAACATGATGAAAGTCTGTTTAACTGTTCAGGGGTAAGTCTGTAAAGATTTCATTATCCTTCCACACTTATGGGACGCCGGTGGACGTATGTGTGTGTGCATGTCCATGCGGGTGTGTTTGTAGGTGTGTTTTTTAAGTGATTGAAAGAGTTGGTGTATAAGGTTGTAGATATGAAGCAATGTGTTTTTATTATAGGAGTTACTACTACATGCTGCGAATAGTTGTGTGTAGAGCTGAAATCATTATCATATTAATCATTTGAGTTCATTTTTAAAAGAAAAATGACAAGTATTTGCTACTTCCAGCTCATTAAGACCAGAGAATTACTTTTTTTATCTGATATGATAGTAAACTAAATATATTTAGGTTTTTGCACTAAACAAGCAATTTGAAGATATCATCTTGGGCTTTGGGAAATTGCGATGGACATTTTTTACTCTTTCCAGATTTCCTTTTAGACAAAGATATTAACTGATTAATCGAAAAAATAAGTGAGAGATTCAGCAAAAATGATTTTTAGTTTCAGCCTTAATTGTGTGCATGGGGTTGTAATTTCAAAACAAAATGCATTCAGCAGAGAAAGTATAGGTAAAGCTTGTTTATTCAAAGCACCTGATTGATAAACTTCTATATGAACTGCAGCATTGTCAATAAAAACCCTGTTCCCAGTATCTGTTTAATACATTTGAGCTGTGCTGAGAATGAAGAACAATCAGTCAGGAGGACTTAAACTCACAAATAATCCAGCAGTTAGTTAGCCTATATTTGTGTTGGCCTGATGTGCGTGTGCATTCAGTGCTGTAGATGTGTATATGTATATGGGTGCCAGCAGATGTGTGAAAACAAGTGTATGAGAGTTCATATGCCTTCCCTTTTTTCAGCGCAGCAGGGTTGGAGGTGATAGTAAGTGGTAAGCCCACGGTGATGCGTGAGGGTATTAGTTCCTCCCCTCACTCATCGCCTCTTGATCTCCCTCTGTCTTTGTCTGGGGAAATGGAATCTACAGCTTATTGATATTAATAGCGCACAGGATCTGTGGTTGGAGAGGAGCTGGGACCTGGGCGAGAGTGGTAACTTGATATGGCCGGGTAGAATTGACAGTGCTCCTACTTGACAAGGTGGAAAAGGGGTTGGTCATAAAAATAGGATTGCATAATGTTCACTGTGTGCGCTGTGCTGTACGTGCGTGATCAGGGTTGAACTTTATTGCCTGCGCTGATCTAATTTCACGTGCAAATGTGAGACTTTTTTCAACTGTAGGGATCCTGAGCCGCCCCAGATGTGACTTCTCAGCAGACAAAATAGTTCACAAAGTGCTGTTTTCTGGTGTTTTTTTCTCATGGATCAATAGATTAGAATTCCCAAAGACACAGAGTAGTGTGCACTGGATATCAACTTGATAGGACTTTTTGTATTCAATGAGCTCATTTAAATAGTGTAAAGAAATGTGTGGCCTTGTTTGTTTTGGGTTAGGAGTGAAATTCCACTTCCTTGGTATTAAGGCAGCAAAGCTCTCTGTGTGCACTCTGTGTACTTTGTTCTTAGCTCAGCAAAATGTGAGGGCAGGTCCAAAGAATCTGGGGGATCAGACAGGCCTGACATTCACCAGACTGCACTGTTGCCTTTTAAGCTTAGAAAAAAAAAAAAGAATCAGAAAAAAGCACCCAGAATAAGGGCTGTCTGGATTGAAGTTGGGTTTAATTGGTGGTCTGTTTGCGTGTCAGAAAGTGCTGTTGTTTACAGTCTGTGTGGGTGTTACAATATAATGCCAGGATCCTGCCAATCACATCAAAACAATGCTTGTTTTTTCACTTTTTCAAATGCTGACTTTTTTTCTTTTTTTTTTTTTTTTAAGTCTTTACAAGACCTAGCTATGTTTTTCATTTAATCAGTCCTTCTTAATAAAAGCCCAGTAGAAAAGAGGGAGAAAATAGTGTGCAGTCAGCCCTTTTAGCAGATCAGATCATACAGTAAGCAGCTGCATTTGTTGAGAAGTGAGTCATGCTTTAGATTTTCCTGTGTTTCAGAGCACAGACAGTGACTTGGAAAATCTCCTGCACACACCCTAAAAACAAACACCAATGACCCCGTATATAGCTATCACTGACTCTACACAACTAAAACTCTCCTACGCCCTCTTCTTATTTACACAATGCTCTTAATACGGATCCACCAGCCTGAGGATTGTTAACCAGGGCCACTACTTCTTTTTTTTTTGTTTAATTCAAGCACATGTATGCCCTGGCATGATAAACAGCAGATCTATTCAGATGCTGATACTAAGTGATCGAAACTTCCCGCATGGGCTGTAAAGAACCGAGAGACAACTCTGGCAGCCTCCTATTGACAACCATTGAGTTGAGCATTAATTAATATGGTAATGATGTGTGAAGGTTCATTAACGAGCCGCCACAGAAGTAGCCACAGATACAGTATTAAGCGTGCTCGGAGTAATTAATGGAATAACTTTACTTAGTGGTAAATATTCATGGGCCCTCATCTTTTTGTCTGCACAGTGTGAAGAGAGCCTGTCCATTAGAGGAGCTGAAGAGCTGTCCATGGTGAATGCGGGCCTTTTGTTGGGATTGGGTGCGTTTCAGTGGAGGGGTATTAATTCATATTTTGAACATGCAATCTTACAACAAAGCCAAAGGCAGCGATAACATACCTGGGACTAGAGAGCATATTGTGAAGCCGTGACCCCCTCAAAAATAGGGAAGTCCACTTCACAGGTTTGTGGACAGAATAAAATGAGTCTTTGTCCGTGCTCAGATGTAACCACAGCAGTTCATTACCATAGCAAAAAACCCTTCTGGTTGTCCATTTTCTCTGAAAATAGGGTGTTTGCATGTTTTTTTCCTCCCACAATTACAATGAAGCCTGTGCTATTTGCATAGAGAACGGAAACATTTATTTGGATCATCTGATCCTCTAAAGGCATCAGGCTAACGGTCATGCTATCTATTGCGCACAAGAGTCTTGTAACTACTATGAGATATTTCTTTGCCAAAAGTCTTTGTTGTCCTATTTTACCCTTTGTTTAACACAGTGCACCTACAGCATCCTCCCAAGACTTTACAAGAGAACCTTGCAAAATGCTCCTCAGTTTCCTTTGTCTTTCGAAATTGTTGCATTTTGATTCATATTCTTAGCTTAAGCCTCTTACTGAGCATGCACATAACCCACCTAGGTGGGTAATTATCTCAACCAGGAGTTGTTCTATTCCCTAAAATCTCAATGTGGGAGTGTGTGATGGGCTCGGTTTTCCCAACCGGGCAAAGCAGCGTGTGCTTGTTTATCCTCACCCTACGTTCTCCGCACCCCCACTGTTCTAAATGGCAACATTACAGCCTTGTGCTGTTTGAAATGGAGACAATTATCTGTTTAGGCATTACAAGATGGGCATTATATTACAAGGAGAAAAGGCGTACAGCTGCTATCAGGATCCCGTTGTTGCCTTTTCTCTCCGATACAAATTTTCCGTCATTAAAATGATGGAACATTTATCTAAATGGATGTTATGCGTTGGGTAAACTCATTTAGCTCCCGGGGCTCTTTCAGGTGATGGGAATTAATGATGTTTAGTAGTTTGAAACTGAAAATATCTGTCATTTGTCACCACTCGCCATTGATTTACGATTCCATTGATGATATGTTAATTGAAGTGTAATGAATCACAATAATAGGGGTAGTTGTGTGGGAATGGTCCATTTTGGATGATTGTTCAACCCTCAGTAGAGTTCAGAGCGAGCTGCATGTTGACTTGCGTTTTCAACAAGGGCATTTAACACATAATTAATGCAGAAACTGGGCAAGTTGGACCAGTGTGTTTTTATCTGTGCTCAGTCTGCTTTAGATAAACACTTGCACAAACGCCTGGCCGCAGTTTTGACTGCCAAATGTAAACGGCAAAAAAGAAAACGGTGGGAGAGGGAGTTGGAGCTTTTTTTACCCTTTCGTATTTGGATATGCTTTAATGCTTTTATTCAAATGCACCTGAGATATTGCCCCACAGTCACTTCTCAGTTTACCATAAAAATAAGATTTTGTTTCCTTCTCTCTCTTTTTTTTTTTCCAGCTTTCCTTGCCTGGGTTGAGTGCTCAGTTAGGAAAGCTGTGCGCATGCAGATCAGGCCCGCCCAGGGGGAGTTGAGTCAGGGCAGAGCAGGTACAGGTAAACTGTGTTCACCACCAGGGGGAGGGGGCAGCAAGGAGGGCCTCTACTGTTGGCAATATGAAAAGTTTTTGTCTTGCAAATAACACTCACTCATTGACTCACATCAGACAGCCCCATTGTTCATCTGTTATCACAAGTGGGTGTAGTTGTAGTTAACAGACAAATGGAAATGCATGGATGCGTCTGACGTGGACAATAGTAGGCTGCAGGATGATAAACGGCAGGTGCCTTCTGCCCTGCTCTGAGCTGACATGGTGGCTGTGCGTCTCCAGCAGCAAAGGAAGGTACGCTGACTGGTATGGCTTCATACAAACAAAGGAAAGCAAACAGCACAGGAATGCCGTGAATTGATCTATCTGATAATTCTCAGAACAAGTATAAGACTGTTTGTACACATTATCAGATGAAATCAATAGCAACAGGTGCGCAACTTGTTGTTGGTAGCGTCGGTTTACACCCATGCACTCTGTGTTTCTTCCTGTAAATTGGCTTGTGGTTGCTGATGACATGCATCATGGTCAGCAGTGGTAATTATTTCATAACTGAATAATTCTCCATCTTTTGTCCGCAGGGCGAGGAGGCTGTTTTACCACTGCTGGAACTGTGGATTGCTTTAAATAAGCAAGTCATTGTAGAAGGTAAACACACAATCATTCACCAGACTCTAGCAGCCCTGTGCATGTGTGTGAATGCTGTATTGAATTGGCTTAATAATTAACTGAATGCAGTGAGGCTGTCCTGTTTGTGTACTGTATTTTGAGTGTGTATGTATGGGGAAAGAGGGTGGGAGGGTTTGTGGTGGGGCGATGACAGGTGCACTCTGAAACTAGCATGGTGAGTAATAAAGGGACAGTTCCCCTGAAGGTCAAAGCTGAGTTAGTAAGTTGGTTGTGAATTAGCTTTACACTGCACTGTTGAAGAACTTGCCGCTCAATACAGAGATATCTGTCTGTGTACATGTTGACATTTGTCGGGAAAAGCTAAAAGTATGGTAATGCCATGTTTACCAAATAAGAGGGACGAGGTATACTGCACTCAATCTTGCTATCGTTGGCATCTCAGCCATTCTGGTGCATATCTTGTGTTTGCTCCTCACACCCCTCTCCCTATCTTCGGGGGCCCCCAGGATGTGAACTTTTGAGGTGGAGTGTGTGTCTGTGTCTGTGTTGTGTGTGTGTGTGTGTGTGTGTGTATGGGGGGGGGGTGTTAACACTTCAGGAACTCAGGGCTTCAGAGGAGGAGTGTGTCTGTTTTCTCTCTCATACAGCTTCAACCTCACCGTCATCTCTTTCTCTCATTCTCTCTTTTCCCCCCTGTCTTTATCATTTCATCTTTCTCTCTCTCACTCATTCGCTCCCTCCATCAACATGTTAAGACTTGTAGGTGGGACATGTGGACGTACTGTGCCAAATAATGACTGTGCATTTAAACAGCGCTTTTTTCATTTGAGGCTATTACAGAGCAACAAGGCTGTAAGTTAACAAAGCAATAAGCCACGAAGTGTAACTTGGGTTTGACCTGTGTTGTTTTGGGGGATTGCAGCAAGTGATTGATATCCTGACATACACATTGGTAAAATTAGGAAGGATAATACAGCTTATTTTGTTTTTCTTGTGGAAATATGACTATTTTCATATTCACATATTTTTATTACTATAAACTTGTGCTACTAGTTCATTTAGTTTTTATGTTAAATTAAAACAAAATCTGAAAATGTTCTTGATGTAAAATGTAAAAGTGGTAAAGTGTTGCACCTAGAATATATTTCACACAACAACATTTTAAAAGGGTGTACCCTACAACTTTCCATTTACCTGAGAAGGGATCCAAAAAGGCAGTTTAGTTCTGAGTAATTGTACAATAAAGTGTAATAAATCCAATTAGATCCTAGATTATAGCACTAACAGCCAATATATGACAACAATACATTCTCATCTTAATCGTGTAGGATTTAGTGGCATCTAGTGGTGTAGTTGCAGATTGTAGCTCACTTGTTTCACCCTCCCTTTCCAACCGCAATGGAGAAACTATGGTGGTCGCAGAATGCGCGAAAAAAACACATATGGCCCTATCTAGAGCCGGTGTTTAGATTCTTTTTTTCAGATGATCATACACTAATGGAAACATACCTATGAATGTTATATTCTATCTCGGCCAATAGATCCTTAAAAATGTTACACACTGGACCGTTAAATATTAACTCCTGCAGCTTCTCCATAGAGTTTGGAAAAAGCAAAAGCAGCTGTAACTGTCATCGTCACAGTTAGCAATGGATCTCAGCCAGTCTAGTTATATTTCTCCTCAGTGTAAGAGTAGGCTCTCATCACCACAATCTGTTAAACAGCCTGTACTCCTCTTTTATTTGACTCAGACAATCACCCCCACATTTGGAAAACAGAGACTTGGGAGAAAATTGAAGTGGAGGATTCATGTTGCTGCTGTTTATCTGGAGTGCATTCTCCGCATAGTGAGGTCCGCTCCAGCAGGCCCCTCAGCTGCCCACTCCAGATGTAAGATCAGCCCTGAAATCTTCCAAATGGTTGTGTAATTAATGTTAATGTGGCAAAATCAGCCTAATTATTGACACAACTTTCTGATGTGATTTTGATTGCATCAGTAAGGCCAAATCCCAGTGGCAGCTTATAGGATTACTATGACTTGATGTTTAAAGCTCTTTCAAAGTGCAATAGACTCTAATACAGTGTGTGGAAGCGTGGTGTTCATTTAGACCAACCATACTCTTTTTTTATTATTTGTAAATTAGCAAATAGGAATTTGAAATGTAGGGAAAGCCTTAAAGCAGTCTGACAAAAGTTTAGATATCTGGAATACTTTATCATCATATGGCCATATCTGTGTGATAGGGCTGCCTCTGATGCCTGCTGTGCTTGTTTGGCCAATGCATTCAGACCTGATGACATCCAGCTTTCCAGAAATGTGCCTCTGCTTAGAAGAATCCTCAGATGCCCAAAACATGTTACTCTGTTTTGAGGGCTTCAAAATGTTATCGCCTTATACTGGACTTCATTTGAATTTCATGAATCCATGTAAGGAAGAGCACATCATGCAAACACCCAGTTTCTTGTAATTCTTCCTTTCCTGTAAATGCTTTGGTTTATATTGCCTTAGTTTTAGCCGTTGAGATTGCTTTGTCTAATCCACTTTTTATGGAAGTGTTAAGAATAAACAAGTGGATTCATGAGTTGGACCCGCAGAAAGGTCGTGTGCAGATTTATGCTGGGATGAAAATAGGGCCTCTGTAATAGTTCCCTTGACTGCATTTATTGCTTACTTTAAAAAAGTAATTTCTTTATATCAGCATCAAGCTGAAAATTGCCATGTATTAGTATTAGGCTTGGTAAGCTTCTAATTCTGTGGCATTTACAGCCGGCTGTGTTTCCATGCATTTATAACACTTTGATTCTTAAGAGCTCCTTTAATCGCTTATGCCTAGCTTGGAACATAATAAACAACTCGCTGTAGCAAAAGTGCCACATGGGGGAGATTTCCAGCAAGAAAGTTAAACGCTTCTGTCACTGGCAGTTTTGTTGCTGTGTTTTTCATGCACTGTAAGTACCGTAATCTACTCTCCGAGCTTGGCTGCTGTAGTTAAAAACAGTGACAGGCAGAATAGACGCAAGGCAGCGTGAAAATGAAAAATTATCGTCCCTACAAAGACGTCACAATGGGGACCAAGGCAGAGACATAAAGCGACGGCATGCTTCTGCCTTTTCCTGTTGATTGAGATCACAGGATGTGTCAAAGCCTTCTAAACACCCTCACCTGGCCTCTGTCTGCTTTCCCTATCTGATGCTCTGCTCCCATGGCCACATCAGCTGCTATCAGAACACACTCTGGCAGATCGCCCGCCTCTGTATTGTCTGGCTAAGCAGGTTGCACAGTTAAATGCATGCCTAACGCTGTCACACAATATTTTCTCTTGCATCTCCTTCGACTTATCTTCTGCTGTGAGGTAGAAAGAATTGCCCCGATAATGTTATCACACATGTGTTATCTTGAATCTACTTAAAATATCTTTTTTTTTTTCTGTGGGGGGTGGTGCGTCGGGCAAGTTTCAATTTCTTTTTCTATCAGCATCAAACAGACATGTCTTCTTTTGGTCCGAAACATATCGATGGATGTATAAACTCTGGTCTGCTGGGAGAGTGAGGAGTTTTGATAATGTCAGCCTGCTACCAGGTGCAGACGGCTAACATGACGCTGTCTTTGTTTGAGATTGACTGAGGTGACAGAAGTAAGCAAATTCCAGCCGCAGATGAGTTGTCTTACAGCAAGATGAAAAGAAAATCACAAAAGTGAGAAAAAAAGTGTCAAGGCTCTCTTTTTTAGATTTGGCCTTGTGTCTCCATTCCAGAAAAGATGAAATAGAACTAATAACTTGGATTGATTTGTTGTCCTCTGAGCAAAATGACTATACAGACGGGGATTTTTTTGTGGTTACCTAGGCCGGCATCTGTCAGACTGCCTTTACTGCAAAACAATAGACTGTACTATAACTGGTGAAATATCAAATATAACTTAGTATATGTACATACAGTCCCTGCTCCCAAAATCAATATAAATGTGTTTATTATGACGCATTTAAAGGACTCTTGTTTATGGTTTCCAGTCTGACTAGAGAAGGTCTCTGACTATGTAAGGAAATTCAAAAAAGTTCCTACAAGGCGCAGTGAATCTTATTTGGATAGTTTTGACTTTGTTGCAATCACTTCATGTCATGGTAAATATCACTTTGGCAGTCCTTTGCTTTCTCCGTTTATTTTAGAAAACAAATCCCTTTTAGGGATAAAGCACCTGGTGGGGCTACTTAATGGAATGGCTTCAGCCCTACGCAAATAAACAGCTTGCATTTTTTGGTGCGAGATTAGGAATGAGGCTGAGAGAGAGGGAGAGACAGAGAGCTGGAGTGAGGTGGGTAAAAACCAAACAAAGAAAGTCAACATGTGGAGAGGACAGAAGTGGAGGAGTTGCACGTCTGCTTCTACTTCCTACTGTAGTTGACTCTGTGTATTGTATGTCTGCAGAAATGCATGTGAACATTGGCACGTCGCAAGCTTTGAACCTGGGTAAGACTTTCATTTTTTTTTTCAGCTTCACACTGAGGTACAAATCTTTTTTTGGAATAGTTGACCAGTGAGTCAGCAGTAGGATATTGTTCAGAAGGGCTGGAAAATATCTGGGTCTTTGTTTTCGACACTTTCACATACAAAAACATGCGGCTGTGCCTTCTCTTAACCTGGAAAAGATAGCGTGGTAACCAGAGCCAAAGAAAAGGGAGTGAACAGGGAGGAGAACAAGTGACCAGTGAAACATAAAGCAGAATGAGGGCTACATTTCTTTTAAATAGCTCAACATGCTGTTGAAATTAGTGAGAAATGGAGCCTTTTAAACCAGGCATATCAAATAGTATCTCAGTTATTTCATTCAACATGAGTTAGCCCATTGCTCTTGCTCCTCACATTATATACTGTTAACAATTATGTTCCCACTCATTCCCTTGTTGGATAGTCTGGATAATGGTAAAATATTTTGAATACTGTGTCAGAATTAAAGATGCAGCTAAGTGAAACATTTTTCTTCAGGCTATGTTCACATTATAGCAGATCAATCTGAAACCACACTAGCATTCTATTCAACCTAATACAGGTTGAGTATGAATCTCAATGTGACTGTAGAATTCAATATTAAAACATTTAAAGTATTGAATGTCACACTCAAATACATAAGCAATACTTAGGCTTAAATATTTCCCGCACTAAAGGCCTATTCACACTAGAAGTTGTCTCTGCATAACATGTGGCTGTAGAAGTTGGGTAACGTAGAAAGTACTCGCAGGGCTAACCTAGCTGGTAAACTTCACACGCATTCGCCAGCTGGGCTAGCATTTTTCACATTTTGTTCCTGGCATTACGTCATTTTATGCAATAAAGAGTATTTGAAGGAGAATTAAAGCTCTCCACGCAAACTAGCTTGCAAACTCAGTTAGCAAGCTAGTTAGAATGGTTGCTAAGTTAACACTGTTTATACGGGAGACGTATTTGTAGCATTAACTCCTCTTTCAAAAACTTTCTGCAGGAGCAGATGACAAAAGTGAATTGTGCAATACAACTGATACGCTATGTTAGCTGTCTCCATTTTGGACAGTTTGCTTTTGGACAAATGGTACAAATTCACTTGAACCAAAGTTGAACTCAATGTGAAAAATTTGGATGTGGATTGACTTCGCCCCCGAGAGTGTATCTAGAGAAAGTTTGTTGTTTTTAAATGCTAGCTAGCAGGTCATTCTTCTTTGTCTAGTTTTGAGTGTATTTTACTCAGGTAAAGTTCTTGTTCAGCTGCTTGTTTTTAGACACTGCTCTCCAATTAAGGTATTGGAAAAAGTAACATTTCGTTACTGGTGTAATGAAACGATACCCAGCTTTATGTTCTGTAACCTCTTACTCTCCATGACCACTTGTATTGTGTTCCAGTCTAGCCAAAGACAATATTAAGATGTTCTCACTGACATATTTTTCAGTTTTTAATGTAAGACAACTGAAAAAGTGTAAAATAGCGATTTTACAACAACCAGACCATTGTTTTCAGAGTCCTTCACTGTGGAGAATGTTGTTAAAGAGTATAGTTTGCATCTGGGACGGATGATGAAATAGCATAGAGGGAAGGTCCAAACCAAAGAGATAAATATGCTTTTCAAATGTATCCACCTTGTGTGGTTATATCCTGGGAGGGACACAGAAAGCGTAAGGCTGTTTCTACCCAAATGTGGGTTTATTTATGTAATCAAATGAAAAAGGTGGAGGCATTTTTTAAACTGATATTTATTTACAGTTTTTTGCTCTGGTTTTAGCCTTGGCTCCTGCGTTGTTTTCATAAACAAAGTCTCTCTGGCCGGCTAGAAAAAACACAGGGCCGTGCGGTGCACTGAAAACAGGAATGACAAACACCATTAGCTGAAAAATTTCCATCTCATTGCAACTATGTTATTGTTTACTTTACCATACACGTCCTAATATGGTTACCTCCCTGTCAAAGCGGGCCAGAGCAGAGCCGAGGGGCCCTCGCAGGGAGACGCTTTCAGCTGCCACTTAGACAATAAGAAACAAATGTCACAGCTCGGCAAAATAGCCTGGCTTTCACAGCCTTACAGTACTTGGCCTTCCACGCTGCTTGGCTCAGGCTCCCGTGTGATATTTATCTACTCTCCACTGTTAGATGCCCTCACAATGTACCCCCGCCTTTCTCCTTCTCTGTCCTCTCTCTTCTTCTTTCCTTCTTTGTCTGTATCCCTCCATCGATCTCTGTCCCTGTCCCGGTGTTGGCTGTGTGTAGGTTGACTGATGGGCCTCTGTTTGCTGTGTTAAGTTATTTATCAGGGGGTGGGACGATGTGTTTGGAGTGGCTGCTGCCCTCCTCCCTGTGGCCGAGCAGAGGCCAGTTCAGCTGCAGGTCACGCCCTGGCCCGAAGCCGACGCCGCGTTTGAACTGGAAACATCTTGGCGACGCTTAGAGGCCCTTTATGATACTTGGATGAACTCAGAAAACCCTGGGATACTGCAGAGGAAATGTAGCGTTCTGGAGGCTTTGGCTTTTTTATTTTAATTGTTCTGAAGTTTGCAGAAGCATCAGCTGTAGTTGTAAAAATGTTGTTATTTCTTATTGCAGACTGAACAAAGTAGGGATTTAAAGTCCCTGAAATGTTTAAAGAAAAGTATAATTTCCATATTTAAACCCTTAAAAGGGCATTTTGTTCATTTCTAAAGTTTTCCTGCTGGATACAAGATGTTTCCTATTTCACTGTAAAGTCTATTCTCAGTGTATGTGCACTGGTGGCTTCAAGTTTCTACATCACTCTGTACAAGTACTGGACCAGGTTTGACTTCCAAAATACTAGTGATGTCATAAATCATGCCCATAGGCCCCGCCTCTTAAAATCAGTTTTTCAATGAGCTTTCCAGTTTCAGCAGATGAATGTGAAAACCTCCTTCTAGTGTCAAACTCTGCATGTACATCCAACTGTAGGAACAAGAAGAAACTCTTTTTTGAGTGGAGCAGAAAAAGCAGTTTGTTTGAACCAAGCAGAGGTGGATATTTTTATAAATATTTATCAATATAAAATCCAGGCATAATGTCATCAAAATCTTAAAACTAGTTGTCACTCAAATTGCCAATCATGTTAGAGTATTCTCCATGGATTGTCAGTATATAGGCTATTAGGCATCAGGGTCAGGCAACCTCACCACAGGTTAGTCTCGCAGTAGGTGGAAATAAGGTTCTTTTAGATGCATGGGCTTTCTTTTCCCCAGTTGTTGGAAGATGATGGTAGCCTCACCTCAATCCTAAAATCCTCACGTTTATGATATTTGCCCAGTATTATCTGTGCCTGTGGATGAATGGGAGGACAGAGCATGAGGAATGTAGAAGGTCAGACTGCGTGATTTACACAGTACAGAGCCAGAGAATCCTTGGGAAAATACTTGGGCCGGGATCAAACAGACGTCATGTGATATGTTCTTAACACTGACCTTTAAATTCATGCATTTTACTGCTCCCCCTTGGCAGATGATGCACTAAATGTGAAACAGTTTGTATTTTAACATTTTAAAGATAAATGCCAGCTAAAGTTTTTTGATAATTTGTACAGTTTGAAAGATACTGTTTCTTTAAGTGGTCATCTCTTTGTGAAATGATGCAGTCATGCAGAGCTTATTTGTGTGCCGATGATATTTCTTATACGATTCCCTTTGTAAAATGATACAGACCCAGTGATTCATTTTTGCTGTTATCATAGTTCCAGTCCCCTGAATATGCATTGACATTCATAGTGAAACCAGACCCTCATTCTGAATTCTTGGAAAAGATTTAAGAATCACGGTTTTCATCTGATTGCCAAAAGGCCGCTGACTAAATACATATTGTGAGTCACAGTGACTTTGGTATTTGTGAAGCAGAGGGACTGTAAGGAAGTGGTCAATGAGTTGTAAGTTGACATTTGTAACTAGGGGATGATTGCAATGATAAGATTCAGTTATGTTATGCATTTACTTTGAACTGTAGTTCTTTAGCATTTGTTGGGGGCTAACTATTTTCACTCCATTACAGTTATATTTTGTTGATAAGCTAATGGCACTGACCTTTTGTGTTTTTCTTCCATCTGAAGGGAAAGACTATACCCTCTTTGTAGTTAATGAACTTTGCGAAAGGGTTGTTTACTGGCTTCAAGGTCAGTTTCTGAGAAGGGCAGCAGGTTTTCTTGTAAACATATTTACAGCCAAAGATGTGTAAACACTGTAAATGTATACAGGTGCAGCCAGGATGATACTGGCACATTTTCCTTTTTTCTCTTTGTTTTTTTTTTCCTGACCTTTCCCCCTGTGACACACGCAGAAAGGCTGTTGTGTGCATATGTGTTTATTTCTGGAAGCACTTTAAAGTAATATGTGCTGCAACAAAAAGCAAAGTAAAAAAAAATAAAAAAAACGTACTCTTCGAAAGCGTAATGATGTGCTTACTCACAGTATAAAGCTGAGAGAGGAGAGAAGGAGAAGAGAGGCAGATAGTAAGGCATATGCAGGACTAGTGGGGGTATTAAATATGAATTAATGGAATGTTGCTCAGGCACATCTCTGGGTGTAGTGTAGTGTTGAAAAATAAAATTTATGTTGCCGGCTACTAGCCGTGAAGGTGCATTTGGACTTAGTATCCTTTAATTAGAAGTGAGATATTAGCATTTCATAGGGCTTTATGTTGGGTGAGGGGATCGGCCGGCCACCGCACCTTCATTAGCCAGCTTCTCTGTGTAATGAGTGCCGTCATTAGCTGATGGAGTGGATTTGCCCTAGCTCTACCTTGAAAGGCACATCTCTTACATACTTGCAAGGAATAAGGCCTTTTAATGGATTTCTTAATGAATAAAATAAGATGCCACTTCTTTAAAATTTGACGAGTGCATTTCTGATAATGTACACCACTGCTGGCTTTTACAGTTTTTGTTGAATTAATGGCAAAAAGTAATAATAATAGTGATAATACTGAAAAGTGCAAAACAAAGGTATTTATAGGGCTTGGTGGCAGTACAACTGACAATTTGCAAAAGGAAGGGAAGGAAAAAAAGGTTTTTTATGTTGTGTAATCCATCATAAATTTAGAATTATATTAATAATATGTGGACGTTAAAAGTGCTACATCAAAAGGGTTCGACATTCATTCATATGCACATGAAATAAGGTGTGTGTGATTTCTGTCAGAGGTCTGAGCAAGTGCTCTCTGAGCTGCAGCGCTAGATGTTGAAGCTCACCATATTTATCAGGAAAAAAAGGCAGGACAGCTATTGGATAAACCTGACTGCAAATTATATGTGTGTGTGTCTGTGCAGGAGCGTGTGTGTGCACATTCAACAACAGTCAAGACAGTCAGAGCGGAGGTGTTTTTTTGTGTGATATGGAAGTCTCCTTAAGCCTTCGGCTGCGGCTCCATTCTCAGAATCAGGCGTGAAGTGATTAGTATTTTATTGATGAGCTCCTGAAGTGGCAAGTGTGGGAAATTGGATCTTTGATCTCCTGGAGTTTGGGAAATATATCCTGAGTGTGTGGAGCTCTCCAGGTAAAACACCCCCATCCTACCAACACCACTGCAATACACACACTCACACATGCACACAGACAGATAGACAGACGTTTGGGGAGGGATATTCCTCCTCTTCTCCAAAACACATATTTGTTTTGGATGTTTTCACTGAGAGTCTACACGGTGATTACAGATGTTCATTAACAAAATTGGGTATTTGTTTTAAACTTTAACCAATCACTTTGATATGCTAATTACAGTGTAATTTAATTTGAGCCCTGTAATGATGATGCTGTTATTATGGACATAAATGATGCAGTTAAGCTGAGAGTAATCTCATTTGCATACTGTACATGCCAGTAAATTAAGCCCTTTCCTGCGTTGCTTCAGCTTTAATTTTCCACTCCTTTTCACACAGCATCCCTCAGCCCCTGTGCCTAATAGCAGGCCAGCTTGTTTGATGTGGAGAGCCGCTTCCTCACACTAAATCTAGTCGCAATATGTAATACATAAAGGCTCTCATTATAACTCTAAGTGCTCTTTTAAGAAGTTGGTATTAATAAGCAGGCAAGCTTTTCATGCTTTGTAGTGATACACAAAAACAGTGTTGTCCCTCACCATAATCATCTTCAGAATTCCTTAATCTGCATCTGAGAAATAAAAACCTATCATGGTTGTGATAACGATGTACCCGGGAATAGTTAAAGAGCCCCTAATCATATTGTATATGTCCTCTTCTATGTGTTGATCAGAGATATCTTCAAAGAGGGGATTGTATTTTCATATTTCTCCTTTGAAAATAAGATGAAGGCCATGTTTTTTTTAACTAAGATTTTTTTTCTCCCTCACCAAAAAACTAATTGAAAAATATTTCCTTATTGTATGTTTAGAGCAAATAATTTGGCTTCTTTTCTTTGTACAAATGCGTTTTGATGTCTGTATAAAAGAGGCACATTTCTGACAGAGGGACACGACTGGCCCTGATAAAAGCTCCTGTGTCTTCATTAGAGAAGCAGCACCTCATGGCGTCTGATTGTCTGATGTTTGCAGTGAGAAGGTAAACATGTTTGTCATACACGGGTGTATTTATGCTGATCAAACATGCAAGATGGGCCACGGTGAATGTTAAGGACTTTGGCTCACCACAGGCCTTGACAGCTCTGTGGACCAACAGCCTCACAGTGGTCCAAACCTGCTCTTATACATCCCCTGCTTGCAAACAGGGTCCGACTCCCCAGTGCGCTTTGAAGGTGGGTTAGGAGGGTGGTTTATGGACTTTAACACCGACAATACAATTGCCCTTCACTGAGAATGTTCCTCCATTTTGCACCATAAAGAATATTATTTTTCTGCCAGCCAATTTTCTCTGTTAGTCTCTAATTGGCTACATAAATCTCGGCCGTTGAGGGTGAGAAATGTTGCAGTGTCACACAGTGTAATCTTCACCCTTATTTACCAATTCATTAAGATTCATTGATGCAGGATCGGTGAGAGGAAATGACAACATAAATCAGGCCCCCAACATAATGACCCTAATCAGTTGGGAATTGCAGAAAATGTCATGATGAACTATGTCCTTGTATTAGTGCCACTGTACATTGTCATTGTGCTGCTTTATGAGTGGGACGCATCCTCCTGACATGGGCTGTATTTAACAAAAAAAGAGTTGTTAAAACCTGATTCCATTAAAACGCAGAAATTCATGTAAGGTCTTTTGGTATTTAGCCCTTCGCCCCTTTATCTTCAGTTTAACTGCCTAATGGAATGCACAAACTCCCTTCCTTTTTAACCCTCTGTGTCCTCTCTCTCGGAAGCTGGGGCTTTTAAAATAATAACATGCTCCTTAGGCTCCAACGACCCCGGTACCATGCTCCTTCAGAAGCAGCAGGAGGGGTCAGTGGGTAAGACCACTCCCACACCAATGACAGTGAATCAGACGCCTAATAGCAAGACGACTATTGTGTTACAGATGTCTGTATTTTAAGTACTGACAGTTGTAGGTGAGATACTATTGAAATAAAATAGACTTTAATTAATTGTCTTTAAAGGTCAATGATTGTGTCTGGATGGATAATCTCTGTGTGAGTAACTCTAAACAAAAGATGTGGGAGAGCCACACCTGCTGTGTGTTTTTGTCTATAGAGAAACATTTAACAGTGCTAAGAATCATTTTAATAGCAGGGGATAGGCCAGACCCTACAGTGTATTCCAGTTATCGTGCGTGGTACTGAGAGAGGAATCATAATAAATGCATCTACCACACTTGATGACTTACTCAACAGTAATTAGTGGCTCACTTGTAGAGCGTTGGTTTGCCACAAGTCTGTCCTGATGATTTAACAGAACTGCAAATCTTTTCCCAAAAAACGATTAGGCTACATGTTGTTGGCTCACAGAGCGAGCGTGCACTCCAGTGAGTTGAGTTGCTCCCCAAAAGACAGCAGTTCTAATAATATTGTCCTCTCTTTGCGTATGTGCGCAATATTAATTAGACAAGTTCGTTAAGGCTAACCTTGGTTTTCCCAGGAAAATGCATCTGACACATTTCCTCTCCAGAAGTTCGCATTCCCGTGCCCATGGGAACAACCCTTACATGAATTCTAGTAAAAATGATTAAAAATATATGACACACTTTAAGTAATGTTAAAACAATAAGAGCTTTTGCAGATCCCATAGGATGCTGATAGATTGAAGTTGTGTTTTTCTTTGCGTATGCATGTTTGACAGGTCTAATTGGTAAGATGAGCTTCAGGGAAGCATTGCCTGCTTTTTTCGCTGTGCATTGAGCTCGTGGTCAGAAAATAGAGGGCCCCCCTGTCTCCTGGTGTCTGTCCTCTCGCTGTCGTGTTAATGGGCATGAGCCACATGTGAGCGAGATTATCAAAGTCGAATGAAGGAGAGTGGCTGAGAAAATGTGTGGCGAACCACTCCTAAAAGAGGCTCCACATCCCAGAATTACTATTCCATTCATGTACAACCAGATTTAAACTCATTAGACTTCTCTATTTACTTAGTCTCTATCGGCCCTAGTTGCACTAAAAATACCATGGCCTGCCTTACTTTGGCACATTCCGTCATTGTCTGTGCGCAGCAGGCCTTTACGCAGAGGTGTTTCTCGGGTGGCTCCATGCAAAGGAGACAAACTGGTTTGTGTATTTTCTGAAATTATGGATCTACTCAGCTTCTCCACTGGAGTCTGCCTTCTAGTACCCTTCTTATTGTTAATTTATCTGAGCTTGTAGCATGATAATAGGTTGATATTCATATGAATCATCATGCACACCACTGCTTGGGTGTCGAGCCCCTTTCCTCTGCTCGTGGTGTAGTAATAGGTTTGAATCTAGATTTCATGCTTGAGAATCCTATCACAGTTCGTCCCAACGTATTATAAATATGTGTTTGGCACCCATGTTCATATTTTATGCCTTGTTTTTTGGGGACTAAATGAAATCAGTGGGGGAAGTGGAGACAGAAAATATGTATTCTGGGTAGGGAAGCCTCATTGGATGGCTTCAGCTCAGCAGATGGCAAGTTGTTGTATACATGAAAAATTCATGGTCAAGGTGACGTGCAGCTTGGAAAGTCCCTACACTACATTACCTACCTTGTCTTTTGTAATCACTACTTATTTTTGGACAATGAAGTGTTTGATCTAGCAGATGGAGTAACTTGTGATCTGTCAAAGTCACACATAATTCAGATAATCAAAGCCATACACTTTGATTTATTCTAGATAACATCTTTGCCCGTTCAATTCCACCTAATTCCTTTTTTTGTTGTTTTTTTTCACTCCATACCCTGATGTGCCAGCTCTAGGAGCCCTCAGACATCCTTTTGTTATTTCCACAAACCCAGTTACTGAATAATTGAACGAGGTAAATGTTTAACATGTTTTTACAAGTTTCCTCGCTGCGCTGTTGTGAAGAGCCACTGTTTGTTGGGTCTGGAAGAAACACTTGGTTGCTCTGCTTGACAATGATGTGTTTCCATAGGAGACCACCTCGCTGGCTGCTGCCCACCCCACCGTCGCCCATCTTGTTCTCATTCACCGTGGCTCGCCAGCAGCTGCAACACACCAGCTTAATGCGTCTTCAAATGTCAGAAGAATGACTTTTTGTTTATCTTGACTTGTGCCTTGCTGTTTATTCTAGCCGAAAGCTGCATTTGCATCGACCTTGATTCCCCAAAGCCTGGCCCCCTCTTCTCCCTTCCCAGAACCTATTTACACTATGCCTGCCCCGAGTGTCACCTAGGAAATCGGCTGATCATTCCACCTGGTTAATATTAAATGGCTCCTGCAAGGAGATGTGTTTGTTCATAAACACAAACCCCCGCTCCCCCTGTTTACTGTAGCCATGGCAGCAATCACTTATTAAACAAACAGCTGCTTTGTTTGCCAGCATGAGTGGTCTGCTTATGCCCCGTACAAGGTCTGCGAAGAACTTGGAAAATGCTTCTGTGTCTCATGTGGGGTTTTTGCGATGGAGTTATTGGTTGCAGGAGGGAGGGGTGTGTGTTCGTACTATATTGTCACAGTAGTCTGGAGATATGCTTTTCTTATCTATGACTTGGTTGAAGTGGCTGACAAGATTACATGGTTGTTTGGTCTGACTGTGAAGTCTCCTTTGGCAGAATGTCATCCCTGCCGTTAGTTCCTCTCAGCAGCAGAGAGCGGCCAGAACGGCAAGTGAGTCCAGATAGAATGCTTTTTGATCTATGTGGTTTTGGTTTGCAGAAGGCCCCTTTTTTGCAGATATGTGCAAGTGTGTGCATCCGACAGCGCCAGATGGTTTGTTACACTGAACCACATTGGAAGTCATTGTTGGAAACTGTTTTGAAAAGGGCACACACTTTCAAAAAATACTCCACAGCGCTGGATGAACCATCTGTCTATCACCGTATATCACAGGCGAACTTAGTCAGACTCTTACCAAAGCAAGAAGAGCGAAAACATCTTTTCCATCGAGAAAAGCCTTTAGTGCAGTTCTTTGCTCTTCTTTCAAAGAAGAAATACTCTCTGATATAGCTGATGCTAGCAGCATCTAGGTTAACCTCTATCCACCTACTCTATGAGTAGTTGTTCGCTGAATGGTGTGGAACCACATAGTTTGACCACAAATGCATAGATTAAAGCCTGGCATGACTGAACGTTGTGTGATCTCGCAATTTTGTGATCTTGCGAGTCCACCTGCCTTGCAAGGTTATGGGACTCAAGTGTGGAAAGGTTATAGTTTTTTAGCCCAATTTTTATGTCTGTTGCCCGGTGGATGTTTCCAGGAGACATATTCTCAGAGTAGTTTGTTATCAGCGATAAGGGCTGTGATAATGGATTATTCAACATTCAGCTTGTGTTTGTCTTCTGACTTCCCCCTGGAATCAGGAGCCAAAATACATTACAGAACACGAGGCAAACCTTGAGACGCATTCTGTTGTTGCACCTTTGGTAGACGCTGATGTGTTGTCTAGTCTAGCAACCAAGCTGAACCTAAACAGCTCTAAATTGAACTTCTCCCTATTGTCTCCTCCTTGGTGTGTCTTTATCTCCCGCCCAAGAAATGTTGTGCTTTTGTTGTGTGCTTGTGTAAACAAGGGCTGTGTGAGAACTCTGCGAATCGAAGCAGGTGGCCGCTGAGGCTTTACTGTCATGAGCATTAAAGAAAAACACAACACGAAGAAGGGTCAAAGCACAGCTGCGCGGGCCGACCCTACCTTGAATCGACTGCTGACTTGTTTGAGCTGTTGAATTCCAGGCAAGCATGACAGGGGGACAGGCATTAGATTTCCAGTGAGAGGGTGGAGGGAGCAGAGGAGAGGCAGGGCTGATGAGCTCTGGCCCACCGGCTGTTCTTAACCTTCAACCTGTCTGGTCAGGTGGGAGACACATGTGACTCTTGTTTGTACTGTACTCTCCATATTGGAGGCAGGGAAAACAAAACAAACTATAAACAAACAGAAACTCTGACCTTTTTTATTATCCAGTGTTTGTTCCAAACACTTGTTTTATTTTGCAAGCAGCCCCCCCCACAAAAAAAAAAAAAAGAACAGACAGGCATCTAATAATCAACAGTACAGCCAGTTCTTTTTATACAAACTGCTGTTGCCTTGTTTTGATCTCCGGGAATTTCCATTATTTGGATTCTTTTTGAAACTTTTTTTTCCAGTTCAGAAAAAATGCTGACATGCTCCATTAATAGCAAGAAAGATTTTCTTTTCCTCATGTCTGCTTTTGTGTGTTGTTTTATGCTGAAATATTTGTGTCTGGAGCACGGATACATATGTTTTTAACCCCACTGACTACACCCCTTTTAGCAGGACTCTTGACCCATAATTACGGCTGAATCTGTACGTGTTGTATAAATGGAACGGGTGGAAAATCTTGGAGCTTTTTTGAGTCATCACAGACAAGGCTATCCCCAGAGCAAAGTGAAAATAAATAGATAGATAAACAAACACGGGGCCAAGTCACGTGGCCGAGTTGCCCAGACCCCAGCTGATGACGGTGTCCCCGCCTCAGTGCTTCACAGATTAACATTGTTATCTGCACAACTCTCTAATAAGGCTCTTTCCTATCTGCTTGATATTTATGATGGATAATGCCCATTTTCCATTTTCTTTTTCCCCCCAATTTTTTCGCTCATGATATTGCAGCTTTGAATTATTCTGTGGTAAAATTAATGAGAAAGTAGATTTATGGGTTTCATTTGTTTGTCAATTCGAAAATTAATTGGGTGTTAATTTTAGCCATCCCCTCATCAGTGCCGCTTCCAAGCATGCGCGCATTACTTTGCATTCATT
Organism: Dicentrarchus labrax; assembly: GCF_905237075.1. Lineage (NCBI taxonomy): Eukaryota > Metazoa > Chordata > Actinopteri > Moronidae > Dicentrarchus > Dicentrarchus labrax. Next base: position 10,573,192 of record NW_026136711.1, read on the forward strand.
GTAGCCTTTCTCTCCTTTATTGTGGGTCACTAGTTTTGCATACATTAAAATAGCCCCGCGGCTCATTCTCTTGATTACTTTTGGAGATGCCATGCATTTGGAAATTTACGCCTTTCCGTTATAATTATGAAAATTTTGCATGGAATGACAGTGCATGTATAATAGCCATTACTTTCCCCCCTTTTATGTAGCTTTGGAAAAAAAGAAAGCAAGGCCCTTCTTTTTTTCTGCATGTGGAAAAATGTCTTTTATTTGAAAAATAAGTGGGGGCGAATAACGTCAGCCCATGGTTTATTTCAAATGGCATTTAATTTCGCCCGAGAATGTGTGTTTCTAATTGGTGTCTCAGAAGGGGAGTTGGTGCGAGCAAGGGCCTGTAGATGGAGTTGTGGCTGGCTGCATCCCATCCCACAGTATTCCTCTTGCTCACTCCTTGTTTAGAAAATCCCATTATGGAGGGAGGCCGTGCCAGACTGGAGGGGTGAGCCGGGTCAACATCTGTCTGGAGGGAGAGGAGGGGGGCCGGCTCTAGCCCCAGCCCAGAGAACGGGGCCTGTAGGCCGGGTCCAAGCTGCTCAGACAGGCCCCTGAGTGTGGGGGCGTTGTGACACACAACTGAACCGGCACAGGCCACAGTGTCAGATGACTCACTCGGATATGCTTCTTGCAAGGAGGGCTTCTACAGGAGAGGAGATGTAAACCATAGTGAACTTTTGGGGTTTGATTTTTTGCTCTGGTACTGTTTTAACTCACCGTAGCCCACAACCGCTACTGATTACACAGAGCTCGGAGACTACCCCTGAGAACCATGATTTGAAAGAGCAGTGCTGCTTACAGTGCTGTTTATTTTTTAATAATCCCATGTCTAGATTATTATCTCACCTATGCTCTGTAAATATTCTTATGTGACAAGTTGTCAACCTCAATTTCCTATCTGTCAGCCTGAGTGTGTGTCCCCGTGGTGTCTGGGTGTGTGTCTGCATCTTGTTTAGATCTGGATCTCTGGAGACACTGTGCCTGTGTAGTTGAGCACATATTAATCTGCATTGGCCCTCCTATTACACGCCTTAAATGCAACACCATAAATCTGCATTTAGTTCCATTTTCACCTTCTTTCATGATGAGGGCCAGTGTTTTAAAGGCATTTATTCTGCTTCATATAAATAATTAATCAGCCAAGTTAATTCGCTTCTGCCTGACTTGGTCAGCTTCATTAACCGCCCTGGAATTGGGAGGCTAGACGCGTTGCGCCACTGAGGCCTGTGACCAACGCACAATAGCTGTAAATCATTCCACTGATTTGAGGAATACAGGCACAGATATGCACCAGTGTCACTGGCACTCATCCCCAGAGAGACAAGAGGGGAGGGGATGGAGTGGGGGTAGGGGGGTGGCATGTCTGTCTGGCTTTTGTGTATCCAAAAGCAGACCAGAGGATGTAAAATGTAAGCAAATAGCTGTGTATTCACATTTAAGACTGATTACTGCTGTCATATCTTAACATAAAGCAAGAAATCATGCAATCACTGCCAGTGTTTGTGTGTTATCCTTAAGAGTTAGATCTAGTTATGAAAGACAACATTTTTTACAACAACTCAAAGGGGTTTAATTATATTCAGACCTGCATCTTGGTGTTAATTGAGTACCCCTGAAGGATTTGACTGTTTTCACTCGGCCTCAGATTGGATGTTTCTCATGGAGATCCTTTGGCAGGCCTCACACAGTCGCCCTGTTTCCCATTAAAAAGCCATTCTGCCGTGGTTCTTCTGGGAGCCATGCAAGTAAATATATCCATTTCCATAGAAAGTGTTTTGTTTTGGAGGTCCAGTGTTTTCTTGGGCTCCTCTCCTCTCACTCAACTCAGGTTGGGTTCCTCTTCGATGCGTGCTGGACCCCAACCCCTCCACCTCACCCCTGCATATGCCCCATAATGGGGAACACAAACAAAACCTGAGTCCCTCTCCGTTTTCTCAGCCCAGTATGGACTTGTCATAGGATCTGCACCGGAAAAGACAAAACAAAGGAGCAGTTCATTATTCTGCGGAGAAGCAGCCTGTGGGAGCGTGTGTGTGTGCGTTTGCCTCATTGCATATGCTGCAAGCAAACAAACAAGACATGGGGAAGCACAAACCAACAGGGAAACCTGCAATAAAAGTGAAATTGTGTGGGAAGGATATGACAGATGTTTATAGTTTGGCCCAGAGTTAAAATGCGACCTCATTGCTGTGTGTTTTAACAGCTGTTTCTCTCCGTCTCTGTCCCTGTTTTCTCCCTTTCAGGTCTTTAAGTCATGATGCAAGAATCTGGGACGGAGGCGACAAGCAACGGACCAGCCAATCAAAATGGAGGAGCGAGCGTGGAGGGCGCGTCCAGGGAGGGCCGACCCAAGAGTGCCACGCCGTCAGTGGAGGTGACTGCAGCTGACCTCCTGCATCTCCAGCAGCACCAGGTACACCAGTCCTCCTTTCACACCTGCCTTCACTTTATGAAGCCATGTCAACAGCAGGCCCGACCCCTCTCTTAAAGTGCCACTTAATATTTCATTCCACCTCAAAGTACATCTAGTACATAAACACATTATTATTATTATTTATGTATATTGAGGCCCGTTTTGAATATTTAAAGAAGGGGAAGTGCTCTCTCGGTGTGATTGTGTTTGGTTGTGAGTGTGTTTATCGTAGCATGCAGCATCTGCATTTTGGTCAAATATTTATCACGCTGTTCTGACATATTTTAAGTATGTAGGTGCCACAGGATTTTGTAGACAGTTAAGAAACCATGACGTCCAATGGGATGACAGCATTTTCCCCTGGCTCATTGTAAACACACCTCACACTCACAACTAATGCCGCACACCGCCGCGTCAACCAATGAGGTGCGGAGACGCGTGCCCAGCGTTGTCGTTGATGGGGCCTGAAACATTTTCACCATCTCAGACTTGAGGCAAACAGACAAGCTCTTTCTGTTGGTGTCAGCGTTATGTGTGGCACACGACAGCGCGTTTAAGGAAACAACATTGAAAAGATCAGTGTGTCTTCTGCTATCTCGGTCTATCCGACAGGACGGCCAGGGTTGTTGTCAGGAGCTGTTTGGCGATGATGCACAGGCTCCGCGCCGCTGTCTGTTGTCACAGCACATCCATCAGTGTTTGCACAGGGAGGGCAACAACACTGCAGCGTGGAACGTGGGAGACATAGCGCTGTTACATATATAGGGCTGAACAATAATTCAGTATTATCATTTATCATCTTTCAGCAGAATAACGTTATGATGATATGAGATTGTAACGCAGTGATACAAAGTTTTGTTGTCAGAAGTGATGATAACCAGCAAATACACTCATTGCTCATTCTGACAACACAAAGTATGAAACATTTCTTGTAAATAGCTTAGCATTCTGAAAAGTCATTGCTTGACATCTCACTTGACGTAATATTGAGGTCAGTACAGTGATAACCAGTTGTACACATACATTTTATCGTGGTAAGAAAAATCATTAATTTCAAGTGTATTGCGCAGCCCTACTTATATATCACTTGAATAGTAATATGACCTCATAAGATTGCCTTTACATTGTGATTAGTCATACATTTTAATTATTTCCCCCTTTAACCCAAGCTTTATTTAATTGTAGAGTAGAGAGATGTATGGACAATTGGTAGAGGAGCAAATATACAATACAGGCCGAATATTTTTAAAGTCATTGTCATGGTGTGTGCTTTGCAACAGGATGCCTCTGTTAATTGCATTTTTCAGGGTATTAAGTGGGACAGTATGGGAATAAATACCAGTGAAGAATTGTAAGCTGATCAGTAAGCAGAGAAGGTGTGTCAGTGTGTGTCCTGCTCCTCAGTCTCAGCGTTTTTAGGATTTACCAGATCTGCTCTTCATCCCCACTACCCCGGCTCCAGACCCCAGTCCCAGACCCCACCTCCCGCCTGTCTTTTTTTCCAGCTCAAAATGAGCATGTCGTCAGTGAGAAAATCACAGCCATACTGAATTCATTACTGCAGTAGTCACACAAAACCATGGATAAAATTTCAATAACTGCAGGCCACAGTTGAGTAAACAGTTGCACTGAAACTTAATTCCTGTTGACTTTTCCTTCATTCTTTGCCAGGGGCACATTCTGATTCGCTCTGCAAAGACAACAGGGTTACAACTTTGATGAATTGACGCCGGGGAGAGAGAGGGGGAGAGAGGGAGAGAAAAGTGTCATGGATGTGCACTTGACACCAAGAAGGGATGGAAATAAAGCCTCCCCGCTAGAATAGAGCCAGCCGTCCAAGCATGCTCCCTGTTTTCTAGTCATCCAGAAAGAACTATTACTCTCCAGGATCTGCCCTGGCATTTAAAGGGAGGAAAAACGAGCAGCTCCCTCCCTCCCTCTCTGTTCAATGTATTACAGTTGCATTTTCTGCCCTCTGCTTTCTACGTGGTAAATAGCAGGCGCTTTTCGCTTTATGCCTTTTGAACAAATCCAGTGGTTAATTCCTGTGGCCTGCGGTTGGTGTTGAAACAGAGGGAGGCGTATTAATTGTTGTGTGTGATAAATGGCGCATGGATGGGGACGAAGGACGAGATGTCTCACTCTCAGCGCCTGACACTGGGCTTTGATAGGCTACTTACCAGGGTAGTGTTACTGGGAAGGCAGGCAGGCAGTCTTTTTATTCTCCCATTAGACTAACCCAGGATTTTCACTCATGCACCATGAACCATGTTAATTGTCCCCAGGGCATTACGATCTTCGCTCAATTACTTGATAACTTTTTACTTTTGTGGCATTTCACAGTCTTTCTTTTAAGTTTTATTTGCGGCGTGCGCTAATATGCCTCTAACTGACACACTGAGGGTTTTTTCTTTCTTTTTTTTCCGCATCCTTTGTTCTCCACAACATCCAAGATGCTATTACCCCTTTAGGTGATGCAAAAATCAATCTAAAATCTTCTCTGACTCAAAGTGCAAATGTCTGAGAGTCCCCTGAGTGAGCAGGAACAACAAACCTGGCAGTGGCATATCATTTATTCTTATTAGGGAACATAACTATGAAAGACAGTCCTCATTAATAAAGATGGGGGATGAAATAATTGTAATCTGTTTGATCATCTTGATTCTGACAGGGGAATTCATCTTGTGGACTAGTCAGATTTGGGGGAAGTGGACCATAAGCTTGATTTAAGCATCTCTATTAGTAAGTCAAACACTGTTTGTTAAGAAGTAAGGATGAAAAGGAGGTGCTGTCTGTCTCTTTTTTTCCTCTACGACGCAGTGGAAATTTCGTACTTTTTGAGGAACTCAAAGTGATATGTGTGGTGTTGTATTGGTTAGAGATTGAATGCACTTATACATGTTTGTCGTGTATCTCGTAGCTTTTTCAGGCTGTGCACACCTGTTTGCAGTCAATATAATATATGAGTGTCTCTTTTACTAAGCTCATGAATATCATATTTGTTTCACTACGTGTGTTGCCCCAGAACATGAATGTTTTTGTTGTGTTATACTTTTTGTTTGTGTTGCAGAAGTTGTGGTTTTAACGTTAGCCTCATGAGGAAGTGAAGATACTGAGTGATACTGAGTGAAAGAAACAACAAAAACAATAGTATGAAAGAGGAGTGTTTTGCAATAACCTCTTTTGTGATTTAAATGATTTTGCAACAGGAAGTTGTGCTGTGGTAGCTGCAGTCTAATATACACGCAGTGACAGTAATGATGTTAGGGACTTTGTATTAGCTTTGGAGCTGCTGTCTTCAGGACATTCAGCTCCCTACACATGTTTTCTGTGATATATGGTCAATTTTAGCAAAGGCATTTATAACATCTTGTATGTTTAACCGTGCAAGTGATTCCTTCACTTGAAATTTGGTTCAACTGATACAACTGTAGAGCATTAAATATTAATATCCTGTCTTTTAGAAGTTTAACCAAGTTAGAGCGATTTCTAAAATATCAGCCTGTCTCTTCCTCTCAGCGATACTGTACAAATATACCCCAACAATATCTCAAAAGAAAAAGAAATAAAACAGGGATGAATAATTGCTTTTCTTTTATTGCATACACATCCATCCAGCCTGCTTTGTAAAACAAGTTCCTTTAAAGCTTTGTTACATATCGCCAGATAAACCCAGCCAATTATTTTTCTTCTTTCTCCCTTCCTGCGTGGTTGAGGTGTCCGTCATGTTTGCGTGTGCAGAGAGGAGAGAATGACACGCATAACAGTGGCCGCAGAAAGAGCTGAGCGGGCACAGGTTTCCTGTTTGCATAATGCAAGGCTTATATGGTCCCTTGTGGAAGCTTGAGAAGGTGGAAATGCAAGTCTCAGCCACCGTTGCCAAGCCCCGTTCTGCCTGAGCTTCGGGTGCTAGATGATAAGCCTCGCTATCACAGCACTCAGACAGGTACACACCCTGAGACACAGAGTATATACAGTACACATATAAACACATACATGCTCAGACAGAAATACCTGGCTCAGAGGCCAGGTCTGCCAGTGCAGGTCCTGCTGGTTTCTGGTGTCCGGTCCACATTACAGGCTAATGGTCAGACTGAGGGAGCTAACAGCGTCAGGTCAGAGAGGAGGTCAGAGAGCATCCGCTGCCTCAGATCTCTGCTAATCGCATGTACTCTGCCGCAGAGCTGAGGCCAAGAGGAAGAGAGAGCTATGCCTGAATTGAAATATGGTGTTTCAAAAGAACAACGCAGCTTTATCTCTATATCTCTGTATTTGCTCTACTGCAGAATTATATATCTGTGCAGCGCAGTTTCCGAATATTTGACATGTGTGATAAAGGCTCCTTTGCCCCTGGGTGCTTTTTGACCAATAGCTGTAGTGCATTATCCTACTAAATGTGAGCTTGCTTCCTGAGCTATGTGTCATCTAACTCATGCACACGTACAGTTTTTCGCACTAAAAGAATGTGAGCCCATGCAGCGTTGTTGTGCATACTCCTCCATCTCTAGGAGCTCTCAGGTATCTTCATGTATACTGTTCATATTGTCACAGGAGGCCAAGCAGAGGCTCCAACTTATTGGAAAATCTGGCAGAGAGGATAACATCAGTGTTATGACACTGCATATTGCCCTAAATTGCTTTATTGGTAAAATGATAGTGCTCCTCCAATTTGAATAATTTTATGGAATCCCTCACAGAACAGTTTAATTATGTTATCACACAACTGGCAACATCTGTCTTTATACCACAGCACATGACAGTTTTATTACAGGCTGAATTTCTTTGCTGGTTCTGGCAATTGATGTGTGATCTGATTAATAATCACACAGATGGAGGTGAAAATTGAACAGTGATGCGCTGCTATGTCGAAAAAAAGGGGGAAATAATTATTATAGGAAAAAAAAACACACAGCCTGTGTCAGTGAAAATATCAGGACTGTTTTTACTCGGGCTTAAGCTTCTCTCCCTTGAATCATATTGCTTTTTTAAACACAGTTGCACGCATTTGTTTTATCGGAAGTAAAATCTGTTTAGTCTAGGTGCAACTTTTCAAATCCTTTTGTCACTCAGGTTTTGTTAGCGAGGTTTTGGGAGGTAAACCACCCAGCACCTCTCCTTTGTCTTATGGATGCCTTCCAAGACAGCCAGCGTATGAGCTCATCCATTTTGTTGAGTCTACCTCCAGCCCGCCGCTCTCCAACTGGGAGGAGATGAAGCACAGGTTGTTGCATGTGTGCTGAAGCCATAGTTTAAAATAGTTGACTGTTGCTCGGGTCGACATCCTGTTTACACACCCTGCTTATGTGGGCAGCAGGAGGGGGATTACAGGGGTTGTTTGACGTTGTGGTAATCAGAATGGACGCACACTGGAACACACACACACACACACACACACACACACACACACACACACACACACACACACACACACACACACACACATATCTCTAGTTTTCATCTCATTCCAGCACAAAAGAGAAGAAACGGTGTGTTAAAATGCATATAGTCATATTATAGTAGTCACTACGTAGTATTAAAGGAGTGCTATTAGGAATTAACGTTCTCCTTTAATTACTAAAAACATGTCTGATGAAGACAGTGTCAGTAGTTGATTTCTGTTAAAAGAATACTCCGCAGATTTAACATTGAACCGCTGTACCATTGTCTGTGTCACAATGAACATAAAAAGGCAACCCTATGGCCACATCATGGCAATAACTCTAAAAAAGAAGTCAATGTGAAATAAAAACTCAACTCCACATTTGTGTTTTCATGTCCATCCTCACTTAGACCTACTACAAGGAGTTTTTAACTGGTTATGAATACCACTACTATACTGATGCCTCTATAAGACCTACACAGACAAACAAGACCATCAGTGAGAAGATTTACTATTTCTGTGTAGTTATTCTTAATGCCTGACATAAGGTTGGATTCCCCTTCAAATAGGACAAAACAAGGCAGTGGAAACACTACTGCTTTTGTCCATTGGGCCTGCCAGAATCAACACAAAATGAAAGCTCCTTGTAGCTGCTTTGAATACCAAAACAATAAGGAAAGTCTTAAATCTCTTCCTCTCTTCATTTTTGGTTGCAAACAACAAAATAATAGTAAGAAGCGGTCAGACAAAGCCTGGTTGTCAAATCACTATTTTATGAACTATATCATGGGATCTGCTATTTTTTATTCTTACTGTTACACAGTACTTGACTCTGTCTGAGGCATATCGTTGTTACAGAAAACATTCAATTTTCCCTGTCCACCCTAAACACAAAGCAGTCAGTGTTTTAGATCCATCCACTCTGAAGAGTGTTTGTGAGAAGCTCTGTATTTTGGTGTAAAAAAATCAGCAGCTTAGTGTGAACAGAAGGCCACAATGGAGAAAGATGAATGATGCCTTTTCAGATTTAGTAAGAAAGAGATCTGGCTGATACAAGTATATTTCTGTTAATCGGGTTTTAGTGTGCATATTTGCACGACAGAGATGGACTGAAGTTCAAACATAAGCACACAGTGAGGAAAAAACTACCAACAAATCTGATTACTGACCAGTACGAACTGGGTTTTGAGAATAATCAGATGGTTGCAGAGCTTGTAAACGCATGATCTGATTCCCTCTAAACTGATTTCTCATATTAATCTGGTTTCTTGTGTGTGTAAACGTAGTCAGAGAAAAACTGATTCTGCATGCCCCGTGTTTAAGGCTTGATATACTGTGTGTCCCTGTGGAGAACTGCGTGGATGAGGAAACCTCTCAAGGACTTGCGCACATACAAATGCCTCCCATGTAAATGATGCTAGTGTATGCTGGTATCATTAGGAAGAGTGAAGTGGCTCTCATTGTGTGGCGCCCGGATGGTCTTTGATGGCCATGGTCTGCGTGTTTGTGCTGAAGTGGGCAACTCTAAACTTTGAGCAGGTGTCTGAAGCAGCTGGCTGGAGGCAGACAGGGAAACACGTCTGCGTCAGTTCAGTATTAAATGGCTTAGAGAGAGGCCTCGGCTAGCCAGAGGACTAATGCATCCTCAATGTTTTATTTAAAGTAGTGCCAACAACTGCCTCTGAATGCTCCACATCAAGATGCACACACAAATCATCATTCCCCCCCCCACACACACACACAGGCACACACACAGGCACACAGAGTAATTTTGCGCTGTTTAGCTGAACAACTTGTGTGTTTAGTGTTGTAAATAAGTAACCGTTTTAACAGGGCCTCAGGAGACTGTGGTTGGTAAAGTACACGCTCAGACATGACTGGCTTTAATAGCCATTGTCAAAACACTGTTTCAACAAAACCCTTTCTTCACCCGAATGGAATGTTTACATTTTAGTTGAATAATAATGCCATTTTAAGGAGAAGCTATTCTTTAAGGATAGCACATCTGACCCAATTTATTAGGGATAGACTTAAGGATGCACAATTCCTCTTGGGAAAACATTCAAGCGCAAGGCCTATTCATTTTTAATGAGAGCACTACTTTAAAAACTTCATAGAATTAATATGTATCAGAGAAGTCTTTCCTGTGCAGAAAACTTCAGGGTAATTAATATTCATAGGCTGTGCTTGTTAACACCCCCCAATGCTAGTGCAATGTAGATCCAATTAACATAGAATGGACCCCAAGGATTTGGGCAGATAAGGGTTAAATGAGCTATTGAAATTGAAACTGGGACTGTCTCCTCTTAAAACACTTATTTGTTTCAATAAGCCCTAATCCTAGTTGCAGATTAAGGCGTCTTTTGGGTGCACATGTGGACAGCTACAAAGGTAGAGAGACTACGGAGACTCTATATGTGCATGCAGAGTGTTGATATGTGTGTGTGTGTGTGTGTGTGTGTGTGTGTGTGTGTGTGTGTGTGTGTGTGCGCGCTTGCTTGTATACATGTATGCAGAGAGGGCATCACCTACACGGCCAGGCTAATGTGAAAATCCTGTAGTGAGCCTGGCTTTTATATCTTATTCATAATCTCTTGACACAATGTGGGTAATAGACATCAGTGTTGATTCTCTGCGTCAGCCTGCAAGCTCCGGCCAGGCTGGATGACAGAGGGGGAAGTGCTGGGGTTCTAAGGGGAGCTAGGTAGCAAAATGCCTGTTTGCCACCTGCTGCCGTTTGTTAGCACGCAGACTGCAAATATTGCTCCCCAGAGCATCCGGAAACAACTGTGCCCACTGTGCCTCAGCTCCAAGAGGACTGAAAGTTTAACACTAGATTTTAACAGTTGTTTATATTAATGCCATGAAATCAATACATCAGCATAATTCCATCACAAAAACAGTGATACAGTGATAGAAGTTGATGGTGTGGATAATATTGGTTACCATGTTTAAATATGTTTATGCCTGTATACACATATATATGCACTATACAAATTATCAGATTATATGAACATGTACAATGAATCCTGCAGCCCATTATGGATAGTGTTTTTATTCTTTAGTTATTTTCTTTTAGTATCCTACAAATTATAGAATTCCCTGCATGGCAATAGCTACCATTTCAAACCTTAAAATATTAAGATGTTATAACATTTTAGTCAGATTATCCAGCTGTATGGAGCATGAAATGAGCCATATAGATGTGTTTTTTTCCCTTGTTTAGCTTCCCATAGCTCTTTAGAACTGCACTGAACAGCCTCACCCATTGAAAAACTATAGCATATGTAGCTCTACAGCAAAGTAAAATTTTGACCAGGCCACATGGGCAAAGGACTGAGGCCAACAATAACATCCTAATAACATCATTATTTGATATGGAGTAAAATCTTATGTAACTGTGGTAGTAGTAATGAAGTGTCAGTTATCGTTACAGCACTAGTGCACTTTTTCTGTGATAAAGAAAAAAATTGACAGCTCTGTTTTTGGCTCACAGGGTGGAATATGATAAATTGCCGATGCTGATGATCAAATGAGCCTTCATTGAAGTAAATATGCATGGACAGCCACGCCATGTATGGGTCTCTTAGAGTAAATTTGATTGTTTGACATGTATTCACCCATCAAAGTATGTATCAGTGATTAATAACAACCCCCCTGCACGTTCGGCAGTGACATGGCCTCTATTTGAAAGAAAAATGGCACAGGTCGGTATTCACTGGTGAATAGCTGTATACCATTTAGAGAATGATATGCCATGATGGGATGTCTTGTCATAAATAACAGTGATGGCACCTCCGCATCCTGTGAATGGCATGTGCCATAAATACTTAGCCAGGCCGGAGACAATGGTTCATATAAATCCTCATGCAACCTTTTTCTCCGTGCAAAAAAGATATATATTATTTAAATGGACAGTAAAAACAAATGTTTTTTTCCTTCTCAGTTGGCAGCAGAGACCTCCAGAGCAGGACAATGTGTGCCTCTCCCTCACTGGGGTCTCTGATGCGCTGTTGTTATTTGCTTGTTTACAATCTTTGACATGATGTAATGGGATGGCTGTGAAAGTGCTAGCCAGTAAATGGCACAGAAAATAAGACGGTCCTTTATGTCTTCCCCCTCCTCTTTTCTCTTCTTCTCTCCCCCTTTTTTTCTTGTTTTTTCCCTGCAAATGGGGAATATGTTCTGCATTTGACTGAAGGAACATGAGCCTTGAATATAAGTAACTGTTTTTTGCATTAGGTACTCCCTGGAGGTAGGGGGAAAATATCATGTCCCTGCGTGAAATGTGAATGTGAAATCTAGCAGAAAGAAATATTTATGACCATTTTCTGCTTGATTAGAGCTGGATGACATGCCTTAGGAGACAGTGAGTGGACAAAAGGCAGCCGTGCTGCTCCTGGGCAGATGTTAAAGAAAGAGTTGTTTAGGGAGGAGGGCATTCTGTCCGGGGGGCTCTGTGTGCATGTCTTTGTGTGTGTGTGCCTGTGGGTGGGATGGGGTGTGTTGGGGGGTCGGGTTTGAAGCATGGTAGAGGAAATTGAGTAAGTCCAACAGGAGTGTACTGGGAGGCAGACAGAGAACACATAAGATCCATCACTGGTCTTGTTCTCTGGAACACATAATACAAATAATGTATCTGAGATGCCACTGCTACTTTCAATATAATAATATAATGTAATATAACTGTGATACATTGAAAAACAAAACTAAACATCAATTTAAATTGGAACCCACAGCAGCACATGTGTCTGTGTCAGTTAAACAGTTCACTTCTGGCAACAATTCAGCAGCCAGTTTAGGTGATTTTACTGCTACTGTCCACTGTCAAAAAGCAGAATGCCTTGTCTTTGGTGCAACTTACACACTTTCTACTAATCAGTACTCAGTAATCAAAGTGTTGAGTCTGCACACTACTTACGGCAAGTAAAGTACTTTCATTCAGTGCTTCAGATGACCTGCCTGTGCTCTGAAACAACACAGATGAAACTCAAATTTAGTTTACTTTTATCTACTGAAACTGGAATTACAATTCTACAAGCCCGGGTTAATTTAATCTAATTGAGTTGCTTTTTGCAATGATAAATCGTCACATATATGAAGGTTACAACTTCAGCAACAATTTGACTTTTCAGTGAAAGTACGAGACAGTATTTAAGCAGTTCTGACATTTTAGTTACCATTATGCCGCAGAATACTTTATTATATACGTGCCTTTCAAAAGCTAAAATTGCCACTTAGGAACTTGATAGTGTGTGGAATAAATCCCTCTGTCAACTATAACTTAATGCTGTTTTGTCTGCACATTAGCATATTTTATACTCGGTACATTATATAAGCATAGATTGCATAGAGCAATGGCGAGGGCCAAAACAAGGATTATTGAAAACCTACAGGGCCCACGCGTGGGTAATTGAGTTCTATGGATGTGAAACTGCACAATTTTGTATTTGCAACTGTTGCCGGTGAATATGCATCCTATAATGGCACTATATGTTATCCAGGCAGTGTGTTAGCGTGTTAATGTGTTGTCTAACAGTATTTGCTTAAGGCCAATGGACAGATATTTCCCTGCTGTCTGCCCCTATTGACACAATGTCCTGTCAGACGAATCCCCACAATGCTACTTGGTATAATATTTGGACACATACTCTCTGTTCTGTGTCAGGCCAGACAGAAACATCTCTGTAATCATCACCACCTGCAACAGACCTATCAGTGTTTTGGTGTATCAGGACGAGTGCCAACATATAAATAATCAGTTAATTACTGTATTGATGCAATTGTTTCTGTTGCACAAGCAACCCATCTCTGGCAGCAGATTGACTGTGTTTAGATGGAGCTGGTGACAGGGGAGAAGCCGCACCTCTTAGAGCCATTTCCAATGGATCAGAGAAGTACAAAATTGAGAGTATGATTAATTTTTCAATTTCTCTCTGCGGATATCTAATAATTGTGCCCATAGATAGCCAAGGGCTCTTATTAAACATTAACATGCAAAAGAAAAGTTAGAATCAGAAAGATGGTATTTTGGATTGAATAATGTAAAATATCTGTAGGGCAACAGGGAAAGAAGCAAACTAGTCCAGGTTTATTCTTCAAATGTTTTCCACCACCGCAATGCCTACTCCTAATTACTGAGCTCTTATCTGCACACTCAACACTATATTTATTTTTCCTCATCGCTAAATGCAAATTCCTCTAACCTTTTAATAACATATACATGTCAGTAATTTTTAAAAGGAATCATTAGGAATGTCAGTCGTACTCTGCCAGGATTGTGTTTTTAATTGGTATGTAACTCTACTGGACAGACAAGTTTTTATTTTTTAATTCAAGTTTTTGATAATTAATGTGAGACTGTCTCCGGCATACAAATGCTCGGCTCTTTGATCTGGTAAAGGGAGTGGTGTTGCGAGGCACATGGTTCTTATTAAAATACACCAGCAGCATGTTATCTCCTTAGCTCTCCAGCAGAGAGACACTTTGCCTTTAAGAAGCCGAGCCTTAGAGGAGGTTCCACTTTCAGGTCTCACTCTGTCTCCTTTTCCCCCTCTGTCTGTCTTTCCCCCTTTCTGCCCATGCTGTCTCCGTCACTTTGCTCACTTCCACATAATATCATCTTCATCTCAGATAGCTGTGAGCACAGGGGAACTGCATTTGTTGATCAGATTTGGCTTGGCTGACGCCTCCTCCCCAGAAGTACGGGGATGTGCGTGTAATGCTTGCCTGAGCCCGGCCATCGCTGGCTGATTGAGTGGTCCTCCCTGTCACAGGACAAGATAACCACATCAGTAAATACTCCTCAGCCCCTCACCACCACACCGTCGCTACCAGGGGCAGCGCTGCTCTCCGCACACACCGATGCATCTTGTGAATTCATCTTCAGCTCTCCTTTGTGTCATAAACGTCTAAAGTGAGATACATATTTAGTCCATTCTCTTATAATTCCATTTCTATCACAGCTATGGAGGATTCACATAAAAGCACATTCCATATTTAATACACAGACATATTGTACCAGCTCTCTGCTTCTCCGAAGGGAATTCTGACTCAAGTTACAGTTAGCTTTTCTTCTCAATTTGATGAGATCTCTAGCCGGTATCGCACCACCAGACTCCGGTTTCACAGCTCGATCTTTTGATATTGCCCTCTCCTCAAAACATCACCGGCATGGAGGACGGATTGAGTTAGCGATTTGTGGTGTATTTATCTCGATCTGAGAGTAATTTCGTGCTCTCTGTCTTAGCACTCAAGCTCAATGAAAACAATAAATGGTGTCCTTATCTTCTAGAGTGAAATCAAGATAGGCGCAGGAGGCTGTGAGTTATTTGTGGTTGATTTGGAGGGAAAGGGGAGGAGGCGGGGGACAGGAAATGGACACCCCTCTCACATTACCTCTCGCCATACAGCGGGAGAAAGAGAGAGGCAGAGGGAAGGTTTTTAATCAGTAGAAAGCTGTGCTTCTGATGTAAAAGTGTCAAAGATGTGCCTTAGCCCCGCAATGAGTGAAATCTGGTCAAGTCCTGTGTTAAATTGAAAACGGGGCCAGTGGGATTTGGAGGTGAGGGGACAGGGGACTCAGTGGAAGCAGCATCTTGGTCAATTATCACAGTCTCCTCTGCTCTGCTCTACTCTTGAGGCCTCCTCTCATATGTCTGGCCCACTACACAACCAAGAACACAAGGAAATGCAAAGATTTCTGACACGGTTCATTTTTCGAGTGATGATTCTTCCCTACATCAAGCATTTTGCCTGGAGGCACATGTGCTTTGCATCATGTCAGCAGGTGATTCCAAGTCTTTGCTTGCTCTATAAATGCCGCGTGTGCCTCTGTACCTCCGCATGCCCTGCCCGTAGGAGCATCAAGCTAAACACTCACGCTACAGCTGCATGTCCTGACATATCCCAGCAGCCTCTCTGGCTGGAGAGAAAAGGATCACTTCCTGGCAGGTGCGTTGTGGGTAGCCACAGCTCCTGCCTTTCCGCTGACTCGCCACCAAGTGACAAAATAAATAGTAAACTAGAGGGGGGAAAAAATGAAAGTTACCCACCACTCTATATGTGTGTATGTGTGTGCAGGCTATTTTAACCACCTGAGCGGGAGCCAGGAAGCCAGCACTTGCCCCATATTTTAACCAGATGTTGAGGAGGGGAAGGAAAGCCTCACAAGAGTTGCGCAATCAAAATAATTATCTTTATGGGTAGATGTTTACAAAGTGTTAATGTGATATTCTGCAGGCCGACTAACTGTGTCTGCTTTTATGTGTTAAACATGACAAATTCCTGTCTATTAAAAGACCAACACCTTTTATACAGGAACGACGCAGTTTATAGAAGTCTTTATAGCTTTTTCTTCAAAAGAAGGAAAGAGCATCTATAGTCCGCCATGCTCCTCCTCCTGTCTGTCTTGCCTTCACCCACTATGAATCATGGCAGACGGGACAGACAGGAGTGGATGCGGCCTCTTTGATAGACAGTCAAAGAAGCACCAGCAGTGATTTGTAGCCACAGGGCAACAGTGCTGCTGTAACTTGTCCTCTTGCCAAACGCTCACATCAGATGGAGGCATAGATGCAAGCGCTTGAGCATATTTTTCATCATAGTTCATATTCCACAAGATCAAATTGTGATTTTCTAATTTGATTCAGTATTTTATTTATTTATTTATTTATTACCTGATTGCGCGAGTCAAATTGGAATTTACAGTATGTAGGCTGACATCTAATAGAATCCCCTCATTTGGCTGCAGGGGAGTTTGTTTTTGGAGCATATTAGCTTTGCCGCATTGTAGTTTGACAGACGTTTTCTCTCAGGAATCGGTGTTTAATTTGAATAATCAAAAAAAAAAAAAAAGTGTGTTCTTTTTGGTTTGCGGGGACATCGGTGTCCCAGATGAATAAAGAAGTAAATGAGGGGAAGAAAAACAGGTAATTATGCTGAACCAGTAAATGAATGACCCACTGACCCTCAGTCCTAATTGATTTTGTAGAGGCAAATCGTTTTTTTTTTTCACCCGTTTTGATGTGTTTTTGTTAACTTTTTTATTTTAGATGTAATTAATTGGTTATGTGAACAAAGAATCAAATACTAGAAACAGGGTTGGAGGAAATCTGTGTCTCTTCCATTTACCAGCAGGGCAATTATAGTTGGCAGCTTGTGCTTTGTGGAATGATGTCATATCCTGGAAGAAGAGCAAAGACTTTACCTCCCACCAGAGCTATTATGCCCACAATGTTATTTAGCTTTATTTACTGTTTAAAAACCATACATGCATAACATTAACATACTGTTGGCTGTTTGGTGGAATAGTTAGGCTTGTAGATACACAAATTATGCAAATGAAAAAAGTGGAGGGAAAAAAAAGCTCTGCAGCAGCAGCTGTGTGTAATTCCAAAATAGCATTGTTCAGAGAGCGCCTGCCCTGGGTCGGGCCATCAACCGCGCAAACCGTTGCAAATATGTGGCGGTCAGTGGGTGTACGCCAAGTTACAGTGCAATGCTACGTTTGCAAGCACACTGTCTGGGGTGATGACATGTGCTACTTTGCATGTAAATTCTTTAGCGATTCACCTCCAAGTGAACCCACTGAGAGCGATTCTGGTGCTGGCTTAAAGACAGAGGTGTGTTTTTATGACTAGGTGAGGCACGTCCTCTCCAAGGCCCTCAAGCACTGTATCCCTCTACCCTCCCCTTTAATCACTGTATCAACCGCTCTCATAAACTCCATGAGGTGTGTATTAGTGTGTGTGTGTTTGCGTATGTGTTTGAACGCGTGTGTGTGAGTGCCATGTGTATGCGTCCGTGAGCATGTGCCCTTCCTTGTTTCCCCATTTTTAAACTTAATCAGCAAAAATAAAAAGCCGTTGTAAGCTAGCTCATATTAAAGAGGTGATTATTGGTAATAAATACTTTTTATACATACTTATTACAGAGGCAGTTTTCTTCTTGCGCTTAATGAGAGTAATTTGATTTGCTTGAGAGATTACAGTTTCCTAGAATTAATGCAGCAATCCCCATTCCAAGATAGAGTGAGATCTAAGATTCTTCACAGGTCGTGTGCTGCTAGATGCACCCCTCTCACATAGCAGCTAATGGAGTTGAACAGCAGTCTGTCATCCCCCCGCCCACCACCCCAGCAGCTCTATAGCCCACATGCCCTTGGTTCCTGCAGTGCTTGTTGTTTGGGCTACTTCTGCCACCTGCATTTTACTTTTACCTCTTATTCGCACCAACCGCCACTAAGTATCTCTCTCTGAAAAACAGGGGGGTGGGGGTGATTTACTGAATATATGCAATGTTCAGTCATCAATGAAAATTCAACATCTGGGCAAATTATTCACCCAATTGCATGATTTTAAATGGTTTCCCAGTTACATCAAGACCTGTTTTTTTTGGGGTTTTTTTACCCTGTCTATTCCCTCAGTTTGTCGTTACATATTGTTAATATTTCCATCACATGTTTATGTTAGCCCTTCAAGCTTAGTGCATAACTTAATTTGAGTTGTGATCATCTTCTCCTGCGACGTTTATTGAAGCCTGCAGCCTGCAGGTCTCAGCGCCTAAAGCTGAAGGTGGCTCAGGCAGATTGAGGGCGGCCAATTCTGTCACCACACTGCACTCCGCATGTTAATTAAGCTTGAGGTGCTGTGGAGAAGTGCTTACGCTCAAAGGACTTTTTTCATGACTTGTTAGTCCATAAACACTCCAGAAAAAAAGGCTCAAATGAAAGAGGATTTGTAAGTCAGAAATGTGAACTTTGACTGTGGTTGACCAATCGAATCTCAAGTCTCAGACGACTGTAAGTGCTTCTCATGGCCTAGGTTTTTATCTTCAGGTGTAGATAAACTGTGCTTAAAAAACTGGAGATCAGTTGATGCCTTAAAGCTAGAGGAAACTCAAAACCATGAATTTGTCATTAAGTGGGTTTTCCTAGAAATGGCACCAAATGTTCAGCAATTCCCTGCTCTTCCTTAAACTTTATTACATTTATTTCCTGGTTCAGTTGGCCATTTATGAACAGCTGCCAATTGTTTTGGCACAGATTGGGATGGAATACTGCTCTCCACTCGGCTTCGCCATTGATGTATGATTGTCAGGTTCATTAATCAGCTGATTTATTGCAGATTGCAGCAGTTCCGTTGTTGGCATTTTTCAGAAACGGGTGAGCTTTTCCAAGTTAAATGATTGGCTGCGTCTTTCGGGGGTTATGTAACATTAAACGGTATTGTTAGCTTAACTACCTGCTACTCTTAGCCCCATGCACAGCACCCTCACTGCAAAATACATACCTGTTGTTCAATTTGCATGTGCAGGTGTTATTTCTCAGGTGTTTTGTTGTTTGCTTTGTGCTGACCGTTAATATAGCATGAATTCTTGGTTACATTTTGGGGTTTTTTCCGTTGAGGTCGTTAAAGTAATTTTTTTAACTACGTACAGTTTATGGCTGAGTTACTCTTAAGTGGCCATCGTTGCTTTTATTTAAGTTTCACTTGTCACCAACGGAACCTCTGTCAGGTGGCTTTGTTGTGTGATGTCTTTAGACCGTTGACACTTGTGTCTTCTCGATCGCATTTGCATACGTCAAAAATCCTCCTGGTGGTCAGAAAGTCCCTTTTTCAATCTTTCATCACATACTTCCACAGTGAATTACACAATAACAGAGGTAAAGTTTTTTTATAGCTCTAAATAAGCATAGGATCATTGGAAGAGGCCTCTCTGCACACCTTACATTGGCAAGTTAAGTCTATGTTACTGAATTCCTTTCATTCAGAAATGGCAATCCTTTGTTTTCCCATACACCTTCCCCACCCTCCTACTATGTCAATAAAAGAAAAGAATATCATATCAAAATCAGTTCTTGAAACACCAAAAAAGTGAGGCCCCACCATGTGTCACATCATCTGCCTGTGAGACTATAATACATTACGGTCCAGTGTGACGGGTGATGTGTCTGACCCTGCTGGAGATTACTCCTCTTTATGGCCTGAGCAATCAGATTTTTTTTCCCCCCCTCCTTTTCTCTCCCCTTCCTTTATTCCTGGCGGCATAGGATCATATTACCCATCTTGGAATGACTTCAACAGAGACACTGCTATTCCCAGGGAGCTGTCTCTCCCCGCTGCAACTCAATCCATAGCCAATTGGACTGGCCTGTGATTTATAGAAAATCCTCTCTTTCGGAGGAACTCTCACTCCACACACACACACACACACACACACACACACACACACATACACGCACGCACACACACTCTGGGAATTCTCCCTCAGCAGCTCATGATGTGTTAGGTCTCAGGTCAGGACAGTTCAAGGCAGAGAGGGAAAAGATGTACAGTCGAAAACCACAGACAGCCTCACCATACAAGCTACGGTTCGGTTGTTAAATGCAAAAAAACAAAAGCTTGTTTACTCGAAGAAGGGAGATTTTAGTTTTAGTGTCTTAATGAAATCAACAGGACACTTTGTGAAGATACTTGTCTGCTCTTTGGGCAGATGTCATCTCTAATCCATCTTCGAGGGAACAGTCAAAATTCGCTTTGGGCAGTGTCACGCTTTGTTGTCTGTTTTACTGTGGGATTATTCATCTAGACGAGTTACTTTTGCATCCACACTGAGTTAATCAACACGCCCTGTGGCGCAGAAGGCCGAAGAGTGGTCAGCTGACAACACAGGCCATCAGTTCGGGCCCCGAGCACTGTGACGCTCCATGACTGTCTGATCACTCTTCCCCATCCTCAAGCTCTATTCTATAGCTGTGTGGACTACGTTCATCTATATTCACCACAACTAAATTGGAAAGATTATGGGTTTTACTGGTCGTATCCCAGATGTCTCGAGTGTATCAATAATGTTGAGTCCTCTGTCTATGAGACCAAGGCAGACAGATCTTCCCATTCTAAACAATATCATTCACGCATGATAAAATCTGCTCACAGTATTCTAGGTCTCACGCTGAGCTTTTGGAAGCGCCCATTTTCCCAAGCACAACACTCCCCGCTACAAAGTGATGCAACACTTCCAACGAGGATGCAATCGGGAGGAGCTCGTGTATTCTAACAGTCCATCTAAGTACCCAGCACAGTTGGCATGCCTCTGCTCTCTTCCTCCCACTTTATCAACTTGACGGATTTTATTGCTGTATTCAGTGGTGGGCATCCTTAGGCATCATACGCTCAGAACAAAAAAAAAAGCTAAGGTCAGGGAGAGAGGGGCTGCTGAGATCTGCCCGTTGCATTGTTCCCAGATCATTTGTGCTTTTGCTCTTTTTAGCTCATTTTATCCTCCTCTCACTCTCATACTTCTTTTTTTCTCTTTCTCTCCATCTGCCTCTAAATGACACCTAAGCACTGAATGCTCCTCCGACTGATTTGCCTGCTTGTGACCTCCCTACTTTAGTGGAGCCATTCACACGCGGTGCTGAAGCAGAATGCCTGGCTCTTGGCGGGTAGACATAAGAGAGAGAGTGACACGCGGCTGTGCGCTGATAGACTTTCCACTGGAGTGGATTAAATCAGCATCAGGCTAGTGGAGCTGATTACCCCAATATGAAAATGCAGTATCTTAATGGTACATATTTTCATGAGGCAGCCCAGTTGCCTTTCATTTTGCGGCTAATATGTCTATTCTTATGAGTCATTTACTTCTTTAATTACCTTTAGCAGCAGATGCACAATGGTGTATTAATGTGAATGATTTTTACTGCCACTTTATCATACTGAGCCTATGAAGTTGAAAGGCGTAATTGAGGTGGAAGAGCGACTCATGAGAGAAACAATATTTAGTTGACAGCTCCTCTTGTACTCTGGGAGGGTGTTTATGAGTTTACACCGCACTAAAGCTGTAATAAACACAGTATTCGTTTAATAATGGCGGGGGACGGAAATGCTTTCACTCAGATCTGTTCAGTTATTGAATCATCCCAGGAAGTTGCTTAGTATAATCAGACAATGCCGCGCACGTGCTCACTTGTGTAACGTGTTGTTGCGTGTGTCCCGTCGCTTGTGTGTTTTGCATGCATTTTTGTGGGCACATGAAATAGCTGTTTGCAGCAAGCAAAACCTTATTTGCTGTTCTCCCGTCTGCAGCATGTGCAACTCTGTCAATCTATGTAATTTGCATGTGTGTGCTTGTGATGTGTGTTTTGTCTGCAGCCTGTGTACTTTCCTTGGTGTGATTTTCTGATCCGGACAACTCTGAATAGAGGCCTTCTTTAGCCATCTGTTGTTAAGCTGCTGCCTAAGCAAGGCTGGGGAATCCAAACAAACGCCGAGCACACAGCAAACGGAAGCTGTCAGACCCGCATAGCTGAGCTGACCTCGCCGGGTTGGTTGGGTGGGGGCGGCGGAGGGGGGTTGACCCCTCTGTACCAGGCTCCGAGCGCCCGAACCGCCTGGTCGGGGCACTGTTTACCCTCCCCTCTGCACCTCCTGCAACCTCCGCCTCCTCTCCGCTACAGTCTCCTCTTTTCCCTTCTCTTTTCATCTCCCTTTTACCTCTCTCTTCTCTGTTTCACACTCTTATTCACTTCCTCCATCTGTCTGCCCCCCCTCTCTTTTCACTCCACTCCCTCCATCATCAGTCTTGCTTCACAGCCCCCTCTCCTCTATCTGCACTCACAGTTAATAACTTTGCTTTCGTCTTGTTTTTCTTACAGTCATTTTTTTCTCCAGAAAACATTTGTCAGGGCACTGCATTACCTGTTACGGGGAGAGGGGGGGTTACAGGGGGAGGTGTGTTGGACAAACAAAATGGGGTTTTTATTGAAGTCAGATTTTGTCTTATGTAAGTGCACGCACTCTCTTATTGTTTAAACGTGGATATTTGAAATGTTTAGTGTTGTCATAAATATTAATAGATTAGTTGAAAAGTGCAGCGAAGGAAGGGAATCTAATGGTTTGAAGTGGGTATAAAACGTTGATTTATTTATGTATTCTACATGAATTAGTTTGGAAATCTAAACACAGACTGGAGAGTGTTGTTGCGAGGGCCCTGTAATGCGCAAGGTTTGAGCATCGGGGCCTGTTTTCCATGTGGAGTGGCTTTTTGGAAATGGCATTAATTATATACTTACTGGGAAAGCAGACTTTCCCTGCTTTGCATTGCAGATAAACGTCTGTATTACTGAGGAAAAGAGAACTGGGAAAAAAAATGCAATTAATATAAATAGACATGATCCTCACTGCTTATCCGCTTACGTGTTTGAAAATCAACCCCCGCCAAAAAAAAAAAAGTATATGCATTTCAATTAAAATGACAAGTAATTCCAATTCAATTCATAGTCAACACCGCTCTAACACCATATCTGTCATAGTGTGAATATAGAACCACTGGCTACAATGGCCCATACACTTTAGGCAATGATTGGATAACTTTGCTTTCTTGGGCTGCCTGTGGAAGGACATCACATTAGCTTATGAGCAACTTATGTGGAGGAGCTGGTGAGAGAAGAGCCAGGCCCCTTGGCTTGGTTAGGCTACCACTGAGGAGCAGAGGGTCTTTTCTTTGAAAAGGAAACAGCAGAAGCGACAAATGTCAGGTGAGAGACGAGACGTGCGATCAGTCAGAAAGTCGAGCAGATAACCTTGACATTTAGGCTGCTGGCGTCGAAGCCCACAGAGGCTTCAGAGTGAGACCAGAGGGCCCGGTGTCTTCTGAGCCGGACTACATTAAGAGCTAACCTATTAGTCGTGTTGTTGCTGGCTGTCTCTGAGCCACACTCACCTGACTATTAAAGCTTGGCAAAAACGTGGCCCGCTAGAGTAAATACACTGAAGCACACTCGCACAAGTGCAGAAAACAGATGCACATCTCGTTCCTTCTCCTTTTCTCTGAGTGGCCGCAGGGATCCGGTTACACCTGCTTGCACATCTTCTAGCAATTAGGAGCAATCTGCTTGAAACCATTTCACGTTCAAGGTCCTCGCCAGCTGTGGCAAGAGGAGCCGGACGTTTATAGAACTACAGAGGTCTCTCTGTCAATGGGCCTGAACAAACAACGCTGGCCCGTTTCTCACTGTCCGACTCCCGACGGAGACACCCTGAATGATTCCCTTCTGAACATTTACACACATCAGCTCTATTTTCTCTGGACCTTTTATCACATTCCCTTTCTATTTGTCTGTCATTTAGAAAATGTGATGTGAGTGGTGTGTGTCCATCACACTTGAGGCAAATCCTCCTGGATCCCTTTCCTTTATAGTTGGCACTGTTTTTGATTGTTACTGTGGGTCAGTAAAATTTCATAAAATGATAGGGGAAAAAGAGACATATCTGAAATATGTCGTTTTTTGTCATAGTGGCAAAGAGGTGCAGTGAGGGATTCAGCAGAGAGCCGACTTGACTGTGTGGCAATGCTCTGAGCTGGGATTTGTAAGACACCCAGAGCTGGCTTTAGCAGCAGGAAACCCCAAAGCCTGTAAATAATCCACATGTGCAGACTGCACATAAAGACATCCAGTACTTAGCAGTTCCCTTATCACAGCATGATAGCCCAGGGACATAAGAGACGCTCCTGCCTCTATTCACTAATATGGTGTGAAAGTAGATGCAGATAAAACGCCTGTTGTTTATTGAGGAAGTTGCGTTAACACGGGGGAGAGGGTGTGAACTTTGAACACATTTGAAAATGGGGAATATAAAAGAGGACTGCAAATGACAAGGATACCAAATTGTGCCAGCTTTGTTGCTGATAAAAACCGTTGTCATGTGCTAGAGGGTGTTTTCTAATCAAAAGCACCTGGAGGGTTCACTCCCTCTGTGGTGTGTGTGTGTGTGTGTGCATCTGTGCACATGTGGACCCACAAACAGTGACTGCATGTTTGGTGTGTGGATGTAGGTGTCTATCTCTGCAGTTGAGTTTTTATTCCAGTAACAAGCTTGCCTCCCAAACAACCACAGTTTGTGATTATAATAAGGCTACGGTAGTCTTGTAGACACAAGATGATGATGTAACTACACAAATCTATCAACACACAGCATATCACAGATCCTGCTTGTTTTTTTTTTGTCATTTTTAAATTTGACACAAAAGTATACAGTATAGAAATATACAATATAAAAGTATGATTCTGTCCAGTTGCATCATTTTTAGTTTTTAGTTTTATTATAGCACCTAGAGAGCTGTTGTTTCTCTCATTTCTCTGTGCTTCAGATGCCTTGTGCCTGTCAACAGTTTCCAGTTTATCACATTTGCCCGGAGCAGCTTTTACGCTTGCATGTCTATCAAGCGTCCAGTACCTCTGAATGGAAGATCAAAAGAAGATAAATTCCAGAGGAGGAGGAGGAGGAGGAGGAGGAGAGGGAGAGCTCTGAAATAGAGGAGTGGTTGCTGTGTAAACATCGCAGTGACAGTTCACAATAGGATATTTTAGCCCAGCTTTAGGCCTCTCAAAGGCATGCCAGCTCCAGTGGCCTTTTTAAAATACAAACATGACGGCAACATTCCTAAACATGGAGCAGAGCTCACATCGTAGGTTCTCAGCCCGCTCGCCTTTTTTCTCTCATTATTTTCTATACCAAACAACAGCGTTTACTCGTCTTGTATGTTTGAGTCCAGCCATGTGCTGTCAGGCAGCAATGTGATTACAGTTAATTTGCCTGTGTCAAGATGATCACTGACTATGTTTCCAAGTGCATGATTGCATAATTATTGCCCTTGCTTTAATTGGAAGTATAATTTGTTGAAGCTGAATATTAGGAGGCTCATTTTCCATTTCCATGCAATGTAACAAAATGCCATCATTGTTTAAATTGTCAGGTGGCTCCTCCACTTTAAGCTGAACACATCAGGCATTACTTTAATTCGGTCATAACTATTCTACGCAGCTGTCCAGTTGCCAAAAGATGTATACAAAGAAAATACTGGTAAAGAAAAATGTATTTGAATTTGTAGCTGTCAGACTTAACTGTTTGTATTGCATGATTAATACTCACATTGGTTAACGTGTGTTAATATTCCAACACAGTCATAATAGCAAGTATTAATGTACAGCCCTCCTAACACATTATTATCACAGGATCACAATTTCTTTATCTATGCGTGTTAACTGATCATTTAGCAGTTTGCAATCTGCTTCTTCTTCTTTTTTTTATATGAACATGACAGTGAATGAAGACTTCCCAGAAATGTATCTCTTGATCCATTACTGTTGACTCAACTCTCTTTGTTCCAACACCCTCGGTTGTAAACCCAGACACACACACACATTTCACTGCATGTGTCATCAGTTACAGCGGAAAAGAAAACAGCAAACTTTGTTTACTCTTCGATGTGCCCGTAATACCACGCCTCGGGGCGTTGTGAATGATTTCGTTACAGCTTTTTTTTTTTTTTTTGAATTTCCTTATGAATTATCGGTGTTTCACTGTCTTAGTCATTTAAAATTTATGATGGTATGATAGTTAACAACTTGACCAGAGCTTCTAATACAAAATAATCATTCAACATCACTCAAATTATATTACTGTTATATACAATAAATGATTATATACAACATGATATTGTTGTAAAAGCTGATAACTGACAACTTTGATATTTGGCTTCATACTGAAATATCTTGTTTTTAAATATATTATTTTTTTGTGAGTGGAAATCAAGGTGATTTTTTTTCTCCAATAATAAAAATTTAAAAAACTACTCTTTCAAATAATTTATTGAAACAAAAGGCCTTTTCAGATGTCAAGGACTTTTATTAACAGTTTTTACCATTTTAAAATATTGGTCTGTCTTTAACAATTAAACGGCTTTATAATGTGATGAAAGAATATCACCACACTCCGTACGACTGCGAGACAATATTTCCTCGTGTTAGTATTTTTCCGATCCCCTCACTTTTGTCACCTCAGTTCACGTCGTGTTTTTGTTTCCGATTTTTTCAGATTATAAGTTTCTCTGGAGAAAAAGCTAAAAGCTTAAAATGTAAATATTGCTATGCGGAGTGTGGGAGTCAATCTTGCTCACGTAGTTCTTAGTTTCAATTTATACACTTTCTTTATGAGTACACTTGCTTGCGGGGGGTTCCCCCTCCAGAAATTTCAAAGCAGAGGACAATTAGGCATGCAGAATGAGATATGTTGCTCTACCGTCATTTATCTTTTCACGAGAGCTCGGAGAAAGACAGAGACGGACAGAGAGAAGGAGAATTTATGTACTTTAAAGTTAAGCTTGGTGAGATGCCAGGAGTGTGGCCTCTTTGTAGCCTGCGGTCATATTTATGCCTCATGATGTCATCCGACAGCCGTGTGTTTGGGAAGGTCAACACATACACCCACATGCAGACCATCACACAGCTGTTTGCTCCAACCCCCTAACTGTCTCTACCCTTTCTGTCTTAAAGTATTGTCAGACTTTACTGGCATTAAGACCAGTTCTTATAGTTCTCTCTATCCTTTCATCCGTCCACAGAGCTTTCTATTTGCCCTTTCCCTGCAGATATCTTACTTTCACACAGTCTTTTCACAGGTTTCACTCACTCGTTCACACGTCGCTCTAACTTTTTTCCTTTTTCTTGCTCTCTCTCACTATCTTCTTGTTAAACATCCCACCATTTACTTGCACAATTTCTGAACTTCTAAAATAATCGACTGGAGGACTTATAGATTGTCCGTCTGTGAGATGAGCTTGGATGTGGCCCCGACTGTTTGTTTAATTGTGGGAGCAATCGTCTGAGGAACATGGAAAGAATGAGCCCAGTTATTTACCCAGATGGTTTACTGGTGGAGGTGTGAGGCTGGCCAGCTCACTGTGGGAACACAACGCTTGCTTTTCTTGGTATCACTGACCGTTTTCAAGACCACTGTGTTTTTTTCCCCCAGCTCTCTCCAGCTTTGTTTGCTCTGGATGGCATGTTTGATTATTTATCGTAAGGGAAAAGGGAGTAGCTGGAGCAATAAACATGTGACTGCACTGTATTTTGTTTTCCACTGAGAAGGCCGTGTCCTTTAACAGATATTTGAGGCAGCCATAAAGCCTTTTATTTGGGGAGTTTGACTGAGCTAAAGGAGGATCAAAAGCACTGATTAGTGTCTTTGTGACAATTTGTGTTTGCTGTAAACTTATCAACAGATAAATATTTCTTCTGGATGGCTGCAGTTGATTTTTTTATTTTTTTTTGCTCTTCTCCCTGTCTGTGAATATGTTTTGACATCTGATCATTGTTCCCTGTGTGTTTGTGGAAGGCTTGTTTATGCCAGCCTTAGATTTATGACTCTGAATTGGAGAGTATGAAAAGATGGTCTGTAGTGTTTGTTTGTTATCTATCAGAAGGCCAAGGGAATATTATTGTAAGGGGATACAGCTGCTCCGATAATAGGCATCAAAGGGTTCTCAAGAGGCTTTTAACATATCTACTTCTAGCATTTCAATTTTTTTTTAATCTTTATACGTATTTCTCTCTATTAGGCTCTCCAAGTGGCTCGGCAGATACTCCTCCAGCAGCAGCATCAACAACAGCAGCCCCAGTCGCAGCAACTGCAGTCTCAACATAACACCGGACGCAAATCCCCCAAAGCCAACGACAAGCAGCAAAGCCTACAGGTACCGTGAATATGTTGTCATTCTCAGACTCTTTCTTATTTATTAACTCATGATTATCTGATGGCTCAGTTATTTGACTTTGCGGTTGTTCCAATAAAAAAAAAGAAGTGAACTTATGCAACTCTCTCTAGAACATAGTGTGCGAGAAACAGCGCTAGACTAAGTTCACAAACAGGAAATTAATATTGGCAGTGCAACATTTGCAGTTATGTGTGCTCACGCATTATGTGTCATTTAGCAGCACACACACACACACACACACACACACACACACACACACACACACACACACACACACACACACACACAATAAACCATGTGTCTTGACATAGAATATTAGAAGCAGCAGTGTGTAGAATTGGGCACTGTTGAGAACATATATAAGCCAGAATGTTAGAAAAGCCTCTGTGTGGCCAGTTTAGATCACATGAGCTCACCCAGTAGCGCCAGAATGATTCCAGGGCAGCAGCACATGTCGGCATGTGTGGCTGATCCTGACCTCTGTAGTAGAAAGGCCTTTTTCTATCGACTGCACTTAGTTCAGGAGGTGCGTGGCCTTGGGTAAAATCTGGAAAAGTGTGGAAATGAGGTAGAAGAAAAGGGGGAAATGAGAGGAGCTTCATTCCTCCCACAGAGAAGTGAGTCGGGTCAGGCAGAGGAAACTCCATGCTTTCCCTCTTTTCATCACTGTTCCACACACACACACACACACACACACACACACACACCCACACACACAGCAGAA
Source organism: Dicentrarchus labrax (assembly GCF_905237075.1). Lineage (NCBI taxonomy): Eukaryota > Metazoa > Chordata > Actinopteri > Moronidae > Dicentrarchus > Dicentrarchus labrax. The sequence continues at coordinate 10,602,301 of NW_026136711.1, forward strand.
ATGAAAGAGGAGGCAGGTCCCTACCACCAGCAGCAGGAGGTGCTATAGAGCAGCCCACAAGCAGGGGTGGATGATGCAGGTGGGGGAAAAAAGCGAGGGGTGGGAAAGTGTGAGGGTGGGGAGAGGTAAAGAGGCGGTGGGACAGTTATTTGGACAGCCTTTGTGGTGCAAATGAAAAAAACATCTTTTTTATTTTTCATCTTGTTCTGCTTTTAATATGAACAACGCTGCATATCTGATGCAATATTTACGTTAATTTCAGATCAGCTGCCTCAGAGATGTATATCTTTGTTTGAACAAGGAGCGGTTGTTTGTGTCAGTGTGAAATTGCAAACGACTTCAGGGCATATTTGGTAATTAATACGGAGGCCCTGTTCTCTATGTGTGTATATATATAATATTTAATACCCTTACTATCCCATTGGGGGCCCTTTTTAATGAGCTATTGTAGCAGCTAGGTCTAATGTCAGGTTGAGAAAAAGCCTCTTTGTTGTGCAGATGTCTTCGGAATAGCTCCAGCGGATGAAATATGACTGTGATGACCTTTCAGTTGTGTGCATATTTGTCAGGATTCAAATAAGTTGAAAGGATCAAACTAAACAGTTTCCCCAGCCTGGCAGGGAATTGTGCTGCAGAGGTCAACAGAGGGGACCACAACGGCAGATTCCAGCGTACAGCCAGTTGTTGGTACATAGTGAAGTACTAGACCATCTCCTGCAGACAAAGACAAAATTAAAATTCTAATTTATTAATGTATACAGAGAGCTTGGCCAAGCTGTCACTCAGCTATTGAAAAGAGAGTCGGGCCCTTTCCCCCCTGCTTCCCCCTCCCCTCCCCTCTCCTGCCCGGTTCTTGTGAAGAGAGCGCAGGCTTGCTGTAGTATCTAACTAACACTGTAAATTGCCTGCTCTCTAATGTTGTATGTTACATTTTGCAGGGTTGAAACTGCCATTATGAAAAAGCCACAGGTCCAGACAAGTGTTTGTTTATCTCTGAATTACATATTCTGCTAATTAAACACCCCCCCCCCCACACACACACACACACACACACACACACACACACACACAGCTTAAAGCCAAGCATTCATACATAAACATCAGATAAACATCAGTGTGCCGTTCTGTGTGAGGATGTATTACATTTGTTTTTCTTCTTCTCATGGTTTTCTGGTGGTGAGATTTCTCTTGTTTTTTCTCACATTGTGTCTCTCTCTCTCTCTCTCTCTCTCTCTCTCTCTCTCTCTCTCTCTCTCTCTCACTCAAACACATTTTGTGAAACACCAGAGGGTAACGGTCTGAGTCTCATCTCACTTCCTCTTTTAAGAACAAACCCGTGCTCAGAGGAGCCCCCTTCACACACAACATTCACTATCTCCATCACACGGCCTGGATAATGATTCTCTGTTGAGCTGGACTGGGTCATCAAAAGACATGATCCAACAATTATTGGGCTGTGTAGTAAGCTGACACCCCATAAAAGCACCTGATCTGCGGACGCGGCTCCATTCATCTCAGCGGTCTTCCCATTAGGCAAAAGGAGATGTGCAGAGAGACTTTTACTCATTTGGAGATGTGACTCACTTTCCAATTCATTCTTACTCAAGTCAAAAATAATGAAGCACAATATATACAGAATATCTGAGAAAAAAAAATGACCTGCATAGAGTAGTAAGGGGGGGGGGATATGAGTCAAACAAGCCTCAGAATCCTTGATCAGCATTAAATGGCTCTTTGGTTTTATAGCTCCAACAGGGGTGCCCCCCCACACACACACACCCTCACCCCTACACCGCCCACCCCTGCCTCTGGATGAAGATGCCTCCGCTGTATACTCGGCAGCCTAGAGGCGCTTTAATCAAATGAGATATACAAACAGCTGCTACGCAGGCAGGAAAGCAGCTAAACATACTTGACTGGTCAAAAAGCCAGTAAATTACATTGACAGAGTGACACGTGTGATTAAAAGAATTCATGCAGCTTTTACCTTTTGCGCTTCACACCTACAGTGGCACGACAACGAGAGCCGGCAACTCCCACCCCGCTAATTACCATTATCAGTGAAATGGTAGGGTTTGACTCATTAGTTCCATGTGCATTTAATTAGAGGCAGGCTGAAATTGGATTTAACTTATTACTTTTTCATGGATCACTTTCTTGTCATCACTTCAAATTGGATTGCAGCCCCAGGTAACTAATTATGCCAGCCGCAGGATCAGGAGTGGAGAAATAGGTAATTAGGAACAACACTGTCGGACCCTCGCTGATAGTCCACCAGCACCAAGGTGGGAGGAGGGGGGAAATTGAAGCTCGTTTGTGGCGTTGCTCACGAGCCAGGCTGGTTAACTACACCTCATTGCAAGAGATCCTAGGTAGGCATCCACCTCCTACAGGGGATTATGTGGCATTCAGCTGGGCCGAAGATGTTGTGTCAACATGGTGTCTTTGCTATCAGTGTAATGCCCAGATTATGCTTGTTTCCCCATCTAGGAATGTGCCTGAGAATGGCCTTCATTATTCATGTCACTGGTACAGTGTGAGGAATGGCCAGCAGCCAGCTGAAGTTCCCTGTGTGGACGCTGCTTGAATGACATTGACTGGTTTCTGCCTGTAGTACGTCTGCGTCTGAGTGTAATGAGAATACATGAATAGTCAGTTTGAGGAGAGGCAGGTGGATAATGTAGGAAAGTAAAGATATGCTTAACACATGCAGCTTCAGTTTAAGGCAGTTTTTACTTGCGATTAAGAGCAGAGGTTCTTATAGAGAAGAATAAAGAAAAATGATAACGTGACATTACTGACTGTTGAGAGCTTTCTTGTTTCATCTTAAAGAATTTGAAGCTCAGCGAACATCTCTAGCCCTTGGCTTTCATTGTTTGTTTCATATTTATTGTAGTTACGTTATGGCCTTTTTGTTTTTAAATCAGAAACACTATTCAGAATTTTCTGATAAATTTTGCATTGAACATTTTCATGATGTCAAAGGTGCATCACTTGTTATTCTTCAGACACAGAGAAACTACTGATAATGTTTCAAAACCATGCCAGCAGACAATTTTCTTATCTATACTATTACCAGTTGAAGCCACAATCCACACTTCTTACTTCTCCTTTCCTTTTTCATTTCTTCTTCTTTTCTTTTTCCCCTGCTCTCTCCCTGTGTTTTCACACCATAGTGTACAGCCTCATAGAGGGCATCTCCAGGTCAAAAGATAATGTCTTTTCAGTTTACAGGATGAAAGCCTTTTAAGTTGTAGAGCTCCCCCTCCATCGCCCCTCCTCCCCACGTTTGCTCTTCACATCCTTCATTTGCGGTCTGTTGGGGGGAAGCGTGATGTGACACAATCCAGGGGCCAAGCCTCTGTCTGACAGGACGGGGAGAAGCCGCCGGCTCTCTTTCTCTCCCTCTCCTACTGTTTTTGCAGTAGGCCCGTGGCATTGTCCTGACACATGTATACCACAGCGCTCCAATCTGTAAGTCATTAGAGCACTAGGCCGAAGCCTGTCAGCTGGAGCTCAGCCAGTGCTGCGGGGCGATCTGAGGCAGCATTTGCGAGGTGTTCCCGCAGCCCAGTCGGCCAGTGGCCCAAAGTGGCACGGCAGTGGTAGCCCACCGGCGAGGTGACGGTGAGCACAAGGCTGGATTAATGTTCTGGGTTAGTTGCTGTGAGATAAAGATTTACTTTATGCAAGGGAGACCTGGCCAAGGCGACAGGATTTGTATATTCCAAAATATATTGGAAGAATTTTAGATGAGAAAATAACACTGACAGGAAGAAAAACAGCACAAGAAAAGAAGTGCTGAACATAGAAAGTCAGGGGGAGTGGTGGCACTCTCTCAAAATGCTGAACCAAATCAAAGCATTGCCAATTTCTAATTGATTCACTTAAAGACTGCTTTAAGCTTGCCAAGATTAGCCAGTCTATTAAAGTTCAAATCTCTGCCGGTTGTGCAAGACACAATTCACAGAGTATGTGGACATAACCACATACCACCCAACAGAAGTGTAGAGATAGAGAGATAGAAGTGTACAGTTTGTACTGTTCGGGCTGAAGTGTATCTATACTTAAGGAATAGTTTGACATGTAATTTGAAATATGCATATTCACTTTCCAGTCAGGAGGTAGATGAGAAGATTAAAATCACTTTCATGTTGGTATGGTAAACATGTAGCTGTCAGTTAGCCTGTAATTTAAGGAAAACTAAACTAAACTATAGTATAAAGAAGACACCACCATATGCATACAATCAGAGTTCCACTTTTTTTTATGCAACCAAAGCAGTGGGATCATTTATCATAGTCCCTGTAACATCCAACAGCGTAGCCCCCAGTTTACATCACTGCTATCAGTGGTTGGGGGTTTAAACACAAAAATTGATACAGTGGTTTTGATAATCAATACAGTATCACAAAACAAAAATATTGTGACACTCAAGTGTATCATATACCTTATATAAATATACACACATGTATATAATGTGTTATTTACTGTGCTCTAGAGGGGCTGGTAGGTGGATTTTGGTAAATCCACCAACCGATTTTGGACTAAGCCAGGCTAGCTGTTTACCCCTGTTTCGAGTCTTAGAAGGAAAGCTAAGCTAACCAGCTGCTAGCTATAGTATCAAATATAGTGTTCAGACATGAGAGTGATAAACAGCCAAGATGTCAAACTATTCATCTGAGAGCATTGTTTTTTTTCCTGAATAGTATTCTTGACATTGTTTTGCTGTCCAGGACGTGCTGTTGCCATCAGTATTTTAGGGAAATATCATTTTGAGTAGCTCCCCTATCAGTCTGCAAGGTGTCTCCAACAGAAAAATCCCATAATCTATCAGTTATGGGTGTGATCCTGAGAAGGAGTTCATCTTTTTGTGTTTGTAAAAAGTCTCAAGGTGATGCTGTAATGAAACCTCATTGCGTTGCTTTGAGGTGATACAATCTGTCAGGAATGATCAACACGACACCGTGACCGGTGCTCGCGTGGAACCCCGGGATCAGGCCGTCTCTTTTGCTGCTTGTTTTCCTTGTCATATTGTAAAAATGTATTATGTGTACTGTATAGATTAGAACCAGGTTTTGGGATAATCCTGTCAGAATGAAGTCATCTGTCCCAATTCCACACAGCCAAGCAGAGACTTGGGTGGGGGGTGGGCTGCTGTGTTAGGAGCTCTCTCCCAGCCAAGACGATGACTGTCGAATTGACTCCAGTCACAGCGCTGGGAGCCACTTACTATTTCCAGGACCCTCTTTTCATTTTAGGCCTGATGTTTCCCTTCAAGCAGTGAACCCTCTCAACCCTCAACCCCACTCAGTCATCCACCCAGATACACACACACATTTCCCCTTAAAATTTGTTGTATCTTTGTGTCATCCTCTGGCACTATATCTTGATGTCAAGCGTGTGTTGTTTGGAGTGATTCACACGCCCTTTGCAGAGGGTTGGAAGGATGGATGGATGCACAGTCAACCATAGCATTAATAAACACTCACAGCTATGCAAGGTGCAGTCAAGTTAGCATCAAACCACGATGCAGTTTCTCTTTGGGTGTTGTCGCACACTTTTGACAGCTTTGGCGATTCTCTGATTCCTTTTTCACTTTTTGTTAAGAGTTGGAAAGAGAGATATTGTCTCACTCAGACAGCCTGAGAGAGCTCCAGAGACAGAAGGGCCTTCAGCTACATGAGGACATAATTTGGAGCTGTATTTTATGTTTGTGTTGGACATTGTACAGTAAACCGTCTCAGTGCACAGACCGAGTCGTCCGTGTAGCTACGCCCAATCTGCAGAAGGCTTCAAGTCAAAAGTAGCATTAGTTTGCTGTTGCATTTTAATTTTGCCTTATTGGTTAAAAGAAATTCAAGTGCTCATCTATGTCTATTACCCCCGGGAATGTTCCTGAGGAGTTTTATTGGTTAGTGTTGGAAACAGGACAGGCTAACAAATACTGCTTAATAACACCACAGAAAAGGTTAGCTAAACAGTTAATCATAGTGGTTAGCGGTGCTGTAGGCTTACTGCGTGTCCTACATTTAGAGTCTTCCTTAAAAAGTGATGACAAGAGCCACCCACATACAAACTTGCTTGTATTCTGCTAGAAACTATGTCATTCTAATAGTAAATCTCATATATCCGTGATTGCAAGCCTATAAATTACAATATCATCTAATTAAAATAACACACAAACTTTTCATGGCCTCAGGTTTAGTGGTCAGGTTATTTTTATCTCCACAACCCTCACAGAGCCATTGTTGTTGCTTATGAAAATACAGTTTTCTGTATATTAATATGGTTTCTGATTTAAATCAAAGATGAATCAATCGCCAAACAAGACAAGGCAGAAATTCCCCCACCTCCTTATGTTGCTCAAACCCAAAAGTACTCTTGTTTTGACTAAGTGAAAAACCACACTAGACGGTTCACGCTGAACTCCGTTATACAACGGCTGGCATATCACCTCAGGAAATATTTTGCAACTACAGAGTTCGCATGTGCTGACTAAACAATGTGTTCCTGAATACTGAAATTAAAAGTAAATAACCAAACCCATATATAATAGACCAGGAGGAACACGGTGACTCAGGCGTGACTTACTGTAACTCCATTCTGCTTCGGGTGATAACCTCATTCACTCTAAATATGACTTATTCCAAGTATCAGAGGGAGTATTGGTGGGTTGCAAATGTTAAAAGAGTTCTCTGTCATGTTGCTACAATGGAAATACACCACCTTTAAACAGGGCTTTTTAAAAACACAACACTAACAATAAATACAACTATTAAAATAATTAAACACTTACACTTGAGTTACAAACAAGGGTACAAAAAAACACTAAATATAAAATATATGCAGTTTGAATGACATTATCAGTCAAGTAAAACAAAAGCCAGTGTGTTAAACTTTGATGCAGTGAGCAGTTAAAAATGCGCCCTGAATGGAAAAGAGCAAATCACCTTTGGTTTTGTAATACTTGACTTCAGAATAGAAAAACAGAGGAACTATTCCACCTCTTCAAAAAGGTTTCTGTACTGTGGTTTTTCTGTGTGCTGTCAGTGCAAGTGAGTGGGTCACCAAACTCAGATGTAAGATCTCTCTGAACTGTGCGAAGTTTTACTGTAGTTTGGGGGGAAAAAAGTAGTTGATAAGTTGGTTGATTTATTTCGGTGATGAAATGATTTGCTTCTCTTTTGACTTTGAGAGGGGACACTGGGGAAAAAAATTGAGAGAAATAATAGAAAGATCACATATTATGGTACCGTTGTGGATCTAAAAGGTATTTTTGTTGCCTTGGCAATATTATATAGAGCAGCTGTTATTTATATAGGTCCCACACCTGCCCTGCTGACTCCCACCATCAGTAAACAATGATTTACTTTACACCCACGCAGGGAAACAGACCGTGTTTGTTTTCTCATGACAATGGTCCAGGTCACCAGAGCCTTTCAAGAAAAGGAATGACTGTAGTTTTGTATTTTCCTGCACTTCCTCTCCACTTCTCTCTCTTCTCTTTGCGTAGTAGCAGTAAGACACTGGTTGGCATGCCGGCGCGGCTTATCCACTGGTTGTGTTAGTGTTTTGGGAAGGCTTTGTAATTGGAGCCGAGTCGTTATCTTTAGCCAGAGCCGAGCTGAGCAGAGCCCAGGCCAGACCAGACATTAACTCATACTTTCACTCTAACTCAAGCAGGAAATGGGAGTATTTTATAATGTCATCCACTCTGTCATGAACACAATCGCTCAGTACTCTCTGTAAACTATCACAGGGGACGCCGGTTCAAGGCTCAAGGATATTGATGTTTCTCTGTTCTCAGGGCAAGAAAAAAAAAATCTATATAGCGTGTGTATCACATCGACACATATGTGTAATTATTTTACATGGCACAGGCACAGAGGCAATGGATTAGAAAGACAGTGTGTGAGAGGAGAAGCTTGAACTGTGCGTCTGCTAAATTTATCATGAGGCCTTTGGGAGCGTTGAAATGAGAACAGTGGCCTATTACTGCTAAGAAGGTGTTTTATTGAGAATACGCCGACATACCACCCCAGGGAGAGTGCCGGGGGAGAAGAGTGTGGCCATAGCCTAAACCACTTTGTGCATGTGTGTGTGTCGAGTGCGTGCATGCAGTTGTAAGCAACGTGCCTGCACGTCACTGTCTTTTTGTGTGTGAGCCGTCTTGATGGTGTCAGATAGAAATAAAGGCGTCCTTTTCTTCCACTTAATTATTCACTATGAAATGTATTGGAATTGTCACTTTTGACACTTGAGGTGTCCCAGTCAATAATTTATATAGGTCAGGCCAGCTTAGTAGGGCTCATTGTTAGTTATTAGCAGATGAGAGCAGTGGCTTGTTATGCAGGCGCTCTGTTTATTTTACCAGTGTGTTTGTGGACTGGAATGCGTCCCATGAACATTCCTTCATCCTTGGCCAAGGGTTTATAGCTGTTGATATGAGCTGTGTTTTAGAGCTCTGTTATTCAGCTCTGTGTTTATTGTCATGATAATTAACAAAGTGAGGTGTTAATCTCGCCTCATGCCTTTCCTCTAATTCTTTGTTAAGTGGGTTGCACAAGTTAGTGAACCTGGTTTTATTGTTATTACTTAAAGTAGGTCTGATTAACAGCACATTGTTCTTTATATTTTTTATGTATGTATAGAATGAAATGTACTCACAGTTGACAGTTGGATAAATACTGCTAAAGGTAAGATATGTTCAGTTAGAAGCTTCAGGCTTCTTATCCTGCCTTCTCTCTCTCCTGGTGACTTCAGTAGGATCTCCAGTAGGTGGCAGAGTCCTGTTTTCCTCTCCTGTCTTCTCCCCTTACCGGAGTGCACATGGGTGTTAAAGAGTGTGATGATATTATGACAGCTAATTGCTCTCATTGGGATGGAGTTGGATGGATTGCTTGGTAGCTGGTGTAATGTTAGCTATTAATGTAAGTGGTTTTAGCTTGTCTGGGGCCAAATTGTAGGATAAGCGTTTAAAAACTGAGGAAAAAGTTTATGCTGCTGTGGTTGATTTTATGACCAAGCACACACAAAGTTAATATATTGCAACTTGTTGCGTGCATAACATTAGTGGAGGAAATACAAGGCAAAACAAACTGTTCTGATAAATACATAATTTTTGACTTAAATAAAATACATTTGTTATTGTCTCAGCTTGAGAAATTTGAAAAGGAAGAAAAAGTCTAAATAACTACAAAGAATTATTTGTGCATTTGTTGTTTTCAGCATGTGAAATGAGTTGTTTCTTTGTTCCAACACTGTAAACAATTCCATTTAGCAGAACAATAAAGGGGCTGATAGCGGGGGCCAGCTTTCTTTCTTTCCGCTGGATAGCTGTGTTTACTTATCTGTTGTTTAATTAAAGGGCCTCTTTTCTTTAGGCTCCCATTGTTTCAATTGCACGGCCGGAGTCCCGGCAGGGGTCAAAGGGTTAACAGCCGTCAACTGTGTCTTTTTCTTCTTTTTTTTTTCTTTAAAGGGGCCCCCACACAAAGGCACGGGTTCACCTGCAGCCCAGCCCGCGGCTTCCCTATTGTGTGGCCCCATTTGAATTGATTATGTTTAGAGGGCTGGTTGTGATTGGTGGAGAAGGGCGTGGTTGATTGGATAGTTTTGTATCTTGTCAGCCAGGGAGCAACCTTGCGCGTGCAATCTGTCTGTATCCCGAGGAAGGTTGGAGACTCCACAGCACAGCACAGCACAGCGGCGCTTGTTCTTAGCCTCCCTGCCTGCCAGCCTGTGTGCCTCTACCTCTCCCTATCGCTCTCTCTCTCTCACTCTCTCTCCCTCTCTCTCTCTTTCCCTCTCCGCTCTGCTCTCCGCTCTGCTTCACTCCACACCGCGTGGCCCAGCACTCTGTTTACCCTGCCAGCTAAATGGAGTTTGTCAGGTTTGTCAATATGATTGATTTCTGTGATTTTGCCAGCTTTCTTGTGTTAAAAAAAAAAAACTTGACAATTTAATTTGACCGGGGAAAAAGCGAAAAGGAGGCTTATTGTCTGTCTATTGTTGATGTTCTATCATTGTAATTGGTTAATTTTGTCATGCAGTTTGTATGAGTGGAGTAGTTATCCTGGTTTTACTTTGCCGTTGAGACGCTGACAGTTTACAGTCTAGTCCTGACAGGAGAGACACAGTAAGCAGGTGTCATGTACATTAGGTTTACTGTATCAGAATGTGTTGCATTTCAAAACAAGACTGTGTGGATTAGTAGCTTCTGTTTTTGTGTGTATTGTGCTGTTGATGGTTTTGAGCATTTTACTTTTAGTTCAAGCAAAAGTTTCTTTTGCTCTGCTTGTTTGTCAGTTACTGTGTTAGATACCTAACCATTTACATTAAGTTTCTGTCTGTCATTTATGCTGTTTGTTTAGTTTTGTTTACTTTGCTGATAGTGAGCTAACCAGTTGAGCAGGATCCGGTACTGCACTGTATGCTGTCTGAATTATGGAAAGTTCTAGGAAAAACAGGAGACAGGTTTGCCTTCTCTTTTACATTGTTGCTTTGCTCAGAAAATGGTTATATTATTTCTTTATTGTTGGAGTATTTCCAGGGTAAGGCATTTAAATAATGCTGAAGGTCTTTTATTTTCTGTTACACATTAGGTTTTGCTGCTTGTATATTTAGTGATGAATTGTTCCTCTGAGTTAATGAGTGCTGGTCAGACTTTGCCTGCTCTCAGGCTATGGCCTGGACTAATCCTCACTCTCCTCATGGTGTCACAGTGAATTAAGACAGGCTGGCACAGCTCTATATTTGACACCGTCACCACAAAACCACGTTAGAGACACGCTGTCACTCCAAATGTCATCGCTCATATCTTCCTGAAAAGTTAGAGTGTGTGAATGTTTGTACGTGCATGTGTGTGTTTGCGTGTGTCTTTACTTGCAACAAAGGGATTGCGGAGTGCATTTAGGAGGGAAAGTTGTGGTAATTTTCTTCCATTTTTTCTGCTGTCAACTTTGAGTCCTGTTTGAAAGCTTTGAGGTTTTACACAGAAGACAGCTATTGACTTTCTGTTGTTTAATGACCTCAAGTATTTTTATTGCAGTCATGTTTAAGTAATGCAACCATAGAAAAGACTCACATGTGATTAACTTTTTCAGAGTTGTCCTTTTGTTTTTGTCTGTTCGCACTCACCATTTAGCTGAAACTTTTTTTTTTGCGGGTGCAATGTTTCAGCACCCTTGCATCAGTGCTAAGGAAGTGGGTGCCTGAAAGAAAGCAGAGATGTAAGAGAGTAGTGGAGGAGAATATCAGATGGTTGAGGAGGGGGAGAGCGAAGCTTATACAGCGGCAGCGTGCACCGTAATGCCGTGCAGCTGTGCCGAGACTCGCAGTTTGGGAGAGCTGGAGTGCGAGCTGATTGGGTTGACAGTTTGTAATCAAAGTTGATTTATTGTTCATTAGTAGTGCATTAGCCCTTTCAGGCAGGGGCGTTATTTGTGCAGTGGCCTGTCAAGGCGAGGGGCTGCCAGCACCTGTCATTTCTAAACCATGACATAGGCAACCAGATATTAGCTGTGTACCCGGAGAGGGGGGCACAAGGGGGGTAGCCGCCAGAGCCTCACGGCTCGCCGGGATATCCTTTACAGGGACGGTCTCTGCTTTGTACCGGAGCAGGCAGGCAAGACAGAGAGGAGAGACGGGGGAATAGTTTAGCAGTGATATAGTGAGCCACCAGCTGCTCTCTGCTCTCTCCCTGGCTTTCTCTCACTAAAACATGTTTTTACTTGAAAAAGGCTTTCATTCATTTTTTTTTTTTAAGGGTCATTACTGCTCGGAGTGTGTGCGTCTCTGTTTCAGATTGGGAGATTAACTCTACACTTGAGATGCCATGTGTTTCAAAGGGTTGAGATGGTCGGATAATGATGAGATTACACGGTGTAGAGTGTTTTATGGCAGCAGGTCTTTTTCACCACTCGTCTCTGTCACAACCTATATATTTTAAAACAATAAGGGCTGTGAGGGTATTGACATGTTGCTCCTAGAAAATAAGGGTGGACCATTCGGGTTGTGTGTGGACATGAACAAGTTTGACATTTCCGGATTTTTAGTTAATGCCATAAACCTCGCTGCTGACTTTAAATATATTTTCTCTGTCTTTTTATTAATTGACTGTACACTTTTTATGAGTCACATAACACAACAACATTAAGAGTGTCAAGAAGCAACACAGTTTGTGGCCCTCTTGTCTGCCGTCATGGAAACAAGGATTAGTTTTGTGTTGCTGGTGTGCAGAGAATAGAAACAATTTGCACGAGGATGTGTCAGCCATTGTCTTTTGACTACGGTTTGATTTGAAAGGGATTTTAGAGGCTGTGATCTTAATTAAATCTCAACTGACTCAAATAATGCATCTGAAGACGTGCATCGTTGCGTAACTGTGTCGAGCTGGTAAACCATAGATCACGGGGGCACCAGTTCACCCCAACAGTGATTGTGAGGCGTTTCCAGGAAAGGTGAAAACAGCGGTGTGGAGGATAGTAGTCTTTGCCCCGGGGTTTGTGAACCAGGTTTCAGAACTCAGATGCCTTGTGGCTGTGAAATACACCCTTGGAGGTGTGGCTTGAAAGGTCAAAAAGAGTGACAGGACATTGAGTCACACATCAAATTGAAAGAGAGCTTTAGGTGATTTGTTTTTTGTTTTTTGTTTTTTTGTTTTGTTGTTTTGTTTTTGTGAACCTGAATATCTTTTTTATCTTGTTTGTGTTTGAAAAAGCTCAATTCTAAAACAAGTAAATATATATAACTGCATAACGTTTTTTTTTCATTGATTTTATTTATTGTAGAATAAAATAACAAATTATTTCCTGAAATACAAATTATCAATTTAGAATGATGGTGTTGCCCTATGTGTGTGTGTGTGTGTGTGTGTGTGTGTGTGTGTGTGTGTGTGTGTGTGTGTGTGTGTGTGTGTGTGTGTGTGTGTGTGTGTGTGTGTGTGCGCGGTGGTGGTGGGGGGTGCCCTATGTGCTCTCCCCTCAGCAGTGGTCACCTGCAGTGGTGGCTGCCTCTAGTGTGGGAAACAGCGTCCAGCTCGCAGCTCAGCTGTTATTGTTGGGGTGAGAGCTTGCTCACTTCGCCGTGCAGTTTGTTTGTTTAAACCCGACACTGGGACCAGCTCCGGCCAAAACCTGTTTGTTTGTAGTCGAGAAAGTTAATTAAAATGCAATCTCAACTTTTGTTTTTACAGTTGCTGCAAATCATTTGAGCCCCAGCCCCCCCTCGCCCTCGCATCCCTATACCTAATTCTGCATATATAGTGTATGGAGACAGAATGGGGCTGTGATTATCCTGTTTATCTGAGCTGTAAACATTTTTAAAGCAGCCTGATTGTGGATGACGAGGAAGGAATTAAGGAGGTCTTGACACTCTTAACACAAGTAGGGATGGGTGGCTGTCATGATTTTTTAAAATGTTTTAGGCTTACTGAAGAATCCAAAAAGTGTTGTTATGTACACAAATTATGTTTTGTAACAATTTATAAATCAACATTATTATTATTATTATTATATTATTATTATTATTATTATTATTATTATTATTATTATTATTATAGGAAAAGGTTATTGGTGTGAATATACTGCATCTATTTTCTAAACGTTCTCCACCTCAGAGATTTCAATCAACCTGAATGGGTAATATGGAATTAGTCTTTCCAGTCTTGCAGACGACTAATTATGTTCACACATCACTTAAGTACAATAGCTCCCGTGAAATCCTCATTTCGGCGACATTTTCATGCAGGAGATCATAGTCAGGATGGGAAGTCGTTTCCTTGCGCCACTGCAGGCCAAGGTAAAACAACAGCATCAAACGGACTAGGCTCTGTGATTTCTCTAGGGCTCGTTATTTCTTTCTTTTTCTTTTTCTTTTTTTTTTTTACTTCTCAATTCCATTTGATGCCCCTACAAAACAAGATGACCCCAGGGAGCACAAATGAAATTTTGATAATTCTGTCTCTTTCTTTTTTTTTTCCTTTCTTTTTTTTTCTTTTAACCAAGCTGCACCTTTGCGGCCAGTGAAACGTCTGTGTCGGTCTCGCTGACGTTCACCTCCTTGTCCCTCATTTCTGTTCCTCTTAATTGCCTCAGTGTCGGGGAAAGGGGCTATCTCACAGCCTCTTTCACCCCTACTCTTTTTCACCAGGCTTTGACCTCTGACTTGTGATAGGAGGGGGTGCTCAGGGAGCGTCTTCATTAACTCTGAATCAGTGACTCTCCTACGTTTTCAGATGTGCGGTTTGTGTTCCATCATTAGATTATCATATTTTGTGTTTTTTCTCTGGAGTAGTGATACACAAAGAGATGCTTACTGCAGGTGTCTTTTAGTGACAAATGCTTCCTATACTGTGTGTGTGTGTGTGTGTGTGTGTGTGTGTGTGTGTGTGTGTGTGTGTGTGTGTGTGTGTGCACTGATGCATAGTCAGATGTAGTATAGAGAATTATAATGTGAATGAAACGAAGGATCCCCATCTTTGATAAAAGGAATATTATGACATTGTTTTTAAATTGAAAAAAAATTGATATGTTTAAATTAACGATGTTTCATTTTATTTTTTAAATATTTTGTTATTTCATATACATTTCTTTACTGAATATACAGTGCAAGCATTTTCTTACTCCATATGGAAAATATGGTTTTGCTCCTGTTATGAGCTGCACATGTGCCTGTATGTGCTTGTGACAGTTAACATGCCTTAGTTTAGATTTGTGCATGTGTGTGTGTTTGGCCAGCAGGCCTGTGCTGGTACAGTATATTGCCTCCAGTCACTCTGCAGCTGTGTGAGAATGTTCCAGGTTTGAATGTTTATGTATGGGAGGCACCTGGAGAGCACCACACCTTCGCGAAATTCATAAACGTCAGCTATTTCTGGCATCCTCAGAATGTCCTCTTTTTCACACCCTCATATTGCTACAGTAGATTAGAGCTGGGCTTGGTGGATCCCTCCAGTTATTAGCCCAGTACGAGTCTCCTTTTAGACTATCTTTAGATGGTGATATATTTTGTGGATCATCTGGAGTCGTGATGTTATCCAAGAGATAAGGGAGTGCACCATATGGGAGTGCTCTAAATGGCAACTGGCGTCCTGTGTTTGCGTTAAATGGGCATGATACAGCGGCCAGGGCAATATTTTTCAGTTAAAGTGCTCCCTCCCGCCCTTCCTCTCAATAGGATCCAGTCTTAGGCAGATTTTCACTCCTTCAGCACAGGATTAAATGGTAGTAGTTACATTGATCAATAGGTTAAGAAGCATACAATCCCTCTTGTTGCTAATGACCTCAGTAGTAATGGGTAATAAAATGGGGGTCTGTAATAGCCTCTTGCTGGGGCTGTGCACAGAGGAAGCTGCTCTAGCTGTAGTTACTGTGAGCCAGACGCTTCTGACAAGGCGAAGTGTGAAAGCATGATGAGATATACACCCAAGGTGTAAAGAATTAAGACAGTTAAATTGAAGGAAATCTGTAATGAAATTGGCAGCTATTGAGAGCTGGTTAAGTGTGTAAAAATCTCTGTGTTAACTTGGAGTTTGCTCTCCCTTTTTTTCACATCACACTCTATATAATATGGCATGACAAAATGATTATACATTTGAAAATAAGACCAAATTTACAGCTTTAACACGGTAGTAAAAAATAGAGCATGACAAGTATGGAGTAGATTTTTAATGCTTGCAGATAAAGTAAAGCTTCAAAAAAAAAAAAGGGGGGGGGAGGCATTATTATTTATCCACGGTGTGCGCGGGGGGTAAATGTCATGTTAAGACAGGAACTATATATCACATCACGTATGGCGCTTGCATGTCACCAAGACAGGGCTGCTTGGTTGACCTTCAAAATAGTTCATCAGAATTAGCAATGCCCAGAAAAAAGGACTTCAGTGGATAATGACTGTGAAATTAGGAAATGGGAGGCCGGGGCTATGCAAATGACAGGACAAGTCATGTGCAAAAGTCAAGATGAACTGCATATTAAGACATAATACAGGGGGGAATTAATATTGCATTTTCCTCCTCGCGCTCCTACGCCTGGTGATGGCGATGAGAAATGTGAAGTGTGTGTTGGTCCTGGGTGGGGCTAAAAACCTCCTCCGTTCTCTTGAGGCTGGGAGAAGACAGCACAGTGTAGTCTGGCACTGCTCAATAAAGTTAACGGAGAGCATCAAAGCTGCTCTGTCCTATTTGACACCGCTGCCCTTTCCTCTGAATTTGCAGCACAAGCTGTTCATTATGGCAGTGCTTTGTTTTTGTTTTATGCTACAGTGGGGAGGATGAATAAGGTGATATGCATGCAGGGTGTGTGTCAAGAAAAGCCCCTTAGTTACCGGAAGAGGTCTTAAACAGCAAAATTACATTCAGAAATGCATGAAAAATTCAAAGGGTGTCATTAGCTATAAGGCGGCCACACAATTTGGGTAACCTTGGTGAAGACAGACTGTCACCCGCTATGTCCACTCTATCAGCTGCTGACATCAGCCCGGGAGACACAAAGCACATTTTAACACACACACTTACGCACATAATATATACATGCACGTACACAAAAGAAGGATCGCCAAAACATGTTAACAACTGCAAAGGCGCTGCACTATCAAGTTCATCTTAGTTGCCGTTTGTCATCCGAATGTCAAGGAAAGGAGCTTTTAATGGTATTGCACATCATAGCAGTGAGTGGCAGCATCCAGACACACTCTGAGTCCCCTATGCCGCCGGAGCAATTAAGGCACCCTGACAACTGTGGGGGCTCTTTCAGTGTCACAACAAATCACTTGTTTTGAGGAGTCATGCACTCACACCTTTCTGCTGGGAGTTAGTTAGAGGCCTGCGTGTTCTTCACCGTGGCTCCTCCTCCAGGCACTCTACATCTTCACAATAATAGATCGCTGTTGACAGCGTCTCTAATGAAATCTTCTCACATGACATGTCGTGCGTGCGCGATGAGCCAACCGCAGCATTTTTTTGAGGCAATCTTTTAACGTCCTCAGGTATGGCATATTTGCCCCTTTGTATAAACGGTGTGCCACAAGAAGCGGATGATAGCCGATGTTTTTGAGTGTTGTTGTGAGTAAGAGGGGAAAGTTGGAGGATGGAGGCTGGGGTGGATATACGCTGGACGTTTGCTCCACAGGCATGATCCACGCCTGGCTGTCTTGTGTCCTTTAACCCGCCTCAGTCTGGTGTGGTGTCATAACGGTTTGAGGGGTTGAAAATGTGTGTTTGTGTGTTTGTTTGAGGGCGTGTGCAGCTTGTAACACATCAAGATGACACTTGAGATGAATTAATAGAATCTAGTCTAAAGCAAGGGGCATACATTATATAATATATATTTATATATGTTTTTGTTGAGCAGTATTTGTCCCAGGCAACAGCTTTCAGTTTTTTCATATTTGATCAGAGTTTGTCAATAATGCCCAACCTTTTGACTATTGCATGCTGGGATAGGCTTTAGCCAACTTGGCTCGTATTTCCTGCATTAATTCTATACTGTGTTCGTTTTTTTTGACACGTCTCTGCTTGTTTTGTGTGCAGGTTCCAGTTTCAGTGGCTATGATGACACCTCAAGTGATAACTCCACAGCAGATGCAGCAGATCCTTCAGCAGCAAGTCCTGAGCCCTCAGCAGCTCCAGGTTCTTCTCCAGCAGCAACAGGCCCTCATGTTACAGCAGGTAATGTACTGCTGATATTCATGAGTCATTTTGTCGGACAAGGCCTCACACGTCTTGAATGGTGGATGTCACAGTTTCGAATAAAACCCTTCTCGTGTATAGACAGCGTCTCACAAAGATAAATTCACTTTGAACTGCTACCCTTGTCTCTTTTCACAACCCGCAAAGACAACATTCCTCAAAGTATTGAAAATTCTCACTAAACCCACTGCTGAGCTCAATATGACTGACACACACTCACGCGTCGCCTTCTTGTCTCTTCTGCAGCAGCAACTCCAAGAATTCTACAAGAAGCAGCAGGAACAGCTCCACCTCCAACTTTTACAGCAGCAGCAGCAGCAGCAGCAGCAGCATCATGCAAGCAGCAAGCAGAGTAAAGAGGTAGGTTGACATCATTCCCAACCGCCTGCCATTACCAAACCCGTTGGCCAGACAGAGCATGGAAGGCATGTGTGCTCCTTCCCTCAACCCCATCTGCTTCCAGACTGTGGTTAAAGCGGAGAGGAGGGGGGGTGGGGGGGAATCAAGTGCACTCATGCTTCTGATTAGCATGTCAGACTTGCTGGATAAATGGTAACAACTGACTGATACTGTGCTAAGAATACAGTGT
The DNA here is from genome assembly GCF_905237075.1 of Dicentrarchus labrax. Lineage (NCBI taxonomy): Eukaryota > Metazoa > Chordata > Actinopteri > Moronidae > Dicentrarchus > Dicentrarchus labrax. The sequence continues at coordinate 10,620,582 of NW_026136711.1, forward strand.
CTCTTTCTCTGGAACCATCCGCACATTAAATGTGTAATATTTTATAGACCCTGAGCCTCAGTCCATTGTTTAGTTTTTTTCAAGTAAACAAGTGTCCTATGCAACAAAGAGATGACCGTTCCTGTGAGCCTCGTGTAGGACATAATGAAAGGCAGAAGGGAGAAAGGCAGGAACACAGAGCACATAAATCTGAGAGGCTTTTCTCGGTAATTAACATGGAAATGGCAGAGGAAGAGAAGGCATGTAATTGTGAGATATCAGTGCAGAGAGCGCTCCCAGCTTTGTTGCCTGTGTTGAGTTTTTTTTTTTCTCTCTCTCCATCTTTTTCGCTCTCTCACTCTCCTTCGCTCCCCTCCAGTACAGCAGGGCTTGCTCATAGGCAGCAGCTTAATGCGTGTTAATGACTGGGGGATACAGGCATCACTGTGGACAAAGCAAATTATTATTGTGCGGTCAGAAGAAGTTCAAAGACAATCTGGGAATATTTTTTTTTTTCCTCTTGTCCCCATTGAGTTCCATGTTTGGAGAGTGGAGGAAGCATAGAAAATTAAGCCCCGATGTTAAAAGCACACACATCCACGCATGCTCACGCTCACACACGTCCGTGTGCTGTCGAAGCTTCCAACTTCAAAGTCGTAGCTCCCTAATTAATGAACTGCGGGCTTCAGTTTGGACAAGTTGTGGCGTGATGCTCCCATAAATCAACATGACAGCAGAGCTCCTCGGCCTCAGATAGGGCCTGTCACCAAGTCGCATCTGATGTAAACAGTGGAGGAGCAAGGGAGAAAAGAGGGGGGAGGTGAGAGGCTGGTGGGGGGGAGGCAAGGAGGTGCAATTGATCAGTTGAATGGAGCATGAGAATAAAAGAAAAAACAACTTTTGAAGCATATTATGTATGATCACAGGAAATGGATGCAGCCTCGAGAGGCTCTCCCCCTCCGCCGATGTTTTCTTTCTCTCCCCATCCCTCTCTCTCTTTTCAGTCGCATTTTCTAGCAGCCATCAAAAGACAGAATAAGAATTACGCAGCGACTCCCCTGTGGCTGCCAGACAATAACCCCCTGTTGTTGCTTTGTGCCTCTTTTATTTTAAAGACATCAAAATTTAGTTTTTCAAAGATCTTTAACTTTATATTTGAAGCTTGACAATAAAGGCCTGCCAGTGCCACTCTTTATCATTTGTCAGCGACTGTATTTTTCTCTCCCTCGTGCCACTTCTTGTTAACCTCTTATTTGGTCTATTGGGTCTGGTTTTTTTTTCATGTGTCTGCATGCTGGGAGCGCACAGGAGCTCCTGTCAGCTGATGGGACCAGAAGAAAAAAAATGTGAAGGGGAGAGTGTTAAATTCATTTGCAATACTCGATTTTTCTTTCTTCCCTTTTTTCTGAAAAGCCACCCTCTATTTATTTAGCGTTTTGATGAAAGACATTGTTCCCTGTGAACTCCCACCCCCGTAGCACCATTATCTTTGTCTCAGGCTGTCAGGGAGAACAGAAAACCACTGAAGACTTGAAGAAACTTCTCACACACTGATGGAAGGGAGAAAACAAGCAACCACCTTTCATAAATAGCACAGATCAGAGAAGATCACAGGCCACCTGCATGCCAAATTTCACCTAGACCTCTGTGAGATCTCTATCACGTCTCTCTCTCACTTTTCCCTCCGCTCACTCCTGGGCTAGATCACACATGTGACTGTGAATGAACATGGTCACTCCTCAATTATGAACCTCCACCATCCACTGTCAACGCGCCTTCTCGCCCCTGATTGATCCGATGAGACGACCCGGCCCGCTGTAATACACCGGTGCTGCCCAGAGCTTTTATTTTTAGTGAGCCAGTGCAGGAGCAGCAGTGCAGGGTGTGGGGCAGGAGGAGGGGAGGAGAGGAAGGGAAAGGAAGGCCGCTAGACCCCTTTTGACAAGCCGAACGGGGGTGGGCAGAGGGGACGCGTTTTATCTGGCCGCTTCAGAGCCGCCAGCGAGTGACCTGACAGCCACGTTGCAGCGAGACCTTTTTTGTATGCAGTCAATTGTGAGAAGTAAACAAAGTGGTGCATCCTGTGTTTGGTAACAGGGTGCGGTGCACAGCTTGGCAGCCCCTGCACTGCTTTTAGTGCCCCCACCTCTCCTCCCCCCGCTTGACAACTGGCCTTGTGTACCCATAAACAGGCCTAGTGTGCCACTGAGTCTCAGGCTTGCTTCTTTTATCTTTATCTTTTAGAAAATACAGAAGGTGTCCTGATACATGGTGTTGTTTAATTGGTAATGATAGGCATTTTGGAGTTGTTGAGAGCAGGAATTGATGAAAGGGTTAAAAGTCATCTCTCTCCTCTGTGCCCCTGTTATCTAAATAACATCTCTCATTTGTTTTGACTCATAGGAGATTGGGGATATTAGATAATTTCCTTCTATTTATTATTCTGACTTTGTCTTTTTCTGCTTTCCATTTTCTCCTCTGCTCTCATATCACTTTTTCATCCTATCAGAGTTCACACGTTTCACTTAGCAGAGCCAAAACGTTCCCCCTAACCCCTAAATCAGTAAAGACACGCCAGCTTTTCATTAAAAACTTCTCGATGAAACAGCCACAGTGCAGTTAGATAAACAAAACAGCCGTGTCTCAGCCAGTCCACAGTGTGTGATGGAACAAAGCTCGCTGCGCTGGCTGGTGGGAGAGTGTATCCCTGAGCTCAGCGCCATGCCTGGGAGAGTTGTGAGAGTTGCTGGGGTGGTTATTAAGCACTTTGATTTAGTCACACGTTGTTTGCTGAATTATGAATGGCTGTAATTAAATTCCTGTGGCTCTTATTATGAATGATTAACTATGTTGTTTCATTGTTTGTCATTTGCCTCCCGACTCCTCGTTAATTAAGAGAGAGAGATGTATACGCTACCTGTCTTAAGTGGGCCCAGACTAACCCACAGTAAAGAAAAAAATTATGAAAATTACAGCCTGCTATTGTGTGTGAGCACACGCTAAATCCATTCATTTTATTATTTTAAGAATTAAAGGGTTTTTCTAAAGTGTTAAATTTTACAACCTGAACTATGAACTTTGTGACCTCGCACTTTAAAAATGTCTTTCTTCAAAGGAATACATGAATCCAATGTACAAACCAGAAATTCAGCTTTACATGTTTGCACTGGCTGTTATGCTTTTATATATGTGTGTTTGCTGATGGTGTGCCTCTTTATCTTTGTCTGTGTTTATGTGTGTGTGTGCCACCAGCAGCAGGTGTCAGCACAGCAGTTGGCCTTCCAGCAGCAGCTCCTGCAGGTCCAGCAGGTCCAGCAGCAGCATCTGCTCAACCTTCAGAGGCAAGGGCTGCTCACAATCCAGCCTGGACAGACCGGCCTGCCGCTGCACTCCCTCACTCAGGGTCAGTACCTAAAATCACAGCACCGTACTGAACTACAGCACTTTGTCAAATCTCCTGTCCATCAGTCCTCAACTTCTCAACAGGAGCATTTGTGGTAACAAAACACCTCCTATTACCTCCAGTATAGAGTGCTGCAGGAATGAGTCTGTGGTTAATACTATAATACTATAACTATAATAAAAAATTAGAAAAAAATGTTTTTCACATTTTGTTCTACAGCATAAAATACTCAAGTGAATACCCAATCTTTGAACTTTGAAGCTTTTACGTGTCTTATAAAAGGCAGTTGCTAGCAAGTGACTAAATGAGACTACAGATGTTTTTGGTAACATTAAACATCAGTAGGCCTACGCCAAACTCAAAGACTTCTCTACTCACTAGTTCGCCTTTACAGTCTTGTTGTGTTTATACTCGCACTCTTGCTAACTATGCTAAATCACTCAGTGGTAGTGACATTGAACACCACAGTATAGTTTGTTTATAGCCTTACGTTAGCTTTTTAATTCTGGCGATAGCATTTAAGCTTAAAAAATCATAAATGTGGTGCAAATTTGTGAGGATTATCTTGCTGAATAAAACGTGTAAGTATAACAAACCTTTGTTTGCCACAGAGCTTATTTTCTGCAACAATCCAAAATCCAATGGAAAAATCCCATTGGCTTATTGTCAAAGGAACCATTGAGATTCTAACTTCCAGGTTGGCCTACAAAAATACATCATCCCTGCAGCACTCCATATAACATATGCTGCCTGCTGTTGAGTACATATTAGAGCCTGGGTTACAAAAAACAGCGGACATTAGGGTTATGCATCTGATATATTGGATGATACTGGCCTTGTATTTAAAAATATTGGTCAGTTGATTTCCTCCACCTGTTATAATGGGAGTTGTTCCCTGAACATAACTTTTGTTTTTGTTTTTCTTAAGAAAAACTATCTTACCTGATAACACTCATTTTTTAAGAGTCACATGATCATCATAAATACAAATGTTTTACAGGCCTTTAATCCCTTAACAGTTGTGGGAGAAACATTTGACTTTTTTGGCACACAGATGTTCCTGTTCATACTGATCTCATACAAAAACGATAAGCAGCCAGACTGTTAAAATATTAGTATTCCTATGTGTCTTCAAAGACCTTAATGAGATTACTTTGCCTTTGACTTCTGTCGTGCAGAGCTGTTGGTGTGGCATTGTAGAAATCTGTAAGGTTTTCAGATACCAGTTTTTGCAACTTGTGTGGGTGTATATCTCTGTATATTCAGCGTGGTTAAATCTGCTACTGTTATTGCTGTCCTCTACAATACCGGTGCAAATTTGCTTAGTCAAAGTGAACAATGCACCACTTAAGTAAGTAACCACATACTCTACGTGGTTTCACTGATTCAGGGCACACCTATTGTGAATCCTCGCTCAACACTTCCCCTTCAATTTACTAAATGGCATCTTATACTTCAGGTGTTTCTGGTTCTGGCATGCTACACTCTCTTTGTCATCATCCTGGAGTTTAGCAGTAGTGATATATCCCCCGGTTTAAAAATGGAGATAGAGTTTGATGCCCACACTTTGTCCTTGAACTCTCTGCCCCATGTCTGTGATTGGCATCCTGGTGGCAGTCTCCTTCAGCCTGGAGGAAGACTGGATCTATTGTTCGTAAACTGCCAGTGAACTTGTCATTGTGAAACTGCCTGTTACTTGATAGGGAGTCAATACTTGTTGTTTGGCCAGGAAGTTTATTTCTTTATTTATTCTTTTAATATTTTGTTAAGGAGTGGTCGCCCTGTGACAAAGACGGCGTCACAAGGGTTTTTAGAACATGACATTGACTATTCATTCCCAGCTAAGACAAACAGTTTTGAAATAACAAGATAAGGGCGATAAAAACGGGAGGCTTTGGGGGGGTGCTTAGGTAATAGGCAAACACAAACAGGGTTTGTACAGTGGTGTTATTGTTTGGACTGGGTATGGAATCACTCATCCACTTGCAGACGATTGCCATGGGCACAGGCGTGGAGCGCTGCTGTGTTGTGAGTGTGCTTTGCTGAATTGCTCTGTGTCAGATGTCTGGCAAACACACACGCCTTGAGTAAAGCATTATATGGGCAATATGACTAGGTGCTGTACTCTTGATGGATTTCACAACAGCCCCAGAACATCCTGTTTATACTGTGCCATCATCAAATACCTCCAAGTCATCTCACCTTATCAAGAGAGGAGATCTGTTAAATTTATATCCTTTTATATAAATCAGTTTTCAATACACACTTACACTTTTTAAATCTCTTTCAAAGAATACTTAGATGAAATCTTACTTTTATTTCTGAATGAGAAAATCATTATTCAAATTTTGTGATTGTCCACCATCAACAATGTATTGAAATGAATTGTACTCAATACTGAGGGGATCCTTTTTTGAAGGTGTCATTTGCATAAATATCAAGATGAGGAACTGAATCTGCCTGTGCACAATCTGTGTTTTGTTTCAGTTTGTCACGACCAGTCGAACCTGGTTGGTTTGCCCTTGCAATCCATCGATGGTTAACTCTGTGCCTCCGACAGCTGTTACAACACTTAGGCTAGTGCTCCAGGCCCCCAGTTTGTCTTCCTATTCTACACATTTTCTGCTTGACTGTTTGAAGTTATTGATGACCTTTCTGTTTTCCACATCACTAAACTCTTTCATGCATCAGCGGGCCAGGCCTATGGTGCTCAGATCTAATCTGCAATATTCAGCTAGCAGTTAGTGGCTGCGTCGGAAGTGATGAGTTGATCTGCTCTGTTTGGGTCCTGGTGATTATGGATTCAAACTTCGGGGGCAGTAAATTGGCATGACTTTTTAACTGATGATTTTTATTTCTTTCATTTCAAAGTGTAGATATCAATATCATTATTTCAAAAAGCCCCTGTTATCACATGCAATCCTCAGTGTCGGTTTTTTTTCATGTGCTGAGACAATGAAAGGAACAAAAGGTTTCCAAATAATAGGTCACTGTAACAGTCATTAAGGAAGAGTAGGTGTGGAATCTGCAGTTGTGTTTACGGCACTATTATGCAGTTTACAGCTCATTTTTGCATCAGTCTCCTGCTCAGTTACACTGTTGGCTGAGACAGATTAATCACAGTGGGGTTTTTTTTCTGCCAAAACGATGGACTGAAGGAATGCATTTGAATTAGCTTTTCAAAAATTTGATAGCACTAATTAAGTATAAACTTGTAGATAGGCGTTTTGAGTGAAAAACAATTGCTCACATTATCTGCAGTATAATTTGTTTCTCTTGTCGTAAATTCTTTTGACATTAATGTTCAAAGTCTTGGAAGCGGCCAGACGGTATCTGTTATAAATTACAACAATGTGTTTGGGGAGGATATAACTCTCATAAATATAAATTTGATCCCCCCCACCCCCCTACAAAAAGCCTGTCCTCTTGACCTGATAAGTGAGTCAGGCTCACGTTGCTCAGGTGTTGTATGAGTGTGTGTTTGCATGTTTATGCACATCTGTGGCTGTGTGTGTCACAGTGGTGGGCAGTGTTTGTGCACGTCCTGGCTAAAACGGCCACTCGCCCTCCGAGGTTCCTCTGCAAGAGAGTGCGTTCTTGTAGCTGAACAACATCATTTAAACTGTCTCGCAGAGGCCAGTGGGACAGTGACAAGACAAATTTGTCGGTAATATGAAAGCAAAGAATGTGGCGAGCCATGAAGTGCTCACAGAACAGCAGCACATCAGGGACAGCGGTGGGTAATGCGGCTGACCTGTCAGTGATTGATACGTCCAGCAGTGGGCTACTGGTAATAGTTCCAGCAGCATTAGGACAGGACATATTTCAGGCCTAAGGGGTGCATATCAGCAGGCCAGTGATTACGGCAACATAAACAGGGGTGCAGTAAAGGTCCCAGCCTGACGGAACAATAAACTAATAGCGATGTCACTGTCCCCCCATGGCACCGGCACTGTGTGTGAGAAGTAACAGCTCGGTTTAAAGAGCCCGGAGCACAAGGGGCCATTTTTTATTTGGGGGATGATGGCCTGCAACTGATGTCATTATGAACCTTAAATCAACTTTCTGCTTGCTTGAACATGGTCACCTGGGTACAGGGGGACAAGGACAGGAAAAGGTTGAAGAGCTCGGCCTGTCTCGGTGCCAGAGCTACCTGCAGAGGTAAAATTGAGTTGGGAGGCCGGTGATCAATCAAGTGTCCCAACAACATACATTTTTTAGAGTGCTTGTCCGTATTTCCCAGTCGTAATGAGTGAAATAGTTGTGTTGAAAAATGGAAAGAGGAAAGATAAACCAATCCGGCATTTAAAGGATGGACAAACTGGGGACCCAAGGAAGAGGATTTACAGATCAATGTCATTACGTGTCCAACAGTAATCAGATGGAAAGAAACCCAATGCATTTTGTCCAAACACAAAATATAATACCCTCTGAGACATTTGTGTAATGGTATTTTATTGTCATTTATGTGGAATCATGAGCCATAGCTGTTGTTGCGTTTGAAGAGGTTAGGGTTAGATAGGAGTACCAAGAGGGAAGAGGCGAACAGAGAGCAATAAAACTACAGACTAGATCCAGAAAGAGACAGCCTGGTCCCACTCCGTTACCTCTCTCATCAGACCGGTCTATCCGCTGCGGTTTCATCTGAGTAAACAGTGGTGTCGGGGTCACCAGGACTGCTGGGTAATTGAGCCAGTGTGGGCCGCCCTGTCAAGCACATCGGCTAAAAATACATCGCCCACTGTCACCGGGCACCAAGTGGGGGAAAATGATTGTTCCCGCTGTCGGAGCGCAGGACACTCGCATCACCAGTGACCTTCCGCTTCCAAACCAGCCATCGTAGAAACAAAAAAAGACTTTTCCTCCAAAGTCTCCTTAAGCTATCAAAACAACAATGGATCCTTTGATAATGCAACTGGAAATCAGCAAGCAGTGGATTAGCATGCTATAACACAGAGCGCAATATTAAGCATGTTTAGCCTGTCATGGACGTGCACTTCGATTAGGGCACATCAAGGCATTGAAGAGAATAAGGGAGAATACAGGCAGGCAGAATGGAGCGAGGGTGTTGAAATATTCCAATGAGGAAAGACGCTCCTTGGAACGTGGAAAGGTTATTGATTTGTCCTGTAATCATTTCCTGCTCTTTGATATGCAAACGATCTAGTGTGAATTTACAGCAATCCTATCAGACTCATTTCACAGTTCTTAGCCCCTGCGTCTCTCCGGAGTCCTCCGCCTCATTAGGCCAATGTTCTCCATTACCAGCATAATTAAAATCTTTAGTAGCTTATCAAATTAAAAATATTTTTGCTGATCGTATTGAGATCTTCACCTCACAGTTATTTGCCACAACAGGAATAAATTAAGACTAAGCATTTTGCACACAATGTGTTACAATCTGCTGCTTGAAAGGAGCACTTCTGGTATCTATAGAGCTGGTGATGAGAAACGGGGGGGGGATCCGGAGAATATAAACCCAAGTAGATAAGCATGTGCAAATCATCTTTCATTTGCCAGTGCTCATTTTGAGAATGGATTTAATTAATTGTAATGTTAAACGAGTGGTCTTGCCCGTTTGCTCTGTGGTTAAATTCACCACATATCCGAGGGCTTCTTTCACCATACTTAAAATATGTGGCTTATTTAACCACAGAATTTGAATTCCCAATACAAATCCACTCATATTCCCCTGTTAGATCTTTCAGTATACTATTAAAATAAGAGTTGTCCAGGGAAGTATGTTTTGACTGAAAATACAAATAGCCACAGATTTTGCTCCCATGAGGCTTAATCTTTTTTTACATATCTGCTTTATCCTCATTTGTGTCAAATAAAAGCGAACTCTGGCACAGTCACAGACACACCATAGATGGACACATACATATATATATATATATATATATATATATATAACGAAGCCTCTCTTCTCTCAGAGGTGGAAAGTGGGATGCACAAACACAGCATTATCCTTCTTCATCCTGACTCTGGCCCATGGTGTCGGGATCGCTGTCACTCATAGGCAGAAAACATACACGCACTCCGTAGATGTGTTTCCAGCACACAGAAAAATGTCTTCTGTCTTCAAGGGATTTTTTTTTTCAAAGGGCTGTGTGAGCTGCAGTGTGCTTGACTTGTTAAATGAGGTTTAAGTCTTCTGTGTCAATTGGAGGCGGTGCAGAGCTTTAAGTATTTTGCACATTAATGCGCTTTTGAGAATATTACCCCAGGGTCCTGTTTCTCAAGGAGGCAGGGGTGGGATGTTTTCTAGTGTTGCCATTGTAAACTTTTTGTTGTGTATGCTCTGCACATCTCTGTTGTTGAGAGAAAATGATGGTGATTATTCAGATTTCATGCCTTGTCTGGATGTTAATTATTTACTCTGGGCATGAAATTTGCGTGAATGCCAGGGATTTGTGTATACAAACACGCTTCAGATCACAGGAAAAATGGGAGGGAGAAAGGAGGTGGCAGGGAGAGAGAGAAAGGAGGAGGCAAGTGCTCTCAGTGCATTACCCTGTAGTGGAATATTTTCTAATTAATACTCGGCTTTGTTTACAGACGCTTTGATTTAATTAAGTGATGAAGAAGAGAGTTGGATTAGCTGTTAATTGATTTAATTATCCAATTTGTTTGTCTCAGGCATGATTCCAGCAGAGCTGCAGCAACTGTGGAAGGAGGTGACAAACGCTCATGTGAAGGAGGAGCACAACCACAGCAGCAACAACGGCCACCGGGGCCTCGACCTGTCATCCCCGGCACCGCCAAAGAATCCACTCCACAACCAGCACGCCTCCACCAACGGGCAGTACATGAGTCACAAGAGAGAAGGGTGAGTCCGTCTCTCTGCGTGGTCTTTTACACATTTCTTGTTTTCTTATATTTGCTTGTGTCATTGCATATTTTGCGATCTCTTGCAATGAGGACATGGGTCAGTGAAGACACACACAAGCGCAAAAGGAAGTTCCTTAAGTTATTTGTAGCCTACATCTGGTAATTAATCTGGTCTTCACTGTCATCTTTGTGTTGAGCAAACACAAGGCCCATGTGCCATATAGTCCCATTTAAAATAGCAATCTCTCACAGGGCTGCAGTTGATGGACATGTCCCCATAGGGTTTGCATAGAGATTAATTTATTTATAGTTAGTAAGTATTATTTCCATTAAGGTCACTGTTCTTTGTGCCTGGATGCAGCTGGGGATTTCATAGGAACACCTGAAAGAATACAGGGATTCAGAGAAATGTGCACCACACTATTAATAAGGGGGTCAGGGTATTGACCCCCTCCTGATATTGTTTCAGTTTCACATTGGGAAGTACAGCTGTGTGACTTGAGATTCTTGAAGATATTTCAAGTAGCAGTGTCTTTACAGAAAGGAAAAACGCTTCCTTGTATACTGGGAAACTTGTTGACACATAGAATCAACATGGTCATCACCTGTCAGTTCAGGAATAGAAAAAGAAAACAACATATCAAGAATAATAAGCTATTATATGCTAGAGAAAACAAAGCATGGGTTTATCATATTTTCAAAACTAGGCTGAATCATCTGTGAAAAGTGTTTGCTCTCCTAGCTGTGTGTCTTATGTCTTTAAGGAAGGAATTCATTTGGCATCTTACACATTTACTTGTTTTCTTGCACCAAAGCCTGATCTTTGAACTGCTAGTGAGGAGCCTCCAGGCACCATGAGCTCACTGCATAACATCTGACTTGTGTTTCAGTGATCAAAACGTACACGTCATTATGAAAGCAATGCTGATGAAAACATGTTTAGCGCTGTAAACCAGCAGGCCTTTGGAGGTAAAGAGAGGGGGCATGAGGGGTTGTAGAGGGAATCTGAGTGACTTTGAGAGGGAATACTACGATTCATTGATGGAAAGATACAAACAGAAAGCAGCTATTTCTTATTTAACAGTGGTTTAAAACTGATTCATATTACCTGTACAGATTTATCCTGTTTACTGTGTTTCAAAGAGATCTCCCAGCACACATACTGGGGAAAAATAAAATTAAAAAAATGGCCATTAGCTCCTCCCACAGTTGACAGTATTCCCAGCTTCCAGTCCTTCATCCAGTGTCTGGCTGAATGTCTGGTTTCTGTGTAGCTGAAGACAAATCGCAGGGGAGGATATTGACTCGTTCACTCCATCATGCATTGTCGCGAGCGAGCAAACAAGGTGAGCATCGATGGCAGGAAAAGGCAAGAACCAGCCTCAGCTGAGGCGCTCCATGAAACATCGGAGAAGACATAACGCAAGAGCTGGCAGCCCCTCTGCCTCGCGCTGACTGTCAGAGATTAAAGAAGATGTCAACAGCAGTTTAACACAAGCTTAAGTGAAGAAGGCAGTCTCAGTCTGAATATTCTCGCAGTATCTCCTGTCAGAAAACCGAGCAGGTGATTCTCATCCAGCCCATCTGCTCAAGGAAGCCGCGGATTACCTAGCTAGAGCTTCAAATGTGCAATCACGAAGAATAGATATGACGGATACAAATTGAACACAAAACATTCCTTATTAAATGCTGAATGATGCTAATTTAGATCCACACAACCAATAATCCCTTCTTGTGTTAATTTTGGAACACTTGAATCACACAACTATCAAGAGCATTGTTCCTCTCTTTTGATGATGCAGACTCAATTTTAATCAGACTCCATGGGAAGAAAAATGAAATATTATTAAGTATGATTATTCTAAGCAAGGCTCTGAGAAAACGTCTGTGTTATAATCCAGGGATTTGAATAATCAGGTTGAAGATAATGGGCTGGGCCGGCCTGGGCGTAAATAGAGAGCATCCACTCATCCTCCCAGCGCTGAACTTAATGAACTTTTAATTGATGCGGTTTTGCAAGTCCTTTTGTCATGCAACAGAAACAAGCCTCTCTGCTGATGGGCCTGTTTTCCCGACTGGCTTCAGATTGGTTTACAGCAGGCCCTAAGTACCATGTAGTTAGTTTCATGTGTCATATAAAATCTGCCCAGGCACAACGACGCCTGCAACTAAAACCTTAAGTGCATCCACAGGAATCACTCACCGGCTTTGCACTTCCGTCTTAAGGAAGGAGGAGAAATTCAATCACTGCCGGCTTGACACACCGAAGACGATGCACGTGTTCCTGCTTTTACTTGTCTCGAAGAACACTCTGGCGAGGCAGGCTGGGACTTCTGTTTGTCTGAATAACATCCCTGATATGACCAGGGCCTGAGTCACTCAATCTGTCAGCCCGTGTTGTTTCCCAGCCCACGAACTGTGATGCATAGATAGAGATATACCCCTGTGAGCCAGGTCATCTTTATTCAATGATTTGCTTATTTAAATGAAATGTGCCTGATCTGTATCTGACACAAATTCCCAATACAGTGCTGCATCAGCTTTGTAAGGGGGAGCATCCTCACAAAGCGCTTGGCCCACTTTACTTCCCAACAACCATCAGTAACCACAGCTCGGGGACTCTAACACAGCAATCTGTTAAGGAGATAAATTATCAGATTTGGCACAGCACTCCCATCTCTCTTGCCTTTCATTTGTCTTACACCAGAAAAAAAAGATAATTAAATCATTTAGGGTAAACCATGCAGTAGCACAGATGGAAGGAAAGGATCCAGTGTAGGGCCTAGAGAGTTAAAAAGAGGAGGGTAGTGGTGTATGGATGGAGGATTGAGGGGGGACACACAAGGGAATAGGCTAACATTAGCACCAATGGTGAGGGAGAGTGTTGTGACTGGCTTCACACACTGTGGCCAGACTCTGACCTAGCATTGGTGGACATCAATCTTTCAAATTTTGCTGATAGATTGAGTCCATCAGCACACGAGCATGCCATAGATCATGACTTGTTTATGGCCCAAGCATCTCATCAAAAGAAGTGAACTAGAAAACAACTGGCCAGCAGCTGTCCAAGTCATCGTTGTGTGCAGTTCCTCCTGTCTGTCCACACATAAACACAGTGCAACACCTGGAAGGTTTGCACACTTGCTGTCTGGGTCTATAGGCACTTTAATGTTCCCTCTCCTCTAAAGGAAGCTGATGACACGGTTTTCCTCGTCGCTGTTACAAGATCATTAGAGTGTTCTTCCCCCGGGCTGCCTGACAATAATAACATCCTGACAGACCTGTCATGGGTGCAAGTCAAATTTAACGCAACGCAGGGAACTGCAAAGCGGTTTCCTTTTTCTTTTTTTCCCCCTTCAACATGTTCTCAAATGGGAGAAAACCCCATGAATCCTACACTCTTCTCCTATTACACTAATGTAGCTCATTTGGTGTAAATTCTGTCATTTACTACTGTTTAGCCATCCACCGTTTAAAAGGGCTCTTCTGCCGCCAGCCCCTCACAGTGCTTTGTGCTCACTGATTCCCAGCGCACTCCACATTTCAATATCTTATTAATACAGAATTAACCAACAAGCCTGCTCGCAAAGAATTAAAAAAGGATCTCTTTAAATTAAAAACCAGCGTTACCTTCACCAGTCCACACATTTCCTTGTTAAAAACTCATTATAATAGGTCTTCCGCCGTATATTTATTAGCTGTATCAAAACAGAGGTCTTAATGTGAATGCATAATTCATAATTGAATAAAAAAAAATTCTGACTTTTGAAAGAGGGATGGAAAAAAAGCTGCTAACCACATTCATGAATGCTTGACTGCTTCCTAATTGCAATGCAATTATCACATGTTATGAACAATGTGAACTCTTAAGCAAGTAATTATAACACAAGGAAACCTGTGACGACCTTTAAAATTTCCTACTTGAGGTACAGCTTTACCAACATTGATACAAATGAGATTTTAATCTGAACATCAGCTTGTTTAATCCGGTAAAATTGGCACACCATGGTTAGATTTCTTTTCTTTTTTTACTAATTCATTTTTACATCAATTTTTAAAATCACAGCAGATGGACGATTGGCTCAGCAATACAAGATGTTATTTTCAGTATTTATTTTTCCTCGCTATCCTTAAAGACATCCCCTGGAGTGGTAGCATAAGACATTATTTCTTATTTAATATATGTATATGAATGAGATTTTAGTGGTTGGAAGTAGTCCCACATGGCAACACAACAGTGTGTGGTGTAATGAATCTCCCTTTCTGGCCTGTTGTCTTAGAGAGCAGTGCTCAGACTGGAGGAGAAGCGGCAGCAGCGTTGTGCTCACGAGCCACCAGAAGCACAGGTGGCAGCGATATAGGCCAGTCCCCCAGGCTCTTGTTGCTGAAAGTTGTGTGTCTTGTATAGTGCCTGTGTCCATATGGCCGCCTGTCTCGCTCTCTTAGCAGACACAGGCCGCTCTCTCTCAGCACTGATTGTGGTTAGCTGTGGTTCCACGCCTCTCGCCATATGGAAGATGTTGTAAAGTTTGTTTTTCAGGGATGTTCCCGCTATTTAGACTGATTGTACGGAGCCATACGCTCCCACATAGATGCAAGGCGCTTGTCAGCCCCCAGTGACAGGGATTGGTCAGTATATAAATTGATACCAGGCAGGGATGTTTACAGTTTGTGCACGGCGTGAAAGCGCCTGATGCTTTTGGGGGTTTCATGTTGTGGTACGCGCTCCTCCAGGTGGGCCCTGGGACATGATGCAGCAGGCAGCACAGGAAAAGCAGCGATTGAGGGAGCCCCCTAGCAGTCTTGATCAAAGTGAATTGCAGCATGGCTCAGTGATACTAAATAATTACATATTGATTTAGTTGTGCTTTCGCAACACGGGTCCCCTTTTTTAAGAGAAGAGCAAGCAGGGATCACACAGGTACACTGATTCCACACAGACCGAGGTTGAAGTTTTCATGTGGAAACAACATATAGTACACACAGGGAGGTGCTAACCAGCTTAAAAGGAGAAACCATCTTCTGTGACATGCTATGTGACCACAGGACTCTAACTGTGTTTGTGTTCCAGAAAACCTGTTTTTATTAATAACCGTCTCTCTTTCTGTGAATTTCTCTTTCAGATCCACGCTAGAAGAGCCTTCCCACCACAGTCACCCTCTCTATGGTCACGGTGTTTGCAAGTGGCCTGGATGTGAGGCGGTATTTGATGATTTCCAGTCATTCCTCAAGTAAGTCATAGTCAGAGGTGCGTTTCTATCACAGTTTGTTTGTCCTCGTGTCGGGTCGATTACACGTTTTGTGACCCCTGGCGACTCAGAGGCACTACAGGTGCAGCTGGTTGTTATTCCTGAGTGCGGGTGCCTGGGTTGGCACTCTCTTGACAAGGGTACTGTGGCGGGGTCTCCTTCTGAGAACGGCATGGGCCTTCTAATTCCTGTGATAAGTGCAGTTCCCATGGTGACGGGGGCCGTTTTTCCCAAACAAACAACGGTAGGATGTTTATCTGTGGCAGCCCGCACTTAGGGCGCTCTGCATGTTTGCCCTTGTCACTGGACAGGAGGATTGGTGTGTGTGTCTTTGACTGCCTCGGCTTTTTCTCAGTGGTTTATTTCCCTCTCCTCTTTCATGCTTTACTTCCTTGACTTGTTTTCTGGATTACAGTATTGTCTGGTTTACTGAAGGCCCAAACCTATGCACTATGTTAAAATGAAACCATGTATACTGTACTTAAAGAGGTCCAGCTAAGACAACATCACCTGCTGTGTAGCATCTTTCCAGTGTGAGAAGTATCTAACAGGTTTGACCCCGTCCGGTCTGACATGGGCCTTTGTACTGCACCGTGTTTCTCCATCTGAGTCAGGCCGCTGGTTTACTAATCAGCCCTGTGTGTAGTGCGCTCTAGGTAATCCAACACATAACAGCACCATGGTTACGGAGAGGATGAAAACATCTGCATTGTGGCAGCAGATCAATGGCTCACTGTCACCCCGGATTAGTCGCACTTTAAACAAGATATGACACAATTCCATTATCCTAAAACAAGCACTCAGCGAGCACACAGCTTCCTCACAGGCGCAGGAGAGAAAGGTGCTGCAGAGGGACGCCTCACAAGGCAGCTGAAAGTTTTGACTGTCTTTGTCAACATTTTCGTTTTTCTGATGTTTGCTTAAATCCACTTGGAGCACAGTTTGCTTTAGTAAAGCGTATCACACCAGATTGTGTGGCAGTGCAGTACAGTTCTCTGTGCAAGATGCAAAAAAATGGCAGTTATGTGTTTTTATTTTCATTAAATAAACATCCTGTGACACGTAGTTATTAAACCACGTTTTGCGCGCACACACTTTCCCACATAGACACACATATTTCAGCTTTGGGAGTGCCCCCTTAAATCCATCACTATTTATTGTATTCTGACATTGCCTCACCCTTTGTTTATAGAAGAGAGGGGAATTAAATTCAGTGTGCCCGGTAGAGCTCTGCCTTCAAAAGTCTCTAAGTGCACTCTGCTGTGTTTTTACAAGTGTTTTTATCATGGCAACATCTTGTTTACTTTAGTTGCCTGCTCAAACTGCTTGGAACATGTTAAGAAAACATTTGGGGAGAGTCTCCACAAAGCCGCCTTTGTTTAACAGCAGGCAAGAGTGCGAGCAGCTCACCAAGGTGTTAACTCTCAAACCCTTAAGCACTTCCACATGAATCCCAGCAACTGATACTGCAGGCCTCCGAAAACAATCAAAAATAAAAATAAAGAATACATTCAGACGTTTTAATGCTCTTGCAAAAGTCTCCAAAGGTTGGGAGAAATGTTGAAAATATAAGTGAAGGGAGTGTGTGTGTGTGTGTGTGTGTGTGTGTGTGTGTGTGTGTGTGTGTGTGTGTGTGTGTGTGTGTGTGTGTGTGTGTGTGTGTGTGTGTGTGTGTGTGTGTAGTCAGCAGAACACAGTGTACTGTGTACCAGAGAGAAAGAAAGGTGAGGAGGACTCTAACGTCAACCAGATTTCAGCTCCACATGCCAACAGTAACAACTAACACGGGACTGAAATGTTGTTTTAAACTGTGTGTGTATTTATTCTATCTTTTAAAGAAAACATTACATACCTACAAGCACTATCTCGATAAATACAAAGCACCAAAATCCCTGTTCCTGTTTTCTGGTTCAGCACACAAAAGGGTGGGGTTGGGTTCGTAGCAAAGCCTGCTGTTTTTACGGGGGTCAAGACCCCTTCTCTTCTGTGTCCAGTCAGAGGTCAGAGCCAGGGAAACACTGCAGTGCCCTCTAGTGCTGCACTGCCTGCCTGCTGAAACACTCCTCTCTCACACCTCAACACCACGGAGCAATTGTTTTGCACCACTGCACACCATTCAGATCTCATGAAAAACCACAAATAAGCCAAACGTAAAATAATGTAAAATCAAGTTTAAAAACTGTAATCCTTACATAAAATTAATGATTTTAATGCTCTGTACTATGTTTTAATACTTAATACTGTGGAAATAATTAGAAATATGCACCAAAATCTTTAATGCATTTAAATGTAAATACTATTGTAAAGATGTGTGATTTAATTTAAATTCCACCAAACAGTGAAGATGATAAACCTTCCTCAGAGACAGCCTTAAGCTCTGGGTCCAGTCTATATAATTAGAAATTGTAAAGGGAAAAAAAAGGCGAACTAACTGATATGTAAAAAGCCCACTGTTACAGGAATGTCTATTTAACTTGTTTTATTGTGGCAATTTACATTAGGGGCTGTCATCCTGCCAGAGAGCTTTTAAAAGTGGCTTCATTTGAAGTCCAGAAAGTGACACATGCCAACGTTCATAGTCTCTCTCGATGTCAATTCCCCCGTATCCCATGCTCCCGTGTCCAGACACTCCTCTCAAGGCTGCATTAGGGCCATTTGAATATTTCATTTCCTATTAATTATGCACTGTGACTCTCCATGTCATTAGAAGAAATAAAGTGGAATGTAACAAAGGATGAAAAGAAGCAGGGCACATGTCTCCTATGAACAGAGAAATTCCAAAGCTGCTCACGTAGGCCACCCTTCATTGAAAATTCAGTCTGTGCCAGTTAAATTGAAGTTGAAACGTCTTTACCTATTATTTTCTTCTTTGAAATTTAGTAAGATGTCCTGAAATGTTTACCAGTTTCATTTTCCGACCTACTTAATTAAATGGGCATTTATTTGACTCAAACAAATGGAAAGCCCAGAAGAAGGTCTGAATTGATTTCAGCAAGAGGGGGTTATTGCCCACGCTTTCTTTAAATATGCCTTTTTAATTTCTTTTTCGCCACAATAATTAACTTCAAGCACTGAATGTATATCACAGTCATTTTGAAAAATGTATTATCAAAACACAATAGGAGGACCTGAAGGGGGGGGGAGAAGAGAGACCACGTTTCCCATAAAGATTTAAATCATTCACCTCAAGGTTGAAAATACCACAGCTGAACAGAAACCTTCACATTTCAAGCAGAGCACTATCAATTTCCCTTCCCTTCACATGTGTCTGTTTTCTGAGCGTCTGTGCTGTTTAATGCACAAATGTGTTGTCTGTACATAAAGCAACGGCGTCAAATTTATTGGGCTATCATAACGCCAGCGCTGCGACTGTCTGTGCCTTCACAGGTCGACTCTGGCTATTTTTGATTTGCAGTAAATGACAGAAAAAGTGCATTTGAAAAGGCAGCTGCGTTACACACACACCTCTCTCCCATCTGCCGGCGCCACTGTGTGCACACAGACATGCCTAGTGACAGTGACCTACATGGTCACCGAAGATGTGATATAATTTATGATATATATAATATATTGGATCCATTAGCGAGCATAATGAAGTAGTGAAATGAAAGGGTATTTGTGAAATCAGTTCAAACATCCTGCTCGGATTATGATTAAATGATTAATGAAATGCCCCTGCATAAGCATTTTCAAACAGTAATTCATGCGGCGGCTGATAAAATTCCTCCAATCATATTTCCTTCACTCGTGAACCTTATCTCCACCATTTTATATAAATCACAGAAAAAAACCCTCGTCTGCTACCCAGCAAGCTACTTATTTAGATTAGTTATAAACGTACAGGAAAAGAGAACATCTTCCCTGTATAAAATAATCATGCATAATTATATCCATAATTCAAGTTTGTGACAGATCCCATCTCCTCGCCCTGTTGTCCTCGCCATTTGGTCTGGCTTTATTTGAATTCCCTTAATTTTAATGACACAATTAGCAGAAAAAACACCAAAAAAAGGGGGGCAAATTCAAGAAGGCAAAAGGAAGCTGGAGTCAGAAGAAATGGCATCAGGGCGCCAGTGCATAATTTAGCAAAGGAGTCCAACCTGAAATTCTTCAATCATTCCTCTTATCTGTGAGCTGTAGTTGGAGCAGACATGACTGCCATGAAATATTGAGTGTCATTCTTGTATGTTAAAAGAAGTGTTTCTTCTGGTTCTGCAGATTTGGTGTGTGTGTAATCTGTGCAGTATGTGAAGCTCTGCATGGTTATTTACCACATATTCTCTATACATTGGGCTTTACCCAATTACCAGATCGCATTATTAAACCACACATTACAAGACTTTTGTTTCTTACATATAAGAGGCTGCAGAAGTCAAACTGACAGCTTTTTTTTGTGTGTTCTCTGTTTTTTGTTTTCCAGGCATCTTAACAATGAGCACGCCCTGGATGACAGGAGCACGGCCCAGTGTCGGGTGCAAATGCAGGTCGTACAACAGCTGGAGCTGCAGGTATTGTCTCTCAGTTTGTTTTGGCCCAAATATTTATGTGTCTTCTTCTCCTGACACTTCCTCAGTGTCTGCTGAACCCCTCCCTGTCCGTCTGATATCAGCCACGGGGTCACTCATGGAAGGCGGGGGTTGGGGCAGAAGAATGAAATAATTTTGTACATTTGCAAGTAATCAGTCATTAAAAATGTGTTATGTATGCATGACAGCCAGGAAAAGATATATGAAGGGCCCGGGGCTAAGTAGAGAAGATAATTACATTTTGAATTTTACTGGGTTTTAAAGTTATTTATGACTTTTAACTGTTTGGCACCAACAATAAAACACTTGGTGAAATGACTCGGCAGCGTGGTGCGGATGGGCGCTCACTGCTGAGTGACTTTAAAGAAAACACTACCGCAGAAAACTTTTGACAGTCGGTGGTTTTAATACAGCTATGTGTGATCTTTCATTGCCTTTTTCTGTGATAAAAGAAAAATCTGCATGTGTACATTAAGAATGCACTTATGGGAAAAGTCATCGTTCACAGTGATCCCATCATGGGGGCATTATAATGGCTTGTGTGTCATATGTGTGTATGTGTAAGGGTGGTGGGTTAAATGCTGACCACATTGCTAATGTAAGGTTGCCGTATTTATTATTATAAAACCAACCGTTCCATTAAACAGTATTTTTATGAATTACCTTGTAATGTATTCCAGATTCTGTGCTGCATTCTCTTGTGGTTCACATATTAGCCACATAATACCCTAAAATGACTGATAATGAGTATAAAACAGTTGTGGTTTACAGGATGTTAAACTTAAACAATGAGAGTTCAGTTGCTCAAACATTACACCATACCAACGTCCTGTTATTTCCACTCTGCTGGTACATTATCCAGAGGGATGGTGTGAAGGTTTATCAGACACAGACTTCCTCTGCATGCAGCCTATCACCGTGATTTAAGCTGGCAGCTAAGACAGCGCTGAGTTTCAGACAGGTAGAAAGGGCCCAGGCTTGTTATTGGCAATGAGAAGCAGTATCTTTTAACCTTGAATTGGAGACAGTAGTTAGATTGTCTGAAGTGCAGAGTTGTTGACAGCTTCCAAAAGCATTTTGAGAACAAATAATTAGATGGTCTCGAGAGCAAAAAGATGGATTTGTTCCAACAAGCTCATTGTAAAGGATGCCTTCGCTGCAAAGGAATGTATGGAATTAATTAAAGTAGAGATTTTTTCTTTTTGTATATAAAAAATGTAATGTGTTCTCTTCCCTCATTACAGCTAGCGAAAGACAAAGAACGTCTGCAAGCTATGATGACGCACCTTCATGTCAAGTCCACGGAGCCCAAAGCCACCCCACAGCCGGTGAGCAGCAACCTTGTCATACGTCTTTCTCTTGTCCCTCCCCCCATCCTTTTGTTTGTCTTAATTGGCACACATGTATTCATTAATTCCTTCCTCCATCTCCTTATTTATCTGCTAAATAAAAACAGCTGTTCTCTGGAGGGAGGCAGTAAATATTGTTTGGACCACATCTGCTGACATCCGAGATTCAATTTGGTGTCTGTGATGAACTGGATGCACACTCTGTAACAGCCTCAGCTCCAGAGAACCAGTGCCTGTTTGGGCAGACAGAAAAAAAGCAGAGATAGAAATACAGCAATAATAATAACAGACATTATATTTTATAGATAGACATTTATTTTTAGTGCTTTTAAAAGATAAGTTACAAAGTACTTTCCTGCCACATAACATAAAATATAAGAACTATTTATTCTAATGCATATAGAATAATAATAATAATATAATTATAATATAGTTGGCTGAAATTAAAGTATTATAGATTGATATGTACAGATATGCTAGCTGATGCCATTCCAAAATATAGGTGGTAGCAGCACCTGCTGATTTTGATTTTAATATTGATATTCTATGATAACAGATGCTTCCCTCAGGACATCTTTGTTTAGGGTTGAACATTTTTAAGGAATTACCCTCAGCCACCTTTAAAAGTAATTGGTGAAATAAGATCTAAACAGAAGCTAATCTTTGACTTAAATGTTGTTTAAATTGAGTTTGGTATCATAGTCAACAACAGAATGAAGAGTGAACAAAGGTCATTTTGTAAAAATGCTAATTATGCAGGATGAGAAAAGAAAAGGAAATGTCTCAGTGGTGGTTCACCAAAATATGTTGCAGGTGAACAACTGATGTGAATAAATGTAACAGCAGATCAATTTATTATCTTCTTGACACATTCCAGACATCATGCTTATCACTCTTAATATATGCCACGCCATAAAGCCTACTGCTTAATCCCTATCCTATAGGGGCAAGGGCTTAACATATGGCATTTAAGTGTCTGCGCTATTTTGTCATGTTTAAGAAGGGGCCTCACCACCATATTTCAGCCTGTATGACAGTTCATTCAGGGAGCCAAATGTGCAAAGATCATTTCACTGCAGGGCGTGAATCTGAAATCACGCACACAGACGCACAATATACATGCAGGAGTCTTGTCTCAGTGCAGCTTGGATCATTTATTTACAGTCAGTGAGGTGGCCATTGACGTGCAGAGGCTGCATGTGAGCTGAACGCAGCGCAGCCCGTCAACATAAAGCGCCCGGAGATGTCGGACGACAATGGGCTGTCTGTAAAAGCTGCGCCTGTGTCACACACACTGATTGTGTAGATTAGAGTGCAAAACGAGGGCTCTGACACAGAGACATTTGTATATGAAAAGTGGTAGGGGCGGCAGATAGCATCTTGAGTTCACTACCTTTCCTCTCTCCCCGGGGCCTATGAGAATGGCTGTGTCAAAGCTCAGCGTTAACACTCTCAAGGGGGCAAGCTGGGATTTTTATTCAAATAAATAGACTCCCATTCTCCAGCGCTACTTTGCCTGCTGTGAGCCGCTATGAAATGCTATGATAAATATGTCTGGCTTCGGCTGGGTGAGTGGTGGACCTGCACAGGTCAGGGCCCGTGGCCCCACTGAGGCTTTAGTGAGATTGCAGTGGCCACCAAAAAAAAAAAAGGAAAAAATCTTCCTTTTAGTAGATGCAGAATGAAAGTATTCTCAGGGCTGAATGGAGCTACTCTGAAGAAACAATTGTGTTCTTCCAGTAATTGCTAGTTATGCTTTTCTGCTGTTCTGTGCTGTTGCATATAATAAAGGCATGTGTAAGTAGCCAACTGTCACAGCAGAGTAGCACAGATGAATTTGCCGGTTTACATTTAGTTATAATTAAAGACAAACAAACTGATACTGTGCATGTACCACGTCAGATGAATAGGACTCATTTTATTCTTCTGAGGTGGATTGGGGGGGGGGGGGATCAAAACAAAATGTGCCACATTAGCAATGCCTGTTCTCTGTGTGTGTATGCCCGTGTATGTGTGTGTTTGTATTTGCCTCTGAGTGTGTGGGTGGGTGTCTGCACTCGGTGTCACTAAGCATTCTTGTCAGAAATCTGACCTTTTACGCCATACATAATTAAGGAGGGACTTTTTGTTTATTTTCTTTAGCAGCTTGCCGAGTCAAAGCCAGTATAATTAGATCACCAATTACCATTTAATTAATTTCAGTCTGAAGTCTCATTTTGTCTAGGCACTGGAGTGAGCCCAAATGGTGAGGCAAACAAAGGCAAGGCTATTACCAGCCTGTCTGGCCTATTGTTGAAGCCTCTCTGTGTTTATTGCCAGGGAATATGGATGAAACATGAAACAAAGCCTGCTAATCCACAGGAAGAGAAGTCAACACCGCAGCCCCATTCTATTGATAGCATTGTGTCAGAAACACGCGAACCCTAGTGTGATTTATTTTGCTCGTGATTTAGAATAACACGTCTTCTGCTACTGTTGGTGAGGATGTAGTCTACATTTGTGCATCCCAGCAGTAATCCAAATTATTTGGGCAGACTCTGCCAGAAAGCCAGAGTTCAGCCTCCAAAACATAAATAGACATTGTAAAGACTTGGACACATGTCCGTCTCTAATTTTGGTGAGAGTAGTTTGCAACGTAATAATTTAATAGGGTCCTTTTTTTTGTAAAATAAAAAAACAAACGTGTAAATTAATTCTAAATAAACCAAAAAATATTGTTGTGACAGTGTCATGTCAATACTGAATTCTGGGAGTGGCAACCTTGGATTTCTGAGCTCTATATTATACATGCTGGTAATAATTGGTGGCTGAACAGGATCTGCGTTGCTTTGTACAGTCACCTGTCTGTTGTCAGTCATCATGTCTGATCTCCTGGTGATCAACAAATTATGTCA
Organism: Dicentrarchus labrax; assembly: GCF_905237075.1. NCBI lineage: Eukaryota > Metazoa > Chordata > Actinopteri > Moronidae > Dicentrarchus > Dicentrarchus labrax. Next base: position 10,644,816 of record NW_026136711.1, read on the forward strand.
CAGATGAGATGTGTCCCACCAACACGTCTCCCTTTTTTTCCTAGCTCCCCATTTCTCTCTCTGTATTTTCTCTTTTCAATTTTTCTCACAGTCTGAAGTCATGTTTAATTTGGAAACTGGCCTCCTTCGGCAAATTAGCAATTAGAACAATTTTGTTGGAATATGTATCTGTGTCATTAGTTTTCCTGCCAATTAATAGCTGGAGCAGGGGGTCAGGCTAGAATTTTCCACTTGACTGCTGCTCCAGTATGGAGGCTTGGCACTTGGCTCACAGCCGCCACAGCTGCTGGAAGCCATGCTATACCTTAGGAGCACTTGCCATAATTAGTTTACCTTGTAGCCATTATTACTTAAATCCCTCCTTCTCCCCAGCCCACCCAGCCCATCCACACACAGTGCTCAGCGGTAAAACCAAATATTTTCTACATAAGGCTGTCCATGAAAACACTGTGAGGCCATCTTTACCATGGCCATCGTGGCCCTGATGATGGAGGTCAGTCAGATACAGTAGTTAATCATCAGATCACCTCCATAAGCAGCTCCTAATTAGAGTCCTCACAATACAATTTCAGCTTGTAATTAGCCCAGATTGGCTTCTTCCTCTGGCTGCCTTATTAGCGGGGCTGCTCAGCGGTAGGTGAGAAGCACACTGTCATTTTTCAGAGCTGTTCGGGCCGCCCATCTTTCCTCACTCCACTCGACCCTCACCACTTACAATGCTGCGGATCCACAGTGGGTGGATGAGGTGGGGGTGTGTTGTCCAAACAGGACAAGGGGGGACAAAAGATTTAACAAAAGGCGATGAGACAGAAAGCTGGGAACACGGCAGCAATAGAGAGGGAGGGAGGAGAGAGCAGAGCGTGAAGAATAGAGGAGGTGGAGGAGTGGGGCCTCCAGGGTTGTTTTCCAAACATTTAGCAAACGTTCATGGATCATCTCAGGGCCTGCCTGCAATTAGAGTGGAGATATGCATAGCCAATGAGGCGTCTGAGACACATGGGTAATTAGAGGACTAACTGTGCTCCTGTCTGTCTGTCTGTCTGTCTCCTCAGCTCAACCTGGTGTCCAACGTCACATTGTCCAAATCGGCCCCTGAGGCCTCTCCTCCTCTGAGCCTGCCCCAGACCCCCACCACACCAACGGCACCCCTCACACCCCTGTCCCAGACCCACTCCGTCATCACAGCCAACAGCCTCCACAGCATGGGCCCCATGCGACGGCGCTACTCAGAAAAGTACAACATGCCCATTTCTCCAGGTACTGCAGGATAAACACACACACTCACAATTAAATACATGGAACTGCACAATGACTGACTGTATGCACAACCATGTAATCATGCTGTAATTTGTGTTTTCAGCCTCTGATGGGACATTTGTGTTGACACCTGATCATTTTATTCCATATTGACACAGTTTGTGTTTGTTCCCTGTGCGCAGATCTCAGTCAAAACAAAGAGTTTTACATGAATGCAGATGTTAGACCGCCGTTCACGTATGCCTCATTAATAAGACAGGTAAGGAGACTGCTTTTTAATCCATCTACATTTAGGAAAACAGGGCCTTCAATAGCCTTCACCCTGCCTAGTCACAGTGAGGAATACAGCGGATATACAGTCAGCTATTTAGAAGGTCACAAACTACAGTTATTCCGCTTATTTCTCTCTTCCTTCCTTGTTAAATTTCAAATACAATTTAGACAGAGGAGCAGATTAACCATCTTCAAATGAGTGCAAGAATGCGTACAGGATTCAGAAAAACAGCCACATATGACAATTGCATTTGATTAAGCATTCCAGTGGCTGTGATTATTACCAAATTCATTTCACACAACAGTAGGGATGAACCTGTTTTAAGATGGCCAGTCAATTATTGCTCGGCCACGGTAATCTGGGATCTCAGGAATTAATCTGAGCCGGCCATAATTGCTGCCCTGTAATCTGCCTGAGAAATGTTTTCGCTTGCCCTTCATTTACACCCACAAAGGAAAATATATTCAAATATGCCGTTTTGAATGAAAAGTGCAGAAGACTTCTATAAACAGAGTAGGGAGTACACTTCACAGAGACAGTTTCTTTGCTCTTCTCTGTGTTTTTCTCGAGAGAACACACACAAACCTGCATGCCTCTTGTGAATTATTGATCACTCTGTGAAGGGAGCAAAATTGTAAATGTTTGTTTCTGTCACTGTTCCTCATCCAGGCAATCCTCGAATCTCCAGAAAAGCAGCTAACACTAAATGAAATCTACAACTGGTTCACACGAATGTTTGCATATTTTAGGCGCAACGCAGCAACGTGGAAGGTAATTTTGCTGTTCTTCCTGACTTCTTTAAACCAGAAGGAGATGTTGTGTTGATGTTGGGGAGAATGAAATGATAGCCAGGCGTAATACCTTTATAAATTAACCTCTACCCAAACATATAACAATACTCCACTTATTCAGTCCAAATGAACCGCCCTTTAAGCAAACATGTGAACCACATAGAAAAACCAAAGAGAGGAATATGTGCATTCTTGTGAAAACGAAAAAAGAAGACAGAGAGCGAAGAAAATGAAAATCTCCTAGTAATATGTGGGGATGTTCTGGTGGTGGGTGGCATTAGTCTAACATAGCAGTGCTCTGCCAGTGACTCCTGGCTGAGCCTCTCACACTTACTTCAGAAGGGAACACTCTGTTTTCCACCAGGCCACAAACACACATATACACACACACACAGTCACACACACAACAAAAACAAAACAATAATCTAAAAAAAGAAATTGACTGGAGTCAGAAAGGGAGATTTGAATGAGCCTCAGCCTTAGCTGGTCTGTGACACGCAGCTGGATGAGACCCAACATACACACTCACACTCACACTACCACCACCTTGCTCCACCCCCGTCCTCCATCAGCTCCCACACTCACTGACAACCCTTCCATAGGGGCACATTGGTGTTCTAAACACTGGATTCCACAACTCTCTCTCTATACACACACATACTTAATATACACACATGCACTCAGTGTAGCTCCTGGAATAACAAAGGGATGATATATGCAGGTGTACTTTCATGCCTAAATGGTTTGGATTGGACCCTGGATTTAAGTTTTAATAGCTCTTTTTCCTCACATTGTGATGCATCTAAATGACTCAGAACCCATGAGTGAAATGTTAGTTTTCTGCATTTCACTCATTACATTTGTACTGACTGATCAGAAAAGGCAGTGTTGTGAGTGATAAGAAAAAAAGTATGTCACTGACTCTATTGCCATGGAAACCAAGAAATATTTACTTGTTGTTTAAGTCATTTGAAACTTTGTGACCATTTACTGCCAATAACATTCTGGTTTATTTATTGTTTTCATTCAGGTTTCATCCAGTGCCTGTCATAATATTTCTTCTTTGAAATGATTTTTTTCCCCCATGCAGACAATGTTTACTGTACTGATAGCAACCTTTCCTTTTCTCTCTTTGTTTTCACACCAACTGCAGAATGCAGTCCGGCATAATCTTAGTCTTCACAAGTGTTTTGTGCGGGTAGAAAACGTAAAAGGGGCTGTCTGGACAGTCGACGAAATAGAGTTCCAAAAGAGACGGCCTCAAAAGATCAGTGGGTAGGTTTGGCCTTTTGAGCCCTGACTAGCGTCTGTCTCACTGATGGGAAGAGGCTGCTGCTGCTTCATCTCATTGTCTGTGTGCCATAACATCCAAAGTCCCTTCTTGCTTTGGGGTGCCCTCCCCTCCATGCTTTCAGTAGCCTTTTGGTGATGCCTTATAACCCACAGTGGCTTATTTTCATTTGGATCCTCACCCTCTGCCCTCCTCCCTGTGTCTGTCTGTCCATCCTCTGTCTGTCCTGTTGATCACTGCATCTGCATCTGGCTGCCCCTGCTCCCTCCCCGCTGGTTTGCTTTCCCAGGGTGCCATTCGCACCAACCTTTCCCTGCATAAGTGCTTTGTGAGAGTAGAGGATGAGTTTGGGTCCTTTTGGACCGTTGATGATGAGGAGTTTAAGCGCGGCCGCCACATACAGCGAGGCCGCCCTCGGAAATACGCCGCTGATGAGAACTTTGAGGAGCTGCTCGTACAGTAAGCACTTCCGCCTGCGCTGCAAACTCCAGAGGTCCAGCCCTACCTGCATGCTCCCCCCTTCCCCTCCCCCGTTCAGTGTTGTCATCATGCTTTTTGTGTTTAGCTCGACATCCATCATGCTTTCACAAGATCTGCTTCCATCAACTTGTTCTTTCTTCCCATGAAATGCAAAGTGTTGAAGGTAGTTGTGTGGTATTGTGAAGTGATTGAACATCTTAGAACTATAGCCTTAATATCCACATTACTACACCAGTAAATGTGTTTAGTTCTTATACAAAGTGCATTGATTTCTTTTTATGAAATAAGATACTGCAGCTGAGGAATGCATGCTAGGTGAGACATGAGTCTGTGGTTTGTAATTTAATTGTTCTCTGTTTGCAGAAGTCCAGCCTTAGTGAAGAACATTCAGACCAGCTTGGGCTATGGTCCGACCCTCTCTGCTGCCTTCCAGGTAAAAAATAAAAAGTGACTTCATCTTTAGCTGCCTTGCTCTGAACTTCTAAAAAATACAAAATAATACAAAATCTCTCCTCTAGTCTTTGTTTTGAAGGGGTTGTACTGGTATGAAAAGAGTGATGGGCAAGTGAGAAAGTGCTGACAACTCTCTTCCGTTTCACATTTAATGCTTCGGGCTTTCCTTTTCAGGCTTCAATGGCAGAAAACAACATACCTCTATACACTACTGCTTCCATTGGAAGTCCCACCCTCAACTCCCTGGCCAACGCCATCCGTGAGGAGATGAATGGAGCGATGGACCATGGAAACAGCAACGGCAGTGACAGCAGCCCGGGACGCTCGCCCCTGCCAGCTATGTGAGTGGCACGCACGCGCTTTCTATCCCCACCACAATGTGTGTAAGAAAAGAGAAGAGGGGGAAAGAGTTTGAGCTGTCTGCTCCACAGAGACAGCAATGCTCTAAATAGAGTTGGATAGAAAATGATTTCAATGCCCACCCAAAATGCTCTAAAATTACCTAATGCATGGCATTAGATGAAAGAGAAACAATACCGGAGAGGACAATAAATAAAGTGAAGAGGGATGATATTGGAGTGGTGTGTGTGGGGTCATGGCCAGAGCCGTGGCTGGCCTCCCTGCAGAAAAGGAAACTCCACCTTTTCGAAGAAAGAAAAGGCCGGAGCCCCTCTGTTATTTTAACAGCGGGTTTATGAACTCTCCTTTATATGTCCTGCTGTCTGTCTGAGTCCCGCCATTATCAGCCGTCCAATTTGTTCAAATATTTACAAAATGCCAGAATGCAGAGTAACAGAGCTGTTGGCTCCGACATGGTGAAACACGAGCCGCAACACCTTCACAAACGCCTCTGAGCCGCTGCAAGAAAAAACAACACAAAAGCATAATTAGTCTGGAGGACATCATCCAAGATTCTCATGTAGGAAAGTTGCGGTCGGCCTGGAAACCGCAGCTCCCCGTTCACTTGTTGTATAGGAGTGTCTGCTAAGTTGTTTGAAGCCTAAAATAATACAGCACACGCTGCATCGTTTCCAGATGTGGGGGCAGACCACCGATGCACAGCACGGGTAGACTCAGGGATGGCCTCCTGAAATGTCTGAGCTTGGGGGAAATTCTGCCTGAAAACAAAAAAAAAAGGTGCAGTAATGAGCTCCTGGCCAAATGGAGGAAAGTGCCATCCCTAATCACTGTGAACATAGCTCTGAGCGTGGCTGTGGAACAGGAAAGGCAGAGACAGGATGGGTGTGCTGGCCTAAAGGCAGCCTGCTTCTCCCTCTGCCCCTCTGCTTCTATCTTTAGGCTGATGGAGCTCACAAACTCCTTCTCCATAATTATGTCTATAAGCTTTATTCAAGCACAAAATGAGTTAAATCTGTTTTCTTTTGCTTTTAAAGAACTTTATTCTCTTATTAACAAAACATACCCACTGTTTCATGCCTACGGATTGAGCATTAAATGTTATGTACAGCAGCACCATCACTGCAAGTCTCCTCCTGCTCAGGCAATGAGCAATAAACTAACATGTGTGATAAATATCCCTCTTATACTGTGATGCTTTGCTTCCAAATACAAGCTCATCACTACTGTTAACTGCGCAACAACATGTGTTTTCCACATGTGCCAGTGTTGCTGCCGGTTTGACAGGACGCAGCTTTTTAACACTGCACGGAAACCAGAGCACTTCTCTTAAACAGCCAGACGAGAATCAGGTATCCAGAGACGGCTAATTATAAGCAAAGTGTGGAATCAGCATGCAGTTCAATAGCATAATAATAACAATTTCATGTCTGCCCTGCAGCCACAGAGTCAGACCCGAGGCAACAGCACTTGTGGAGTTACTTTGATGTGAAAGTGATAGAAAAGCTGACTTTACTTTTTCCCCCTTTTTATAATTCACACAAAAATATGTTGGCTCATTAGCATAAGAGTGTCTCCATCACAATGCTTGCAAATCACACAAGACGTCCTGGTGAGAATAAATCAAATGTGGGCTTTGGCGGTGAAGACTGTGCCAGTTGTCCCTTGTTGTTGTAGTAAATGAGCCTGGTGCCTCATCCTGACACCGCTCTACCTCCACTACAGCAGCCTGGCACCGCGGGTTAGAGCGGCAAGTCCCCTGCAGCTGCTCATAATGTTTTTACTTTTTTATTTTTCTCCTCCTTTCTGCCACAGCCAGGCCTCCTCTTCCCCCCTGCGCTTTATTCCTGTTCTGCTTCTGTAATGAGAAATTTGGCAGATCTCATCTCTTTAGCGCCTCTTTCGCCCAGGCTGTGAGCTTGGGGGGGGGGGCTCATGTTTTTGCCTTGTTTACAAGTGACAGCGTTATTATTCTCATAAGGGCTCTGTTCCTTATCACAGTGTTGTGCCGAGTGAGCCGCTGCTGCTCTCCTTGCGCGCCTTTCCTGCCAGCGCTTTTCTTCCCTTATTGACACTTGCTTGAAAATATGCATTAATTCTGGAGTTTAAAGCATGTACGGCAGTGTCTGGTCGCTGTGTTTGCTTGAAGTTGATTAATGATAGAAGCCGGCTCGGGGTCGTCCTCTGGAGACCCGCCTTGCAGGTTGTGCATGTTAACGAGCAGGAAGGGGAACACACAGCGCGCCGCTGATCCTCCGCCACCAGGAGGCTGACAACGGCAGCCCACTCGCTCCGCACACAGTCCATTCTCTCCTCTCCTCGTCTCACGTTGTTAATCTTCCTCATTTATCAATTCTAAGTGAATACCCTGTTGTCGGTTGCCATGAAAATAAAAAGCCTGCAGCTTTGCCGGGATTGGAATACCTCAAAAGGAAGCTGAAATTATCATCAGCACCAGTGAGGCCCCCGCTCACAGTCTCATTGAAGCCAGACATTTGTTTTTGTTCCCCTGTTTCCTTCTTTATAAACAGAATCAGCACAGCCCTGTATCTGTGCCTGCGTGTGTGAAAGGTTATGAAAAGAAAAAATGTAAGAAAGTTAAAGATAGCAGAACTGGAGCTACAATTCTTGACTCTGCTCTCCTCCTCCAGGCATCACATCAGCGTTAAGGAGGAACCACTGGACCCCGAAGACCACGAAGGGCCCCTCTCCCTGGTAACGACTGCCAATCACAGTCCGGATTTCGATCACCACAGAGACTACGACGACGACCAGGGCCACGACGATATGCTGTAAGGCTATAGCACCGCGCGCCCCCCCCGCTCCCCCCTCCCCAGCCTCAGAGGCAGAGGCAGTCTGGGTCATCTGGGAGACGGAAAGGCTCCGCAGATAACAAACACTGAACTGCAGTCTCAGCCACTGAAGACAGCGCTCAAATGTCTCCAAGTTAACTTTTTAGTGCCATTACAATACATAGCAAGAACACACATACAAAAAAAAACACGCCCCCAGGCGAGGGATTTTTTTCTTCTGATTACTTTCTACTTTTGATTCAAATAAAACTTAAAAAAAGTGAAAACAAACTTCATTTCTACTCATGTGCGGGATTGGACTTGCTTGGTACGGGGGGTGGGTCGGGGTGGGGGGGGGTGGGGGGGAGCAGGCGACGTATTCGCGGTCAGAGACCCTCGCCGTGCAGCCGGGACGGACTCGCACTCAGCGGACTGCAAAGAGGGGGTTGCATCTCTACCCCCCCAGCCACCCACCAACCCCCCCTCCCTCCCCATCCACTCTCTCTCCCTCGCTCTCTCAGACACACACATCTGACCACAAACTCAAGAGAGAGAGAGAGAATGACTGACGTTTAATTTACACCATGCGTGTGTGTGTGTGTGAGGGAGAGCAAGTGTGGACTTCTGTTCATTGTCACTGCCTTCAACACTTCTCATTGGTTTCAATCTAGGGTGGGAGAGATTTTTTATTTGGGTGTATTTTTTGTGGGGGGGTGAGAGGTTATAAAATATCAACATAATGTGTCTTTTCCATTCAATGCTGTTATTGTTGTTGCATCTTTTTTTTTATTTCTTTAAACTGATCAGACCTCATGCCCATGCTGTGGAGATTCTGTGTGGTCAGCACTTGATGATGAATGTTTATGATTTCCTTTCATGTTGTTCTTTTAAACACACACATGAAGCAGAATGTCAGATACCAAGTAGTATTTTTCTGTCATTTATTCCACAATCTTCAAAAAAAAAAGGAAGAAAAAAAAAGTCACCACTCTTGACGTGTTGCCCGCCCCCCTCCCCCATCCTCCTCCTTCTCCTCCTCCTCCTCCTGCTCATGAAGTCCATTGGCAATGCACTACTCATAATGAAGGCTCTCTCCACGCATCAATGAAGTTTAATTTAAGATGCGAATGAATGACAGAGAAATCATGCAGGTTATGATTTATCCTTATGAAATTATACTTTAAAACAGCCCCTCATGGCAGAGCATGTTGCGCTGCAACAGAATTTCTGATCACCCACAAGCGCCTGGTTTTTTAAAGGAAAATGGAAATGTCAGGTGTGCACCGGCAGAGATAATGATTTAGACCAACTAATTGTGATTCCTGAACACAGCTGTCATTGTTAATCAAACGTGTCTGCTTTTCCACGCCGTAATTTCATTCAGTGCTTGAAGATAAACGTGCATTCCCTGTAGTTTTATTTGTATCACGCGCATGGCTTGTTTAAAGTTTTTTAGTGAGTGTTAATAATTGCACACCAGATGAAATGCTCATTTTTCTTTCATCAAGGGGAAAAAGAATCCCAAGACTTGCAATAAGACCTAAACATTGCACATTCCAGCATTTGACAGCCATCACAAAGGGCCCAAACATACAGTACATGCCATTTTAGGGACTGTGGATACCTCGACGTTCAGTGTCACCCAAAAAGCCAATAGTTGTAGTCCACAGCGTTGAACCGAGTGGAATCCACATGTGGTTTTGTAATGCAGCAACAAAATTCCAGCTTTGGTAGGGAGTCAAATTTTTAAAGAAACCATGAATTTCAAAACTGCAATCAACCACTTTTAATTTTTTTTTTTTTTTTAATTTATTATTAGTGTTATTATTATTTCATGTTTTATTTGGCTTTAGTTGTTGATGTGTTTGAATATCTTGTTCTGTGACTACCAAAGATAAACTACAAAGTCAATGTTGTGTGTTCCATGCAATAGCAGATAAGGCCAAATATCTCTCCTCCATTCTCTCCCGCTGTACTATCTCAGCAGCTGCGATTGAGCCAGCGGCAGATCGAATCGAGGGAAGTGCTCCTCAAACTGGTGTTTTCATTCATTTTTAAAAACCAAAGGGGGTGTCTTGAACAGGACAGCTGCAGTAATGTTTGCAGTGACCAAAACTGAATGGGAGGCGCTGACAGTCTGACTACATGATGACCAAATTAGGGAAACTTTTTTTTTTTGTCTTTGGGCCAGTGAGTGGAAAAGGGAGCTTTTTGGTCAGGAACAGATTTGTGTGCAACATAAAGGGTATGTAGATAAAAGAAAAAATATACTGGTAAATGGGAAAAGCTTTGCAGAGAACAATGTGAAACGGATTCTATACTTCAACTGGACCACACAATGATTCAATGTTTCTCTTCTTTTATTCCTTATTTCATTTGTATCCTTTGTAATGATTGTATGCCATTTTTTAGGGGTTTTAGCGTCTTTGTTAAGATTGGCAAGACTTTATGATTGTGTTTAGTTTCTGTCAACTTATTACTTTTTATATTAAAAAACACTCCTGTCAACTAATAAGCTGGGTACAAGGTACTTTATGGCAGTTATTGTTATTATTATTATATTTTTTAAGTTCACCGCTCATTAATTAAAAAAGGAAAAGGGCAATCTGTGGTTTCCAGAAGATGTATTTAATATCCAGGCAGCTGTGGGACGGGTCAGTTACAGCCGGGCTAGGATCGTGAGAACAGGGCCGAGCTCATCCACAAACCCCCAGTCATCTGGCTGGTTTGTTTGGTATTGAAAAAGGAGAAAAAGCGCTGGTAGATTAGAACATTCTCAGCATGTTGTAGCTCGACATTACTAAAGATAACAGCATGAGAAAACCGTTTGTACGCATACCTCAGTTCAAACCTATAGGGAATGATTCAATTAAATGAGAAGAAAATAAACAAACATTTCACTCAGTTGCACTTAGTTGTACGTCTTGCATGTGTAGTCTGATACTGTAGAGAGAAAATTACAAAAAAAAAAAAGAAGAAAATGAAATTAGAGCTTGTTTATCTTAAAGGTTTCATCCTTTTTTTTTGCCAAACCAATCCAAACCTCAGGCCTTTTGTTCACTGAGATATCACCCAGCTGTGTGTGGCACCGTTCATCCTGTCAAAGTCTGTTCTCTGATGTACTGATGGGTTGTTTTAAGGGCGTTCCAATATTAGGTTGTACATACATGTCAGTATAGCCTTTGTCTTTCCCCTGTCCTTTTCCCTCTCTCTCTCGCTCTCTCTCTCCCTTTTTTTTTAAGATCAAAAAATACATTTGTGTTATGATGTTTGCTTTATCGCGACTGCTTTGTATTAACTATGAAATAGCTATGAGAAAAACTGCTGTATGTATTGGAATAGCAAACTGTGCTGCAAATGTATTTTACTTAGTAATCCTTGCTTTAAAAAAAAAAAAAAAAAAAATCACATCTTCCACGCAGACGTCTGGGTGAGCTGGGCAGGGGCAGGCTGGGAGGGGGGATTATCCCCAATTTTGGATTTTAAACTGTAATATAGAAAACAGACTTTTCTCTGTTATCATTGACCTAAGCATTTTGTACAGATTTTTTTCCCTCTTTGTGTTAAGCTGTTTTTTGATACTTCCTTTTGATGGTCCAACCACTGCCTTCTGTGGCTGTATGTTAAAGATTACTGCTCTGAGAAAAGGGCAGACAGGTATATTTCCTCTACAAGACGGAGATATCTTGCATGACTAATCCCAGGGTCACAGAGATTGGGGTGTGGGGGTGTGGGGGGGGATATGGTTTAAGTGGTCAGTAATAATATAAGGGTGTATCAATCTAATGATATTTTATATGAAATTAATAGGAAAAAGAAAAAAATATGCAGTGCCAAGATGTAAAGAATATTGTTAAATGCTGTCTTTTTTTTTTTTTTTGTTTGGAAAAAATAATTTCACTTGCGCATCAAAGATGTCTCATCCATGTCACGTAGGTAAAACACACATTTTTGTTTGGCATCAAGATATTTATATTTTTATCTCAAGGGTCATTGTAAATGAGTCAAACCAAGCACAGCAGGCAGGTCAACGGTTAGACGCTGCTGGAGACTAACGTCCTGCAAACTGCGGCCGTGTGGCATCAGATCCCCCAACATCACACACTGGCACCCGAGCTAAGACGCCATTGTTTCATCCATCACCGACCATCCAGCCCGCTGTCATTCCGTCCCCCTCTCTTCTCCCTCTCTCTCACACACCACACTTTGTGTCTTTTCCAGATGGAGGGAGGGAGGGAGAGAGGAGGGGTGGAGGGGGGCAGCCCAGGAGCTGTCACGGTGCTCTCATCCTGCAGCAGCTTTTCTTTCTCTTTCTTTTTTCTTTTCTTTGAAGATGTACTCTGTAGTTTCTTTTTCCTGTTTTTTTTTTTTTTGTTTTATAGAGAAATATTATTGCTCATCACTTCCATCAGTCTGTAACCTCCTCATCATTCCTCGTCTGTCTGATGCAGACCACTCTGTTGTAAGTCAGTGGCGAAGACTGACATGAGCATTCTAAACATGCAATAAAATGCTGGTTGTTCAGATGGTTTCCTCCAAGTCTCTCTTTGTACAGTGTGGCAACGCGGAGCTGCACACTCTGATTGTATCTCATGTAATTGAACTGGTGATGACAGAAGAAAGGGTTAATGCAGAATTAAGTAGTCTGAACACATTTACACTTCCACATGATAGATGCACTTTTTGCAGCACTCGCAATGCAAAACAGCTTTTGTGTTTAGCTGTAAAGTCAATCAATGCAAAAAAAGTGAAGAGAATATATTTCTGACTGATACAAACTCATATTACCAGATATATTTACAGTTTCCGTTTTGCAGATGGCACCTGTGCTGTTTTCCTCATTATTTCAGCCTGCAGAACCGTTTCACACAGACCTGTGTTTGTCATCTGCTGCAGGACTCTCATCTCAGCCTCAACATTAAATTATATCGTAATTAAAAAGAGACAGTTAAACTGTCTTTTCCCAACAGCAATTTAGGTAACTGCATTTGATAAGCTATAAATTGTAACAGCATTAAAATTCCAGAAATAATAGCGATATGGATTTGGTGACGGGAGCTAATGCTGATGACCAGGACTTGCGTTTTTACGACGGAGGCACAGGTCATGTTGGCTACTAAACAGGAGACAGAGATCAAGTCTAAGCACTTTTAATCTTGTGAAACAAGCAATTACAAATAGTTGCATTGATTTGTTAAAAAGCTTTAGGTGACATAAATCGTTTTCTTGCTTAGCTTATTGCTGGAAAACATAAATGTCAGGTGTATTATTAATTAAGGCCTTTGAAAGACAAGATTTAATGGAAACGATATAAAATCACAAGCAATCTTTCTGTAGGCCGTATTTCACTGGACAGTCAGGATTCATGTATATCCATGTTGTTTTCATGACACTGATCACAAACTGGGTAACATAAAGTTAGAGGGAACACCCAGTAATGGAAGGTGTTTGTGTTTAAAAGTCATCCAGAGCAGAAGCATTCACGATAATTAATCTTTCCACAGTAACTTACAGAGAAGCATTAACATATGATATTATTATAGACCATAAAGGTGGATGAAATATTATGGGAACAGTGGGTCTGTGTGGATATATTGGTGCAGTGACACAATCAGCCAATACTGGCCCTCTTCACATAAATCTGAATTTCCTTGCAGAGCATTGACAACACACCAGTGAATCATTTTCACATTTAAAATAAATCAACCAGTAAATATGGTTATTGTGTCTCTGATTTCTTTGGGTCAGTTCACCCAATAACAAACATTTCTGGGTCTCACTTACCCGTGGTGATACATACATGCAGATAGTTTGGGTTTTATATTTTATATAGAAATTTTAAATACTAAAAACAGAATCAGAGATATTGATGCTGATTGATAATGTCCTATCATGTAGGGGAGAAAGCCATGGGTCATGCATTTTCATTACCTCACTAAAACAGGTGTGTTTTCCTCCAGTTCTTCATTGAATTCTCTGAACAGTGAGAAGCCAATAATGCAGATAATGCATTTCCAGAATGTGATCAATCAGCAATATTGATAATTCCTTCCTTCCCCATTTCAGTGAAAAACTCTTTTTCCAGAAACAAAGTTGCAATTACTGCAGATGACCCACAGACCTCACCGGAACTACTTTTTACCAAATAAATAGTCCCTATGAAAACTGATGACTGTGTGCTCTGTGAATGACCCAGAGTAATGGCGACACATATTCTGGAGACGTTGCTGTTTTTAATGTCAGTTTCAGTTGATACAGAAGCTGAGCTAGCTATTGATAGCACTTGATGTTTTTCACAATAATTAAAGAAATAAAGCAATTTAAGACTTTCCTTTGTAAATTGACTAAGAACAAACTTAGTTTTTTTCTGTCACTATTTTTCAAGGAGGAACATAGCTAGGTAGCTAGCTAGCTAGGTACGATCGTCAAGGCAACATTGTTAATCCTGACTGCATAGCAATGGTTGGTTGAGTGGTCGGAGAGCTAAGTGCTGATGCTATGAAAAGCTCATAAGAAAAGAAAAAAATGTGAATTTTCTTTTTAAACTGAGTAAGTTTGAACGTTAGCTTACTAAATCAAAATGATGTGGTACTGAGTCAGAAGTTTGACATCATAATTTGGCATGTCCTAGTTAATATTTTGATTTGGTGTAATTTAACCAACCATGCTTAAGTTTTATTTTATCATGCAGAACTTTTCGTGTTTGTTTTGTAATCCTGGCAGAAATGGGCTTCCATATCATTTGTGGGGCTGCGACCAGGCTAATCTCTCAATGCTGTGAGCACCACAAATGAATTTCCTTTCACTTCCATTGTGTTGTGGTCGGGTAGAGACCTCAAACATATCTTGAAGCCTGGGTGAATGAAGCCAAAACTATCTAAATGTCTACCTGAAGTAAGTGAGAAAATGTGTCTTAGTTGTTAGCTGACCCTGTAACTATAACAGATCACCAGTCATATTATTTCGCTCTGTTAGATTACAAAAACAAACGTGGATGGCTGCTGTTCACTTTATTCTAATTAAAGCGTGGCACAGCCTCATCCATTCACACAAGAGCTTCAGTCAAATAGTCAAAGCTGGCAAACTCCCAACATTGCAGCGAGGCAATTAGCAGTCCTGCAGTGTTTGTTATTCATGGTTTGATGTAAAAATTTGTTTATTAAGATGGGCTGCAGGCGCTGGTGTGCAATAGACCTGCTTGTAATTAGATTCCAATTATTTGTCTGTTTCTGATATTGTAAACTGGCACTTACCACATCAGTTAAATTGACACACTGCACTGCTTGGTTTACTCGGTAATTAAAATGTGTTCTGTTAATTAGATGATGACCACTTTATTCCAGGGCTCTTGTGTTTGGGCTCCTCGGCGGCTCTCTGTTTGGATCATGAGTTGCCAGACGCTTCCCTAATCAGCCCTTGTTTTGTTTCAATTACCACCTGCTGTTCAAAAGGCATGCCTCGCTGCCCCCCACCCCTACACACACACACAAACACACACACTCATACACAACAATACCACGAGGCCTGCTTTACTACCAGCTCCAGCTCCAACACAACACAGCTGGGCCCGCTTTCTTCTTTATTAGAAGGCACAGCTAGGTTTCAAAGAGAGTCCAAGCAATTAAAAAGGAAACTAAAGGAAGATGAAAGTATAAAGGTACTTATCACATCAGTTAGCAGGCCTCGTCTGAGAAGCCAATGGTGATTACGCTCATTGAGTAAATAGCTAAGATGCTCAGATGTCTCCTTCTCTTGGTAACAGAGGGTTAAGGGTGGGGGAGCTGTTGGATCCACAGATGGGTTCACTAACTGGAGATGACACACAATGCAGGTGTTGCGAACTGAATGTGGATGCACCGTTGGTTAAAGATACTTGCTCTGATGTTGTTATAGCAACCCAAATCCCCAAATTTCTTCTCTTCTTCTCTGAAATGAACAGTTTGAGCAGTCAGGACCACTTCTGTGAAGTTTTTTATGTCAAAGTTTATTCTTGACTTTTGGAAATAACATTTAATCCCAACTCAAGGTCCAAGTTTTTAACCGTGTGTCTTCATCAGTGGATGGAGTCAGCTCAGTTGGAGATAGATCTGTTGATATGTAAGCTCACCGGCTCTTATTTCACCCATCACGTTCAGGACTTATAGTCTTTTATTGACACATTTTAAGACAACACACTCCAGGTCAGTAAAGAAGTCAAGTCAAGACAGGTTCTGTTAAGAGACGTAAATCAGGGATTAAGAGTCCAGAAATGGTCTACACACTACCTGATATACCTCCTACAGATACAATTCCTTAGATTTGATTGGTTTTTGACAGAAATGAAAAAAAGTTTTAGGTGGAAATTGAGTCAACAAGGCCTGACACTTGAGCTGCAGCCATGTCACTATAGGTACATAACGAACTGCAGCTTCACTTTTAACCTGCGTATGTGGAGCAGGTGTGGAGCCTCGGGTTGATCCTAGCCGCTGTAAACAAAGTGACTCCCATGATGAACTGCACTGTAGCCCTCGCTGTCTGACCTGTGCTAATGGGCCAGCATCCAGCATCACTGTAAGAAATGTTTTTATTTGAATAATTAAAGAGATGCAAAACAACATGAATAATTACTTCTCACTCTCGCACTTTGTGTCAGAGTGAATTAACAGAGAAGCGGCTCCTGCAGCAAATTAACAGAAAAGCAGCTGCTTCACAGGATGATTTTAAAAAGAGATGATAGATTTCTGATTGGTGAGGAGAAGAATATGCCACCAATAACAAGGTACGGATTGTTTGTATGGCTCACACAGCTTGCTAGCCATGAAAAGTTCCACATTGTGAAATAAGTTTATGTGTTTGTGTGCTTAATATGAAGCTACAGGCTACAGCCGGTTAGTTTAGCTTAGCACAACAACAAAACAGTTAGCCTACCTCCATATGAAGGTAACAAACTCCAAGATATAACATGACCAACTGAATACCCCTCGCCTTCCAAGTGTGTAGGAGAAACTAGGGTGGCTGCGAAACTCGCGAAAACACGAAAGGCCCTATCTAGAGCCAGTGTTTGGTTTGGCCATTCTGGGCATGAATGTATTAAATGCGATCTGGATATAGCATTGGAGGCAGGGCTCTGTTCATTCTTATGGAAGCTGTTCAGTGGCGCATGACACCAAATACCATAGAACAAGCACACTAGAGACGAGTTATATTGGGGGGGTTGCGGCGCTCCAAAAAATGTATCCACCGTTTTACAGCCACTTCTTTCACCATGTAAGCTTATGTGAAAAAGTGTTTGGGGTCCGTGTAGATCCTGGGACGGACGCCACATTTGCAATTACACAATTTGGCCACTATGTCAAATTGACTTCAAAGCTCGACGCTCTTCGGGCCTGGGTTCTGGGATACTGTAGAAACATAGCAGACTCCGTGGAGGACGACTGACCCCCTTTGCATATAAAAATGGCTCATGCTTCATGTTTAGCGTACAAACATGAGAGTAGTATCAATCTCCTCAACTCAGGAAGAAAGCGAATAAGTGCATTGCACAAATGTCTGTATTCTGTATTCCTTCTGATTAAACAGATAAACTATTACACTATTTCAGTAACACCAAAGCCTAAAAACCCAACTGCCAAACTACCCACCTCTGTACATGTTTGTTTAATACACACCGTGGTCATACATTATTTACAACTACATAATCCATATTTTCTTAAATATAATTGGACGCAATACACACGCTTTCATTTTATTTTTGATTTAGAAGCATCACTCATGTGGAAATTTAAATTGTAGTTGTGTGGTTCTCTGATAGGTTTAGTTAAAAGGAAGTGAATTATTGTAAACTGTAGATAGCCTTCATTGCCAACAGTCGGAATTTCTATCCACTTCTCTCTTGCTCTGATTCCTATATGGGCTTTCTCTCCTTCCCCTGTGAATTTAATGCTTTCCCCCTCCTTTCTTTCAAAAAAGCTATCATTTAAACATGTCATGGGTAGTGTTTACCTGCAGTGAACCTTGATTGAGAAAGCCTGTGACTTTACACTGATGCCCTCCTAATCTGTATGACTGGCATGCTAATTTCTCTGACGCTGCCATTCAAAACACAAACATGAAATGTTGGTTTTAGAACCGGGAGACCTGGTAGAGTGAATTTCAAGTGCTTATTCAAATATTTCATTAAAATGTAAATTTTTACAACGCCGTACGTCTAGCTGTGCACAAGGCATGACTTAAGAAGTTATGAAGTTATAACAGCATTTCTCTCTCTGATGCCAATTAACTGGTGGGGGGACTATAATGTCCTTACCTTGTTTTATCGCTGCATAATAGCGCACCACAAATGCATCACATGCAACAAGAGTTTCAGGTATTGACAGCTAAGATTGGTGGACTGGAAGAAAAAAAAGGGAAAGTCAAACATGAAGCATCCTGGAGAGTGGTGGCTAATCAATTCTCTTATCTTCCTAAAGTGCAAATGAAGTGATTAAAATTAAGGTTATGCAAAAGAAAGGAGTGAAAAGGAATTATAAATGAGTCAGACGGCCACACATCTGGCTGCTGCTGGACGTACAGGTTAATCTCAGACATTTGTCAGGACTAGAAAACCACCTGCTAAAGGTACACTTTATATCTTGTGAAAATCAACCAACATGGATGATTTCATGTTATAATTTAAATATAAAAGTATTTTAGTTTTGTGGTTTGAATTCCCCTCATTGGGCTTTCCAGAGTCATAACAAGTTTTATGATTATTTTTTATTTCATTTTTTTTTTCAGGTTGACAAATTCAGATATTTCTCATATTTCTTTAAATTCAGCAACTGGAATTTTTTAACTTGAATTATTTCATGTGAAAATGACCAACTGAATTTGAGCAACTTTTTTTTCCAGTGCAGCATTTGAAATAAAATTCAGGGAATGTCAAAGAGGGGAATTCAAACCACATACATTAAGGCAAAAGGCTTTCACAGGCAAATATTTGCTACTGTACTCTTTACCATATATAGTATATATATATAATACATTCAGATAGATTTAACCATTAGATGAAGAGGTGGGAAAATCTTTTCTTTTTCTTTTACTTTAACTCCCTGTATACATTTTTAAACAAATATCTGTACTTTCTATTCCTTATAATATTATTATGATTATAATTATCTTCCCAACATCAAGACCGGTGCATATAACACATGACAGATGTAATATGGTGAAAATGACAAACAACGTAAAAGAAGTAATGACATAACAGGACAAAACAGAGAGGGAGACTATTTAAAGCTTCAGGTAGCGTTGGCCAGAAACAGTTAGTAGAAATGTTCTTTAAAAGAAAAACCAAGACACATTTTACTTTTACACTTTGAATACATTTCAGAGCCTGCATTTTTTCACTCTTTCTTGAGTAACACAGCTATCTGCCCTTAAGTAAAGGATGTGTATACTTTTGCCACCTTTGTTCAGATGTGAAGCCTCAAAATATTCTTATATTCCTCAATTTTTTTGAAATGTACAAATCTCATTTTCCTTTTTTACTTTCTCAGGAACTAAAGCTCAACTTTCTGTGAGTAAGTGACTGAGCAAGTTTTTGTTTTTCGCCTTGGAACTTTACACCCTTATCAGTTATCTCCGTCAGGTTTATACAGTTCAGGTGTAGCTCACAGTTAGCATCAGCCCCCCGGCTACATTTTACACAGCATGTCACATTGATACATTTAAGTACACATTGACTACAATTATGTTAAAGAGTATTTGCCAACTGAAAACTACTTCTTGTTCAGTTATTCTGGATTTATTTACACAACTAAGTAACTGTAGCCAAATAATGATCTGATGATTGCCATACATGTGATCATCCTATTGATTGACTGATATGTAGCGTGCTCTTCATATTTTTTTCCATTGTATGTACTGTATATTGATGTGCCAAACATTTTCTAGATTTTGCATTTATTCATATGTAGTGTGGCTGCTGTCAGAGACACGGATGCGGAATCAGTGATGGGGTTAGACATCTCTGATGAAGATGACCCAGACTATTGCTAAATTATCTGAAAAAATACAAAAATAAAAACCATAAAAACACTAAACATTTGCTTGCGTAATGTTTCTGAGAGGTTTTTACCTCCTGCTTGAAGTATTTTTTGCAGTTGGAACAACATCTGATAAAGTCACGTTACACAGAAAATCCCCTGCAAGGCTTTCGCATTGTCAATCAGTAATTCATCATCTGAATGTGTGCGCATGCCATAAGATGTATCAATAAGTAAACAGTGGCATGTTGACTTTTAGGGTGTCTATCTGGTTTATATTTGCTGTTTCTCCGCCTTGATGAGACACTAAAACTTCAGCGACAACAACCTCCGGGTTTGTATCGCTCGAGGTTCTTCACTCTCCCCTTTTATTTCTTTATTTATTCTCTCATTTTTAACTTGCAGGGGGAAGAAGACAAAATGGTTGCAGGTGGTGATGAAAATAAGAGCCATCCATCATTATTTATTAGGCATGAAAAAGATACACAATAATGTAATTTAATCTCTCAGCAGACAATTATTTCCACATATTGATAACGCAATGCGAAAAGTGCCATGAATCCTAATATGATGTTTGCTTTTATTGGTGTATGATACAACCATAACAAATAATGTAATTGTATCAGGGAGAAAATGTGATTATTTGCACATGCTAACATTATAATATCAATCTGCCGCAGACAATGGTATCATATTATTTTGCTGTGCTTAACTAGTTACAATTTGCATTAAGTTATTATGTCTGGGTGGCAATAAAGTCGGCTCTCTCCCTCTGGTCTGTGCTTTTCTTAGTTTCTCATTACAGCTCTGTGAAATTTTGGAAGGTTTCAAGTCCAACAGCCTGGATGATTTCTGATTTGAAGAGGGAAACTTTTACATGGAGTTTTAATGTGATTTTCTTTTCTGCCTGCATGCTGTAGCCTTTATCTGTTCATTTGCAGCTCCAATCCAAGCATAGATGACTATCCAGCGCTCATCCGGGCCGGTGTGGGGTTAAAGAAACACGACACAAAAGACACTATTACTATGCAAATGATAGTGCCAGAAACAAAAACATCTTTTCCATTAAAAAGTAAAATGCTTTAAATATTTGCATATAGGTGCACTGATTTGGTTATTCACAATTTCAAGATGATTAACATTAATGAAGGAGCGGCTTGATGCACCGACTGTCAGGCCACATCAGGCCACCTCTGTAACCTCCTCTGTGTTTTGCATGGCGAAGCATTCACGCCGTAGTGAACTAATGACCAAGTCAGCCTGTGTAAAATTAGACCGTGCATCTACACAAGTGTCTTCCTGACATTATGAGAATGTTTTATTGATGACTCATTATTAGCAGTCCAGCAGTGAGGTGAGTTTGATCCACCAGAAGATGCAAAGTGTAATAATAATAATGCCTGCTTAATTATTAATATCCAAAACCTAATCCATCTCTGCAGAGAATATGTACATATTTTAGAGTCTCATTTGAATTTTTGCAACAAACACACACCTTAAAACCATTAGACAGCCGTGGTAATGACAGGTTTAAATGGGCTGATTTTTAAGAATTAATGTGTTATTGCCACTGTATGGCCTCTGCTGAAAGAAAGAGGTCTTCCTGTTTATTCTGTTTGATTCTGAAAGCGTGCAGCGTCCCACTGCACGTCCCCGCGGAGAGGCGAGCAGAGCACACGCTGCGAGACGGCGTCATTCTGCACCGGAGGCTAGAGGAGTGTTTGCAAGTCATTAGTGGTTTGTAAATGATATTTGTTCCCATGTGACATATCATTTGAAATGGTTTTCTAATAATAACACCCACTGATAATAAAATAAGAGGGCCCTCATGTTGTGATTATGCTTTTCATAAATTTGGTTTTGAAAAAAAAAGGAGGGAGACATTTCAATATGAATAAGTGCTCAATATGTTGATATGAATTTTACTCTCAGATGGTGAACTTCACACTGATACTTCAGATGATAGCTCTGCTTTAAGCTCAGGTTCGGTTTGACCAGTGAGAGCGTCTCATGCTGAGCTGGATGAATTCTCTGAATAGAAACGGAATAAAAAAAGTTGTAACCTGTTTTTGTTGTAAAGAAAAAGCATCTTTCCTCAGAAGCTTGCTGCGCTGTATTCTACAAGCAAAAAGCTTGAACTGTCACTTCCTTCCTTAATGACTACTGACAAATACCCTGTCTTCCTGCAGTGCGTTTCCTGTTCGCCACAGCACAGAGCCGAGACAGCTTGGCACAGGACGCAGCGTGTCTGGTGAATAGGGAGCCATACTGCCGCTCTAACACCATTTGCCTTGTATTTTATGAAATGAACCAGCGGCTCGGAGATCAATAGGCCCCCGCGGTGAATGCGAACAACGCTACTGGGTCCTTATCAGAAGCCCGCTGCCAATCTGTGGCAAGCGAAGCCTGCACCTTCCCTGGATACACCATTGGTCTTTGAAATTAAAGTTGACGCCTGTAATCCAGGGAAATGGTCCCTCTACTCTCGCTTAACACCGGTTTAGTTTCACCCCAGCTGATGATAAAGCATGACAGAAATACAGAGCACTATCTTCTTGCCGGGGTTGATAGGTTCTGCCAGCTTATCAGGAAACAGGCAGCTAACCTTCTTGTGCCTGGCTCGTGGACAAAACTGAGGAGTCAATTTACAAAAGAATCTATGCCGGGTGGCTTGTAAATAAAACCATTCTTTCTCTACCGAAGACAAAAAAGTAAAAGGAAAATAACCAATTTTAGAACCAACCCAAAAGTGAGTAAATGTATAACACAGGAGGCTAAGCGCTAGTGATAGAGTGTATTCATGTAAATCCGCCCAAGCACAGCTGCAGGAAATTGACAGGGATCTACTGGAGCGCTTTGCCTGTAAAGGGTGGGATTTACATGCCTAACTAGGGCTTAACCACCCTCCCCCGAGTTTACCTGTTACTCTCTGGCCTCTGAGCACGCGTCTGGATGGGCTAAGGTTGCACTGCTTATTCTTAATGCCTTTTCATCCCCCCTCATATCTGTCAGTCTCAGAAATGAACTCATAAACTCCGCCGAGGCTACTCAGTATCGCAAAATTGGTTTGGCGTAACGGCACATCAGGAGTTTTGTTTGTTTCCTGCTTCGGGGGCCTCAAAACTTTCCACAGCAGCCATCAGATCAGCTAAAGTTAAAGTGCATGTGTACAACAGGATGTGACCAACCCTGAATGAGGCTGTGAGGTGTGAGTGCTGCTGCACAACTGTGTTATGAGTAATTGAGATCACATTAATGCATGTGTTCCTCCTGAGGAGAAAGTGCAAGTCTTTTCCTTTTGGACAGGATGTGGCTTTGGGCAGTTGGGGGTGGTGGGCGTCGCTCCTGGGCTCCACAGCCCACAGCTGAATCTCAGCCCCTGCAGGCAGATTCTGTAGACCGCTCATGGCAGTTTAGACTAAGCAGAAAAACTGTGTTTGGCTTTCTGTTGGTTTTTTTTCTTCTTCATGAAACTCACATCTCTACACGTAGGGCACACAGCAGTGAGCTTATTCCAAAGCAGACTCAACAAAAACATCGAAATGTTTCCTCATTTGTTTTTGTCCTTGGTACCTACTGTAAGATCCCTCCAGATGATTAAAAAACACAAATAGCTAGCACCAATTCTATTAATGCTGTCGTCCTATCACACAGGAACCAAGTGCTGATGCAAAGCGTTCCTTTTTGCCTTGCGTGTTTTGTATTTTTCCCCCCTCTAAACAATGATTTTCAGAACTGGAGCCGCCGCCAATAAAATTAATGGGAGACTTGCTGAGTCCATACAGGAAGTGGGCTTTTTAAATAAACACATTGTTTCCAAACTAATCCACACCCCTATTGTTTACAGACGGGGAACTGGGCTGGGTGCAGACTGGGCTGGTCCACCCCGTTTACCCCCCCCCTCCTGCCAAGGCTACTATATTTCTAAACAGAGGAGGAAAAAGATAAAACTTTACTTTGATGTTATTTCAGGTCAGCATTAGAATCTCTGTGAATGTTTGTCCTCTAAATGAAATCATATTCACAACTTCTTATGACCAGATGTACGGTGACTCCTGATTTAAAGTCAGTGTGTATTTTGTTTGTTGTGAGAAAATATACTATATTGATACAACAGCTATTGTGGATAATTCTCAATGTTTCCAAAGTGGATAAGACCATTTCTGAACACACTTGTGCAAACCGTGTTCAATCCTTGAGTCTCAATGTCTGTGGTGTGTTAGTGACTGGTCTAACTGTACAGTCCACATTGTGTTAGCTATCAATAATTACCAATTTAAGTTGTCTGTCCTTTGGCACAACATTCCCATTGTGCTGTTAACTTTGTATTTCAGTCTGAAAGTGGAAGCTAGTTAGCCTAGCTGGCTAAAAGCTGGTAGCCTTAGCTGTCTCTCTTTCATTGGTTGTGTTGGCAAATGAGCGTAGCCTACAGCAACCAGCTAATGGCTAACAACGCAGGTTTTACCCAGACTCAAAGCGGCGGTGTGAAAACACCATAACTGTCTGTTTGGCCGAATATTGCTCAAATCGAATCACAGTACGCTCACCATCAATCAGTGGCAAATGTTCTCACCCACTGGAGGACACATCCGGTCTACCATCTGCTCCATTAGCTTCTATAAATGTGTCCCTGAGGTTTATAATAACAATCAACTACAGTACTTGTTATTAAAGATTGAAACCTTTTAACAAAATTCAACAACAATTCATTTGTTCGCATTAATAAATAATAAAATAAATCTTCTTTATGGTAATTACAATTTTGACCAAGTCATTACACAAGTCAACAAACCCCAAGCATATATATGCATATGGATGTCTTATCAACACTGAATTTTAATTTCGGTTCAACTTTAAAAACCCTGAAAACCTCCCATGATAAGAACATCTAGTTTTAAATGATCAACTATAGTCAATATTAACTTTATAGAACGCAGAATGTCTTCTATTAGCATGCAGGGGCCCTTATGTAATGAATATACTTTGCATGATCAAATTATCATCCCTGAATTTGAAATATCTGTGGATATCCAGAACCACTCTGTCAACCACTCTCACTTATCGCCTACTGCATCGATTTTTGTTTCAAATACTACCAGTCACTTATACTTCAATTTACATAATGTCCGATGAGAAAAATTTGTCAGACAGATTGTAATTCATATCTCCACTCTGCGCACTCGCTGGCCCTAATACTTCAGTTAGCTACCTCACATTTACATTTCAATCAGTGATTATAGCCTCTCCTCCTCTTTCCTCGCTGAAAGTAAATACGAGACTCTACTATCTCGGACTAAAATGCATTTGGTGGGACCGCAGGGATAGGCATGAATATTCTGTCTGGTACATATTTACCATGTGCTGCTAAGTGTCACATGCTGCAAGTGCATCCTTTAATAGCTCACTGCTCTGTATACAGCACAGCATGGCACTAACACTGCCAGAAGCCTCAGACGTGCTAAAAATGTCTCATTTTGGCTTGAAGTGGCCACCAAATGGCATGTGACATGTTCTCTGAGGCAGCTGTTTAGTGTCCAGCACGCTCAGTCGATCTATATGCATAATTTTGTTTTGTTGGTTTAAACCATGCTCACATTTTTTCCCCCTCACAATCTGGGTTTATCTTTTGGTGTGTTTCTAGAATATTAGTGGGCAGAAAATGAAACTCCAGCACAAAAGTCACTTCCTGCAAGCTTTCATACAGCTGCAGAGTTTAAACACATCATCGAGAATAAAAGGTCAAGCAAGTGGAAAATTTGTCTATTGTAGGTTTACTGTTGACCGCAACTGTGAAATGAACATTTGACATGTTTGTTCCTTGGTGTTTTTGCATAGATGCTTCTGAGCATAATAAAGGAACAAAATGCCGTGTGTTTGACACCCACACAGGCAGCTGCTGATGACAAATGTTGGGCTCCCGGTAGTCGGAGGGAGCCTTGCACAGAAAGCAGGTTATATCTTCACTGCTTTGGAAGCCACTGTAGGAAAGTCTTCTGCATTTGGAAAAGCTCACTTCCATGTCCTCCACCACTGGACGCCTGCTGTCTGTTGACTTCTCTGTCAGTGGTAACCCAATATCCAACTTCATAGGGAAAAGTCTGTCAGTTGATGAGTCATCGTGAAGCTTACAATCATTACTTTTGAATTGCTTTTTGAGTGGAATTTTCTTTGTGTTGGGCCTGGCACAATAAGGTGAGCCGATAAACTGTAAAGCTCAGAAGGGAACTGTTTGCATGTTTTCTTGTTTGCTTGTTTTGGAACGACTTTACAACTCATCTATCATGCAGCAAGGAGAAGAAAACGGACAAATCATAATAATCACACTTTGCCACAAACTGCTCTCGCTGGCCTTCTGTTTTCCAAGTCTGGTTACACACATGTTGGCTCGGCAGAATATTCAATAGACATTTATAGGAAATAAATTAAGAGATGAATGCAAACCATATGGCATTCAGGGGTTTATTTGTAAAGCCCCTGCATCAAAGCTTTTTCCAGATCACACCATATTAGCTATGTTTTTCCAGTCCAGCAAAATCAGGAAGGTAACCACAGACTTTGCTGATGGGAAACACATGAGCGGCGGTCTGCCGAGACAAGGAGCCTCATACACGGACGAGGCATCGTCAGGGAGCATCAGTAAAAACAATTATTCCCTGCATGTCTGGATGTCATATGTCACCCTGGGTTGACTTTAATAGGAGGGGAGCACGATGGAGCTGCGTCACTGCTCGGAGAAACCTTTTTAGCCTCAGAGTGAACCCCCCCTGCACTACATTCACACTTCTTTGCATGTGAGGCGGCCTGGATGCCTGTGCGGGGTGTGGGCTTGGAGACAGACCGGGAAGGGAGCCAAGAGGAAATGGCAGTACCCAGGGTATACACTTCCACCCCTGCATGAACACAAGACCCCCCCC
The DNA here is from genome assembly GCF_905237075.1 of Dicentrarchus labrax. NCBI lineage: Eukaryota > Metazoa > Chordata > Actinopteri > Moronidae > Dicentrarchus > Dicentrarchus labrax. The sequence goes on from NW_026136711.1 coordinate 10,671,430, forward strand.
TCACTCCCAAGCATTTCATATAGACCAGACAAGTTTACGGTTTCGTGCTTTTGAGTGTGACAGCAGCAGCCCTCCTGCGTGTGACGGGCCCAACAGCAGTGGTTCGCCGACACACGGGGTGGTTTCTCCTTCTTCGCTGTTGATCTTGGGCTTGCGCCGCACACATGCAGAGGGCCTGCCAAAGTCAGACGTGGAGTGCCACACTGCGGAGAGTCCACAACTTTAACCAGGAAGGTCGTGGTTTCTTTACTGTGTAGACGCAAATTTTCTGCAAAATGTCAAGAGCGAGCTTGGGTTGCTTCTATAGAGCCTCAAAGTCTAGAATCTGAATCTTGTGTCATTCCACAATGGAGACAATGTGGTATGGGGTCACCTCTCGCTTATTCTTTTTTTACTCATAGATGCACATAAACACACACAGAGATAAATGCACTATATGCTCAGAGTGATCAGAGCCTGCTGTGCGCCATCGGGCAGTTTACCTCAGGACCCGACAGAAAAGCACTTCCAGGAAAAGAAAAGCCAGGGATTCCTGCTGAGGGAAAATGCATCAAAGCGCCTGACTTAAGGCTATAATTAGCTGCTGTGGTGTTTGAAATATGGAGGAATGAAGTCTTTGGAGAACTTGAATTGTTTATTTATTTACGTTTGTTTTAATTTTGCCTCCAAATGAGCAAAGTGAAGCATTTTTCACAAGGATTGAGTGTGCTCTGGTTTACTTAATTTGCTGTTTGTCAGTGGTATTGTGTGCTGTGGAGTTTCATGAGATGCATGAAACATACACAAGTGGTGCCATGTTACAATAAGTGGCATTGTTTTATGTTTATAGGAAATATACTGTTCCTTTTCTTCCTTCAGTTAGTCTTTCAGGTTATGTGACAGAGGGGGCGTCCTCTTGGCAGAGCAGAGTAGAGCAGCGGCTGTGGATAAATACAGTCAGTCCATTCTCTAATGATGTATGAAATCCTAAACTAATATAAATGTACAACCTGCCCTCCCTCTGTCTCCTGTCTAGTGATCCAGCCAAACCAGTGCCCCTGTTGCTGGCGTACAGCACACCACTGATGGAAACCACTGGCCTCAGAAGAACTTCAGTATTGTCTTCCTTTGAGAGAAAAGAAAAACTCTCCTACTCTGTCTGCCACAGACACATCTGCTGACGGCTCACTGCTCCACCAGCTTTCTTGAGTAAAACGATTTATAGATATTTAAAATTTACTGATGTTTTCATGCACTGTGTGTGGGGAGTTTTATATAGGGCATATTCAACAACCTGTTAAAAAAAAGTCCCGGTTGTGAAATAACCTTTAGTGCCACAGATTCCGTAAAAAGGAAAACATTACTAACAGCATGATCATTTTTTTTTTATGTATGAATGATATTTGCACAAGTCAAACTGTTTCACAGCTCCGGTTTAATGTGGAACTGTGCTTTAACTAAACATTGCTGTCAGAGCGCACAGGGACTGCTGATCGGCTCACATGGAAGCGCTTCAACTCCGAGCAATCACGGCTCAGTTTACTCTGGCTACTCTATACGTTGCACCTTTGCAGCACCTCATCAACACAATGGGAAACAGAGACAGTCATTTGTGTTTGTTGGCAGCCGAGAGGCTGCCTCTCAATCAGGCTGAGAGTGAAAGCAACACTGTCAGCGACGCTCAGGGAAACATGCAAAGTCCCCGTTGAATTGCTATCTGCAGCTTTATCACATCTTCACACTGGCATGTTTCTCAGCTAAAGATCAAATAACTTCAGCTGCAATATTTCTAGCACATGACGTCGGTGTGGACTCCATGAAAAGCCAAAGAAAAAACCCCTCACCACAAGATAACCACAACTCTTGCAGACTTGATTTGAAGCAGGTATGCACACGCTGTCCAACAGGAAGAAGTGTTTATAAATTGTCTCGCTCAGTAATTCTGAGTGACTGGATCCATAAGGAGTGTAAATTTGTTTCTGTTTTTTCATCTACAAAGGCAGAAGGCAGTAGCGACTGGTTGCAGAGAGAGGCCTGCCAAGCCAAATGATATTCTTGGGTTTCAACCAACTTTCCCTAAATATGGACAACAGATTCTTGGTTTAAAAAACAACACATTTATATTGTGTCACAGTGGAGGGAAAGGGAAGTTTTATATAACATACACGACACTGAAAATCCACAAAAAAGACTCCAGATGACAAGAAATACCTGTGTCATCCTGCTGTCCTGACTGTATGTATCTTTCATATGTTCATAATAATCACAACATGCACCTGAGAGATCAGTTTAACACAAAGACAAGCCAGCAATTTAGTGCTCATTTATGTAGCGTTTGTAACACCTAAACAATAGCCTCATGTCAGCTATGTGATACATTCATGAATACTGATTCAATCCCTGTGTCAGCTTTCATTAGCTGCTCATGTGATCCTGCTATCACTCCTGACAAAGCAATGGGACAGTGTATCATTTCATTGAACCAAAATTTCAAAACATAAAACTCTAACGGCAAATGCCACCTTCAATTGGAAAAGCCAAGACGGGTGACAGTCTGTGTTGTGAGTGATTCTTTGCTTGCAAATGTGTTTCAAACTGAACTACAAAGTGTTCACTTCAGCAATAATTTTGTTTGCACCTACAACTTATTGATTGACATAACACCACTTCTGCAGCGCGGCAGTGAAGTTTTTTAATGGAAGATTTTATCCAGATTTAAAACTATCATTCCAGCAATCTGAAAATTTCAAATTCAAAATTCACAGTCAATAAGCACAACAGGCTATGCCTTGTACTGCAGCAGGAGGCATTCCTAAAATTTACTTTTGCTCTTGTATGCTTTGCCCCATCAGTAAATTACTGCTATGTTCTCTTTGTTAAAAACAAAATGGAGGAAATTATATTTTGTACTAACCATCTACCATGCTGAGCAGATAAAAATACAGTCTCTCTGAGATGTAAATTATTATGATTAAACCTGCAGTGAATAATTTTTTGGCGGGCCTTCATCACCTTTAAAGTTGATATAGCAGTAGTTAGCAGACCTTTGCTTACACATCTAGCAGTTATAAACATCAGCATTCATTTCTGGCCACCTAGTGAATGTCCAGTATTCACTCTCTTTTAGTTCTGTTTTTGATCTCAAGTAACTCCTTGCTCAACTATGTTACTAGCTTACGTTGTCTGCTGTTTGGTGACTGTATAAAACAGCAACGTAGTCTCTGTGACGTTAGCCATAGGGTTCTGAAATGAAGATGTTGAGCGTGGAAGTGGGGCGGGTCAAAGACTTAAAACCAGCCACCTGTGACGGCACCCACATGTCACTCAAAGTGTCCAATTTAAACAGATTTATTTCGCGCTTTTGGAGCCAGCCTCAAGTGGCCATTTGAGGAACTGCTTTTTTCTATTTATTTTTTTACATTTTATACATTGTTATTATAAAAATATTGATTAAAGCTGCTTTAAGGTAAGGCTTTGTAAATTATAACTACATCAATTCCACAATATTTTGTACAATAGTATAGTATTATGCACACAATAAGCATTTAAATGAAATCCAACAAATTATTGGTTAGCTCTCATTCATTCCAGCTTGATTTTCTAAAGTAGTGACAGCCTTACTTGAAGAACCAACTGCAATGATTGGATACCCTTGGCCATAGTAAAAGCATATCGTTTATGAATTGTTAAATCAAGTAGTATTTCTCTTCAAAGATTTCAGTCCAGATAAACATATCATTGTCTATGATAACTGCCACTTACCTCACTGTTATCATGCAGTTATTGTCCAGCAAATGCTGCTCCATATTATCTCCTCTCATTTTTTGGGGGGGTGAACTGGCAATTTATTTTTTTTCAATGAATAATGTGTGTCCCTTGAGTTTCACTTGATATTGTCTCTCTTATGTCTCTCATGTGACTCCACTTGAACATCATTTTTAAAAAAACAAGCACAGAGCGAGTTGATTCTCATCCTTACTTAAAAACCTCTCACATTAATCATCAATTCATCAGATCACTTGTCTTTGTGTTTGCCCGCTTCAATAACTCTTAAAACAGATGAGAGTCACCTCCAAATAATGTCTTCATCATACAAGTGGAGAGCACAGAAATCCTCACATTTCCCTGTTTCTTTATCCAATGTCAACTGCTGACAGTCTTTCAAAGTCAAGTGCAGTGTCAGTTTCAATAATTAAAGCTGTTTGTATTTCAAAAAGAATATTTCATTTACAAAAAAAAAAAAAAAAGAAAACCTCATATGTGGAGCAATGCCATTGGATGGGCAGCTTTGCATCAATGATAGAAAAGAATAACCGCACCAAGCCCACCCCTCTACCCATAAAAGTGATTACATTTTATGATTAAAAGGAAAAATAATTGAATACCCCTGAAAAACTCCAGTTAATATTGACATTTTTACCACAGTGGATCTTGGTTGCAAACAACACAGACGATTCTGTTATTGTTGTATTCTTTAGATCAAAGCAGGCTTTAATAAGGCCATTATAAATACATCTGAAAATTCACTCTGATATTCAGCAAACAAATCAATACAGGATGTGCACCGTTCATTGGTCTTTTATTGCGGCACTGTAGGCCATCGCTGAGGTACCACAGCATAATGAACAAAAACCATGCAGGGCTTCGGCGCCCCCGCTGTGTTCAAAGTCAGTCATATTCAGTATACTTTATAATTGAAATAAAGGTAATCTCTTCATCCCTTTGAGCTGCATCTTACGTTCTTCTGCTGTTGTCTACAAGAAACATGCAATGACCAGGTGGTGGTAGGAGTCAGTGAAAGAATAAAGCAGAAGCTATGGTCACCACAACAGTTAAGTGAGAAGCTTGAGTGTCTTGTTTTGCTGCTGACCCTGAGATACCTCAGATAAAACTGTCCTCAACAAGAGCTGTGCTGTTCTTCACTTGCTGACTGACATCTCTGGGCTAAAGACCAGCATGACACATTACCATGGTTGTATTTTACCTCCTGTACCACTGGTACATTTCTTAAAGATGTACAATAAGCCATATGTTTCCTCATCATTTATTAAACAGCTAACTCCCTAACTCTATATCCCTGTTAGTTGCCTTGTTTGGAGCACGGTGACGGTTGATTAGGCCTCAGTACGTCTGTCCTTCACCACCAGCCTACTTTATTCCTTTGCAATATTGATGAGCTGCAGGCCCCTCGGTGTAGGAGCACGGCCTAAAAGCCCCTTCCTGGACCCCAGGAGTGGGGAGGGTGACTCCTGTGGACCCCACTGTGGATTGCAGTGGGCAGTGAGTGTCAAAAGATGATAAGAGAGAGCAGAATATCACCCTATAACACCAACATAAGAGGGAGATTATGATCGGAGTAAAAACCAGCATTGTCTGCAAATTATGTCTGTTTATCACCATAAAAATAGAAGCCCAAAAAGTTTTTTATAACTAAGAAACTTAAGCAACTAGCCAGGTAGGATTGGGCAATAAAAAGAAAGAAAGAAAGTTCCCTTTAATATATCTGCATTAGATAACGTTGGACAGTGTTACAAATCAAGGGTGGACAGGACTGCTTTATGGCAGTATTAGATTTTTACATCAATATGATGAAATACGTCAGCTTTTCAATTCACTGCATTAACCAAAAGCAGACTTTCCTGTCCGTTTTTTTTTCCAGCTTCTCAACAGCTGTTCCAGAAAATGTGCATTATCATAATATATATAGATATAATTACACAGATTATAGCCATACAATATGAAACATTTTTAATGAATCATTACATTTAAACTACATACTGTGGCCAAATGAATAAAAACAAATCTAACCAACAGAATAATCAACCTTTTCCATGTTATCCTATCAGGGACAATATTATGCAGTGGATTGTTTGATGGTTTCCAAAGCTTTGATCTGGTAATAGCTTTGGTGATATGTCAGCATCATTCCTTCCTGATTGGGTCTTATCAGGGCCATAACTTCCACTGAGGACAATGAGGCCTTCAATCATTTTTCAAGGAATTTGGGTATTTTAACAACCTGGGAGAAGTTTAAAACAAACAAGTAAAAACAAAACAAACATGTTAGGCTGTTTTCAATACTTCTAGACTCTATGTAAAATTGTATACAATGTACTACTTATAGTCCAACAAAAATAAGTAAGTAAAAGATTCAGTGTTGCTCTACTGGAATTTACATATATAATAGTATTAACACTTTTTTTATGGGTCCATAATTTCCCACTAATTTCCTTGTGAGAGTTATGTAATCTGGAACTAATTATGAGGAAAATAGAAACAGAGCTCTAAGACAGTTATTTGAGTTTGGATTTTAAAAGCAGAAACTAACTGAATTAAAGCTGCAAGCAGCGTTGAGCGGGACCTCGCACTCCACGCAACTCGGGGCGTGCTGCAGCCGCGTCGCGTGCCATCGTTACACGTGCGGACCAAAACATGAAATTTCACGTAAATCAGCTCAAAATTGCCACGCAGCGCTTACTTCCTGTTGCCGGTAGGTGGCGCTATCACTATGTCTTAATATTGTCATGTAGACAAGTTCAGGGCGGGACTGTTACAGAATATAGTTTACTGATGGGACTTCACCTAGTTTGTGTATTTTATGGCGAATCGGCTGAATTCGACAAGTCGTCACTGGCACGGTCATTTCACGTAACTCAGCTCATAATCGCCACGCAGCGCTTACTTCCTATTGCCAGTAGGTGGCGCTATCACTATGTCTGAATATTGTCATGTACACGTGTTCAGGGCGGGACTGTTATCAAGCATTTGAAGTGTGGAGCCGATTGGACAATGTACACTCAAGTTATAGCAAATTCGTGTTTTGTGGCGGTCCATCAAAATGTCCCGCCACCCCACAGACACGCCCCCTCACCACAGTCAACACATATCATCAACAATGTGTTTTGCATTTTATAAGTAAATTTAAGCTTGATCTGATCATCCTGCGAGGAGTACAACATGAAAGTATAAAACGTGATACTTCCTGTTACCAGTATGTGGCGCTATCACTATGTCTGAATATTGTCATGTAGACGTGTTCAGGGTGGGACTGTTATCAAACACGTGAAGTTTCATTGAGATTGGATCATGTACGCTGAAGTTATGAGGACGTGTTCAGGGTGGGACTGTACGCTGAAGATATGAGTACTATCTGTTTGATGGCCAATCGGTGGAATTCGACACGTCGTCACGGCACACGGTTAAACATGTACGTTTGTTTTTGTACGTCCCGGCATGTTACACGTGCCTACCGAGTTTCGTACATATCGGTGAAACGTGGCGCCGGGGTTGCTGTTTTTTTATCCTGTAGGGGGCGCTACAAACACGATTTTTGGTATGTGAGCTTCAGGCACCACTCTACACGTGCCCTGTGAATTTTGATATTCATAACTATTACAGTCTCCGCACAGTGATTTACCATGCCACCAGAGCGCCACCTAGTGGCGGATTGTTGACAATTTTTTTAGCAAGCCTCAGGGAGCCATGGGCAAGCATCGTACCAAGTTTCATTTCAATCACACGTGCCGTTATGGAGATATAAACTTCTTCATTTTAAAGAGGGCCACCTAGAGGCGATGACCTGAAATTGTGCACGATGCCTAAGGAAGACATGGGGAACTAAGGACCCAAGTTTGATGTCAATCGGACATAGCAATGTGGAGAAATGGTCTACTTCCTTTTTTGACGAAAAATCTACAGGAAGTTGGTGGAACACAGAAAAGTAGTTTAAGGACATTTCGCGCTCTAACGAAAAAAAAATTATAGGCGGAAGTGGGCGGGGCCTATATGGGGAGATTCAGCTCCATTCACCGAACGCGTGGATACAAGGTTTATGAATGTGCGACAAACTATGCAGAAGTTATTAGCCTAAACGCACTTTTTATGCAGTGGCGCAGTAGTAGCGCCACCTAGTGGCCAACCCGAAAGCGACGCATAGAATATCCCCATTTTCACCAGGCCTGACAACTTTGCCAAATAAAACTGACTTTTCGTATATGTTCAGGGGGGCAAAAATGCAGTCGAAGGGGGTTAAAAATAATAATAATAATAAGAATAGGTAAGAAATCGAGCAAAAACAATAGGGACCTCCAGCGGTCGCTGGCTCTGTCCCTAATAAATACAATAGGGACAATCCTATTAATTAAACCAAATTTAGGGACTTTGTATTTGGTGACTCATGACCTCAGTGTTACTAAAATATTGGGGAACTGAAAACTTACAGATCTCAAAGATTTCAAAACTTTGATGTCAACTGTCATGTCCTCCAGTCCGTAACACCAAATCTATGCTGCTATCAAACTGGAGGCCTTCATCCAAAACAAGCCAATATAGAAATATTGAAAGGGTTGGGGTTCATTTAGGAGGATCTATTGGCAGTAATGGATTATACTTTTCATAGCTATGTTTTCATTAGTGTATAATCATTATGGTTTTGTTACCTTAGAATGAGCTGCTTTTATCTACAGATCTGTGGGTCACCTTCCATGGAGTCCACCATGTTGAACTGCCATGTTTCTACAGTAGCCCAGGGGGACAAACCAAACACTGGCTCTAGATAGGAACGCTCGTGGGCTTCTCCTTCGTTCTTTGAAGGGGAGGGTTACGGGACAGAGTTGCGATCAGCAATTACATCGCTAGAATGAAATCCTACACACCGGACCTTGACCGTGTGCCTTTTTTCTATGTTCTTTATCCAGTAAACTACTACAATATATTTCCATTCCAATATACTTATTAGTACAACTGATAAATAAGCTAAATCTCACTGGATGAATCTAGACAAATTACCCAATATTTTAGTTTTTTCTTGTCTGAATGTACTGTTGCAATTGCTACAACTGTTGTTCTTTACTGGAATCCAACACATGGTTTCAACAAGTCCAGACAAGTTCAAAGAGTGGTTCTGGGAAATATGGAAAACAACAGACAGAAGTTGCCTAAATAGGGTAGGCTGGGGGGCAACATGTAGTTTGGCATGCACAACACTTACAGTTGTGATCCAACTGATTGTGTCAGCTGAAATTTATGAGTTAACTGCAAATTTCTGTTGGCCGATTAGCAATGAAGTATAACAACAAAGCAACTGTGTGGATATGTTGTGCAGTGCAACAGAATTTTGTGTACAAGCTATAAGAGAAGGTAAGGTAAGTTCTGTGTTCCTACTTTATATCCACCATGAGCAGTGTTTTTCATAAAGGTTCAGGTAAGAGTCATCTCCTCACACCTACACCAACAATGTGTCCCACAAACAGATATATATTTCCACAGTACAACTGAGTCATTACTAAGGTTGTTATAGTTCACTAAAAATAAACTCAAAACATAAAACTACATGTGAAATAACATTTTAATTAACTAAAATAAAAATAAAAACTAGACGTTATAAAAAAGAAAACTAACTAAATGAAATAAAAATATACAGGTAATGTATCAATACGGTAATCATGAGGAGACACTGGTACATGTATATTGAGATGTTTACTGGGATGTCTGCATTACTGTGAGTCAGTTGCCTTCACAAAGTATTGTTTTTGTAATGTAATACCTCTACACTTCTTATATCCTGCCCCTGAAAATGTTCCCCCATATTATAATAAAACAAAACTAAAATTAGTAATGAAACTAATAAAACTAAACATAAAAACTAAACTGAAATGAGCAAATCCAGTTTGGAAACTAAGTGAAATTAAACTGATTAAAAACAAAAATTAGGAGAAAAAAAAAGAAAAATACACAATTACAATAACTCTAATCAATACACCCCACAACCACAGACAATCGGTTGAATCAAGTCCTTCCTCACCTACAGCACATGACTGCTCCTTACCTCACTACTGTGCACTGCAGTATATAATAAACCTTGTTTGAAGTACATTAACCTGGCTCACAACAATGGTAATGTGCACCCTGAGGGGGATGCCGGCATTATTGACTTCCTGTTCCTGGAATGTTTTTCTCCTGACAGTTAACTGAACTCGTTTTTTTAAGTTTGCAGGCATATGCGTAAAGTGAATATATTAAAGACGTATCCTGCTCTTTAAATGTAGGAATGGGTATGAACTGTTGATTGCAGGGAGGGCTGGAGTACATCTGGGCCTTGGATGAGATGGTAGATAGCTGAATTCTTCCAACCCTACAACACATTGTCCTGGAGTTTCTCTAATAACTTGGGGTCACAAGGTGCTTTACAAAAAAAGTATTGTAATTGTACAAATTTGATGTTAGAATTAAAAAAATATATATATATTTTCAAGACAACATCCACCAACTTTGGTGGAATGTCAACATAATCACATTCTATATCTGAAATTTAAAAAAAAAAAATCTGTGGAAGCTAATAAGAGCTTTGACTGACTGACTGATTAACTGATTGATTTCCTTTTTTACTGTACCTTTATTAAGATATTGTGTAGATTAACTGGGCATTCATGTTGTTTTTATAGTGCCAACCCTTTACACAGTTACACAATCAATCACACCACATGAGTAACATAAAATCAATCACACACCACTAATAAAAACATAGGAAATTTACAGTGATCAATAACATCCAGCTTTTGTGTCTTTACAATCGATGTGAATTGTCCAAGAGGGAGCAGAGTTATGAGCGGAAGCTCTCTCTGGAAGTAAGTCCAATCACTCCATGCATTTCAGAATAAGAGCAGACCAAGAAAATCAGTTGGCAGTATTTGTGGTTAAACATTCACCTACCCACACAGAGGAGTGTGGGTAAGTGAATGAGTTTTTTTTTTTTGAAAATGCATAACATGAAGGAAAAACCAACTGCCTGTTAAGAAAATGGTTCACAAATTCACAAATAATTTTGAAAAGTTACAAACAGCCTGACTACCTCTCTTAAAAGTATATGTTGGATGGATATTTAAACACACATTAAGGTACATTAAGTGATTTTTTTTTTGGATAAAGGTAAAATGTGTGACAATACAGCATTCTAATCAAGTACTGTAGCACTGCAGAGCCCTGGCCTATAAATCTTTTTTGGAAAAAACCCCAACAAATATTACATCATTGTCATGATTGTAATAGTTTTATTTTTCAATGAAAATGAAAATTTAGATGCAAAAATGATCACTGGACTTACATTCATCGAATGGCCAGAAAAACGACTCCAAATGAATCACCATGGTATCATGGGATGGCGTATAAATAACACATCACTTTAAATAACATTTTCACCTGCCTATGCATTTTTCATATCACAAGTTCATGAGTTTTGGAAGTGCATGACCTTTGGCGTCATGGTAACAATAGACAGGTGACCTTTGTCGTCATATTCAGGTGACCTTTGTCTTCATGGTAGCAATAATTAATGTGGTTAATGTTGTGAAATGGTTGAAGTTTGGTATAGGCATCAAAACTAAGTTTAGGTTTAGGATCAGTTAAGTTACATAATGTAAGAGAAATGCGTTATTTAAATATTAAACTTATGCACGTAAGTTAAAATAAGTCAACATTGACTTGGTTTCACACGGGACATGAACAGCAGCCTGCTGGGTAAAAAGTGTCTGTTTGGAAAAGTCAGTGTTGACTTATTATAACTTACGTACATAAATTCACTTAACTAACGTATTTAACTTATATGATACAAAAATCCTGTGTTTGTTTGACCCATACATCCACCCCGACCTCCTCCCTATGTGAACTTTGTTTTTCTATATATATACTTTATACTCGCACGAAGATTACATGCCTTCTCTGCACAATTTAAATCAGTAGAGAAAAACATAACTTTCTTGTAGGGACACACAAACTCACTTTGTGTGAGTTATTCATAAGCCATCATAGAATGGTGACTGTGTAAATAAGTTACTGTTTCCTAACAAGTTTGCCATATTATAACTTTAAAGATGATATGCAGATTTTTGATTCACAACTTGCTTCTGCTGCCCCCAAGTGGCCAAAAAAACTAAATCATCTATTACATGTTTAAGTTACATTTTGGTTTACAGAAACAACAAGTTTACATTGTAACTAAAAGTCAATATCAAATTAGGATGAAGTGAATACAACAAACAATATAATGTATGGTTACAAAGCAACTCCTTTATTCAACATGAGCAAAAATCATGTCTAGTTTACCTGTAAATTAACCAATGTCGACTGCTTCACATGGGTTCGGGTACACTATTAACACTCTAGCAAGTGTACTTTTCACCATCCATAACTATTCACTGCATACTCCTAGTATACAGTGCAGACACAAACCGAAGCCTCCATAATGTCATCAAGATTACATTACAGCATTACTGATTGTAATTATCATCAACTTCTTTCATCAGCGTTTTTCTCCTTGACTTTCTGATGTCACTGAAAATAACAGTCCAGAAGTTTGCAAATTATTCCCATAAATTCTGTATGACGTGATTATTCAGGACAATTTAATCAGATATTTCCTTAAAGTGAGATACTCAAACCTGAATTGTATTAGTTATTTCCTTTGATAAATGTCTCAAACTGTCTCAAACTGTATTTCTATAACGGTATTCAAGTTACCTAAAGGGAAAAGCATTTATTTATCTTTAAGTGACTTTATCAAATAGCTAATGTTGTTACTTTGCTAATGTTGCATATTATATTTTGAAAAGCACTAAATATTCATGAACCTTACAGCAATAAAGGGTACATTTGTGTGAAACTTTGAGGTAGAAACCCAACCATGCTGCTTTGGAAAGTAAACTTTTACATTAATTCACGCTCTCAGAGCAAACAGATGAGGAGACAAGCTTCTGGGCAGGTTACATCCACAGAGCTGTTTATCAAAATAAGCAGCCAGTCCAGAGTGGTCAGCCTATTGATTTTCCTGCCAAATATAATCTGTTTCACCATCATAAATCTGTGTCTGACATCTGCACAAAGCCCCATTTTAGCCAAACACTGCCAAGTAAGGCTGTTTATTCACCGATGGCCTGATAGTCTCCATGACAACGCTCACTACAATTAGACAACTGTAATCCCGCCTTCAAACATGCACGCAGTTAATTATTTCAGCACAAAGTGAGAGGCGAAATGCGTAGAGGGGAGATAGAGAGGCAACTGTGGAATCCTGGTCTGCTGCTGTCAGTTGGCCTCATGCAGTTGTGTGTGTGTGTATGCGTGTGTGGACTCTGAACGCAGCACAGTCAGACTTTAATGAGGACTGAACCAAAACTAAATAATAAGAAATGAGGGATGAGATTGAGAAATACAAACAAAAGTGCACCCAGCAGTCTTTGTTTTCAGTAGCCGTCCACACTGAATGTACAAATATTAAAGGGTTGATACAAAAAACAAACACAAAAATTATCACCTACCTCCAGTGATATATATCCATATTTTCTTTACTCAGCCTTTGGGATTTGTGTCTCTTTTTTGCCTCCACCCCAATAAAATGATGGAGAATCGAATTAAATTTTTGGTGTTCAAAGCACTGAAAAAAAGTCTTTCTGGAAGTGGTGGTTGAAAGTAGTTCCAGTGAAAGCTCTTCAGATCAAGGTCTGTAGGATATTGAGATAAACATGTCATTCTTATTACTGCACTACAAAAACAACTCTATTCACCTTTTGTATTGGGTTGCTGCCAGCTATTGGGACTTGTAATAGACAGATTCAAAATGAAAATTTAAAATCGATGCATCAGAGGCAGCGATATCCCGACTTTAACTGTTTCAAGGTCCAAAAACACTGGATCCTACACATCCCATAATGCAGCCTGGTTTTTGTTCTTTCATCTTGTTTCTTTCTGTTTTTGTCTCTGAGATCTTCCATGACGACTAGACACCCCAGTTTGTGATGCAAGGTTAATACATTTGTTGGGTTCAAAGTGAAAACATCATCAAGGGTTCATTTCTCAGACAAAGCTCCTTCAGAGCCACATGGGACAATATACAACTGTTTTCAAAGGCTTAGTGCTCCCCATGAGTAGTAAACTAATCTTCATATGTTAAATTGGTGGAGTGCCCCTTCAAGGATCAAAATTGAAGGATTCAAACTTCTTCATCTACTGTGTATCTCCGTTTCTGTCACTGATATTGATTTAATAAGGTCTATCAATAAATAATAATATCTTTTATCTGGATTCAATTAATCTGCGTACTTCCTGAGAAGTGGCCCCTAACATTTTGCACATTCAGTCATTTAAGCATGAATTTTCTCCATTAACAAATACCTCACAGCTTGGTTAAAGAAAAACCCAGGAATTTGAAGATGAAAAATTGATTGCCATCAATGTGGTCTACTCTGTCAGTCAGATTGTGTTTTCTCAGTTGTTAACTGTTCATGTGTTCATGTTATTCCTCAGAATACAGTACCACATGCTTTTTTTTCTTCCCCAACATGCTTTCTTCAAATGTTGACTCAGACAGCGCCCCTATTCCCAGGAAGCCCTCAACAAGCACCATTTGCTCCTGCTCATACCATGTTAACAGAAAAAACTCATTTGCCATGTATTGTTAAAATTTTTATTAATAGCAATTTATGTCACTCAGACAGGGCCTCTGCAGAAAAAGAAAACATTTGGGCCTTGTACAAATCTATCACTCAAGTTGTCAAAAAAATTTGTTCTCATGCAATATAAATAGGCCCTGAGTCTGTGGGTAGAGAGATGGGATCTGTTTCTGCAAGGGCGACGGGCTGGCTGTTTAGAGACTCCCAGTAAAACAGGTCATGCTGTTCACATCACGAAGCCTCAATCACAAACAAATGTTTTATTTAAAGAGCCAAAGCGTTGTTTACTCCAGTCTGCTTACTCTCCTTCCCTTCTCTTCCTCTCCCGCCCGGGTGCACTCTGTGTGTTCAGCACATTTGAATGCTGGAAGCATACTAAGAGGAAACAAAAACACTCCTGACAGGAAGCTCTACCCTGTCATGTAAAGGAACAAATAGGTAGGCATGTAGCTAAGTGAACAAATTGCGCCGACACAGTTTAATAAATGAAGCATTCAGGGAGTACAAATGTGTTAACTGTTGCAGAACTTGCAACTGCTGTAAATAACCTCAGCAGCGCTTGTTTGCTGAGTGGACGGGAGGGTAAGTACACAAGAAGTGTCGGCTTTCGCTGTATTTGTCACTGACAAATAATGGATGTTAATGTGCTGCAGCAGTCTGCGGTGTTGTCAGAATCTGTCAAGTTATTATGAGTCTGCTGAAGGATCTTTGCTGGGTCACAGTCCTCTCTGTTGTCCTATTGACTGCATCTGTGACCAAAAGCCGATTCTATTGACAAAACAGCACAGGAGGTGTCTACTATCTGCATTAATCTATGTTTCCATAATTCATCAAGGTTGTCGCCTCCTTAAAGGATAGTTCTATCTTTGCAACAACAAATACATTTTGAAAGAAATGTAATGCAACCCTGATTAGGTTTAAAGAAAACTTCAATGGACAATCTGCAAAGTGGCACAATTTTCATACTAAACATATCGGAAAAACATTCAAGCATATTTCATTTGTTTTCCAATAGCCTAGAATATCTGCTTCAACATTTTGGGAAATATGCTTGTTAGATTTCTTGCTGAGAGAGAGTTAGATATCCTTTAAATATTAAGATACGGCCAGAAACTCGTAACTTGAACTGGAGTTAGAGTCTTCTCATCTGCCCAAAGTTGCCAGGCAACCAGACGAGACTCCAGGAATAGAGAAATAAAAATAGCAGAAATAATATGGATTATACCGTAAAACCACAGTTTGTCATTTTTACACCTTGGTTTTTTTCATGAATTAAACAAACTAACAAGCAGCTAGTTTATAGATTGTAGATTTACTGTATACTCTCCACAGTGCCAGGACCCTGCCGGCTGATGTATTTGGGGTCATGCAACACTTTAAAAAAGGTGTATCCCAAAAAGTATACATTTAAGTAAACTTACTGGTTGTGCCATATTGACACTGGATTTCAGTGTCCAACCCTACTTGCTAGTAAAAGCATAGTTTACAGTAATCCATACAATTACATTTTCTCCAAAATGTATTAGGTAACACCAATTAGCAGGTTGCAAGCAGAGTTGGAAAAATGATGACCCTAACTGTTCATTAAAATGATCTATGTACGGAATATCAGTTCCCAGACCAAAATCCTGTTTCAACCTTGATTGACATTCTATTTTCCTGTGCAATGATGGATTATAAACATCATAACAGGTGTGCTCAATTTCGATTTGACCTCCAAATAAAATAGTTTTTGATTATCTGGATAAAGTTTTGGATTGCTTAAAACCTGTCTGATCATTTGACTGCTCATGTTTCTAGCCCCAAGTGTTTTGTCAGTGTTCGTAGATATCAGCAATTACTGGTGAGTACAATGTTGTCATGAATAATAGAAATTATGGCCGAATTAATGAAGCAAAGACCTCAGCTAAAAGTTGGAATAAACCTGAATCATCCTTTAACCTGCAACACAGTACACAGCACTATAACCTGCACTGTGCTGTGTGTTCGTGTTCAGCGAGTCACCACTTTGATGATATTTCTTTTAAAATACAGCATCTTTCCATCTTCAACAAATGACATGCTACTCATAAGCACATTAGTGAGTGTTTCATTAGTGCGGATGTTGTTGTTTTTCACACTGGAAGGCTGCTGTTTTGCATAAGATGTGATGAGTGTGCGTGTGAGTGGGGAGGGAATGAGTGGTGCTTAATGTGGTGGACAGTGATCAGCAGCAGCCCCCCACCGCCCCCCCTCTGGACTGCAGGCCATCTCATTTACATTCCCCAGAGTTTGTGGACAGAGCGCTCCAAATCTACCACGGCTCCAAGCTTACTGCCTGCAGCACCCACCCGATATGTGCGTGCGGGTGTGTGCTACTGCCAAGTCAGCCAAGGAGGATTTTGCACAGGTTAAAGCCCCTAAATGAAAGCAGTTATTCTCATGACTAATTCATGAGATGCTGAATTATGGCTGACAAACAAGAGAAATTTAAGTATGACAAGGAAAATGAGGCATAAAGGCTCCTATTCTGAGAGCTGCAAAATGAGATGATTGAGAGAAGTGAGCGAGCTGACAACGCTGACTGACCTGGTCAAATACAACTACATACTCCATCCTTGGGCTTATGATGTGTTTGGTTCCCCTCTGATCTAAACCCCCCCCCACCAGAGAAAATATGTGTTTTTAGCTGCAGGCCAGGAAGACAGAGTGAAAGAGAAAGAAGGAGGGAGGGAGGGTGGATTGTGAAAACCCAGGCAGGGGTGCCATTCTGCTGGCCAGAGTCCGGCTCTTCACATGTCCTCCTCCAGCACTCACAACAGCCCCACACAGTGAGACAAAAGGTGAAGGGTAGGCAGGTCAACACACACACACACACACACACACACACACACACACACACACACACACACACACACACGCACAACACTTTCCTACCCACCTTTTTCCCCCCATCTCCCTCTTCATCTGCCACACTCTTCACCTCAACCCCCTGCATCCTCCCCTCCACCACCAACCAACCAACCAACCAACCAACCAACCTGCATTCATTCTCAAACAAGCAATGTGAAGGTTAACTGGCCTCTTGTCCCGCCTAAAACAACAACAAAAGGAACGTGGAGTGATGGTGGCGCTTTTGAATACTTCAAAAGATGTCGGCGCGCATAAACCCGGCGTCTATCTTGATCACAAAGGAGGGTGACATGAGGGAAAATAGCACTTCAAATGATGCAACAAGACAGTGGCGACAATTTGCGGGGAGTTTCTGCAAACTGTGATCACATGTGTGAAACAAAGACCCCTTGACATTTGAAATGGATGAAATGGATGGTTTGTTCGAGCTCAGATCAATGCTGCAGGCAAAGAATAAAAGAGAAAAGAAGAAAAAAGGATACAACACACAGAAGACTGTCTGATATTTACCTGTTAAGCAAACATGTCATAACTGAATTTTTGGGCTCACACTTATTCTGACAGCAGAGGTTGGAAGGAGATCTTCCCTCAGGGCACAAAACATCATTAACATTATTATTGTTTGAGTTCTTTTTTTCCTCTTTTTTTCCGTTAATTCAAAGGAGTTGTATTTACATGATGGATCTACAGTATTGACTGAATAATTTCTATAGTGTGTGAATATGCAAATAGCTGCTCAAATGTTAGAAAATACATACCCTATGTGCAATTATGTAAATCATCTTTGGTTATTCATTCAGTTATTCACCCTTGTATTCGCTCATGCATTCATTTGCCATATTAGGGGCTGGCGTTGATGCCCTGAAAGCGGCAGGCTCTCTCTGCAGGCTCTGTGGACAGACAATGGGCAGAGTAGAAAATCCCCCTCTCCAGAGCTGTGCTGCAAGTTGACCTGCTCACAGCACACACCACCATATGGAGAGAGATTGCTTTGAAGAGGCCTGCATGGCCCTGCACACCGGTACGCAACAAGGAGCAAGATCCACTGCACACACACACACACACACACACACACACACACACACACACACACACACACACACACACACACACACACACACACACACCCTTGACCTCACACATGCACACACACTGTACATGAGCACTTGCTTGTTTCCTGCTGTAAGGCTCACACACACTGAGCGGCTGTGCGCTCCGACAAATACAGCTCTGGTTTTATGTTTCAGATCTGTTCAGGAAACGTGAATGAAATGACACTCTAAATCAAAAATGTCATCAGATCCCTGCTGCTTAATATGAAGAAAAATTAGGTTTTGACAAGCAATATTAGACAATAAAGATCACACTGTTCATGAGAAAGAAACACTGATGTGGTAAATGACGGGGGAAAGAGATGCAACTTCTTCAAAGTAGATCAAAAACAAAGTTAAATAGTTGAGCACCCTCAGGCGTGTTTCTTCAGTATTTCAGTCTTACATCTTGAACAATACTTTTTGTGTCTGAGTAAATGTTGCCCTTTGTGTTTTCATGCCATGTGAGTAAGTTCGTGAATATGCTCCTGGATTTTGAGAGCACATGGGTGGGTCACTGCAAGGATTGATTTCCACGAGGACTGACGTGAAAAATGTACACATAATGTTCAGAGCACATGGCTTTGATCAGACTTTTGACCTCCACGTAACCTGCAATCACTAATTTTGAGCTTGTTTCCATATGGAAAGGGAGTGCGGTATTAAAGGTGACATGCAAAAAAAAGAGAAAGAAAGCAAGCAAGAAAGAAAGCTTAGAAAAATAAAGCACTGAACTGTATTGTGTCATAACTGGCCAGTCACGGTGAGGTATTTTCATTCCTGAATAACTTCACTGTATAATGTAATAGATGCTCAGGCACTGACATTACAGGTGGGTGTGCTCGTGTGTGTGTGTTCAGGTGGATGTTTTATTACTTCTCTCACCTCCATCCCTCTCTCCTGCATACACTTCCATTCATTAGGACTCATGCATTAAGACCAAGGTGGTATTGATTTGGAAAAGCAAGAAAAGCAAAGCTGACACATGGGTTTCCCTGCTAATATTCAATCCAAAACCATGAAAGAAAACAGCAAAACCACAAAGTGATGTTGTAATGTCGCATTACACAACATACGCTGAGGCAATGGTCTGATATAAAGCGTTGCCGGAGGGTGAGAGCGTGTCCCGTTGCGACACCCAGGGTGACTTAGAGATATGTTTAGCGGAGGAACAAAGAGCAGGAAGGAAATGCAGAAGACACACTGAGCAAAGAAAAACATTTTCAAACACGATAGCAAAACACACCCTCCTCCAGTCTTCAGTGTTAGCTGAGTGAGTCAATGTGTTCAGCTGCTTATTGGTCACTGAATTCTTTAATGGCTGTTGGATGTCTTGTTGCAATATCCACTGTTACTGTTTTCCTTCCAAATAAAATTTATTTATTTGTTCTCCATATGAGTCCCTTATTTTTGGGGAAAAACATAAAAAGTCAAGAAATATAACAAAGTACATTTATTCAAGTACAAATTGATGTGAGAAATATTGTACTTTTTATTTAAGCACATTTATTTATGACTACTACTACTTTGCAAATTAAGATTTTAAAAAACATCTGATAAGCTTGTAACATATGATGCACTGTTCTAGATTGATCTATCCAGCAGTTTATAAGAAAGATGAAAAGATTTCAGCCACCTCAACCAACAGTAAAATGCTACTTACACAATAATAATTCAGTTATATCATGTATTGTAGTATAACACTCACAGGGGCATTTTTATGCATTTGACAGTACATTTTGCTCATAATACCTCTGTACTTTTCAAAACAGCACTCATCTTTAACTTTTAAGTATTTTACAGTGTGGTATTGCTATTTTTACTTAAGTAAAGGATCTGAGTACGTCCTCCACCACTGTGCAAAAGCCTCTGAAACACCCAGCCCTCAAGATGTTTAGTTTATATCACTGGTTCTCAAACTATGGTACGTTACCAGTGGTGGTAAGCAAGTGGTATGCAGAGGAATCTCTTAAATATTTTTTAAAAAAATGAAATAAATTCATTAAAAAGTATATAATACTATCAAAATACTATAAAATTAAACTATGAGACTGTTGAAATGTAATTTAAGATGCGTGGACTGTCCGTAGCTGAATATGGTCGGCCTGTGTTTCAGTGTAGATCATATTGGTGGTACTCGAAGAGCCTAATGTTTTCTGAGGTGGTATGTGGTGTAAAAAGTTTGAGAAACACTGGTTAAAATCATATTCTCTCTCCTGTCATATTGATATGTTGGTATCCAGTTTTTATCCACAGCCTATATCCTGTATCAGCAGACTGTAGTATGACAAAGTCCTCCTACATATCCTGTAAGTGTACCTGATTGAATGGTAATAATATTGTTTGTCAGCTTTCAATTTCCAGTCCTTCAGTCTGTCTGTTCATAAATAACTCTCAAAACATGAAAAGCAACCTACAGTAAGTGGAAAAACTGAAATAAGGACAAACAGCTTTTCATTTGAAACTTGTCAATATAGGCACTCTAACTGCTTTTGCCAGGAGTGTGTTCTCCTCCCACAATGAGTGCAAGTTGTCCCTGTGCGTCGGTGCATCCGCCACATGCAGGGCCTGAAACGCTCCACGTTCCATGTTTGGGTAAACTGCGTAACAAATTGGAGAAAAAAGGCTGGAGCCAGAGACACAGAGTAAACTCCCTCCTGGACAATACCGTGCTCTATTATTAAAACAACAGCATAGGTCCTGGCGTTGTAACCTGCTAAGATGGGGGAACATGCTCATCGATGATATCAAGGTGACTGAACACACACAGTGCAGCGAGCCAGCTGCTGTTCAGGCAGCATGGTGGGGCTCACGCTGAGGACTAGGTGCCTGGCTGCATAATTGGGAATTATTAAACATGGCTCTAGCAGCGAGGTGATCATGAAATTGTATTTTCACTCTTGAGGGATGAAAGCAAGAATTAAAATGTTACCGTTTGTTAGGAGGCGAGGAAAAAAAATTGAAGAGTCTTGTCCTAAACCTCCCATGATTCAATTTCTTTTAAGAAACAATGGAAATGCATTTGGACAAGCGGGGAGATGGATGATGCAGACTGCTGTCGTAAATTGTGAATTGTTGTAAATTGCAATCTGGATAAATATTTCAGTGGCAACTGGACCAGCATGATAAAATGCGGGGCGAGATATTGTCCATTTTTCTATATGTGAAGGAAGCAAACAGCCACAAAGACAAACTAAAAGTAAAGTGAGAGACTGACATGAAAAAGGCTTTAATAAATGATTTCAGAAGTAATAGTAGTGAACAGCATTGATGATTATTCAGCTATTCTCATTGATGTGTCAGTTGATCATGTTGGAAATTAAAACAAAACATTGTTAATGTTTCATTTTTTAGCTCAATAATCTTGACCTTAAAAATCACATATCTAAAAAGAAATATCTCACCTTTTATATATATATATATATATATATATATATATATATATATATTATTTTAGACAGTAGTTCTGCTTTAAAGCTTTATATCTATGTATAAGCCAGGCTGAACATTGATTTCACATAAATGTTAATAATAATATAAATTGAAATACTATATAAATAAAAATAAAATAAGAATTCTACCACACTGCACAAAAACTTAATTCAAGAAGGTCTTATCACTGAATAGTCGCGTGACTACACACAGCATATGTTCAAACACAAAAGTGAGTTCATGGTGAGAAATAACAGGTAAGATATGAAGATAAATTTATTTCCAGGTGGTTCACATTTCCTTGTAATGTAAACTCATAACAAAACTTTTTATATTATTTAGTTTTGTATGTTAAAGATACATTTTATAAAAAAAAAACCTTTTGTCATATTTGCTGAAACCTAACCTAACAGTATTGAGAGATGACATAGATAATCCCAAAGCGTTGGCATTTAACAATTTGGGAATGAGACTCAACAGTAAACTTTCTCTGCTCTGATTGGTTGTTTTCATCTGGCCTGGTGGATTCTTACAAATGCCATTAGAAGCACTATGAGGTGCCAGCGGAGCTTGATTTTTTCATAGATAATCCGTCTCATGTACTAATGTCAGGATATAGTGAAAGTTTCAACAAATATGACAAAAAGATATTTTTTATAAAAGTTACCTACTGCAGCTTTAAATGCTAACCCTACAACTGATGTTATCATGCTAACATTTCATGGTATTTTTAGACAAAATGTTATCATTTCCACTATATATCTGTGATGTAAATGACAAGGTGTACGTGGTAAAGCTTTGTAATACAGAGAAATACGAGGTTAGTTAAATATATAATATGTAACATTTCTGCATTAAAACGTTTAAAAAATACTGAGCCTATGTTTTATATTTTGTTGAGATGTGTACTTACATTAACCCAAATGTTCAAACAGAGAAATATATGATTTTATTCAAGTAACAGTACATTTCCTACTTGTCTCTAGTTGCCATAACCTCTGGGTAGCACTCATAAGTCAGCTACATCAGAGAGTGACCTCTTCCATGATCAAGATTTCTTTTGTTATAGCTTTGATGTGAAAGACCAGAAATGACGTATTGTGCATTTTGCGTGTTTTAGTTTGGCCATAGGTTTAGATTTTGAAGCTGTTTAATTTGTTTAATTACAACCTACACTTCCAAATATCATTCTATACATCTGTTGGCCTGAAAGAAATCCAAGAGCAACATGCATCTCCACAGCACCTGCCCATGTGCTCTGCATCCAGTTGGGATCCCAGCATGGATGTACTATTGAGTAAAACATCCAAAAGTATGATGAGTGGTAAAATGTCATTTTCTTTTACTTAAATGAAAGCTTAAAAGTAAGTAGTTATTGATTCAAACTTTTAATCACGTTGGACCCACCCCAATCAGTGAAGTCACTGCAGCAGGTGTTTCCTATCAGCTGTTGAAGGGAAAACACCTGCTCTGAAATCATTGATGGATGAGAATTGCCAGAAGCTTGAAAGTTTTACCCATAGAGAGCAGTGCAGACCCAGTTTTATGATTGAAGTCACATTTCTATTAACATCAGGGTTTCTTTGTTAAATATATGGTGCTCAGAATCACTAAGAGTTGATTCACAACTATCTACCAATTTCTTCTGTATCCAGACATCTCTACCATGACATGTTGTTTCCATCACCCATTATATAGTGTATAAAATATTCCAAAATAGGAATTTGATTTAAATACAATTAAAAAAAAAAATTGTACTTATGGTTAAAATATATTCACAGAAGTGGATAATTTAAAGTCCCTGTCCCCTAAAATATATGTTTTTCTTCTTGTTCCTACAGTGTGAAGTTTGATCTTCACTGTGCAGAATGATGTATGTTTGACACTAGAAGGATGTTTTCACACTCATCTGATGAAAGCAGAAAGTTTCTTTGTGCTCAATGAATTGAAGGGGCCAGCCCACGACCATGATTTGTGACATAACAAATAGTTGCCAATCCTGGTTCAGTATGCAAATTAGGCCCTGTTTACACAACAATGGTTCTCCCAAAAACTGGAGAGTTTTTCCTTTGCACTTTAAAACATGGCGAACAAGGATGAACAAAAATGGGGTTTCCAAAAGATTCAAAAGTTTGCGTTTTCAGGTCTCATAACAGCGTTGCCATGTGAATGAAACTGCAAAACAAACATTTACCGTTTTATGCAAAAATGTCACCATATACACTGAGAATGGACTTCACAGTGAAGTAGGAGACATCTTGAAAAACTTTGGAATTTTCAATTAGGTGGAAGGAGTAGATGCCTTTTTAGGGATTTTAAGGCGGAAATTCTCCTTTTTTTCTTCTGGAGAAAAAATATCAGACATAAATGATTGTTCCAAGCAGACTATTTGTATATGTCTTAATACATGTCTAGAGGAGATTGTTAACATAGTGTATGAAACTGACTGTTTCTGAACTGAATTAATATTAAATTCTATTAATTAAAATGATAAAATAGTGTTTGAATAAAATTACAAACAAAAAATATTATATCAGTACACGTATTTTCAGAATTGTTTCTAAACCCAAATAACTTTAGTTATAGAATTTCAATTATTAATTTAATTAATTAATTTAGGCTGACACATACTATGTATTGGTAAATCTGCTTAATGAATCATGCACGTAGGGCCACATTTTAAATACATGCATCAGACCACAAATGTCAACAATTAAAAATAAAACAACCATCAACATTCCTTTGTTCAATCAGATATCAACCCTCAAGTTTGCAAAGGGAGCAAAAAGTGTGACAGGCGACACGCGTCTTTGAAATGAGTTCATCTCACTAGAATCATTAGTTTGAAGCTGCGAGCAGAACATTTTCCTCTATAGCAGCAGTTTCAAATCACAATGCAATAATATTTTCCAGCATAATCTAAAATGATGTTGGAGAGAAAAAATGATGTGGGAAAGGAGCAGAGGATGTTAGTGATTGTCCTATATTGCTCATGCTCTCATGGATTACTTAATTATCAGCCCGTGCCGACGTTCTGCTCTGTTAATGGTAGGCAATATGGCCTTTACCTCACTTAAGGAATAAATTGTATTGCTCCATCTCTCTCCATCTTGTAACGAACACACCCTCCCACACACATATAAACATCCCTTCCCTCCTCTCTTCACTGCTCATATAGATCATTTAAGCTGGAATGGGATAGTTACTGAAGCAAAATCCCGATGAGATCCAGTGCTATTTCACAATAACAATTTCTTTAATTGGGCATCTCTGCCTATTTCCTCGCAACCTGTTTTATTCATCTTTGCAAAATCAGGGATGGGATCCTCATTGACACACGCTGGGTTTATGATTTTGAATCATGAGGAGTGCAGCTTCTCAGAGAAATTGCTATTGCCTCAGTGGGAAGCATTGTTGTGAACAGAGGTTTGGAAGATAAAAAAATATTAAGTTAATCATGAACTCAGTCAGTCAGAGAGTTGTAAGCTGTGGCAGGTGGCGGCTGGGTCGACATCAAAAAGAAAAATACGCACCTTGGAGAGGAGGGAGGCAGGGAAGAGGACACTGTGTATCTGTGTCATCAGCAGGTCAGTGTCATTAGCAACTACAGGGCCACAGCGCTGGACAGTAACAGAGGTGGTGGGCTTCAGAGTGAAACGAAACAACTCATCATACACCTAGTGAGCGTCTTAATATTAGGCTGTTCCATGGAAAGAGAAAACACATGATTGGATATTTTTATTTTGAGTCTTATTATTTGTCACATCTTTCCCATGTAAATGTGTCTTTCTGAGTGTGCTGTATGTCCCACAATTTCACTGAATGAATGATAAATGCTTGAAACTAAGAAAAAATCGTGGCTCTATAGCACCTCAAAAGTTCCCTAATTAAAAACTAAACTAAACTAAATAAACACATTATATCTTATTTGCTGAATCCATACAAGACGTAGTTGTGAAGTGTAGCAAATGACCATTGCCATTTGACAGGCAGTTATGTGCCAGACCATTTCTTAAAGGTGATGGTAGAACCAGGCTAGCTGTTTCGCCTGTTACCAGGCCTTGTCGAGCTAAGCTAACCGACTGCTGGCTGTAGTTTCATACTTACTGTACAGACATCTAACTCTAAGCAAGAAAGCAAATAAGTGTTTTTTTCAAAATGTGAAACAGTTGCTTAATGAATCTTAAATGCTGTTTGTTGATTGAAGAAATGACCATCCAAAATTGTGAAGTGGGAAATGACCGACAAGCAGTGTCCCACTAATGGGTTAGCCCAACAGAACTTTTTTTTTAATTTTAGTGGAGATTTCAAGTTACCAAAGATAAAAAATACGTCAGTCTGATGAGGCACAAAATCATTAAAACATTGGATTTGTCAAAGTAGAGCCAAGTTTTTTTTTTTGATACTGTTAGGTAATTTAATCAATAACATTTAATGGGATTAATGGGATCCAAGTACAAAGTAGCAAAACATGTAAAAAGTACCTTAAAATTATATAAGAACAATAATTGTGTAATTAGTTAAAACCACTGGCTGGAACAAGCTGATACAGAATATTCTACCATACATACAGTTTGGACATTTCCACCTTTAAAGCTACTTTAAGGGAAAGAAAGGGGAAAACTGGATATTAGAGGGTTAATATTCTCCACAGAGAATGTATGTTATGTGTCGTGATCGTAACGTGTAATTAAAACACGAGCTACTGAGACACATTGTGTCTGATGACAGCAGGGATGTCTGCAGTGTGCATCCACAGCAGCTGACCACACACATGCACCTACAGCACAGGGAGGGCAGTGAGGGAGTCTGACACTGCTCTAAAGAGTCCCATTGACCTCATCATGAGTTGCACTCCCAACAGGAAGTCTCCTCTGTTTTACACTTTCACTCCAGTATACTGTGACCAGCGGCAAGTGCGCTCAGAAATGGCTCAGAAACCTGTAAAACCTTGTTTGCCCGGTCGGTGTGTTTTCCCTTCACAGGCCTGTTTGGAGTAAATATCCGGCATTAATATCCACACACAGATCTTTTGCCAGAGGATTATTGAACATTAATTACATTAGCATTTTCTCTCTGACAACAAGGTGGCTTCTTATCTGTGATCTTCAAACTGCGACTGGGAACTATTGATCTGGGCCATGTTGTCATTCAGATGATAATTAGGAGCGGGTGAGAGGTCAGCCTCCAATCCGTTTGAACATCTGGATGAGAGTTCCTCAAGGACAATGGGAGCCGCAGGATGCCGCCACTCTGTCGAGCCCTGCGTGTCTTTATGTGCCTAAGTCCATTATACAAATTGTCTAATTAATTCCCACATTCCAGGAGAGTGGCCCAACAATCAATGGAGGCAAAACACTAGGAGAAGAGCCCAGTCAGAGCACAGTGTTCAGTTACAGTTGATGCATACAGAGCTAGAGGTGATGCACCTGCTCCAAGGTTTAACTCTGGCCTTTTTCCTGAACAGCAGTTTACATTAACAGCTTGCTGGAGAAATTTCAGAAAATACAGTTGCAAAGCTATTAAACAGGTGTGAGTGCACCTTTTATTTTGTGACTTTAACTTTTTTGACCATCTTATCTTCCTGAAGAGAACACCATTAACATTAATCTATAAAAATTCTACGCGAACAACATACTGTGAGTTTGCCATAGCTGTAGAGGTGGTGCTATCGCAGGTTAGCCTTATCTATAATTAAAACTATATTTTAAGGATATGCAAATGGAGATATTAGCAGACCTAACATATATCCTTCTCAGTGTGGTAGGGACAGAGTTCAAAAGAATCGTTTTACAGAGAGACCCTGCTTTGCAAAAAAGTAGCTCAATGTATTCTTTTTCATGAGTAAATAAAGGTAATCTCCATGGGTGCATTAAATTCTGTCGCTGCTGCATTTATGTTATCGTTAATGCGATGAATAATTCCGTTTGCACAGTGCAAAAGTGCTTACAGCAGAACTTTGGAAAAATCAACCGAACAAATTGTGTAAGAAATTCCTAAATGGTCTGGTTCGGAGTGTTTAAGTGTGGAAAAGATCTCTTTCCTCTCAGCGTTTTGTACCAAGCCGTACCACTGCATGCTTGACCACTTAGAACAATGGCTTGTTAATCCACAGTTCAAAGGAAACCGGAGCAGGGCAAGACAACATATGTTGCTCTGGTGCAGTTTTTCCCAAAAAGTACAGATAAGCACTGGATATAAAAGAGAGAGGCGGCTGTTTTAGTTTGTAAATTATTATTGCCTGTAAATTGTAACATAAAGAGCCTGTGGTCCTGTTAGTCAGACAGTGTGAGCTGTTGTCGCTACAGGAAACAGCTTATCGTGGTTTCTGTTAACATGTTGCAATGTAAATGAACAGCTAAACTGTACTTGATCCAAATGTGCAAATGCAAAACATAAATGTAAATCAGTGTGTGTGTGTGTGTGTGTGTGTGTGTGTGTGCCTGGGGAGGATGCAGACAAACAATGCAAATATTGCCCCCTTGTGGTTCATGTGCACTCATGGGTGTTGAGGGAAGCTGGCAGCCATCTGGGACAGCAGAGACATGGTTGCCTGTTATAGCTTTATTTCAGGACAATAAAAATAAAGGTAGGAGCAGTAGAGGAAGTGGGTTTTTAACTGAGTCTGATATTGTGTTGGAATCATGGGTGACGTGGGGAAAATCTGTGTTATTAGGTTTTGTATGATGTGGAAAATGTTCGGGGAAATAAATGATTTCTTCCTGCAACCAAACCTCCAGATTACCAGCATTCCCTTCTCCTACCCACACCTCTCTCTCTCTGTCCCTCTCTGGTGTCTCTCTCTCTTTCTCTCATTAGAGCCGAGTCAATTTCAATGTCACTTAAAGTCATGGCTGTAATTTATTGGCTCCTTAATACTGACGGACAAAGGTCGCGAGCAGTGCTGTGAGGCGTTCTATCAGGTTTATCTGTGCGGGTCATTAACCTTGACCTGGTGTAAATGCACTTCAGTCCAGGAAGCTCCCCCGTCCTGCATGCACACGTTTTCCATGCCCCCAAGAAGTTCCTCCCTGCGACAGCCACTCACTCCGCTGCCCCGTTAGCTCAAGTGCTTTAAACTTGCCTTAATTGTCATATGGCAGCCAACGCAGCTTTCTTAATTGATCTGACCTTTCACAGTGCTTTCTAATTTCCAATCCCGCTTTCATTGTTCCATCTGGCACTTTTAAAGCGACATCTGGTTGACTGTACTTTAGCCGGTGATCTCTGTACAGTTATTTTTAAACTTAATGTATGCTTCAACAGATGTTAGCTTTTATAGGTGAGCAAGGAGCTGGACCGCACTCTCAACGCCGGCCTGTGTCCATAATACTTCCCCTCAACAATTCAAATATTGACACCAGGAATTACAAGCCAGGTCGCCAGCAAACTCTATGCTATTATGTTGGGTTTCTTGTTTTTCTTCCCTATTAGCTAAACATCAACTCAGCACAGCCTTCTCTAATCACTGGCCATAAATAAAACATTAGCTTTCAGTTTATGAACAAATAAACAATTATGTTGCCACGCAGAGTTCAGTTTTTGCAAACATGTCTGATGTCAGTGAGAAGGCAGGAATATTTGTTTAATAAATAATAAGCTGAACGTGGGCGTTACTCACCGTGGACACTGAGAGGAAAGCAGCTCACCCACATGCTGTAGTTCGGCTGCTACTTAGATCTTTTCCAGTGGAATCATCATTATAAGGAATGTTCAAATACTCCCTTCACTATCAAGACTGTGGCTTCTTTTTTCTACACTTAAAATGTTTGATTAAAAAGCCTCTCTGCAGAACTGTTACTTGTAGATCAGTTCTACCATGGGGCATCTTCTTCTTTACACGTTCTCAATAAGATTTTGATAACTGCAAGCTGCAATCTTTCCTGCTCGTGCTGTACGTAATCTTCTCTTTAACCCTTTCCCCTATACTCAGCTTTCTGTTTTGTCCTCCCTATCTGCCTACATGGACGGCATGTTGTGGACTTCCATATTCCTCCCTTTGAAAACTTCATTTTCTGCTCTGACATTTTTCCAGAAGATAAATTTCCTATAGTCTGTGTTTTCATGGGGAAGAGCTCGGAGATGGCTCTACCTGCAGGCTGTTAAATTAGTGCCATATAATTGACTGATTAAACGCTTATTGATTGCTGAGATCCGGATGATGGAGACAGGAAGATATGGATACTCTTGCCCTTGCATTTTACACTGTCCTCTGTTCATGAGGAAGCATAATACACACTTAGCCAAAGAGAAACGGATCCCTGATGGGAAAAAATCCTGACTGGTGCTACATTATGAGGGTTGAACTTTTATCAAGATTGCCGAGAATTCATCAGGATCGTAAGTTTTTCTGAACAGCTGCTTTAATGAATGCATATTAGAAATTAAATGTATTGTGTTTTTGTACAAATTTCTGTCTATCTGATAACCAAATAGGGCAGTGTTTGGCAGTCTCACAGGGCTTTAGGAGACAGGGATTGACATGCGGCAGCCTCAAGGTCAGAGTCTGTTGCTCCCCTGAAAGCCTCCAGCCACTGATAGACACGTCTTCCCTCCTGAGCCGTGCTGGAGCGAACACACCACAGAACATCTGTTCGCAAACAGCCCTGATGGAGCCATACTGACACCGAAATGCGCACCCGCCGCCCGCGCCTCACCACCCAATTCCCCGGCCGGGGCCAGATGGCGGCCCGCACTGCCGCTCCCTCCTCTCCTCGTCCAGGACAAATCATGAGGAAGAATGGCCTGCAGGTACCGCCCCAGGCACGCCTGTGCCACTCACCGCTGACCACCCTCTGGTGGCTTCCAATGTTCCCTCCTGTCAAAAGACAAATTGTCCAACAGACTGCTCTTTTATGAATTCACCCCGCGGTCCATTTCTCAAAAGAGGTTAAGGAAAATCCTTGGCCTGAGCTGCTCAACTTTGAGACACAACTCTGTTCTCTGAAAAGTTAAGAGGCCTGGATACAGAGCAAAGCAAGAGGTCTTGGAACGCAGGGCTACTCCCAGTTTCTGCACAATGGCTGATTGTTAATCCCAGTCCAACTGGCACACCTCACTACCATCCTCTGTGCTTGACCTCTGAGTGATGTGTTCTGTTGCCATCATAAATAGGAACATAGGTAAGGAAGAAGAGAGAAGATTAGATAACCTATTATGTGAAAATACCAGACCAGTTTAAAACAGCAAAGCAAATGACTGGAAAATAAAACACAGACTATTCCCATCTCCTGGCAAGTGTTTATTCAGTGTCAGTTCGGAGAAGCTGAACCTAAAATTTGAAAAGGATAAACACAAATGAGTGAGGTTAACCACTAACACTGCTTCAGTTTCACATTCACACACAGTCAGACTATATGCACACAGACACACACATCAGTCATCAAGCAAACAACCAAAATCATCTCATCATCATAAAAAGCAGTTGTTCTGTTCTGTGATTCAGCAGCTGCTGATGTGCTTTTCTCTGGTTACTTTCATGTGATGTGGGTTATTTCTCTGTGCTGGATCTCACTTTAAGAGACTATTTCAGCTCGGGAGTCATCTTTTTACAGGTGACCCGGTTAGGAATGCCAACACAGATCAGGGATAAGTGTGATTAATCTCCGCTGACATTCTTATGGCACCTTTTACACAGCTTTTCATCTTGAGGCTGCACAGGAGAAATGTGTGGGAAACAATATATCTCCAATGACAGTAAAAATCTGCCTCATGGATAACTGCAATATCTGCTCATTTAGCCTTAGTGCTATTTTTGGGGTTACCTCAGGTTTGCTCTAGTTATAGTTACAACTAATATCCTGGCTGGATATTCTGAGTGAGCTGTAGATCAAATAGATGAGACTTTCTTTCACCACTGTGTCATGGTGCAAATTAGGCTTTGCCTGTACGTACAAATACATGGATATTTACATTATGCATAATGGCTACCCTGGCATTTGCAGTGGCAGTCTATTCTTTATGCTATATGTGCTGTATAAAGTGGGCCCAGGCAAGTTTTTAATAGGTCACAAGGTAGGTCAGAATGGGGAAAACATACACATTAATGCTTTGTCATAATGCCACAGTAGCACCCTGCATTCCTCTGAATACGACTTATAAAACACTCCTCAAATAAACATTATCCTTCTTTACTTTTCATTTTACTGGACAGGAAATATGCTAAATACTGACCAGGTATCACAGGCAGGAAGCAATGCTAATACTACCACTCATACTTATTATTATAAAACCATTACATCTGTATGTCTAGATACTTGGGGTAAGTGGGAAAATATGTATTTTGTGAATTAGGTGAACTGACCCTTTAAAGGTCAGACTGGCGATATTCTATAATTATTTTCATTGTCAACAAATTCCATGAAAAGGGCTAAACCAAAAATTTTGTATATTGTTTAATTATCCCCCCTAAAACAACTGGGCACTGTAGTTTTTGTCAAACATTACTCAAGCTGAAGTAAACAGTCAGTTTGCTGGAGATTATTTTCTGGTGCGGATCAATACACATTTGGTGCTCTAGTGAGTGTTTACTGCAGCAGTACAGTGTGGGATTTACTCCAAATAAACTGTAAACATGTTCATCATAGTGAAGTAATATATCGCTCACTGCAACTATGTGGCTCTTGAACATGTTTATAATATTTTTTGGGCCACAATGGAGCAATTATATCAGGCTTTGCATACACAGATAATAGTTGTTAGTAAGATAAATTCAATGTTGGTTTTGATTTTTAATGTTTTTGTGGACAATAAGAAAAATATATCACCAGACTTATCTGTAATATCAGATTTCCTGTACTGTACCATTGTCAATTTTGCTTTGGATCATTTATCATGTAAGACGTAGAAAAAAAAAAGGAAAAACATTTTGGCTTTACAGTGGACCATTAATACATTGAAATAAGCAGAAATAAACTCCCAATAGTTCCCAGAACTGCTCTGTGCTAATCCATTTTAAGATTCATTGTAAATTAATAATCTCAACATATTTATAAAACATCTTGAAACACAATCTTGCCAAGATAACAATTTAGATGCAAAATTATTGGTGTAAGACATATTCATATAACAGCATACGTATGTGGGGAAAACCCAGAATCATCTGATCATATACAGATAAATCGTCTCAGCTGTGTACTGGTAATGTTTGTGGCTCAGTGAGACATGGGTTTGGCCTCTACATGATCAAACACTTCTCTCTCAGCTCCAACCAGACCACAGCCTCTTGACCCATGCCAGCTGCCTGGAAACATTTGAACTAATATTTACACCACTTAAGAAGTTCCATAAACATCAAATATCAAGTTGAGCACTATCAAAAAAGCCTCACAAGTGCCCTTAATGAGACAATATGACTAAATAAGGTAAGCTGTTGCATCATCGGAATGACTCACCAATTTTTGGACAGCTTCTATTGAGATGAGAAACCATTCTGCTTGGCTACTTCCTGAGCAACACTTCAAGCATGTTTACAGTAAAACCAGGGCCCTCGAGACACACTACGCAAGAGTGCACTTGACCATGTGACGTGCTCTCTGAGAATGAGGTAAAAAATATCTTGAACTAAGCAGGCCCCTACGGCAAAAGATCTCCACCAAATTGCACTGGTGTTATTCATTGAGATTGCGCTAATTAAAGCTGTGCTTCATGGAAGAAGAGGTGGGATGGGGGTTGTATTTCTCAAAGCACTCACAAGCTTAATGGTGCAGAGAGTTTCTACCTGATGAGGGCATTCCTACCACAGGTATGTGTCCCGACAGCCAAACAGCAATTTAGCACTCCACTACAAGTGTTTACACTGCACTTTGGCATTGCAACTTTTTAAATATACCTTGCTGTTTTTTAATACTCAGTGAGTCTTTACATTAAGAGGGTAAGTTTGAAAACTTGCAAATAGTATGCTAAGCCTGTATGGTTTCAGTCAGTGCCCTCCGGGGCCACAGTGGGAGCTTGTCCCTGCAGAGCTGTGGCTGAAGCCCACTCACTGTCAGAGTGGAGCCAGTTGGCGCTGCAGGGAGGACAAGGATAAAGGGAGGGTGTGGATTGGAAGGGTTGGTGGAGGGGGGCTGCTCTTCTGCCTTCAATCCCACATGATCTCACTGGTCCTGGAGAGTATATCAGGCAAAAGCAGCGTGATCATTAAATGCCCATGCTGCAAATCTTTTTAATTATTCTCCTTCCTCCCTAGCCTTTTAATGAGAGGAGTATCCACAGATAATGCGGGTAATTGGACAATGGGATTCACTCATTCAATTATTGACCACTGAATCTGCTCAAGAGTTGATGGGTAATTCTCATTCTCGGCTCTGGCTCCGGGGCTCAGCATTTAGCATCCTGGTGAAAAACCAAACATCGCTCCTTCTGGTGGATTGTATGTCATTTAAATCCATTTTTTGGGCTCCATCCAAAAAGCATATTAGATTATAATTTGTTTGAACCATGAAAGGGTTAGATCTAAATACTGTGTGGCAGGCCTATCCATAAAGTCTTGCTAAGTAACCTCTGGTATGCGATGCCGGCCTTTGCACTTAAACCACATATTGCCATTTTCAGTGGGAGACGTGCATGCTGAGTAATCGGCTTTTGTTTAAAATCCATTGAAATCGGAGAGGAGTGTGTACTAGTCATTTTAATGATCTGCCCTGAATCTGGCAGAACGATCCAGCTGCGTTTAGAACGTCCACTGGAATTGACATTAAATGTTCATGATGAGAGGTGAGTGGACATTAAAGGAATAGTTCGATATTCAGTGAAATACACTTTTTTTGCTCTCTTGCTGAGAGTTAGATGAAAAGATTGATAGCACTGCTATGGAAGCCACAACCAGGTTAGCTTCAAGACAGGGGACAACAGCTAGCTCAACTGGCTCTGTCCAAAGGTAAAAAAAAAATCACCTATCAGGGCCTCAAAAGCTCACTTATTGACAAGTTGTACCATGTTTGTTTAATCCTAAACTAAAAATTTTGCAACTCAGTCTGCTTCATAGATACAAAATGTGAGGAAAAAAAGAGTCTGTGAGAAAATAACAGTGAAGAGTAAGTAAGTAAGAACAGTCAGAGACAGCCGAACACACCGTCAGTACAGGAACAGCTATGTGTACATTTGCATCACTTTCTTTGCACAAATCTTTACACTTGTTTGTTTTTAATAAACAAGATATAACATATTAATGCATGACCTTTAGAGCTAATGGTTGGTGGATTATTTACCTTTGGAAAGAGCCACGCGCAGCTTACCTCTGTTTTCATTGTTTGTGCTAAGCTAAACTAAGTTTTGACTGTCTTTTGTTGTTGAGTAGTAGCTATCATTCTTCTCAAATAAACTAAGATAGAAAGAAAACACATATTTCCCTAAATGTCAAACCATTCTTTAAAGTTACAAAAGGAAATATAAGTGAAATATTGTTTAACAATAAACCTCACCTTTGGGGTGTTGGTGGAGGTGAATTATCTTCCCACAAAAAGCACAAATCTCATGTAGGCCTACACTTCTTTACACAAGTATTTATGGTTTATCCTGGCTGACTTGGGATTGCAAGCAGCAGAGTAAACACTGTTTCCCGGCTAAAAAAAGGCGACTACTTTCCCCCCATCTGGACCCTTGCTTAATGCTCAATTGAAAAAAGCCAGTCTCTGGATAAAGGACTTCTCCAGTTTGAGTGAATTTCAAACCTGAAGGCAAAATCTACAAACCACAGCGAAAACCCAAGAGAGAGGGAGAATTCCCCCACTGATCATCCAATTTAGCTGATAGCAGTGTGTGTGGAAAAAAAAGAAAACAGGGAGAAGAAGGAGAAAAAAAAATATCTCACAGGAATCTTCCATCACCCTGCTTCTTTGCGGCGGCCCACATTGATCCAGCGCATTAATCATAAGCAGACAAACAGCATGTTGTGTCTGTTGGTAATTGTGACTCTCAACCATACTTAGCCTATAGCTACTCTCAACACGAGCTGATAAACCACTCTATTACTACAGCACAATGTAGGACACGTTCCGTCAATGGCAGCTTGAGAGCAAAGAGCTTCCTGCAGCAATATCACAAAAGGCCGTTTATCTGCGTTCACTAATGGAATAACACACATTCTACCGAGGAGAAGTCAAGATATTTTCTCAGTGGCATTGCTCTATTAGAAGGAACTGGAGGAAACATATTTTTTACACTGGGAGGAAGAGGTTTGCTACTGCTAGCTTTCCAGCACAGCGCTCATGTTAACAACCTCCCCCTACCTCACTCCACTTGTGAAATTCACACCTCCAGCTAGAGTCATTATCATAATTGTTACCAAATACTGTAACTCCCAAGTTTTAATTGCAATACCATTAATTTCCAATCTGAATGATTCCCTTGCACAGACAATTTCATTTCCAAATTGACATCCCCACTCAAATGATTTTATATAAACACACTGATAAAAAATAATAATATCTCAAGGGCCAAAACGGCAAGGAAGAAGGAGGGGAGGGAAATTATTTCAATATGGTTTAGAGGCAGGCAAATTGTATCAAGAGCTAGTCACAGTTACTCCTCCAAGGCTTTAAAACAAATATGCCCTTCAACTGACGCGTTATCATCGTCTCCGCACTGCAAATAAACTATGCCTTGCCTCATTTCTTTTCAAGATAAAAGACCAGTCGTTTGGGCATAATGGTCAGGGCCAACAAAATGAAATAATAAACCATTCATTAAATCAAGCACACAAGTGGTAACTTTTCTAATAAAAGATTCTGAAAGTTTAATTAATAGCAGTCGTTAGCGCTCGTTTAAAACTTATCGATTTAAACATAACAATATGTTAAAATAATGTATCCTGCAACAGTCATCACCCTCCCTCAGAGGGGCCTCTGCTCACACCTCATTGTAATCAACAGATTGTTAGACATGCATTTTCTGGGCCACTGACAAAGCCTGATATATGGGGTCGAAGGGAGCGTTCGTAATCCATCCATTGCTGCAATTTATTATCTTATTTTAATTGTATACACAAACATTGAGGTGATTTAGGTGACACGGTGGAAAGATGAAATCCGTTTATATTAAAAGGGTTGCTCACCCCTAGAGCCCACTGCCAGCAACACCTTTCAATGACTGCTTTTAACAACATGGTTATTGTTTTATTGATCAGGGTTTTATTACAGATTTGACACCCATGTTATGTGTTAATCGAACCGCATATAATTTTTTGACACATATTTTACGAGATTATGACTGCAATTAATTTAATAACTATTATTTTTTCGGTGATTTCAGTCTTAACGAGGTTTGTGGGAGAGTGCTCCATTCGTCTCTTGGCTGTGTTGTCACTCATGCACTCTCCGGCACGGTGGCGCAGTGCATGACCTTAATGGAAGCCACGGAAATGGCCAATCGAGCTATAGCGTCCGCACTCCCCAGCTCATTGCGGAGCCACCTTCTTTTGTTCTAGGAAGTGATATCACTATTAAGGAAGCCATTCATAGCCATATAATTCCTCCTTTCTACACTTAAACGCTCCAAGCTTATGGGAAAATTATACAAGTCAGCCTTTGCTCAAAAGTACTTTGAGGATGTGTCATTTTTCAGGCAGTGTACGTTTAACCTGGGAGGTAAAAAAATAACCATTTTCTGCAATGTGAAGAAGGATTAATATCTTTTCTTAAAACACAAATTATGCAACATTGGCTTTACACACAGTAAATCAGGAAAACATGGACGCCTGCTGACGGTACGTGGGCAGTTAAAGCAGGACAGGGGGACAGGGAACATAACAGTGTGTCAAGCTGAGATAAAGCTCACACATCTATAAAGGCAGACACGGAACGGGGCCACTGTTGGTCAATAGCCTCCATCTGTGTCTCCTCTCATGTCTAAGAAGTGCACATCTGCTGAACATGGCACAATTTATCTATCAGAAGAATTATTAATTAATAGTTCATCTCATCCTGTATAATTGAGGACAGATCTGGAACGCCATTAGCTGCGATAATAAAGAGAGCGATACCTCCCGCCCACCTGAGCACACGGGAAAAGCCTCCTCTGCTCCGGTTCTTTGTGGCCTTGTCAGCAAATGTATTCTTTTGCACTGAGCAGTAGTTAACAACTTATAGGTTTGTCAAACCAATTTCATTCTTTTTAAATCTTCATAGCAATTATCTTTTTGCATAATCAGTTTCAAGACCTTGGGGGTCTACTGGGTCTTGTAACGTCTTTAAAATAATTGTTCAGATAGTAATTTGAAGTTTTGTGGAAATTGCTTAATAATCAGATCCCAAAGTCAATATTTGGCTGAGGAACTAAGTTGTAGATGGAAAAGACTTCATGGAGCTCCGACAGAAAAGAGGACTAGCTAAAAATAAAATTACATCAGAAGTTGGAGCCAACTCAACATAAAAGCACGCATGTGTGTGTGTGTGCTCGGGTGTTTGAGTGTGTGTATGTGTCTGCTTGCACGCTCGGGCTAGTGGGTGTCCATGTGCATTCACATTACACAGTAGTTAACGTGTGTGTGTTCCACAGAGACTTTAACTGTACAGGTGCACATCCAGGTTTCCAGAGACAACGTGCAGATAAAGTAGACCCATTTGAACTCGTTTTAATTTTCCATTTTAACACACCATCAAATGAAATACAAAGTCAGAAAGATATCAGTGGGAATAAAGCTATATTATCATGAAATATTAACAGCTGTTGTGGACCTAACACAGCGGTTATCTACTTTGAGCATTTGAAAGATATCCAACTTAAAGGGAGGAGGCACGGATTTTATGTTTGTCCCAATTACCCTTGTAATGAGATGTATCTGAGTCTGTAGTAATGACAGTAATGAGAAAGATAAAATGACAATGTGTAAAAACAGAGCTGGCATATCAATGACTCCGCCAGACACAGCTCTCCGTCTGATGTATGCAGGGACAAAGGAAGTACGAGATCCGCGATCCCCCAACAGCAAGGACAAATAAAAGAAAATACAGGTCTAACACGGTGCTCCCCTTGACTCCTAAAGTATATATGAATCACTACCCTTATTATCACTCTGACACAGCAAGGAGCTTTGCTTTATGAATGCTACTTAAGGAGCATCTCATAATGTGCACTGACTAAACCCAATCATAATCTGTCTTGCCCAATAACAACAAGACAATGCTTTACAGAAAACGTCTGATGTCATATCATCATTACACTAATAGCAAAAGCCCGGGCTACTCTTAGCCCCACCCAATTAGTCATTTTAAACTGCTTATTGGTGAGAAAGCGTCAATGATCAATTCAAGCATTTAGCCTGTGGAGCAGGGCTTGAGTCAGTGCCAACATTGATTATCTGAAGGAGCAAATTGGTCTGTAATAATGGGTATTTCTCATGATGTCTGTGTGAAGCTGCAAAGACCATTTATTTAGTACAAATGCTGTACTGATGTAGGTTTTTCTTTTATTTATTTATGTATTATTTATTTTATTTTTTCTTTTATAGCTTAAAAGTAAAGCTCAGGTTTTTTTATTATGTATGCCAGTTATTGTTCTTATGTCCTAAAAATATATATTTAGGATGAATGTAATCCTCTTTAATACTTTTGGAAAAAAACAATTTTCTATAACACAACAAAATTGCAGCATTTAAAAAAGTAAATCTCTAAGTCAACATTTTATATTAACAATGGGTCAGATTATTATGTGTAAAGTGAAAGTTCTGGCTTGTAGTAACAAACCAAGGGCATCCACATTAGCTTATCACACCACTCAGCACCTCCCCTCACTTCTTTGGAATGTTTCATAATCTCGTAGCATCTTTCAGCTCATTGTCTTCGTTAAATGGCCCACAACTATACTGTTTGTTTCAGTGTCATTTAGCCTCTTTTAACCAGCATAAAACAGTTGTCAGTGAAAAAAAAAGACAATACAACTACAAAAGGCAAAGTTAGCAGCCAGTGAGCAAGCTTGTGAAGTATTCAGCAGGTAAAAAGGTGGATATTTCCCCTAAGAAGCCAGAAGAGATCAAATAAGAGTAAGTACTGGACTTACTGTACATTTGGCAGGTGTCCAGAAAGACAGCTCCCAATGAATGATAATGTTGCTCTTTGTCTGCTGGACCTGTTACGCAATGGTTTGCTTATGCTGGCCATACCACCTTTGTTCGGAGATAATGAATCAATGTGTTTTCAACTTGTTCTGCAGCCCCCAAGTAGCCAAAAAGCTTTACTTTTATTTATATCTGATACTGAGATGAATAAGGCTGAATATCAAACCTATATCCTTTATTCTTGTTTACAGACTTGAACAAGTCTGTAGCATTGAGTATCAAAGGCAGAAAGTACATAAAGCTGGCATATATTCTTAGTCTGACTGAACAAATAGTTCCTAATTTTGCCAGTTTTAGAATATTTTATTATGGAAAAAATAATGCATAGCTCCTTGTGTTTTGACTACATTTAACACTGGAGAGCTTCCTTGTTAAATAAGTGTCTTCTAGACTCAGGTATTGTCCCTAGCCCTAGTTACAAGGAACATCCAAGTAAGTTGCACAGCTACTGTACATTGATGTAGCAAATATTTGAAAGATATATAATTAAAAATAGATATTCTAAGTCACACATGTAACCAAGCTCATTAATCAGAAGATTTGACCAAATGCTTTTAAGGTTTATTATTGTTTGATCATTGTTGGCATCATACAATAAGACCTAAGACATTCACAAAACTTTCAGATATGCAAATTAAATACAGAATATTGACTGAGTAAAATAAAATAGATTGCCTGAAACCAGAGTATAGAAGCTCTGAAATCAGAGCAATACAGCCTAAATGTTAATAGAAAAAAAATCTATTTAGCCTTTTAGTGGGTTGAATAACTTCAAGGCTTTTTACGAACACCCCATGGATCATCGGGAGGTCCCAGGTGGGACTGTTGCCTCAGGAAACTCTCACTTCCTCCACTGTGGAGAGAATCCCCAGTTGGTTTAAGTCATATACTGTTAGACGCCAAAGAATCCAATTTACCCCATTCCCATACTTCTTTGATTTCTTTTGCTTTGTAAGGTCATTTATCTGCAATCTTAATTTGGAAACTGTGATTTCTTCCCTTTGTGACAAGCAGCAGGAGTTTCTTCCCCCCTTGCTTGGCTGTCATAAAGGTAGGCAGGTGTCCTTAAAGATGTTGAAAAAATTGAATATAACAGGCGTGTTCAATTAGAGCAAAATGATCTCGAAAATGAATTATTGTGTTCTTAATGGGCTGAGCAGAAACACTCCCCAGAGCTCACAAGGTGAGCTCTGCTTTAAGGTACAGCGCTTTAAGTGGATCAGTACAAACTGCTACACTCTGTGGTAGTTAATGAAGACCATGAATAACTGCAGAAATGTATACTCTTACCCATAGTAGAGCAGTCGGTCCATCAGAAAGGAATTCTTTGATTTCATATGTCATCCCTTCTCAAGCACAGCTCAGTTTCTCAGGGGTGATTTTTCAGGATTATCACCTAATCCTGTAAGGAAATAGCTATTGGAAGCAAGTGTTTCCGTCTCTTTTGCGCTGAAGTTTTCCAAAAACCTGATGGTAAAAGTTAGTGCTTAAATCAACACAAAGAATTGCTGGAAATGTTAATAGTATCATTATCTAGAAATTAAATGTGTGTTATGTGTTATGATTTAAAAATGTACTTATTAAATAAATAATAATAATTCAAACAAGCATGAGTGTGAAACTGTTTGACAACCATATGGTCTCATTTTATATCAGATATTGCAAATGTTTATTTTCCTATCCCTCACATTTTAGATTTGTTCCTTTTATCTATCAGAGGACAGTGACATCTGCCTATAAAAATAAAGCCGGCCCACCAGGGTTAACCATGTGTAAAAGGGGAGAGTGAATATGACATCAAGTGTCATCTTCCCTTTGTCTTAGCCGGCCTCAAGGTGACATGGGAGTCTGCTCTCATCACCAGAGCCAACTATGACACTTATTCTCTGTGGAACTCATTAAGGGGCAAAGGGGACCTCTGCACCGGCAGCATGTTCAACAAACTAAGACATTTTACTAAAACCAAAAAAAAAAAAAAGTCACAATTTCCATTTAATTCCACAGAACACCTGCCAAGACCACACACATGCATGGAGCAAATGCTAAGTTGCCCTTCCAAGGTGATCTGGACATGGCAGAATTAGAGGAAACATACTTTCTGTATGACTTTCACATGATTCGATTGTGCCTTGATGCTGCATTCAAAATGTCCTGCAAATAAGCCAGCTGATGGATATTTCAGGTAGTGCATGTGGGATGTTTTTGATACATTACAAATTGTGAAAGTGTCAATACAAGTTGCATTAAATTGTGACAAATATACCGATCTCAGCAGAACCAGATTTTGTTAATACAGCATTAAAGTAAGTCAGCTGCAGGATGTTCTTAAAAATGATAAATGAAAAAACGTGTTAGATGTGAATGCAACAGAAAAAATTATCTTTCACTCCCAGGCAGCAGATTTTTTGCTTTATAGCACATAATACACTGTGATGATCAGACAGATATCATGATCTGAAGTGCTAAAGTTTCTAATAATTTCAAGACAATGTAAAAATGGAAAATACCACCATTTATTCAATAGAGCTGATAGGAACTGTTGATGGGAAGTTATGGAACTTTTTCACTTTGTGCACAAAATTGTTGCTGTATTTAACTATATGCCATATTATATTGAAAAACAAACAAACAAGGAAAAAAATTACACAGAACCGTCACATTCACAATAAAGAGTTGAAACTACCATGTGTCTTTTAATGTTGCAACAAGCATTGAGTATTCAGTGCATTACCAAGATGAAGGTTATTGCTTTGATTAGGGCATTTTATGGTTAACAATGACCTACTTTAACCTAAACCAACGATCTGAGTTTTTACAATGTGAGTGTGTTGTCCCAAAGGAGTTGTGGTAGTCTCAAGGCTAATGGGAAAAAAGCACTGTTGGTTTTGTTGGCATTGTATTTCATGTGGATGAATTTATAACTCTACTACTTTTGTCGCTAAATGAACGCCTCGTTGCTCTTGTCGTCCAAACCAGTAGTTCTTCTATTATGATATGTGGCTTTGCTGCTCTTCATTTTCAAACACAACACTCTAGTTCACCTTCTGGCTTTTGTGGCACACAAGCAGAATCTAAACACCAACCGAAATCTGACTAAGGCATAAACATGCAAAGAGTGATTCAAAATATGATGACCCGCCTCCGCTAATGGAATGCTCTGCTTTTTTATGCTTATAACCAAATTATCATTGCTTAATATTTGTGGTTGCTCCGCTCAACAACAGCAAGCAAGACCTCCCTCCCCAAAAAAGGTAAATTCCTTCGAAAGGAAAGTAAGATGGAGTAGGTGGAGTAACAGTTCCCCCCGAGCACAGCAAGACTGAAGCTGCG
Organism: Dicentrarchus labrax; assembly: GCF_905237075.1. Classification (NCBI taxonomy): domain Eukaryota; kingdom Metazoa; phylum Chordata; class Actinopteri; family Moronidae; genus Dicentrarchus; species Dicentrarchus labrax. The sequence goes on from NW_026136711.1 coordinate 10,714,647, forward strand.
ATGAGAAGCACAGCTGGATGTGTATGAGTACCTGTTTACATCTGTAAATAATGGAGTGGACTGTAAGTGCTGTGAAGGGGGTCAGAAAGCTTTCACTTAGATGCACTGTAATTTGTACCTGAACTTGATCTCAGGCTGTCACGTCCCTCTACATTAGGGAAAGCTCTAATGGGCAGTGTCAGCCACTGTGACTTTTCTGCAGACACAGGGCCACACAGCTCATTTCAAAGAGAGAACATTTCCACAGGAGCCAAATTAACTACGCAACCCGCTGAACCTCTCTGACGGCGTGATTGACGTTGACCAATAAAACAAAACCTGCTGTGTCAGTGAGAAACAACAAGACCACAGAGTGGAAATATGGTGTTGTCACATCCTCGCCGGAGGCCTTTTGAAGAACACAAGAGCACAATCTTGATTTGTCTTTTTTCCATCACATTGTATCACCATCACAACACAAGGAAAATGAAAGGAGGTGGAGATGGAAGAAAGAAAAGCACTAGAAACTCTCTGTGGAAGTTCTCTTCAGGAGTTATATTTACACTGAATGCAGCATAGTGGGAGCTCAGTAGACAAATACTCTCACATCTTAATTTTTCAATTAGCATGGCTCTTGTTCTCTAAACATATGCAAACACAGCGGGGCATCTATTAAAATGCAACTCTAGTGTTGAGCCTAATTAGAGTAAATTGGTTGGCTTGTATTCGGAGAAATTTGAATGCAGCTCACTATCCATGTTTCACCGTGTGTTTCGCCCCAACAAACAAACTGGCACTGGCTGCCTCATGCATATGTTCAGCAGAATCACAGCCTTGAAGGAGTGACTGAGATGTAGTGTGTGTGTATGAGTGAGTGTGTATCAAAATGTATGCTTTTTTCTTTAAAATACTCAGTATCTGCCAAATATTTTACATAGTCTGCAAAACAGTGACTTTTCTATCTCCTATATTATCTCTATCACATTACTGTAACATCACATACTCTTTATAGTGTGCCCTGATTGCTTAATAATGCATTTGTACAGGGAATTACAGTTTTAATGTGATATCTCCTTTTATTGCGTGATGCTCTGCATTTGCCTTTGGCTTCATTATCACTTCACAAAGGGAACTAACTCAAACTAATAAAATGTTGCTGACTTTGCCCCGGTGATGTTTTCATAGGAGCGGATCTCCAGCATTTTGCCAACGTCATTGGAACATTGGAGAGGCTTACTGTACAGTAGGCAGCAGGCCAAATGGACCCTGTGCAATGTAAAGGATAATTTGTGCTGGATGCTCTCTGCTCTGCCGAGGTAAACAGCTGCCTCCACAGCTAGGACGAGAAGACTATGTCTCAGCCCCGCTGCATGAGAACCTAATCCAGAGAGCTAAACGAGTGTATGAAGACACCGAGCTGTGGTAACACTGGGTTAGACATTAACTCACGTTGGCCCCAGTTGTGTGCAGCCCCATATTTTTGGCTTGGGGTAATCAGGTTTGTCATACGAAGTGCATTTTTTATTTGTGATGCAATGGACCAGATGGCAGATGAAATGACTCTGAGAGCCGATGTGAAAGACAAAGGGAGAGCAAACACTGCTGAGGAGAGCTCTACGTGGGTGAGAGGAGGTGAGTGAATGTGACTCAGGTCTGTTTGAGTCACTGTGTTTCTTGTAAATTTGTGTTCTGATAATGTGCAGTAGTCAGTGTCACCCTTCCCGTGCCTGGCAATTTCTTACTAGTATATTTAACTTGGGAAATAAAAAAATAAACTGCAAAACAATTTCCCTAACAAATCACATTTTGCAGCAATGAAACAAATGGATTTTGTCAGCCACTTGCTTGCATATATTCTTTAAATTGTGTAGATGTTTCCTTCCATATACTTCTGATGTGCTGCAAATTCAAATCTGCATTTTGATTTAAAACATGAAGTGAAATTATTGTCAGATCCACCACTCCTAGAAACAGTGGTGTCTAATGAGTGTGCGTGGCTCGGTGAAACACAGCAACAAAACCTGAAAAATGCATAGTATGCCTGCAGGCCTTATTTCTCTATCAGCTAATGGTCATGGGCATGGACCAGCTTTACTTCTTACTTAATTCATTAGATAACCTGGGAGCATCACGCTGCTTCTCAGCTCAAACAAACACAGTCAGCACTGATTTCGAATTTCATTTTAACTTGTTGTGCTTCAAATACCAATCCCTGCCTTCTTCACTTCGCATTCAATCACTGAGAAATGACAGATAAAAACACAGACAATCCTAATGAGTGATAAAAGGAGACCACAAGCTGACGAAATGTGATAACAAGAGAGACTGTTTTGAACTTCGTATTCTGTATACTTTTTCATACGTATTAAAAAACAGCTAATAAAATCTTAAAACTGGCCAATACAGCCCTGAGCAACGTCCATTTGTATCTCTCTTTCAACAATTTAGGTAAGACAAATACAGTTTATTCAACTTTCAAAAATGTGTCCAGCATGTGAATAAATCATTAGGCATTAAATGTTTAATAAAACAGAGAAAGGAATGGTGAATAATTCATTTTGAATAGGTGGTGAAAAGGTAAACAGTCTGCAGCCAGTGCAATAATTCATTAATATCTATTTAAATCAGATGTTAACAAACAGATCTACTCCTGCACGCCAGAAATTTCACAACCTAACTCCACATTCTGATTTCCTGGAAGTTTCTTCAGCACATAGACTGCAGTATGAACACTATAGGTTTTATTAATTTTCATTGTGTTCCTATGGTCGCTCATCAGCAGTTTCAGAAGCTACGAAAGTAACACCACTGAAGTGCTCATTTTCTTATTCACAACTTTGCATGCACCGTGCAGAGGCAACATTTTGGATTCATCGCCGCTTGCGAATTGAGTTAACTCATTTAGATTCAGATATCAGTCTTGTTGTGTTTATCGCATATGATGTGGAGGTTCTTTCCTGTTGTGTCGTGTCACGCCCTATTGTATAAAAATTTTGTATTATGTTATGTTTAGGGCTGTGCCCGAGTGAAGATTTTCCTGGTCGACTTATAGTCATTAGATAAAGTCAATAACTCACTAGTCTTTGCATGTTTATAAAAATAAAAACTGTGGCACTGTTGCATATGATAATTGTACTAGCTAGTACTAGCTAGTACAATTATCATATAAATACCCTATTCAACGATCTGAATTCTGTCCTCTTGTATTCTGTTGTATTGTATTGTGTTGTTTCATTTTGTTTTGAATCAGCAGCTTTAATCCAAAAGTATCTAAAAATCTGGCCAGTTACACTAGTGCCCATTAGGTTTCAGGCTCTGTGCTCTTACACTAACACATTCTGGGGTTAGGGTCTTTAAAGTTGTATTTTTCAGATAAACAAATTGCACCTGTTACTAACTTATGTGTCTTTAACATCTTTTGTCACTTGGACAGAAAGGATACAAAGTGAAGCTCAAGTTAGCAGCTGGAGACTTGATGCCTCTGCAGAAACTGTGCCTGTGGAGAACAGTAGAGACGGAGACACTCAGCAACCTACAGTGTGCAACAGCTCTTCTTCCCCACTTTTCTCTTTGAAAATGTACCTGAGGAGATCTTCTGCAGCATCCTCCACCACAGACTCTTTGTCTTCTCATCAGAGCAACATGGGAGGTTAGTGACACCTGCACACCAGCGCACCCGTCGGATGCCTTCTAGCTGCACACACAGCTGTTGTGGTCTGTTCCCAAAGCCTTCTTGACAAACACACATTAAAATCACTGAAAGAAAAAAATCTTGTGTTCAGAAAATGAATTATGAAATTAACTTTTTCATAGCTTTTCCACTGATGAAATAAATGATGATTAATATGCAGAATAATAATGCCACAGACCACAGACAGAATAAAAAATTTGACAAATTGCAAGCTTTATGCCTCACCATGCTGTGAGAATGCTTAAATACAGTTCATATAATCAATTATGAAAATGTGTGAATAATTTAGAAACTGAAACTACAGCAAAAAAGAGAAAAACTAATGCAAAAAAATGGCCACCAAAGTAGACTCACTACTGTAGATGCAGCAGCATAAGTGATTGCACCACAGACAGTTTGTGTTCTTATGCACTTAAATTAATATTAAATAAGCTGGTAATTCAGTAAGGATAAAGGCTTTTTATTAAAGAAATAGTTCAGTATTTTAGGAAATGTTTTGCTTTCTTTCCAAGAGATGAGAAATTATGATGATGTCAATCTCATGTCTGTGCGTAGTTAGCTAGCTTAGCATAAAGACTGTTCTTCAGTCACCACAGGTCTTTGGTATAGGTCACTGGGCAATCTCAGAACCCATCGGCTATCATCTGACAATGATTTAGCCTCTCGTGGTAACAGTGGCCAGTGTTTCCGGCCAATATTTCCGGCATGTCCAGCAGATATCTGGATAATGGATTTTCGGGCCAAGACTTCCTCTTTCTCGCTCTAGTTATTGTCTACAGTCCGATTACCAACTTGAGACGCAAGCTGATATCTGCATATGAAATTTTTTTAAAAAAGCTAATAAAAAGTTGAAACGATTGGTTCTGAGATTGCACTTTGGTCAATGTGTTATCTGCCTTTTTTGTGCACCAGCAAAAAAGTGTGAACTTGAACAACACTTTTCCTATTTGCATATTTCAGTTCTTACAGACTCTCTGACCCAAACTGATCTAACTTTTGAATGTGTTGTGAAATTGCAGCCACATTTATATACTTACATCAACTATGAGTGATTCCTGTAACAGCATAAATTTAAATGACTTTAGCCTAATTGTCAAAAGACTGAATAATTCATCTTCGTAAAGTCCTTATAATACCTCAAAGGATGTTCTCCAAAATCAGCATGATTGTCCATTGTGAACTGTATTTTGATCTTAATCCATGTGCAGATTAAAAAAAGTTATAAATATAAACAAGTAAAGCCTTGTAAGAGCTATGCCTTCACTAAAATATTTGCAACACAAGCCATAAGGACTTTCCTACAATATGTTTTCGGTGAGTAACTGTCTGTAAATGGTCAGTGTCATATGATGATCTAATGCTTTATAGCACCCATGGGAGTACCATTTGGCAAAGGCTGCTGGGAAGACACATAGCACATTGTTTTATTGCAACCACAACGCAACTTAGAAATGCTCTTGGCAAAGTACACAGGAGAGACTTCTGGTAATTGATTATGTCTCCAAACAGCTTTCTTGCTTGTCTCTCTGTGAGGGATCAAGGCTTGATTTCCTAAATTATGCATGTGTAAAGGAAGGAAAGGAGGCTTTTAAAATTTTACAAGATATAAGTGAGGAGCAGCAGCTCTTATAGCAGCACAGATGATTTATGTCCCAAGATATGGTTTAAACACAATTCATCACACATCATCTCAAAGAGGTCATTGCAAATGTGTGAAGAGGGGAGGCCTTTATTTTTTATTTTCAAGACCAACTGAAACAAAAAATTTTTATTGTTGAATAAAAAATAAATACAATAAAGCAAACATGTTTTTATTGTCCTTCCTGACTGTATGTGTCTCCCTCAGTTGATTATGCAGGAATTGTCCTCAACTGTCTCTTCTGCCGGTTCTACGATATGATCCACATGCTACCAGACTGCTGTGAGAGAGTTGCCAATCACTGCTGCCCCAACTACAAACAAGTCGTCACCAAAGCGGAGTCTCCGCCCAGCAGTAACGATGACTCTTTCACAGACTTGGATTGTGGTCTGTGCAGTTTCTGTCAGGATACAAGTGACTGCCTGGAGTTGGCTATGGAGGTTTCAGAATTATGCTATCACTAGTATGATAAGAAACTGGTTGGATAATCAAGGATCAGGATGTGGAGTGGAGGATTTCTAAGGGCTCACAAATAAATACAAATAAAATGAAATGCTGTAATATGCAACATTTGTGATACTAAAATGACAATAAATATATGCATTATCCATCTGTTTATGCATTTGACCTGGTGTTTATATGTTTATATCGCTGCTTTAAGGATGAAAAGATGATAACTGAACAATGCATACGCATCCCAAACCACCCTTGTAAATACATTTTCTGCTGGATATATTTCAAAATAAATGAATTTCTTTATCCCTGACCTCCTCTTACTTGGTTGTTACAAAAACATCACTGCTGTTAAAATAAGCATCTACTGTAGATACTGAATGAATGAATACCTTAACAGTCTGACTAATGTAGTGTCTTGAATTTCAATTGTACAGTACCAAATCACTATGCAGCAAGGGAGCACTGTCATCACAAACAACACACTAGCCTTGAGGGCTGTGAATTCCATCGCTGCTGCTCTGTTGATACACACACTGACACACCAGCAAGCACTTCAGCTTCAACATGATAGTTTTTCTGAAGTATGGAAAAAAAGATCTTGAAGCCTGTCCCCTGTTGAGCGTGCCTATTTCAGTTCAAGTGCCACTGGAAACACAGGAGCCGTTGGATGTGGCATTTGTAGGACACTCGTCCTTGTCGCTCCCCTCGACCTCTGTTCTCAAAGACAGTTCTCTCAAGTGGTAGATCACTGTTTGGATCACTTCAGTCTGAAATATGTCCTTGTCACATAATAGGAAATGGTGCTGCTATGTCAGTGTGAGAACAGTATACAGGACAACATTGTTCTTGAGCATCATCTGTTTCCCAGAGAGGTCAGTGTGAGAGCCCAGGCGCACAGCACAGTGTTTCTGGATTACCAAACATTTGTTTTCTGCCATTATATATAAAGACCAAGAGAGTGATCTCACTCTATAAACAAGGAGACTATTATAGTGCAGTTGTCAGAAGCACTGCCATCGCCTGCTGTTACAGTTATACACTGTGGTAATGGTACTGTATTAGTGCAGCCCTGAGACACACTGTATGAAAGCGCATGGTAAGGAAATTCACTTTTATGTGTACAGCAGACCCACCATGAGCTATCATTGTACATCATGTGTTCCAACTCTGTAGCTCAGAAATGGTTTATTTTTCCTTATGAATTACTACACTGCCCATGAGCCTTTGTGAATCCCATGACACATTTAGCACTGACAAAGGGTTGTGTTTTACTGTAGAACAGTAGACAAACACTGGCATTCATTTACTCCTCAAAAACATTATACACAGGGTTTTACCCTGAATATTATTATTATTGTTATTATCATTATGAGAATGTAATATTCATAACTATGTTTTCATTAGTGTATAATTAATCACCTGAACAATTGTTATGTTTTCGCAACCTAAATCTACAGAGTGAGTGGGACTTCTTCTATAGAGTTTGCCAAGTTGAACTACCATGTTTCTACAATAGCCCAGAACAGATCAACAAATCAAACACTGGCTCTACATAGGACCTTACATGGTTCTACTACACGCTTGCATGGTGAGCGGTATTCAAAAGGTTCCAATCTGCAACTTCATCACTAGTTGCCACTAAATCCTACACACTGGTCCTTTAAGGCAGTGGTTACCCACTTGGGGGTCATCAAAGTATACAGGGGGTCAGAAGGCCTTCTGGATTTTAAGGGGTGTGAGAAAGCTTAAAAAAACTGTACACAGTAGGCCTATAACTCAGCATTTGGTTCACCTCTGTAAAGAAAAGTAAACTGTCTAATAGCACAATGGCCAAATATGGACAAGAAAACACTGAATTTATCCCCCAAAATAGTATTAAATTTGCTAAGAAATATAAAAATACATAATATAGACAAAATACAGATAAAAATTTCCCTAAAGAGGAAATAATCTGCTCAAAATGTCTTCAAATCACTCATTTTACACAAACTTCTTGCAGTTACTGAGTTCACTGTTTGGGTTCATTGTACAGTTTTAAATATAATATGAAATATCCCTAAAAGATGTCACCTAGTCAGGGGTCATTAGTTTACTAAACGATAGAAAAGGGGTCCTTTCAGGAAAAAGTTTGGGAACCACTGCTTTAAGGTCAATTTGCAGGAACTGGAAACATTTTGAAGGTGAACCATCACAATCCATATTACGTTGCCTATTTTGTAAAATACATTTCTTTATTATTCACGTGCAAAAATAAAATTGTCCGATGTGTTAATAAGGTTTAAAATGGAGCAAATGGTAACAACCAAATTTGTGAGTTATATGAATTTGTTGACCAAGTTAGTGAACATGTAAAAGTGAACATGGTAATTACCAAGTTTTTGTGTTTTCTGGCAACTAACAGACTTTAGAGGAAGCAAAATACTCTATTGCCACCTCCGTGTAACTTCATCAGTTACAGAAAATGTAAAAAACAAAATCTATACAACAAAAACAACATAATGCGAGCATCAAAAAGCTGTTATTTACAGCAAGGCTGACATTCACTGTCACTGCACAAGGACACAAAACAAAAACCTAGAATCCTCTGATACTTTGACAGTGCAGTGTTTCCCTGACTTTTTTCTGTATTACACAAGTTTACATTTAAGAAAAGACAGTCCACAATGTCTGTTACTATGAGTTGAACATGGGGGAGCTATGAAGAAAACTGAAAGATGAAAGGTCCAGTTTGCACTACTCACAGTTGAAGATGACCTATGACAGCAGCATGTGGAGCACTGATGCTTTTTTAATGTAAATAATGGTTCTACTTGTTATCTACATGTTGTTCACTGAATACCACAGTACCTTTCTTAATATTTTTGCCCACAGTCTGTATGTCCAAGTGGTAATGATGGATATGTGAATATATTAATATCCTGATAATGTGACATAATGGTTAGTATTATTATACTGACCTAAGAACTGGACTGAGTCATACTTAAGAAAGGTTTTGCATATACAGTATTTTCTAATAGAGGCTGAAGGTTGTTTGACAGGTAATATTAAAAGCAGACCGGAGCAGCTACAGACAAATCCTCCATTTTTCAATTATGATACTTTGATCAGTTGTGTTGAAAGTTGCAGTTTAGTCACACAGCACAAACAAGGATTAGTCTACATTCATCAGGAAATCATCCTCAGAAACATGCTGTTTCAGTTCTGTTATTTTATGAAAGCCAGACTAAAATATTCTGTAAATGTTCCAAATTTTCTTGGAATTAGTTGATTTTAAAGGAAAACACAGGGTTTTTAATACAAACTGTTTTCACATTACTCACAAATTGACATGCTATCATTTATGTGCCTACTGAAAATCTGATCAAGTTAACTTTCAATGTACTTTATGTATTTTATAGGTATTGTATGAAGTTAAATGAAAACCGTTGTGTCTGCACATGTATTTTTAGATGGTATTAGTCCTCTTACAGTGTATGAATTAGGCTGTAAACTGTGACCATATTAAACCTCCTGAAAGCAGCACAGGAGCTCAGACAGCACCGTACAGACAAAAAAAATAAATGTAGATACTGCACATGCTGTGCAAAATTGTATGTTACGGGTTACATCTACAGGGAACACTGCTTGTGACCAATTTTCTCATTACCTGGTGCAGCACAATTACAAAGCTGAGTGCTCGAGCTGATACTGCTCCATAAAACCTATTGGAGGTCCTTTGTGGTTTTTCGAACATAAAGTGCGTCTGCATAAACAGATGCCAGTTTTAAAGCGAAAACATCTGCACATCTTAAACTGGCTGGATCTCTTTCAAATTACCTGATGGCTTTGGGAGTAGCATGGGCTTCAGGAACTCTAATGTTTTTTAATAACATCCAAATGGCCTGTCCTTTACTGGCCAAGTTCAAATGCTGTCCCATCCCGCCCTAGAGGATGTGGACAAGGTCAGGTGGTTTTCACTGCTGCACAACACATGCATGCACCTTAATGGCTGCTCAGAGGATAGTGTTAACCCATTAGCTTGCATACAACTCCTCTAGTTTGCAGCTTAATTCAAAACACTTGTGTAGAGGGTCAAAAAGAAACTGTAATACTGAAGTGATTAAATGGGAAATGTGTTGTTGGCTAGCAAAACACTTCAAAACGCTGCATGCCTCCCCGCTGTTGTGTTTAGTGACACGAGACTCGCATTAACAAAGTGATCTAATCGCGTGCTGCTTCGCCATGTTTACATGCATCTCTGCGCACTAATCGGATATGAGCTTTCTTCAGAGTTCAGGCCCTGATCACTTCATTAGTGTGAAGCTGCTCTTCCCTCTAGAGCACACAGCACTAATACCGTCTCCCTTCAGACACAGCGCTGCAGCCCAGAGTGGCCTCCCGAGGAAGCAGCACCATTAAATATTAATGCCATGTGTTTAGAGGGTTTTTATTTCAAACAGCGGGTTTGTCAGCATCTTATGTAGTGTTCCTCAGAATTAAGTCCATGTGGAAAATGGGGTCCTGAAGCTTTGTGTAGCATTGTGCCTTTAGAATAATTTAGGCCTGTTTTTCTAATGGTCTTTCTGTGTTAATATTGCCAACATTTTCACTGAGATTTTTGTACATTAATGGATGGCATTTTTAAGTGGCTGAGAGTACTGCTTTCTGTACCTTGCAGCGTGCAATGTAGCTGTCACATGGTGAAGAATGTTTGGGTGCATTCGAGTTGACGTCACTTCAAACATTTGATGCATGTGTTTTTCATAAGCCTCTTTTGCAGTTACACCCATGATGCAGAACACCGTCAGAGCGTGATGTCTAAGAAGATAACACTCAGCATCACCAAATTATGACTTTCGAAGACAGTAAACATTACAAAACACAGTTCCTCAACATAAATCATACAATTTACTTGAACTGCTGGACTACCACACTACATCTGTGAATGCAGCAGGACATGTCTAAATGTATTAAAAGTCTATCAAGAAATTTGTCATCTGTCCTCATTTTTTTGTCATTTGTTCTATTGTCCTAGTTTACATGCTGATTTCACAATTACCCCCTCAAATGAACCTGACCTCACTCTCATATAGGCAAGTGTGTGTGAGCATCATCTTCAATTAGGTCAGGGGCGTTAATAGTACAGTGGAAAACGAACACTCCCCACAACATCCTCCAGGAATTGCGCCTGACACTACTGACTCTCTTGAATCTATATTTGGGCCACGCGTGTGGATGTGTGTCACCCAAGACTACCCGCCTAATCTCCGCCAGAGAAAGTAAAGTGAGTTGAGTGCCCATGGGCGGAGATTGTCAAGGCACAAAGGGAGCTCCCAGCAGGCACGGCAAAAACCAGGCCCTGGGCAGGTTTTTATGATACCTTTCAATCAGCGGATGATTCCCAGATGAAATGACAGGTGATTTGACTCAGTCTCCAATTAATGACCTCATTTTAACAATTAAGAGCAGAGGAGGAATGGGAAAGCCCAGCGAAAAGACAGCGAACAGGGCCCGAAGGCGAGTTTTGATGCCTTCATAGTACAAGGCGCCGCTATCTTGCTATGTCGAACGTGACTGGAGCCTGTCGTCCCGGCTCAGGTGACCCCTCCCTCCGTTAAACAGGTGGCGTCCTGCAGGGAGAGCACACGTTGGTGAGGAGCTGGCATTGGGACGGGAAAGTGGAAGGAGGAGGAGGGTGTGGCTCTGATAAGTCGAAGGGGTGACAAGAGTGTGGCAAGGGGATGATGGAGTGCATCAAGCTGTGTGTGCCCCCCCTTCCACCCTCTCTTGCCCCCACCCCCCACAGCATAGAGGAAATTAAAGAGCTGTGTAGCAGGAGGAGAAGAGGGGAGGAGGGTGGTGATTTAGAGCGTGGCGCAGGGGGATGGGGACCCGGCGCATTGGAGTTAATTACTGAATAATGAGGAACAATTTATTGTGTTCTTGTTAGAGACATCAAAATGCTGCTGGATACTGCCTATAGAGAAGAGCATGCCTCTCTCACTCCTGGTGCATCGGTTAAAATGTGGTGTTTAACTGAGAGCCATTAAAAGGCCCCCGCCTTCCTTTGCCTTAACTTATAAAGTGGGGGTGTTGCAAGTCTTCTGGGCTTATGAGGAGACTTATCACATTGTACTTTCACTTTCCTCCAGGCCTTCTGGTTTCATACTAAACCCTAATGAGCGCTACATTGACTCTGAATTAGTCTGTTTTCAAGGCTTGTACTGATGAAGTGTAAGCTATAACTGACTTCCCATTCTCTTCATTTATTTGCAATGATAATGGTGGCAGAGTTACTGCTCAAAACCAGAATCTCGATTTGAACCACTGGAAGCTGATTTGTAACCAGAAACTGTTGTTTTTGCAATGACAACTGTTGCTGGTAGATTTTATCAACCAGCAGGCTAGTTAATTTAAAGTTAGCTTGAAAACAGTTTTCAGGTGACTTTTTACTGTTTCCAGTTGAGTCCTTTAAGGAACAGATTTAGTGGCATCTAGCACTGAGTTTGCAGATTCCAACCAACTAAATACCCCTAGGCCACTAGAGCCTGTGTTTGGTGTGTCAGATTTCGGCTACTATTTTATAAAATTAAATCATCCACATTAATCCCCTGTAGGGGATTTCTGCATTTAACCCATCCTAAGTACTAGGAGGATCCCCGGAGCCAACTCCAGATTTTGGTTGAGGGTACTGACTGGTGAATTTAACATACATGTTTTGATGGTGGGGAAAGCAACTGGAGGAAACCAAAGCAAATATGTGGAGAAAATGCAAACTCCACACAGAAAGGCCCTGCTCAGCCAGAATTCAAACCCAGGACCTTCTTTTTGTGAGGTGACAGTGCTTACTTTCCATCACAGTGACTGTAATCTTTCTATGGACTGAACAAACTAACTAGCCAGACAATAAGTGTAGCTCACAGGTAGGGACACTAGATGTTGCAGCACACTGGTATTAATAACTAGATATTGTGTTCTTGTCCCAAAGCTACACTAAAATAATATAGCCGTGTGAAATAATAAGAGAATTGAAGCAGCTTTAAAAGTAACGCAAAAGTTACTTTCCCTCGTAACTAATTACTTTTAAATGCAGTAATTGATAAATTAATTGAATTACTTTTGAGAGGTACTCTACTACTACTACTGTTACAAATGACTAATTTCCAATAACTTGCCCAACACTGCCTTTAACATTACAAGAGAAAGGGCTTTTAAAATGAGAACTAACCAATGTGTTTGACAAAGTAACGCTATCTTGCATAACATTGACTGTGGTTATGTCCCCAAATGCAATAAAGAGCAGGACAGAGCCGCTAATATTATCCTAGTCGCTTTTTATAAACAAGGCTTTTTCTGTTTATGTAAACTATAGCCCCACAAACTAATGTAGTTGGTTAATAATATGATAATTCTTGGCCTTAAAGGTCCAGTGTGTAACATTTAGGAGGCTCTATTGGCTGAAATGTAATATAATATGCATAGGTACATTTTCATTAATGTATAATCACCTGAATATAGGAATCATTATGTTTTTGTTACCTTAGAATGAGCCATTTCTATTTACAGACACTGCGGGATGCCTTCCATGGAATCCCCCATGTTGAACGGCCATGTTTCTACAGTAGGCCAGAAGGGAAAAACCAAACATTGCGAATAGGGCCTTTTGTGGTCACAGTAGTTTCTCCTACACACTTCACAGCCCGTTCTCATTACCAGGTCATCAAATACGCCAGCGTTGTTCAGTTAGTTGAAATTCGCAACTTTTAGTTGGTAGAGGCTACTAAATCCCACACACTGGTCCTTTAAGTGACACTGGGTTACTTACTGTGCTAGTAAGCTAGTTAGCTGGACATGTTAATGGTTGCAGCTTACATTACTGCTGGATAAATCCATTCCTTACACTTTTACTGTAGTTAATGGTTTTGGTTTTTTTGGCATGTGGAGAAATCCAAAGCCTTATGATTAATAAACTATGATTGGACGATGGCTGTTTTGATCAGGGTTTAACAAAAAGTCACTGTTCTTCTGGTGTAAATCACCTAACTGCAAATTCATTCTTACTCTACAGACACTTCCACAGTGTCAACCTTGGAGCATGTCACAACGGTTATGAAATCCACATGCTTACAATACAGATTACTCATGCAAGGGACAGTTTTTAAGTATGCTCCCATGCTGCAGGAATTTCCTGTCAATAATTCTTTCATTATCACTGTAAACATAACACTTCCTCTACGGTGTTTGCTGCGTTCCTTGTAAGACTGCCTGACTTTAACTTCATCCATCAGGCAGGAAAGTGAAAAGAGGAACACGGAATGCAACTCGACTTTATTCTCCGCCAGAGAAAGACCAACTCTCTCCTCTCTTAACAGCAAAGTGTCAGACTTGCTATCAGTCCTTAGCAGAGTGTGAAGTATCCCAACTCTTTGATGTGTTAAATATGAAATCTGACCATAGAACAAAGCAGCTGTCAGCAACCAGCACGTGTCAAAAGCAATCCACGCCAATTATTATTGAGTTTCTGTCATGCATGCATCTGCTGTGCAGACACTGAGGTGTGTTACATGTACAGTATCACAGTGCTAACAAAGACTTCAGACAGTTTTCAAAAATAAACATCACAGGCTTCACTTGTCTTCATCAAAAGGCTGCTGATGATCGTCTGCAAATACTTTCCAAGATGCACCTTTTGTCCAAACCACTTTAAGAAAAGGTTAAATGATTTGCTGCAACACAGTCAGAAGTGTTGGTCCCAACACTGTACTGTGACCTAGAGAATATGACTTTAACTTTGTCAAAGGTTCTCCACATTAACAGCAACACAATCACTGGATCACAAATCACACACTGTAAGTTATGAGAGTTACATGCTGTGTCTCTCATGACATTGAGGGGGAAAGCGAGAAGGTGCTGGCTGAGTGTGTAGCCATGCTGTGTTGCCCAAATAGATACGTTCCATCCGAGAGTGATGCAGCCTTCGGAATGATCCCGCTAGACAGATGAGTGCTACTTGAATGTTAATGAGGGCTCCTTTAGACACGCATAAATTAAATGATTAGATGTCTGCAATCATGCAAGGTCCTTAGGTGTCCCCTATTTATGGCATTTGAAATGTAGCTGCCTTTATTTACGACATGTCTCCCCTGCACAGGCTTCGCCACCTGAGCAGCCCAACGCTTTCAAAAGACGAGTTTTTTAATGACCTGCAAATGAATCACTCTGGCAGAATCGTAAGAGAAGCGGAGCCCTCCCCCTTTTTGAAAACAAAAAGGGAAATTGTGCCATCCACTGAAAAAGCTTGCAGATGTCTGAAATGAGAGCCGTGCTATGGGAAGTGAGGGATGCAGTAAAACATATTTGTTTCAGAGATGCTGCTTACTGAAAGGTACACTGTCGAGCCTCGAAGAGGGCCTCAGAGGACAGCGAAGTCTCTGAACGCAGTCACCTAACAATGAATCTTCATCCCCCTCAGTTCACACGTTCTTCATCGTCGTTTTCTAGTTGCAACAACAGCTATTTTCATCTTCATGATTGCATTAATTACAGCATAACTCACGTCTCTTGGCTCCAGTAGTGTTTTCCCCATAGAAAACAGCATGTCAAGGCTCAACAAAGGAAGGCAACAGTACATATACTCACTTGGCACTTCATTAATCAACATAAGAAATCAGCATGGCTTGACACTTATCTAGCTCACAGTGAATCTACTACTGTATTGTATTTTCTTTCATTCTATTCTGAAGATTTTAATGAGATTTAGGCTGCATTCTCATTAATGATTAAGAGATGCAGCCACATATATCCAAATAGCTCAGTATGTAGACATAAAGCTTCATGATAGAAGGGCAGCAAGTGACTGCTTTTCTATTGAACAATCAGGCACATTTTAAAGACTTCTCAGGGTCCCAAGGAGAAGGACCTTGGGTGCGCAGGCAGCAATAATGAGAAGTGCCTAAGTTACAGTCATCCACTCTCAGGCCAAAGTGAAGGCTTTTTTTGTGTTTTTGTGGTGAGAGGGAGAGAGAGGGAGAGAGAAATTTCTCTTAAGATTCTCGCTTTTTCCCCCCTCTATTTATTAGGGTAATGAATTTCCGACTGCAGTGCCAGTTCCACTGAGCCTGCTTCTCGGCCTAATTCTCTGTAACATTTCCTCATTGCCGCTGGGGAACATTATATGAAGGCAGGGCTTACAATACCATCAATATGCCCAAGACGACAATCGGACGTCTCATAGATATTAATGGAAGTGCAAATTAAATCAAAGTTGGAGTGCAGCTATCGGGGCTATGATCAATGCCTTTTGCGCAGTCAGATTTAATATGGGGTTTGTAATTTGAGTATCCAAACAAAATGTGCATCTTAATGGGAAAGATGAAAGTAATCCCACATGGGGAGGAAATAACACATTAGCTGCATTGTAATTAGAGAACTCGGAGTGCAATGTTTCCCCGGTTCAGGATTAATGTTGAATAAAAGCCTGATACATTTACGATGTGGATACAGGGTGTGGACACTTGAATTGTTTTTTAGACACCTCTTGAGATGTCATAGGAGGCAAAAAACCCAATCATAATCATGTTGGATAAATGCTTTAGTATCAAACCTTATACAAACAAAAAGATACAAGGCTAATCCAGTCCTGAGACTGATAAAGCAAAAGGAACACATCTGTGTTACTGCAGTCATGGCAAATACTGAAAGAAAAATATGTCAGGTACACTTTGATTTGATTAGGAAAAATCGTGTGTTTTAAAGCCAAGGAACGAAAAGGGAAAATAACAAAAGTATGTAAAACATGATTTTGGTCATAAAAAAGTTATTAATAAAGCCTGATTGTTGAGTCACCACAAAAGAATTCAAACTGAATATACTTATAAAATACTGCAGCTTGACAAAGTCCTCACACGTTTCTTCATCTGCAATCCATCTGAGTACACACAGCAGCCAGTTAAAGTCACCCCATGTGAAGTCAGCAGGTAGCATGAGGAGAGCAAACAGCAAAACAGCTTCTCAATGAATAACACATGAGATAACAAACATGGGTAGACAATGATCCTGTGCCTTCAGCGAGTCAAGCACAGAATCACACGAGAACACGAAAGGCTAATAAAACTTGATGCAGCCTCTCACGATCTAACAACCGTCAACAGTGGATACCAATTGCTTTTGTAAAAGATAATTAAAATCCCCCTCCACTCAAAAATATGTTTTTCTTCTTTTTCCCCACAGTTGGATGTTTGAGCTTCACTGTGCAGAATGATGTCTGTGCACTAGAAGGGTGTTTTCACATTCATTTGCTGAAAGTGGAAAGTTTCTCTGTGCTCACTGAAAATCTGATTTTAAGGGGCGGGGCCTAAGAGCATTATTTGTGACATCACAAATAATTTGGATGTAGAAACTTGAAGTCACCAGTGCACATACACTGAGAATGGACAGTGGAGTAGGAGACTTTGTGTCCAGCAGGAAAACATAAGAATTTAACTAAATAAACCTTTATCATTCATATTTTTAATGAGGTAGAAGGAGAAAATGTGGAAATTATACTTTTTTTGTGGAAAAATGTATCAGACACACATTATTGTTCCAAGCAGAATATATGTCTTAATACCTGTCTGGAGGGGATCTTTATGGAAGCGTATTGCATTCACTTGTAATTTATTTTTTGGTTTGTTTTTTTGAATAATTTTTTTCCCCCCGTTTTTCTGAGTAATTTTTTTCTGTTTTTCGGAGTAATTTTTTTCTGAATTATCGTGATACTTCGAACTCCCGCGAGAACCTCCAACCTGCAAGTGATTCCCATGGCCCTATGGTGACTCCTGCCAGCACATACATGCCCCATCTTTAACTATCTGAATGGGTTTTCCTTCTGAACAACCGCAAAGTCCTCAAGTGCCTGCGCAGAGTCGACAAACTAATGATAAAACCATCTATATGACTTAAAGACAGGACTATCTCCCAGTGTCTTAAACCCAGATCAAAGTAAAACTTGAATGAACTAAACAAGCCGGTCATGTTTGTTTCCATTGAATCGAGCTCTCAATAAAGGAATGAATGCGTCTATTAATTCAAATGCTCTCTAAACTCAGAAAACAAATTAGTCCAGAAAACCGGAAAAAAAAATTATTCAGAAAACAGAAATAATTACTCCGAAAAACAAACCAAAAAATAAAATTTAAAGTGAATGCAATACGCTTCCGTAGATTTTCAACATGACCTGTTTTGTATGATTTCTGTCTTAAAGGAACAGTTAGAATATATCTCCTCATATATCCTCAAAGAGGGGAAGCTAAGGGGCTAACAAAATGCCTACCCTCACCTCTATAGCTCCCTAATTATCACATTATATACAAAAAGCAAAATGTAAAAATGGTGAGATGTGGTTTTATGCTAAGCTAAGCTAAGCTAAGCTAACCGGCAGCTGGTGGAAGCTTAATATGAGACATGAGAAGTGGTCAATCTTCTCATCTAACTCTTGTCAAGAAATAAAAGCGTATAATGTCAAACTATTCCTTTAACACAGCAGGTTTGTGTAAGGTATTTCTCTGAAAGCTGCAATATACATTCTGTCTTTGTTCATGTTCTTCAAAGGAATTAGCTTTTAAAGTAATGCCTGACTGAGCAAAGTTTACATGTATTTTGAAGCAAAATTACTCAATATTTTGGCTGCAATGACAATCAGAGTTTCCATCAGGTAATTAGTCAAATTAAATAGTCACTGGGTCATTAAGTTCACACAGCACCAGCAGCCCTTATAAGAAGATAAATGTTGACATTTTCCTTTTGCTGTTGAACAGTCATACTGATGATAGCATCAGGGGGCTCAACTCAATTTATAAGGGG
The DNA here is from genome assembly GCF_905237075.1 of Dicentrarchus labrax. Classification (NCBI taxonomy): domain Eukaryota; kingdom Metazoa; phylum Chordata; class Actinopteri; family Moronidae; genus Dicentrarchus; species Dicentrarchus labrax. The sequence goes on from NW_026136711.1 coordinate 10,733,231, forward strand.
CAACATTTCATCCTCAAACACCTCACTGAGTGGGTAGGTAACAGGACGCTATAATCCATCAATAAAAGTGTATTGATATTGTCAAATGTTAATATGTCATCCATAAACCCTTGGGTCCTGTTGTCACCAGGACACAGCCTCCTCAGCAACACACATTGCCTCATCGTGTTGTTCGCCATCGACCCGGGTCTCCCTCTGAACGGCTGCTGCTGTAAAATGTTGCATGCCGTGACAGAGCGGAGCATTAATCAAAGTTGATTTTCAGTGTGAGGGCGCAAGTGCCTTTTTCTGCTGGAGAACTGTTTAGTACAACAGCGCTGTGTACAACAGGGTCCCACTCTTCAGTGTAATGGTAGCAAAAGGAGGTCATAAATAATGGATTCAAGATCACTTACACCTCATGAAGCAGGCTGTGGCATTCGAGGGGATATCACATTTTGCTGCTCAAATTATAGATTTGGCTCTTGTGGCTGCAATTGTAAAGGAAAACAAGACCTTTCTGAGAGGGCTTTGAAAGAGTTTAATATGGTGCAAAACATGACGGCAAAACAACAGTTTAGATGCTGCCACTGAGTGATGATAGTGAATAACTACAAAGAGAAGGACGCTTTTGGTCTCAAATGGGTGTTTTTGTGCAACCCTTTTGGAAGACCTGGGGATGGAACAATCATTTGTATTTGCAGTAGCTGTCAAAACTAACCACAGTGTGTGTCCCAACTTCACCTTTACTCAACTTGGAAAAATATAAATGAAAAGCACTGAGGTTGTTAACTGGAATCCTATTCAGTAAAGATTTGGTCTGTAGATGCAAATCACTTTGTTACATGTTCCTATTTGCACTTCATTGTCTCTGGACTAATGTCTACTCCAATCTCTCTTGAAAAATGGACATAATTACATTTTTAATGCATTTGAAATGCAACTGTCCACTATCAAACTACATTTAACTGAAAATGTGAGTATTCATTCAGCATTTCTTTGATTGTCTCTCAAGTTGAGCTGTTTGCATACTAGAATTGGAGAGGTGTTCTTATTTTATAACATACACGTAAGACAGAGTTCACTGTTATTACCTTTAGATGATAGCAAATAATGTGATAACCTCTTGTTGTAACTTTGTGCCCTTGTGTCAGTGCTGCAGCTTGCTGTCTTTATACTGCCCCTCAGTGGCAAGAGATGGAAGTGGAAAAATTCTGCAAGATCTTACATGCACACATTGTGGCAAACTTCGACATTTTGCCATAAAATATGAGGATAAGAATCCCAATAATTTCTAATGTGCCAATGCAGCTGGAGATAAATAGCAGAGTGCAGAGAAGATGATCAGATCTCACTCCATATCTTAATGGGATCCTCTCACACGCCATTCCCATTAATGACCAATCCCCCAATTATGTAAATCAGAGAACGGTCACTAAGAGTGAGAAGTTGAAGTTGCTCACATAAACACCAACAGTGTCACATTGCAGAGAGTGCTAATTGGTCGCTACTTTTCATATAATTGCAGTGGCCGGGGTCACGTCCTCAGCTAACCTCTCCTTTAAGTATTGTTTTTCAGCACACAAACAGTTAATGGAGCAATTAAGATGGCGTTCACAAGCACCACTTCTGGGGACCATTTGGCAAGAAAGAGCTGGAAAGAGGTGGACTGGGACACTGTAAGCCTGAATATGGTACACAAGAGTCTTGGACCAGAGGAAGTGGTAAGTCAAGGTGCACAATGCAACTCACTGGCTTCCTATTCTGGTGTGAATGTAAACTGGCGGTCATCACTGAAGCAATTATTCTCTGCATTAGGCGCTTCCTGTGTATTTTGTAAGAAAATGCAAACCTAATAAATAATAATAAATAAAACCTTTTTCTTTTAGTACAGTGTAAAACATGCAGCTTAGAAATTCCCACATATAGTCAGTCATGCACTTTTCATTTTCCCATGGAAAGAAGCCACACCTTTGTTCATCATCATCATTCCTTTTATTATCCTGTAAAGCACCTTGAACTGCATTTGTATGAAACAGTACTATAAAATAAACACAACTTTTCAAGTATGCTCTGCCTTTTTGCAACACATACAATAAAAAAAAGATCAGTTTCTTCTACAGTCATTTATCAAAATGATTGTTTAAACAGCATTCAATGTACGTATGAACATCAAGACAACATATAGCTGAAACTGTGACAAAATGATGACGATGATGATGTAAGAAGGCATACAGTAGCAACAGTTTTCTTTTACATTCTTGGACATCACAGATATTTTTTCAGACATGTTAGCGAATGTCCATTGTATGACAAGAAGACTAGCATCTGCTATATACCTCTTTTTAGTATTTATTGTGATACGGTATTTTTCATCTACTAAAGATTTTAGTGTGCCAAACTCATAACACACAACAGCCAACTGAACCTATACAGGACACAGTCATCTCATCACACCACATAACAGATGTTAACTGACCAAAAGTTAAACATCCACTAAGATTTAAACTAACACTGCTGTGAATGTGTCAAAAGGAGATAATGTGAATGCCACCAATTTTGCAGACTAATCCCAGGAGAGTAGAGGAGGAAAAGAGGAAAAAAAAAAGTTTTCATCTCTTCATCTACCCCCTCTACCACAGACTTTGCCCACCCTCTATGACTAAGTTATGCCCTGTCATGTAGTCGGAGGCGTCAGATGCCAAGTAGACCACTGCAGCTTGCAGGTCTGTCACTTTAGCCAGTCTACCAGCAGGGATATCTGACAGCCAGCGCTGCACCAGAGGCCTCAGACTCTCCGAGTGGATGAGAGGGGTGTCAACAATCCCCCTGAAAAGAGAGACAGAGAAAGTGAGAGAGAAAGAGAGGGGTAAAGAAAAAAAAGCACAATGAAATCAGAAGGCATCACAGTTCAGAGCCAGGAGTGACAGTGTTGTTTCAGAGCCACCACTTTGGTGACAAAAATAAACCCAATTATCCTTTGAAGAAAGGGCATGGCATGGCATGGCATCTCTGATGATATTTACTGTGAGACCGGTGGCACTTAAATGACTGGCACATCTCAGGAAGAGCCCACAGGCTTGAAGGGACATCTGGCATAATTTGCTCAAAGCTTTTGGATAAGAACCTATTATAAGCAACTCCCTCACATTCCTGATTGAAATGAGGAAGTATTTAGCTGGTATTTTTAAGAAAAGGTGTGCTGCTTTTGTTTTTTTGACTGCACTGGCGTGTGATAGCTCTGAAACACCATTACTCAGTCACAACACCTTCTACAGTAAAATATCACAGAACTTACATTTGAATAAATATGTCAACACACCCGCCTGGGCCTAATATGAGACGACTTCTGACTTTCTACACAATTGACGTGACAGTGACTAAAAGCCGTGAGGCCTGAATCATTGTTCGATGTATCCTGGTGCCTTGATATGGAATTCCAACGTTGGATAAATTAGCACTTCCAAGGAGCGTGTGACACCTTGGTTAACATATTCCACCTCAATTATATTTCTCTTCAGCTGCCCTGTTATCTGGAACCTTTGCTGGCAATCAGAGGTACTGTTTTCCCTCAGCCAATTTTCTAGATAATGCAGCTTATCACCGCTGCGGCTAAAGTTGCCAATGGAATCAGGCTCCAGTCAACCTCGTGAGCGCTAATTGTGTCCCTTTTTTATGCATATTTACCGACTGTCACTTCAAAGAAATCAGCGGCCCATTGAGACACCCAGTTAGCGAGGGGGGAGAGAGAATTGCTTCTTTGCAAATTAAAATTAGCAAACAAGCTGCCGATAAATAAAGCTGAGCGAGGCGCGTGTGTGAGGGCTTTGTTCTGGGGCTGTGACTGGGCCTGGCTTGCCCGGTGCCACCGGACGGATTTGTTCAGGGATGGCTGGGGCTAAGGGATGCTCCACTTAACACACACATACACACACCCCCCGCGCACACACACAGCCCTTCCTGTGTTCTCCTCTTTTCTTCCCCCCTGCTCAGCTTCACAGACAAATAGATACAAACAAGGAGCTATTGTTGCGCCCACACTTGGAGTGAGGTTGCAAATTTGATTCCCTAATTGAATAGAACAATTAGAGCAAGTGTTTGGTTGATTCATCCCTCAAGACGTCATCTAATTAAGCACTGATGTATTGTTTGAGGACTTAAATTAGTGCATCATTCTCAAATGGGGCTCTTCATATGAAAGCAAACACACTAATCACCACTTCCTTTTGCAGCTCAATCCTTTACGACACTCAAAGGTGGACAAGAACATTCTGGCACAAAAACGGTAGGCGAAAAAGGCCGAGAACAGACAGCACTTACGGTGAGATGCAGTTTACATGCACTCCTCTGTCAATCCATTCAGTGCCCAGAGTCTGAGTCAGTTTGACCACTCCGGCCTTGGACGTGTTGTAGGAGAGTTGCTTCTGAGGATGGGGGACTGCAGGGTAGAGGACAGAGAGAAAATCAGTTACCCTAAATGGACACCACACATCGTTTCATAAAGAGAACATTTACTGCACCATTAATAATGGTATGCACTTCTCAGGTAATTATTAAGAAAATATTTCATTTTTATGGGTAATTTCTTTAACAAAGGAAGAAAAAAAGAGGCTAGCAATGGTTCCTTTCTCACAAAAGCTGACAACATATACATTCTATATTGCAGCTCATGCGGTTTCTTGTGGATACTACATAACAGCTCTTCCATTAGCTGCTGGGGGACTCTGCGGATGAAGCCATGTAAAATTAATTGCTTATAATGTCCAGTTATGCTCTGTCCTCAGCAACAAAGACAGGGAGCCATTTGTTTGCCTTGACCATCACAGATGCTGCACACTGCATGGGATGCCGGGACAGGGGCTCATTTTCTGCTGGTTGATTAATCATCACAAGGAAGGCTCCAAGTTACATACAACTTTAGTAGTTAACCTCATCACCCGCCGATCTGACTGCCAAATGGCTTCAGTGTGAGACCGGGATGATAAATACCAGCCAGCTGCAGAGAGGCAGGGACCGGTCCTGGGGAGGAAAGGCCGGAGCATCCCGCATACGTTTGCTCGGATAAAAAAGGAGAAAAATGTGCAGGATAGAGGTAAAAGTTGGAAACTGCAAACAAAATAAGATGTAAAGGGTGGGACTACGACACCGTAGCTGAGTTTGTGGGATTGTGTGTGGAGTATGGCGAGATAGCAGTGGAAAGTAAGATTGGGTTGGGCAGGGCTGGATAAGGGTAGGCTAGGACCTCAGAGGAGCAGGCAAGGAGGAGCGGAGCCCAGGGCTTACACGCAGATTGAAGGTGAAATCCGACTTATCAGGACAGGAAACACAGCTCAAAATGCCTAACAGCACTAATCCTCGCTCAAGACCTGATGATACGGCCCCAAAATACCATTCAGAAAATGCCTTCATCCTTTAAATAAACCTGCATTGATGTTTTCGCCGTCTTAAAGAGCAGTAATCCCCAGAGAAGAGAAAAGGAGGTAGAAGGAGAGCATCCTCCAAAGCCCTCTTTAACATTCTCCCTGCTACTTATTGCCCATTTCAAGTGGGAGAAAACATGCTCTTTATCAGGCACGCCTTTACATTTTGAATTCTTCTGAGTTCAAATGATGCACTCTTTCACCAGAATGGCGTGGCTGCTGTAAGGTGCATTACAATGCAGCTGAGATCTGCAGGTGCGAGTGCGAGAGTCGCAAATCCCTCAGTAAGGTCATTATGCATCCAAAAAAACTGAGTGTGACCATATCAAGTTGGATATATCCTGTCTGGGAGTCTTTGAGCTTCTGGACCATTATTCAGAAAAAAATGGTGGTTGATTGTTGGGTGTGCGTGTGCGTGTGTGTGTGGTGAGGGTGTTAGTGGGCGCACACGCATTCTATTCAGCAGATGGACAAAAAGCTGTCATTGTGCATTTTAATTGGGCATTTACGGCTGCTTTTTGGGCTTCCACTTGGCTAGAACAGGTCCCATCTGATTACACATTATGACAATATTATAACAGATGTCCAGACCAATAAAGTAAATTCCTGAAGGACTGTACGTAATGTGTGTAATTGATCATTTTTTTTATGTCGGCCTCTATTTACCAGCATGCTCCTGTTTTACAGATTGCCCCTGCAGTCGGGACTGGGGCCCATATGGCACAGCGGTTTACTGGCGATTTGACTATACTGCTGATGAAGTGTTGCTGTTCCTCTGGAGGAACCTGTTGGAGGAGGAACATTACACCGGTGCTCTGAATTACAAGGCTTTTACTAGGCTCTCGCTAAACTCTGAAAGTGTCTTCCGCTGTTCAAACAAGGCTGCTGGCACGGGCTGGGGTTTTGCCGTTGCACAGGAACCCTCCCTTCCCAAGTTGGACCTCAGGTTGCCTTCCACATCCTCCAGACAGCTCCGCAGAGAGGGGATGTTTATTATGATGCAAAACCGCCTCAGCGAGACGCAATCACAACACTTTCCTGCTCTGCTTACTGTATGCAGGGGTGGATGCATCTCTATAGAACAGTTTAACTGGGGTAAAAGTTGCAGAGGAGAAAGGCTAATCCTGTTTTAAATGTGCAGGTTCATCCTAAGTTTATCATAAACAGGAAACCCGCAGCAGAATTTTTTTCTTATGATCTAAAGTCCGATATGACGACTTTCTGTCCGACGATAAAAACTATTTAATGTGATGTGCACTCCTGCACATAGCTGTACAGCACAAATGTATTTAACTCTCCCTTTCTCCCCCTCCCCCTCTCGACCCAACTCTCCACGCCAAATGGAGAGATTAAAAGCAGACATGGAGGGGCTCCAGAGAGAAGGTGGGGGGAATAGAATCATCACTCACCTATTAGACTGGCCATGGAGGCTGTGTTGATAATCTTGCCGTATCCTTGCTTCAACATCACTCGACCTGCCGCCTAAGGCAAGGATTCAGGGGAAAGAGACACATTAAACACCTTATTATGGCACTGATATGCTACCAAAAACCTGAGCACGGATCAACACAAAAACATGTAGTTTATCCTTGGAAACAGAAATAGTGGTTAAACAGTTGTGTGTGGAGTGGATTTTAAAGCTGCACATAAGGGGTGGTAGGGCATATATATATATATATATATATATAGATATAGATGTCAGACACCAGCTGGATAATTTAGAACTAATTTTAGTAACTACAGAGTAGCTAAAGCTGGTTGGACCATCAGTAATTAGGTCACACTCTAACTAGTTTTGACAGAAATAAATTACTGAAGCAATACATGGCGAATCAATTTGGTTCTGTGAGCATAGTTTCTCTAGCAAATTGATGACAGAATTATGGAAATATTTGGAATTGGTAAACAAATTAATTTTTTTTATTTCAATATTGCACACATTACAAAAGATTGCTCTCAGGTTTCACCATTGTAGCTCTGTGCATCATTTGCACCTGCTGTCTGCTTAATTGTCACTGTATTTCATTCCAACATGTATCTCTAAATTTGATGATTTTGAATCTTTTGAATAAAAAAAAAAAAAAAAAAGGATTAAGTGTTCCTTTATGGTTTGAGAAAATCCTCCTACTATCATTTAAAAACCTACTGGATTATCGGGGCTGTTTTTCTTAACTCATAATTTAATTGCTCCTTTTCCCATTACAAAGTTGATTTATCACACATTCATTTAAAGTCTCCCTGATTCTGTCTCTGCTTCATATGATGCTTGTTTGTTAAAGGAAAAAAAACTCACTTTCTCAAAGATTAACACATGATACCTCCATATTAAGGTAATTTCATTGTTTAGAGAATCAGAAGCTTTTTTAAAATCATACATTGTATTTTTTACTGTAATGTTTGTCAAAGCAACATTGGAGCGTTTATATGGTTTGGAGCAGAATTTCTTTCCATTTAATGTCATAGCAGTATGTGACTTGACTGAAATTCTTTCTCTTTTATTTTTCAGCTAAACCATAAACATAAATCAAACCTTCATTCAAATTTAATATAATATTTATGTTTATAAATGTATTTGTGTTTGTCTGAAAATTGCACAATACATTAATACGCCACAGTGCTATATGGTGGAGTGAATAACCAATTACTGTGGTGGACACACACACACACACACACACACACACACACACACACACACACACACACACACACACACACACACACACACACACACACACACACACACACACACACACACCTGACAGCAGACGAAAGTCCCCCTTAGGTTGACGTTAAAGGTTTGGTCCCACTCTTCTAGACTGGTGTCTTCACTGGCTGAGTTCATATTGATGCCGGCATTGTTACAGGCAATGTGGATCGCCCCCCATTTGGAGACAATGATGTCAATCATCCTCTGGACATCCTCTGATTTGCTTATGTCAGCTGTGATCGGTATGGCATTGATACCTGTATCGAAGAACATGGAAGCCAAAAATTAAAACATGAAGAACACAAGTTATGAAAAACACAAACCAAATGTTGCTTCCTTTTGTATAGGAGGCTTCATTCTGTAAGAACAGAGGGAAAATCACAAATACAGGGATTCAGAGGAACGTGTATAAGCTGACAGTCTATCTTATGCTTTAGTATGCTGCCATCTGCTGGCCAAAAACCCAAAACTGACCACACTGTCAATATCTGACATTTGGCAAAAGTTTTATGCGCACATACCCAGTTTGAATCTCTTCACTTAGTGGTTGAAGATTATTGAGCACTGGGGAGGCCATTAATCAACGACAAGGACATTAATGAGTATGTCATTGACTCACACAGTAAAAAAAAAAAAAGCCTGCCTACCCCTGTTTTGTGTCAAAAGCTTTCAAATTTAACACATTAAGTGACAGGCTTAAGTTCAATATAAAAAAAAAAATTATAATAAAACAACATTGCACTTGCCATCTAATGAATATGTGTCTACATCTGTCTCTGTAGCTACAGTAAATATTCAACAATACATATATATTATGACCACTTGTGGCATCTTTGAACGTGCAATATATACAAATCTACGCTAATAATTTAATGATTAAACATACACTCTTTGATTTTGTTATTGCTTCAATTAGATCTGCAGCTGTTGTGTTACTTCAACGTGAAATTGATGTTGCTTTCTTATTTTGTGATAAATATTTTGTCCAATTTAAGGTTTGTGACAAATGTTTAAAAAAGGCGTACACTTCTATTACAGAAGAATGACAGTATAGTATACTATGTCAATGTTAACCTTTGACATAAACATTTGATTTTGTATTGTTTGCTTCTTAAATCAAGAAGTGAATGTGCAGTCATAATAAAACTAGTACGGCTCTGTTTACTTTATGCAGGTGTGGATGCATCTCTATAGTCTCTAACAGTTTAACTGAAGTAAAAGTTGCAGAGGAGAAAAGCTAATCCTGTTTCAAATGTGCAGGTTCACCTTAAGTTTCTTGGAAAAAACAAGAAAACTGCAGCTGAATATTTTTCTTATGAGCAATCAGATATGACGACTTTCTGTCCGATAAAACCTATTTAATGTGATTTACACTCCCACACATAGCTGTACAGCACAAATGTATATAAGTCTCCCTTCCTCCCCTTCTCCTCACAGCCCAACTCTCAATGCCAAATGGAGAGATTAAAAGCAGACATGGAGGAGCTCCAGAGAGAAGTTTAATCATTTAATCATTAGTTTACATTTGGGTGTGTATGTTGCACATTCAAAGATGCTACAAGTGGTCATATTATACTGTATATGTATTTTTGCACATTTACTGTAGCTAGAGAAACAGGAAATACAGAAAGTACATATTATACCTCAAGCCTTCAGAGACAAAATGAGACAACTTAACATTTGATTTAAACTCATTTAAAGTTTTTTGTTGAAACTTTTCTTGCCACTAGTTTCTCAAATCAAGAAGTAAATGTGCAGTACAAACTAGCACAACTGTATGAAAGTAAACTGAAAATGTGTAGCGTAATGGGATTTGGGGACTGAGTCCAAGAGAATATATGTTCAACTGACCATCCTGTACAAAATGTGGCAACTATTGTCAAAAACTAAGTTTCTATTTGTTGTAAAGCTGCCATTTTGCCTATTTGAACTGAGTTACTGAGTTCACATGAGTTAAAGAAATGGTGGGAAGAGGCTGGGGGTATGCACACTGGTAGAGTAAAGGGGGAAAATGGTTCCACCATGTTTGAAAAAAACACCACAGAAGTACCCTCTTGGATGCTCCTATGATAGATAATACATGATAAAGTACCCTCTACAGTAGCCCAGAGTGCAAGAAAACATGATGCAGTGGCCTGTATGGTGCCACATAGGCTGTCCAACATGCTAGAGAATTAGTTGGCCTGCCTTTAAATGGTTAAATAGTTAAACGTTCCCTATGTCTTATATGAGGTGTACTTCTTTAAATCTGAATCACATAATAAAACAATTATAATCTTTGGACCTTGCTGCTGGTGACCTGTTAATTTTTTTCACCCCTGCCCCTCATACAGTCCGCCACTGGATATGCACATCATTCTCAAGTCTTCATTTGTTGTGTTAACAGCCCTCACCTTTGAGAAAGAGTTCCTTAGCCACCACCTCCGCTTTATCCTGGTCCAGGTCTACCACGGCCACCTTTGCACCAGCCTCACCCAGGGCATGAGCAAATGCTCGCCCTATGCCCTGCCCAGCACCTGTCACATAGGCCACCTTTCCATCAAGACGCATCCGATCCAGGATGGGGCGCCCACTGACCCCACGGAAAACTTCATCATCTGTTATTTTACTCTAACACAAATAAACAAGATTGGCAGACATGATCAGTGAAAATGATGCTCTTACTATGATGACAGCTGTCTGAGTCTATATCAGTACTGGCTCATTGAGGCCTGAACATTGGGGTTATCTAAACAGTACCTGTGTCAGTGAGCACTCGGAGGCCAGAGATACCCTGCGGATAACACTGATGCCATCTCTAAGAGGGATAATAATCTTTAAAACAAAGAGGACACTGTTAAAATCAAAAAGGAATACCTGTTAAACACATACAGTAGTAGCATATAAAGTTCTGAAACGTACCTGCTCCACGCGTGGATCGTTGGAGACAAACTGATTGAATTGTCTAAGTGCCAGTCCGTTGTTATCAGTGGTGTCTTTAAGATAAACCTTGGCTTTGAACAGTGAGTTATCTACACATATGACCCCTCGCAATCTCAGCAGATTGTTGTCCAGAATGAAGTTGTAGTAGTTGATGTAATTGGTCTTGTCAGCATCAATGAAGACCATGTCGAACTGTTCACCTGCAGCAGCCAATTCCTGGAAGGGACAGAGTTATTAGGAAACTGGACAAAAAAAGAAGAGTCAGTGTTAACCTTTGCCTGCTCTGATTGTGCAAAGCACCTGGCAGAACACACAGTAGCTACAATTGTAAATGTTGAAAGGGAAAGTGCTATGCGAAAGTATAATTAGTTTGCAAAACACTTCTTCTCAAGCATTTTTAAATGATGGTCCATTCTTCTCTGACGATCTTTCGATATTGAAAGGTTTCTCTCACCTTAAGGGTCTCCATGGCGGATCCAGTCTTGACAATAATCTTCTTGCCATGTGGAGACTTTGCAAAAATTGGCTGGGCAAAGTCTTTGAGGTACGGCTCTAACTCGCAGGCAATTAAGCATCCATCCACAGGAAGCCCTTCAGCCATAGACAGCGCACCATAGCCGGTGAACATCCCGATCTCTAGCACCCTCTTAGCTTGACTCATGTGGATCAGCATCTTTAGGGTCTGGCCTGCCAAAGACACATCCGAGAGCAACTTATCACAACATGGTTAACCAGTGAACATAGTGGCTATGTACGCATGAAAATGTCAAACCTTCTACATGTCCAGTGATGCACTCCTTGGGCAGCCGGAACATGGTTTCACCCTTCTTGTGCACTTGGTCCCAGTCATGGGAAATTGTTTTTCTACAATTAAGAATTAATTGAAATCTTAACAAACTGACATCACACAATAAGTATTTTAAGCTACAGATCATCATGTGTAGGAAGCTCAGACGTACTCATAAAGCTCTGCCAGAGGTTCACTTTCCTGTGTGGTCATTTTCTCCAGGTAGTCATCCAGGCCACTGGCTATGTCCACAGCCTTCTGCAAGTGACTCATCAACTCTTCTGGAACATTACTACTTGCAGCAGCTATCTCCTTGGCTTTTGTAAGGACATCCACAAGGACTTCCACTGGGGTGTCAGGAACTGAGTGAACAGTGTAATGTTAGTTCAGTACTGTCTGCACAACTCTTTGCTGCTCCAACGACGCTGAAGTTGGCTTTCGATTCGCCAGCCTCCGATTGGGCACTTAAGGGGAAAGTTAAGGGGAAATTAACTTATTGTGCAGTGCGACTGTTTGTCCACTGATTGTCTGTTTTTTGTGACACTTCTTGATGTGAAAACGTTTTAGACAGTTTAGGTAAGACATCAGCTTTGCCTGACACCTACGATTGTATCTGTGAAACTTTTATTTGTGAAAATGTCAAAGGGGAGATTTCACCATTTTTGTTTTACACCAAGACCTCATTAGACCAGGTCCAGATCAAAAACCACTGCACCTAGACCTCTCAAATCTGGACTGGATTGATGTACAGACCCTGAAGATTCATAAAAACACAGTCTCTGATTTGTGAAACCTTTATTGAAAATAAAGGGACAAACACTTTTTGAACATCTTTTCTTTCATGTCAAACCCCGTCTCTCCATCTCATTTTGAATGGACATGAAAATGTCTTCTTTCTCACTACAAAACAGTAAAAAAGTAAAAAGGTTATGTTTATCTCTTGAGAAACATTAAACACATCTTCATCGATTGCTTAATTGGGAAACATCCTATAAAAGTCCTGGTTTTCACTTAGCTTTCCTCCATCTGGCCATGGTCCACTTTTGCCACAGCTTCCATCACCGTCAGTTTGCAGACCTCTTCCATAAACTTTATTGTTGCCTGTGTTAGAATCACTTTTGCTATTAGTGCTATTATTTATCATTTGAACAATACAATTACAGTAATTATCACAATTATGAATACCTGATTGATTAAAATAGTTTGTTGGCTTTACTAACATCTGCCATCATTTCAGACCCTGTTCTTGTTCTCCCGGCCACCAGTTGTCCTCTTTGTGTTCCTCCCTTTCCTCATCACCTGACCAACTACCTACCTACAGACATGATACTGACCCTACCCGATTGTCCATAGTTTAAAAATATTAAGATGACAACCCACGACCTGGAACCTGCAAAGGAAAGCAGAGAAGCAGAAAACAAAGAGGCACCTAGACGTTACAAAAACAGAGGTGAGGCCATAAAAACTTAAAAGAACGAAAATTGCTGACTTTTTTACTGACTCTGTGCCTTTTCAACAACTTCTCCATGTAAAAAGATTTGAGAGGTCTAGGTACAGTGGTTTTGGATCTGGACCTTGTCCAAAGTGGTCTATGTGCTGAAAAAAAGTGTGAAATGTGTCTTTATTGCATTTTCACAAATAGAATAAAGGTTTCACAAATCAGAGACTGTGTTTTTATGAATCTTCAGGGTCTGTACATCAATCCAGTCCAGATTTGAGAGGTCTAGGTACATTGGTTTTTGATCTGGACCTGGTCTAATGAGGTCTTGGTGTAAAACAAAAACGGTGATATCTCCCCTTTAGCGTTTTCACAAATAAAATAAAAGTTTCACAGATACAATCGTAGGTGTCAGGCAAAGCTGATGTCTTACCTAAAATGTCTAAAACGTTTTCACATCAAGAAGTGTCACAAAAAACAGACAATCAGTGGACAAACAGTCGCACTGCACAATAAGTTAATTTCCCCTTAACTTTCCCCTTAAGTGCCCAATCGGAGGCTGGCGAATCGGAAGCCAACTTCAGCGTCGTCTCCAGGCAGTAGGGCTGCAACTGTAAAGTATCCAGTTATTTCATCAATGATTATTATGTAGGCTACATACGTGTTTGGACATGAAAACGTTTTCTAAAGAATACGAACTAAACAACAGGCTGCGTGCAGGCTGCCCCTGCCTGCGGTCACATACATTTGGTCTGATGAAGGAGGCGCACAGACGCACCGGGCTCCAGCGGAGTTCGGTTCCTAAAGTTATGGTACGCGCTGATTATATTTAGTCTGACCCCGCCACACCGCAAATAACAAACAGCCATCTTACCTTTTTCGGTCGGCATGGTGAGCGCTTATGGGCGGGACGATTTGTCAGGTGGCAGCCGCAGCGGTGGGACCTGCAGACGTGGTGGTGAAGTTTCTGTTATATCACAGAAAATATGCAAATTGTGGGGAGTGGCGGGTAGCTTGTGCAACATTCGTTATTCAACCAACACGTTATGGAACGAGCTGGTTTCGTGTTTGTAACGACTGGTTTTCATAACTTGTAGAAAGGGAATCAGAGACCTCACGTGGAGAGTGGGAGTATTATCAAACTAGGTTACTGAGATTGGGCATCAGAAAGATTTGTGTGGGGGTTTTGATTTAGTTTGAGCTAGTGGTGCTTGAAAAGTCTGATTTGTCCTTTATTTAACTATTCTTAAGAAATGTGACTATTATAAGCACCACACTAACTGTTTAAGCATAAAATTATAAACGTGCCAGTTGAAGGCCTCTGCAGCGTTGTACTGTAGCCTAGTTTATAACCACGCTCATTAATGCATACAGTACATGCATTCACACATACCTGAGGACATTCCCAGACTCAGGGTATGTGCAAGAGGAAACCTGAAACAATTTAAGCATCACAAGACTTTGACAGTCAGGGACATTTACAGCCGGGGGGGGTATACAATACATTTCTACTCTTTTCACAGACTTTACCAATTTAGACTGTTATTTTATGTTCAGTTTGTTATGTATCTGGGCATTCAGAGTTATTTCTAAAATATGCTCATGTTTCTCAGATAGATGAAGGTCTTGGGATGACAGTCATATTTGGTCTTGAGACTGAGGTATGTCATATAAATATTTGCAAATACTGCAAAAAAACCCATAAGGTTTGCAATAATTGCTGCAAACTGAGACAATTTGAGTTAAGTGTAAAATGTAACTTTTGAAGGCATTCATGATGTTTGTAGTTTGGGAAAATATATGTTTGACGAGACTAGTTTCTGCAACTGCAGGTGAATGGTCTAAATTGATTTTGCCCAAAAACTTTTTTGCAGGAAGTATTTATGTGTTATTTTTCCTAGTATATTGGCATATTACTGCAGACTGAATTCAAGAATACACTGACCCAACAAAAATTAAGTAATTATTAGTAAGTAATTCCAGCTCAGCCATAATTGGGTTCATCTCATGAGACTTTTACAGTAACTGAATTAGTTAAGTAACCAACACGATTTGTTTTGTCCTCTACTACTTAAGTCAGAATAAATTACAATTGGCAATTCTAGTTTTTATAAAACCTTCTTCTAAAATCAGTCCCAACTCATGTCCAAATGTTTTTTAACAAATTATGTCCACAAAATGACCAACAATACTTGGACAAAAAAAAATAAAAATTAAAGCTGCAAGCAGCGTTGGGCGGGACCTCGCACTCCACGCAACTCGGGGCGTGCTGCGGCCGCGTCACGTGCCGTCATAACACGTGCGGACCACAACATGAAAATTTCATGTAAATCAGCTGAAAATAGCCACGCATCGCTTACTTCCTGTTCCCAGTAGGTGGCGCGATCACTATGTCTGAATATTGTCATTTAGATATGTTCAGGGCGGGACTGTTATCAAACACGTGAAGTTTCATTGAGATTGGACCACGTACGCTGAAGTTATGAGGACGTGCTCAGGGTGGGACTGTACACTGAAGATATGAGCACTGTTTGATGGCCAATCGGTGGAATTCGATACGTCGTCACGGGCATGCGGTTAAACGTACAGTCACAAATAGCACAACTTTTGATCAGCAATGTTTTTTTAACTTTACTGACCAATTTTGACGTTAATCCGATAAATCCCCTAGTAGGAGTTTGTTGAACTACAACACAAAAAAACTTTGAAAATCACTGCGAAATGGCGGAAATGACATAAATGCTTGACATACGATTCAACCTGGCCAAATTTGACAGCACGCCACAGACACGCCCTTTAATGTACGTGCACAAATAGCACAACTTTTAATCAGCAACATACTTTGATTGTAATGACCAATTTGGAAGAAGATCAGATGAATTACCTAGGAGGAGTTCGTTCAAATACAACACGAAAAATCACAGAAAATGAACATGAAAATCAAAATGGCTGACTTTGATGCAACGCCACCGACACGCCATTTGACGGAATGTTGTAAATAGCACAACTTTTGAACAGCACCATTTTTTGACTGTACTGACACATTTTTAAGCAGATCCAATGAATTCCCTTGGAGGAGTTTGTTCAAATACAATGCAAAAAGTTCGCCGAAAGTGAAAATCTAAATCAAAATGGCCGACTTCCTGTGGGGTTTGGGGTATGGGTCCAAGAGGCTTTTTTGTACGTCTCGACATGTTACACGTGCCTACCGAGTTTCGTACATATCGGTGAAACGTGGCGCCGGGGCTGCTTTTTACTTATCCTGTAGGGGGCGCTACAAACTTGACAAACACGATTTTTGGTATGTGAACTTCAGGCACCACTCTACACATGCCCTGTGAATTTCATACTCATAACTACCAGGTCTCCCAACAGTGATTTACAATGCCACCAGAGCGCCACCTAGTGGCGGATTGTTGACACATTTATTAGTGAGCCTAATGGGAGACATGGGCAACCTTCATACCAAGTTTAATTTATCACACATACCGTTGCAGAGATATAAACTTCTTTATTTTAAAGAGCGCCACCTTGTGGTGATGGCCTGGAATTGTGCACGATGCCTAAGGAAGACATGGGGAACTAGGGACCCAAGTTTGGTGTCAATCGGACATACCAATGTAAATTAAATTAAATTTATAAAAATATATATATTTTTTCAAATATCAAAATTCTTTAGACTACTTTTTTATTAGGACGGTCCCCAGGTGCTACGTGAAAAAATTTGTTCGAATCGGACAAAGCGTGTAGGAAGAACACCAAAAAGTAGTTTTTGGACATTTCGCGCTCTAGCAAATAATTTGAAAGTGGGCGGGGCTTATGTGGGGAGATTCAGCTCCATATACCAAACGCGTGGATATAAGGTTTTTGAATTTGCGACAAACTATGCAGAAGTTATTACTTTAATAATTTACTTTATTACTATAACTTTGCCAAATAAAATTGACTTTTCGTATATGTTCAGGAGGGCAAAAACGCAGTCTCAGGCGCTAAAAATAATAATAGGGAACTCGAGCAATTACAATAGGGACCTCCAGCGGTCGCTGACTCGGCCCCTAAAAATCCTCATCCCAAAAAACTTTTAACCAAAACTCTGTGCCAGGTTAAGTAGGAACAAAACCCCTTTACAACAGTTTCGGTTATTTCACACCAGATATTACATTACATTTGCTTCGAACTAGCTTTCAGACCATCCAGCTCAAGGAATACACTGGTTTTTCAGTTCTTTTGGGTAGCTTATGTCAGGCCCATTAGCATTGCACAGGCTCTGGGTACATCCAAGTCTTCCAGGACTTCTGTTCTGCTCAGTCACTATCATTGCGCTGGCTGGCTCCGATGCTGTGGCACCTCTGGTTGCAACAATCTTCATCACTTCATTGGTAATGTCAACACTAACATCTTGGCATAAATAGGTCAGAATCAATGTCACTGTCTTTAGTTATCATATTTAAAACGAGAGTAACACAAAGTATAGTGTGTCTGACCAGTGTGTAGGATTTAGGGGCATGTAGCGTCAAAACTGCAGATTGCTACTAACTGAATACAGCTCAGTCATCCAAGGATTATAGGAAAAACTACAGTGGACATCGTATTCTACCTCTTCTATTCCTTCTAAATGTTACAAACTGGACCTTTAAATGTCTCATTTACCTTTCAACTGCTTTTTGAAGAGATCCTCTTCCTTTTCTCTGGAGATACACCATTAAGCCACGGAGAGCAGCTTCTCTCCTTTCCACAGAATCATCCTGTGAATAAGAAAAAAATGTTAAACCATTCCTTCATGACAATTGGTTGAATTTTAAGTACACACACAGAGAAAAAAGTATGAGGTTTATGAGGCATGGACTGTAACAAATAATAAATTGATCATCTTAAAGAAAGCCAATATAGATTTAGTTATATAGATAACAATGGCATACACACACGTGTAGAAATTTCTACAATATGGTGTGGGCTTCACGGCCCATGTTTGCACTGCACTGAATTCACTGAATATTATTACACTGTGGCTCAAATTAACTCATTTTAACCTAAAAAAATAATTACTGCTTAAACATAAAATGAATACCAAGCAAAACCGTATTTGCTTACCTTTGCAGTGTTACAACTAACTAACTAAAAAAGCGTACTGAAACTAAATGTGATGAATATAAGTGATGAACTTGATCGGACTTTTGGTACACATGACATGGGCTTGATATCTGAATATTGGCCTCAAGAGCGGCTAACTGTTCAATCAGTAGAATATAACCTATTGATTGACTGATTTATTGGTCACTATAAAGCTGAAGGACAAGCTGTAAACTACATTTTGTCACACGTTAGCAAACAGTCGCTTAATTGCATATCCAGTATACTTGTGAAGTCATGTTTCTGTATGACAAATTTGAACGAACTGCTGTGAAAAATATGGCTCTTACGTTGCTTAATGTTCACCAGCGAGTTGCTAACTTTGCCTTTCTGCTGTTTGATGCTGGGCAGGTAGCTTTTAGTCGGTTAGTCAGAGCTTTTTGGCTTAAAACAGCAGGATGGAAAACCCAGCAGCCAACTCCTTTCACATAACACACATTTAATCAGTTTAAAAAAACATTATTAGTTAAGGTTTGACCAGGAGACATAGAATGTTTTAGAACATTTTGTGGTGGGTGGGGAGAGACTGGGTATGATAAGAAATAGACAATGGCATTAAACATTTGGTGGCCTTGTTCTCCTTACCAGTCTCACCATACTGGGTCAAAGGGAGTGGTTTTAATGTGTGGCTTCTCTTTTTATCTGTATTTTTATGTAACAGTTGATTGAAGGCCATGCTGCATGCTTGCACTGAGCACTGGTGCACCAGCTGCGTCTAGCTTAAAACTTTGTAATTTAAAGTGATTTCTAACCAACCTCCCTAAGATCGTAATAACTGTTGTCTTGTAGCGTCTCTATGCTCCCCATATATTGATATATAAGAGGTTATATCATGTTAAATTTAAAGGTCCAGTGTGTAACATATGGGAGGATCTACTGGCAGAAATGGAATATTCAACCTCTATATCAATATTTGTTATATCAACAGTAATTAAAAGTACTGAACACAAAAAAAGGATTTTGTTAAATACAGAGTTTCAGGGTGTTAGTTGCTTAATAGCAAGAATAATCCTAGTTTGAAGGGCAGCTGGGAGGGTGTTTCACATGCAGGTTAGAACTGATTTTTTTAAATTGCCCAGAGGTGTGATGGCTTGTCTGTGTGTGTTAAGCTGAATTTATACTTTTATTCTACAACTACAAGTTAGGGTTATGCAGATGTTTAACAGTAATTTTATCGTTAGAGTTGCTTAAAATTAGTCCTTTTGTTTTGTATAATTACAATTCTATGTTTTCGTATGGAGCCCTCAGGCCAGTACCACACCCTCAACCTGTTAATCATAGGAGACAAGTGGGCCCCATATTCACAAATTTTTACAAGTACTGGAGATCCCTGGGGGGAAAGCATGGGAATGCAGTGGAGATAAGATGTCCTTTAAAGAGAGAGTTATGAAAAAAAACGTGTAAGTTTGAAGCACAATAAATGATGGATAATATGGACTTAATGCCCTATTTTAGCCCTATTGAGATAAATTCTCAGATTTGTTAGCAAGAAGGATATTATTCATACAGTTAAAAGTTTTACGAATAAAAGTTTGACTGTTTTCACTTACCTCGTTGATGACCTGTGTTGACCATAAACAAACTGAACAGTGCTCCTCTGCGTTTGCTGGGTTTACATAAGTAGTGCAGTATTGTTAAGATTGTTTTTGTATTTCTTCTTCACTTGTCATAAAATTTGTATTTACTTTTTGTTCTTTTCTTAAATGTTTTGCCCTCTCAGGATGTAACACAAAAAGATCCTTCAGAGATTCAGAGAAGAAGTGCACTGAAGAGAGCGGCTGAGACAAAGAAGACAGGAGAAAAAAAGGAACAAATGAAAATGAATTTCTAAATCACATGAGGTGATGGCATTCGCGTGTTATGTTCTGCAAGCAAAGTATTATTTAGATATTATGTTCCACTCACTGTTTAATTTGCAAGACATGCTGTGAAATAATATTGTACGTTACATATTTGACTGTTTTAAAAGCAAGGAAATGCACTTTATTTAAGGTCTCAACGATCCACACCTTGCAGGCTGATGAGCAACACTGACTGAACAGAATGTACATATATCAACTGGATTTTTTCAAGAAGTCCCCTCAGGGTAGTTTTAATTAAAACATTCTTCCATGAGTGAAGAAGTTCAAGTTAACCCTCAGATACAGTATGGCATTTAGGTAATTTTTACAAGACAGCAACTGAGTTTAAACTAAACCATAAATTCAGTTTTGAGTAGTCTGGAGATTTTCTGTATTTAAATTGTGACCGGTCATCTTTGGCTGCTTGTGTTTGTCCTGCAAATTTCCAAGAGACAAATCTTGTAATCTAGAAATGTAATTTCCTCTGCAAACTTTCATCACTCTATATCACAAAGCAAATGAAATGATGTGAATAAGCCAAATTAATTGTATTTAAATATTAACACAATATTTTATCAACAAATGCATGTGTTCTAATTCCACTGTGGGTTGCAAAATCTCCATGATTCCTTGGGCTTAAAAAAACATCTTCGCCTGTTGTAAAGTCTGTCAAGGTTGCAACTATGCTATTTATCTTCATTCATACAAAACCAGAAATACTTTTACCAAACAGCAACAGCATGCAAATGCTATTCTGCAAATACTGATTCATTTCTAGTTCAGATTTCCTCTATGTAAATGTAGTTTGAAATAGAAATTCATTCTCTAAACCATACCCACATTTATCTTCATTGAATGATTGGCATTCATATAGCTATACAATGCATTGATGCATGCAATTTTTCCATAGAACAGGTGTTACCTCACAGTTACACAAAAACTTGTGTAAGTGAATAACACATGTTATGACATGTGAAGCGGAAAATGCTCCTCCCTTGTCTCAGGGGCATCCCCAAATACTATAGCCTACTGTACTGTATTTAAACTGGATGAGTAGGCTTCTCATTATCCAAACTGTAACTAGCTCCACTTTCACTTCTACTGTACCTCACAGCCACAACTGCTAAAATGGGAAAGGTTCAGCTGGAGGACAACGACATCAAAGAAAAGAAAACTGAGTTTAGCTTAGTACAGGTCAAAGGTACCTGGAAGCGCAAACTGGGAAAGGTCAACAAGGACACAGTTGACTGTGTCTCTGCTGCAAAAATGTGAGTATAACAGTGTTCTTTACTCAGTCGATCTCTTGCTTGCATTTATTTTATATATTTGTTTAGATTTCTCATGCATTTGTTCCCTCTATTTCTTTCTCTCTTCTAAGTAGATTTTATTTGTTAAGTTTTGAAAAATGCTGTTCCATATTGATGATGTCTGACACATGATCACATAGTCTGACATTTACAAAATCGGGTTGCATCTAACATCAGGCATTTTGAATCCTGACTTATTTACTTGTCTGTGTTCCATAAACAAAAATAAGCCAGCCACATTTACTGTATGCAAAACAGTTTTGTTTGGATTGATATAGGAAAAAATGAGAGACAAAAGCTCTGAATTCAAATTGTAAATGACAGAATGGCAGAAAACTGAGGCAAAGGCTCCAAATCACTAGGCAAAAAGGATGTTACATTCTCATTGAGGTGTTTAGATTTAAATGTTTTTCATATGATACATCTATACATTTATGATATCAAATAGAGATTTTAGTATTTTGCATTACAATTTTAAAGTGATTAAGGAAGGAAGGATTTTCATAAATTATCTTTTTACATTATTATTTTTTCTGACAGTCTTTTTTGTAATTTGCCCATGAGTTTCTTTTCTTTTTTATCACTTACAGTCCTCTCTCAGTCTTTGAATGCTGCAGGGTGTTTTTTTTTTGGGGGGGGTTAAAGTTTGGCTGCTGGTGGGAGATAAGATTAGAACTGCAGTCTTCAGTGTCAATGTCCCATGGAGTGTGATGCCAACCATCCCCCCCTGACCTGTAACCTAAAGAGGCTCTGCACTTGACATAGTTTCCACAAGTGCAAGAGATATACATGCAGTAAGCAATTTAACATTTGAACAAACAATACAGCACATGCTGTCAATGTCTGATCAAAGTTGTCAGTGGTTAATTATTTATGTATGGTTTGTTTGATAGAGATAGATAAAGTATATAGACAACTGATGCAAGTATTTATAGCGGATGCTAACATAAAACACCGGCCCCTAGAAGGGCTTTTATGAAAATAAGATTGAAACAGTGAGGTAACAAGATTGTAAACAAAATACAGTTTATAATCTATAGTTTCTAAAATAGTATATTTAAAAAGTCAACATGAATATAGATTTGTGCTGAATTAAAAGAACATTATGTAGGATTTAGATATCTAGCAGTGTATTTGCTGTTTGCAACGCCCTTGTGTCACCCTCCCAGTCCAAGCATAAGACTGAGGTGAAAAAAACTATTCTAATTTTCAGGTGAATATACACCAATGAAAACAAACCTATAGATATTATATTATATTTCTGGGAGTAGATCTAAATGTTACACACTGGACCTTTAACTTTCTATTAAAAGTCATGAAGTTTTCAGCAAATTTCAAGTGATCACGTAGCAAGTTCCAAGTTTGCAGAAATCTTGTATTTACCTAAAATGTTGCAATGATGATACATTATTTGCCTTTTGTCCAACATTTTCAAGCCCAGATTATAAAGACATATACGGTTTTGGAACAATGGGCAGAACCTGTTAGCCTACTGTCGCCAAACCCTAGTAGTAGTGTCAAAATGCTGTTTTGACTTTGCAAAAGGCTAAGGGCATGTGTGGACCTGGCTTAAACTGTAGGTTATGTCTCCTGCTAGCAGGAGTAGAAGAGCAAAATATATCGTCACAAGTCAATTTTGGTGCAGTTTGAGTTGTTTGCTTTGGTGCCAAAGTAGTACGCACAGATCTAAATTTAAAATTTTAACAATAGATGCTAAAATGACCGTTTATCCCTCTGAATCCTTGCTAAGATCCCGGGTACCAGCCAGAGGTCCAAGCATGAATGAGTCGAGAAGCAAACAGAGCAGCAGATATTTGTGGTGGCACTGATTGTTTGATGCGTGCTGGCATTCTTGGCATGGTTTCTGGTCAACATGCACATACATGTTTTGCTTCTTGGCTTAGGCCTTTTCAGGTTTGGCTGGGAGATTTTTAGCTGAGAGTGAGAAATAAATTGATTTGGTGAGTGACACAGCGAGCACAATCCCAACCAACTTTGAGCAGGTGCACCATCTTGAATACGCTGTTCACCAAAAAGTCAAACTTTCAGACATGATTCTGGGCATTTATGTCCTTACTGTATTTGAGCAAAATCAGTAAATCTACTGACTGGATAGTAAAAGTTTAACACTTTAATTTGTGCAAATATAAGGCTGATTATGGCTAATTTGCGTCTTTTTCCTGCGTGGCTAAGACTTTTGGGATATGTTGCTGAACAATATGATCATTAATCATCACATTAATAAACAAGCTATCAAGAGGTGTGAGAATAGATTCTTCTGTGGATTCCAGAACCAGTATTTTGATTGGAATTTTGCCTGAAGTTATTCATGAGCCTATACTTTGCTAATTGAGCAACTGCTGGAAAACTGCTAGGCTTCAGGGAAATAATAGACGTAAAAAAAAAATGCTGCTATAAATCAAACACCTTTAGAGAGCGTTTAAAGACACATAGCAGGCTTGGGGGAAGGCAGCAATCTGTTTAACGTGAAACAGAGGAAATAGCTTTGACTTTGACCTGACGGTTGTGTGTTTTTTTGTATATCTGAACTAATGTTTAATTGCTTGGGATTGTTTTTAAGGTTAAGTTAAATAAAAGTGGACATTAGGATTGCAGTACCACCTCATTTCTATCCTCTCCATGTGACAGTGGAAATTACAAATTAGGCAAAGCCCTGTCTTGACCTCAGTTAATAACAAAGTTAATTGGTCAGATAGGTGATTAGCACAGACCTTAATGTTGAGAAATACCACACAGAGCATTGTTAATCTGATCATTTTTTTATTCTGTGAGTTTTGGAGAGGAATGTTGTAGTCTTTTCCCATGTTTGCTCACTCAGGAAGAGAGTGGTCTGATAATAACTTGTTTATTATGCTTCTAGCCAAAACAGGGACAAGGCGTTTTGGAGACGTTTAATCTCTTAGTGGTGGTAAGATATCCACTAGCTAAATGTGGTCCTTGAAACTGCAGATGGGGCCTCTGTCTAACAGAGAAACCATTTGAGAAACTGATGCTGAAGAGACAAGAGTCCTGTTGAAATCAGATGTTGTTTTTTTATCTTTACGACTTGGTGAGGTTTGGCCAAAATGGAGGATAGGTTGCTGAAATCAATGGACAATTCTATTTGGCTGCAGTTTGACAGGCACTTTTAAAAGATTTATTAAATTCATTCTTTATTCCAAGTTTTTTTTATGCAGTATAAGTTTTTATATTCAATATGTTGATTTGAGTGTTGATTTAGCTACCTGTGTTCTGTTGTTTCACTCCAAAAGTCCTTTTTGATCCCAAATACATAAGGCACTGTTTTGTCTTCAGAAATTAGAAACAATGTTTCTGTCATTGTTTGTACATCTTTTACGCAAAGTATGTTAGTGTGTTGAGTACTGTTGTATTAGAATTGATTAGTTTTAGAAAAACAGAAAAAACACTTGAAAACAACATCTATAATTGCCATTATATTAAATATGTCTTTATGTGTTTTGTGTGGCAGCTATGAGAGCATCACAGAAAAGGGCGCCACTTGGACAGTGGTCAGCCCCATCGTCTTTACCTACAAGGTGACTGAGACTCAGGACTTGCTGGACCCGATCAATGACACACTCCTGCTGGGTCACCTCAGCGACCCGCAGCAGGTGGATGACTTTAAAAAATCGAACAATTCAATCAAACGCTTTGTAGTCATTGACCAAGAAGTCTACAAAATCTATGGGCCCAGGCTAACTCACTATTTGGAGGCCAACAATGTCCTGTACAAGATCATGGCTCTACCCACCACTGAGGAGAATAAATCCATGGAAATGGCCTTGAAGATCCTAGAAGAGGTCAACAGCTTCTCCCTTGACCGCCGCACAGAGCCCATTATTGCCATAGGTGGAGGGGTGTGCCTGGACATAGTGGGCCTGGCTGCCTCACTCTACAGACGACGCACCCCTTACATCAGGGTCCCGACCACACTGCTCTCGTACATCGATGCCAGCGTGGGGGCAAAGACGGGGGTTAACTTTGCAAACTGCAAGAACAAGCTGGGTGCCTACATTCCACCCACCGCTGTCTTCCTTGATCTGTCCTTCATACAAACCATTCCTCGACGACACATCGCTAATGGGCTGGCAGAGATGTTAAAGGTATTATACATTAAAGGGGAAATTTACCTTAAAGCTGATACATACTGGAGATCACCAGATAATACCATGATGGCTTCATAACAGTATAAACATTTTTATGAATATAAAGGTCCTGATTTTAATCAAACAAGTGCAGAGCGGTGAGTCTTGGGCGCACAGACTTTCTGGCCGTCTCCAGGTGCTCCTGCTATTTTGGTTCTTAAATGTGCAGCAGCACAATGAGCTGTGTGAATATAAATCAGTGCATGTGGTGAAAATACCACACAGATGAGCAAAGCAAATTTTTTAGGACAGCAAAATACAGTCATAAAACAAAGTGCTGCTTGCACTGGATGTTATAAGGCCCATAATATTTAATGTGAGAGACAAATCTTGCATACAGTACTGGCTATTCTGGAAAAGCAGTGGTATGTTAGGCACAACAGTTTCACGCCTGCTATTCAAAGTACATAGACTTGTTCAGGAGTCACCAAAGGGAAGTTTCAAAGGGAAGTAGTAACCTGTTACATTTATTGGCCCAGAGAGATGATGTATTTTTTTATGTTTGCGTTTCTCATGTAAGTTTTATACATATTTTTCTTTGCAGATGGCCTTGATGAAACACAGAGGCCTCTTTGAGCTTCTTGAGAAACATGGCCGTATGCTGTTGGACACTAAATTCCAGGCTGATAACAGTGTATATGGGCTCAGCTGCTTACAGGCTGCATCTCAATCAACACGTATAGCCATCACAACCATGCTGGAGGAGCTTGCCCCAAACCTTTGGGAAGATAATCTAAACAGACTTGTGGACTTTGGCCACCTTATCAGCCCAGCATTAGAGATGGTAAATGATCCCTCATGGCAGCTATAGCTAAGCACTTCTTACTATTTACATCACTATTTAAATCATCCTTTGTTGATACATGCTATTGTACACTAGTACAACAGTATTGTATGTTAGTTCATAAGTGAGATATTATGTGGTTATGTTCTGTCCATTTTGGTGACAAATAGTCACATCCTCACATTATCTCACTTTTTTCTTTTTTCATACAGAAAGTTCTCCCATCCCTTCTGCATGGTGAGGCAGTGAACATTGATATGTCTTACATGGTCTATGTGTCCAAAGAAAGTGGCCTATTGACAGAAGAAGAAAAGCAAAGGATCATCAGTTGCATGGTGGGCTTGGAGCTGCCTGTCTGGCATGAGGCATGTACCAAGGAGCTAATACAGAGGTCTCTGCAGGACAGGCTGAAGCATTCTGGAGGCCTGGTCAGAATGCCTCTACCTGTTGGTCTTGGGAAAGCAGGTAAGAATCACTAGAATGAGACTGTACTTAAAAACAACATTAACACAGCTTAAAGTATGCTCAGTAGCAAGTAATGATGTTCTTCTCATAGCCACAAAAACTCTTGTCTGCTGTTCAGACTTGTGTTCTCTGGTGAGCCTTTGTTTGGTTTTGCCAAGCTCACAAAAGCCAATTGAGAGGCAATTGAGAAAATGATTTTGATCCGAGCCAAGTTTGGTGTTTTTCAAACGCAAGTGGAATTTATTAGACTATTGCAGATTTACCACTGTGTTGAGTAATTAGCACTCTTAGTTGCCTAAATATGAAAGAAGTACTGTCTACTGAGTCTGTTTTATGTTATTCAGACTCATTCAGATGTAATATATGGAAAATAAAGCGTGTTCTTTTTGCTATCCTTTTTTTCATTGCAGAAATTTTGAATGACACATCTTGTGAGATCCTGCAGAGAGCTTATGAAAAATGGTGCAATGAGCTGAGCGTCTCCTCAGGCAGCAACTGTGACCTGTGAGCTCAATTTAATGTTTACATTTTGTAGGGAAGTATATGTATTGTAGCTTTTCATTGTTCAAATTACTAGGGAAAAAAACTTGAAAGCATGCACCTACTGTATTTTCACAATACGGCAATAAAGGCTAAATGCTGGGTAGGCCTAATCGTATTGGCGCTGCTATTGTTCTTAATCATTTATTGACACCAGATACTGCCTGCATTGTCTATAAATGTCGTAAAACAAATTAGATAACAGTTTAACACATTTTTGTTTTGAAATATGTAACAAACTTTTATTAACTTTATTTCCAATGGCATGTATATTATTCTAGCTTTTGAACAATAATAAACTAATAAAAAATAATAAACAAATAAACTGGGTTTATCAGAGCTTGTCTGCCAAAAAACAGCCCTCTGCAACTCCTGAAAAAAACATGATAATAGCTGTAAGATTGAATTGATTTTAATTCTAGCTGTTTTCACCGATCCCTAAAATGATGGGGAGCTATGTCTCCCATTCATTACAGCTGTACATATGGTGAATTTTTATATAACTTGCCATTTAAAATTATATCAAGCCCTACATCCATTTTTAGAACACATATTACAGTATACATTATATATTTATATACTCCTTAATGCTAGCTTAATTGTATGTGTAACATAGTTGACACTGGTAGCTACAGTGTAACTTTTTTCACCTGGCCTAGCATTTATTGTCAATCAAATTATTAATTAATAAATAATTAATTTTTTATTACTTTTGATAAACCATCATTGCTCTTTCCCACAGTTATTACAAGCAACTCAGACAGTTAGGGCCTCAATCTGCATTCCAAGTGGAGTACTTCTCTTTGTGAACCATTCCCTATCATCCCTTCTTATAATTACCCTCTTGGGGAAATTAATTGGGGAAACCTGCCAAATGCTTAGGTTTTTTTACTTTGACCTGCTACATCTACTTGGAATTGACTCACCTTTCTGCTGCAGCTACAGTACCTAACTCCTTATATTTTAGTATTGAATGTTGAATTAAGTTTTTTATAGTTTTTTTATAGTTGCAGGCATATCATATATTTCTTTAATGCTATTACAAACATTTGCATGCATCAGAAAGAAGGAAGACTTCAATATATGTATATACGTATATATATTCAAGATATTACCTTTACCTCCCTGTAGAGATCATACTCTACTATCATCCATCCATTCACTGTACCTGCTTCTCCTGTGGTATGGAGTCTGTCCCAGCATGCACTGAAAGATACACCCCAGTCAGGTTGCCAGTCTATCACAGTGCTAACTCCTCTAAAAGGTGACAGTGTTAACCACTGAGAAAGGCCATTAAACAAACCTATGAAGAAAGTTATTTAAACCCTATTACTTAAGTGTGTGTTGCATTTTCTTAGGCTGAATAATAAGAAGCTAAAACCATCATGATTCGTTTCATTTTTCCTTCACTGTCAGATTATGAAAATTGGAATTAACACTGAGCACATTATGCCTTGTCTTGAAAAAATGTGGGTGTAATATGTATATTTTGAGAATACATTTTAATATTATTTTACAGTGTTTAAAAGTGAAGTTTAATGATATGAACAAAAATGTCTCATATAGTTTTAGCCAGTTCTGTACAGACATAAAAAAGAAGACCCCCCTCAGTATACGTCTACTCAGCTCTGAGTTATGCAGGACAAAGATGAAATAATTGGTTGATCAGTGCCTACAAAGCAATTAATACATTTTGGGCAAAGGCTGCTGTAAGCCCTTGTTAGCATGTAAACCACTTTTGAGTTCATTTATTTATCTGTTTTATTTTTTTTACATTTATTATAAACAAAGTACTAAGATGTTTCATGTCAGGTATCAGGAATAATAGTCAGTCAATCAGTTTTTGGACCAGGTAAATGTATCAGGTGACTTTTGTCATCTGCAGACCCAAAACATGACCATATTTCCTTTCTTTCTTTCTTTTTTAGTAACCTAACCCACAGTTTAAACGTGTTATCTGTCTTTATGCATTAAAAATAATATATGAAGTACAAATTAAGTTAAGTTATGATGTCTGTGCTCTTAGTGGATAAAAAAATAAAATAAATAAATGATGCTAATAATAATAACAATAATAATACTTCTCATCTTGACAATGTTTGTTTTTTCCTCAGAATACAAGAGCTTGGGGTAATAATACATGTTAAATATGTCTAGAAACAATTACTAATATGCAATAATATGCACCTCTTGATCCTTTAATATTTAAATACCAATTTATATTTTGTGCATTTTCTTGCAATGTAACCTTCAGAAGTTAAACACTGTTAGATTGACTCTGAGTCAGCAGTCTAATATTCTGTCTACAAGAAGTGAATCTTTTTTTTCCTGGCAAGTTTGAACATTACAGTAAACTTTTGCACTTTACTAACATTTTAACCGACCAAAACATTTTCACATATCTCAGTACAGTTCAATACAGAGCATGGTATATTTGGGACACATATGAGAAACCCTAGTTTAAATAAAGACAAAAATAAACAGTCTAAAAATAGTAAAGTTATTAAGTTGACCAGGCTATAATAACAGCAGATTGTCATATTTGTCAGTCACCCTCTATAATGTCAAGTGATTCTGAACTGTCCTATACGGCATTACGATTAGAAGAATGTAAAAATGCTGTGTACAGTGGAGGGACTGAAATATCTCAGTTAAATTAACAAACAGTATTTGAACATTAGAGTTCAGCAATAAATTGGCAAAAAGTAAAAATAAAAATATGGAGTCACTTTAAGTTGAGGTGCCTCATTGGGATGCTACAGATACGAAGTGTCAGTATGGCTCATGGCATTGGACAATGCTAACAGCCTTGCTCCTTCTCCTCCATACTAGAGCAGGAACTGTGGTGGCTGCTAATGTTGTTGGAGCCATCTGGGGACATCGAGGACAGCAGAGGATCACTTGGGGAAATTGGCGACAGGGTGTTGTCCCTTACCAATTCCTTCATTTTACAGGTCCTGGAGTTTCCATAATGGCCAGGGTCCCCAGCGTCTGCAGGAATCTGGTCGAAGGTGATGGTGCCGTTGTTGAGGTCTAGTGTGGTCGGAGGGGACATGTCAGGAGTTGAGCTATGGTAGACATCTGAGGGGCAGTCGCCGAGGACAGGCTCCTGTTTAATGGCTCGCGCTATCAAATCTGATGTACAGACAGATGGGGATGACACCACTGTAATACCATGAGCGCGGGCCTGGATCTCCAACTCCTAGATGATTGGACAAATAACAGAAATGTGATGTAGACAACACATCTGTGATTGAATAAACTGAATGCCGTGAGTCCTCTGAGCTAATTCCAAAGTCAGCATGCTAACATGCTCACCTTGACAATGCTAACATGTTAATATTTAGCAGGTATAATATTTGTCCTGTTCACCATATTAGTGTTTTAGCATACTAACATTGCTAATTAGCACTAAACACAATGCTAAGCTGAGGCTGATGGGAGTCAGTGGTTCGTCAATGTTATTAAAATTCATCTTGTGGGGGACATGAAGTTCATGTCAATCTGTCCAATAGTTTTTGAGATTTTTAACTCAAAACCACAAATGTCAACCTCATGGTAGCGCTAGAAAAAAAGTCAGAGTTAGGAGTCAATTATTAGGATTCATTATCTGGGAACCATTCATGTTTGAAATGAAACTATATACAACTAACAAACACTGCAACTGCTACTGTTGGCCTCCAGTGGATGAACAGAGGAATAAAATACTGTATTTGGGAAGTACTGTCTTTCTGGGCTCAGTTTACTGTACTATTTGATGGTTTGTTCCACCAAAGACAAATGACCTACCTGTATACGAAGCATTAGATGGCGGTTTGCGTGCTCCAGCTTCCTCTGTCTGCACTCAAGCTCCTTGGCTCTCTGCTGCTCCCGCTGTAGCCTCCTGATATAGTCCACTGAGGCTTTCAGAATGGTGCCCTTATTCCAGCGCATGTCTCTGGGGTATACAAGAGACAAAGGTCTACAGTCAGAGTCAGCTGACCAGCTGACCAGAACACCAGACCAACCCCTCTGCGCAAATAAGCCATTACACTAAGGACACTTGGACGTGTGAATAGGAGACAAAGTTAATGAATAGACAGACAGACAGACAGACAGACAGACAGA
This sequence comes from Dicentrarchus labrax, assembly GCF_905237075.1. NCBI lineage: Eukaryota > Metazoa > Chordata > Actinopteri > Moronidae > Dicentrarchus > Dicentrarchus labrax. The sequence continues at coordinate 10,764,824 of NW_026136711.1, forward strand.
CCGACAGACGGAGACAGATAGAAATCTAGCACATGCATTCATGAGCATAAATGCACACAAAAACACTTACGGATCATTTGACTTTGGTATCAAGGTTCCCAGCTCCTTGATGCGATCATTGATGTTGAATCTCCGTCTTCGTTCAACTAAAATGTTTGTCAAATAAAATATATAATAAGTACTGCAGCCTAGTAAACCAGTGTTTGAAGGTTTAATAACAGGTCATATAATTAATGAACATAGATTCAGATTTGACAAACATATACATTTTTGCTTAACAAATTAAAAATAAAATCACAGTGTTCTTTTCCCTTTTTTGTTCAATTATTCTGAACAATATAAATACAACTGAAAAGAAATACCAAGCCAATAGAAAGAAAAGTCAAAAATGTAAAGTAAACAAATAAATACATTTTATATAACAATGTCAAATACATCTTAAACCTGTTAAGATGCCTGGTCTCTCAGACAGAACTACACTGAAAATGAAAAACTAAATCTATTTTGATAAACTCACTTAAGTTGTGGTTGTCTTTCTTCTGTCTCTCTTTAGCAAGAGCACGAACTTCAGCCTCTGTGGAGCAAAGAGAAACATGAGTGTCATTGAGAAAGTGACATAATTCAAAGAAATGGTTAATAAGGCATTGAGTCCATAAAATGAATAGAATTACACATTAGTATTGCACATACTGTACAGTAAATCAATAAAAATTACTTTGTCTGCTAGCACATTTGTGTATAAGAAATAATTTACATGTTTTGTGGACTACAGTATGAAATAAACCTATAATCACATCCATATTGTGTGCGATTTAGTCATACACAAAATGTTTTATATAAAGTTTCAGAAAATATGATTGAAAACAGCTTTTATAGTTTACAAAACATCATCTTTTTCACTTTATTTTGCTTTGCTTACCTACTGGAAAGCCCTCTGGCCTTTGATAGCTTTCATACTGGCCACAGGATCCCGGCTTGTCCAGTACTTGCTTCATGCCAGGAGCTAGAGTATTTATTTGGCAAATAATTGACTTAATAGTAACTTGTGCATTTCCAAATTGCACACAATATTAACATTTGACCTACAGTCATGCTCTCACCTCCTACATACTAAAGGAGGGGAGCTGATTTTCTCCTTGATTAGGATTAAGTCATAATAAACAAGAGTTTGCAGTATAATTGCACAAATACTATATCAGATATTAGGCAAACAGAACTTACAACATTTTCTCAGTGTGTATTTTAACCAGATTTGACTACAAGATGAAGTAAAGTTCATTTTGCCAAGACAACTTGCTAAGAGTCATTAGTCACAGAAAAGTGTACTAAATCGACTGTCAAATGATTTCCAAGTTTGAATTTACAGCACTCACGTTGCCATTCAATCCATACCTAAGTACAGTGAATGAACAGTAAAAAGAATAAACACTGATAATCTGGGATATTTATGAAAAAGATGTTTTAATGTGTATTTTACCTGTGTATTCCCTCTTAATGTTGGGTGAACAGGAGTTGCTGATGCCAAGGCCAGGGAGTGGAAGTCCTGGGTTGTGGTACACATCGAGGAGGTTACCAGACACAGGGAGCTACAGAGTATTAAAGAAATGTCATTCAAATGCACACAACTGTCTTTCATATAAATTTAATTCAAAGACACAGGTATCAAGAGTAATAATTCTTTATAAACATATAGTGAGTGCAAATGCATCCTTTTACAGTCATATATGCAATATGTAGTATATCCTTTTAAAGAAGGGGGTATTACCTGGTTGTTAATTTGAAGTCCTGGGTCCATAAGTCCAAGAACATCTTCATTGTAACTTGACTCCAAGCTAATAATATCATCAATGACATCATCCATCTGCATGACATGAAACCACATTTGATTAAATAATTACAGTTTATCAGGGTATCAAAATGTGATGAGATTAAAAGTTGTTTGGTAATGAGCATGTGTACCTCTTTCTCACAGTTGGAGCTGAGGGTGAGCAGGGCCATGGGACTGTTGGGGGCACTGCTGCCGGGTCCGGGTGGCATGCCGTGCTCGGGGGGCTGGCTGGGGCACTGGCTGCCGGCTTTACCACCCAGGGTAGTGGACAGATACTGCCTCACCTGCTGCCTCTGAGCCTGCTGGATGTGGTACTTGGTGGGATTCTCCAGGTGGGATTGCACCTGCATGAGCAAGACGTAAAAACATTAGAACCTGGGACTGTGGATTCATCTTTTACCAAGTCTAGTATATTTCAATATATATAAGCTTTTTGTATTGTAGATTAGAGAACAAGGATTACAGGTCACAAACAATGGCTAGTTCATAAAAAAGGGCCAAAAACAGTGATTTTAGAAGTAGGCCAAGCCATGATATTGTAAGGAAACTTAGACTAGCAGTTTGTATTGTGATTGTAAACGCTGTCTGAATGTGATGAATCTGAATCCGATGCTTTATTCATCCCCAGGAGGAAATTTGCTATGGCAGTGTAATTCTAATAAGTAAAACCTTTAAGTTTAGTGTTTGATCCTTCTATTTTAAGTGCAAATCATGATCTTTGTTTACAAGGTAACCAAAGGGAATCAAATTGTACTGCTGTGTTGGAGTTAAATTACTAATCTCAATTGGATTATGCCAATAAATGGACCTGAAAACACTTTTCTAGGCTGATTGCAGGTTTGCTTTGGATTACTTATTTTGTTTATGCTAAGTTGCAGAAATGTGTTTAAACACAACTCTTTCTCCTTACATTACAACTGAAATATTGAAATTACACAGGAAATGAAGGACCCATGTCAAATATGCAGTGCAGATTATTTTGAGCATCAGTCACCCTGCCACTGACCCATTTTATTTACTCGAGAAAACTCTCTACAGGAGGAATCAAGCGGAGCAGTGCCCTTGAGTCACATGAATGATGAAAGTTAAAAGTTCATGCAGCACCTCAAAAACTCATGCAGCAACCTAAAAACTAGTTTACATTCATTAGCTTTTGTAAATTTGTGCTTAGTTCCTGTAGCATTAATGGTTAGAACAGTCTAGGTTTGATAATGACACAGTGCATCCTGTCAACATAAATACTATTTTGACCTCAAGAAAGAAATCTAAAATGAGGTTCATCCTCAGATTATTTCAGTACCTCTATTTTGTTCTTTTGGAACAATGATGAAGACAAAAAAACAGAAGAACCCCTCTCACCTGATAGTGGCTGTATTCAAGCATCTCCAACATGTTATTTGAGCGGTAATTGATCAAAATAATCTACAAACAGTATATAATCCCTTTATCTTGTTAGCCTACACTGTGAACAGCAAGCTAGCATGTGCAAATCTGAGAGCAGTCACCAGTCCCTGCTTAATTTATCCAGGGCTTAAGGCTCATTAGTTATGCAAGTTAAGAAATGGAGGAGGACACAGAGACTCATCCTCCTACTGCTGTGTTGTTCCAGCTAAACTATGAATTTATGTCTTTATAGAGCCCATTTGACGTCACCACCTCCAGCTCACAAAGGAGTCTTTTAACTGGTTGGCCAGTAGTCTGCGAACTGAAGAATGCTTAAGGCCAACTAACGTTTAATCTTTAGTTCTGCTCATCTAGTATAAAACATTATTTGTTCTGAGCACCAGGAAAACAATTGACACCACTGTTTTACTAAAAACTAGCCATATGAAAACCCAAATGTATGGTGTGTTTACCAACCCCACCCATTTTTCAGGATTTTTAGAGGTTAATTATATTCAACTGTCAATTGTTATGCAGTCACGTTTGCAGGCGAAAGAAGGTGAACAGCTTGAGTTAGGGGAAATGTTTTTTCAGGCTGAAGGGTTCCAATAAACCTATTAAATTTGACTATCCAGCTATGTCTAGCCTTGGTCAGCTCTTTTTGAATTAGAAAGCATTTAATATAAACCCTGATATTAATAGAGATGGGTAGAAAGGGAGTTAGTCTCTTCCCAGGCCCCCAAAAAAGCCTATGAAAAGCTTTTATAGGCTTTATTTTAGTGAATCAGTTGATCATGGCACCATGTAGTCAATGGACTGCAAGGGGCCCAGAGGCTGTGGTGATTGACTTTTAAAAAATGTTATGGCCAGAAGTGCAATGGTGGAAACATGGTGGGATGATGATCCACCAAATTATATGGTTTCCTTCAAAAGCAGTGTAACACAATGAAGGGCAAAGATTTGTCCTGAGTAAATCACAGCAAACTTTATTCCCAAAAAGAACTTTGGTTGGCCAACTTTCTAGAAGCTAATACACAATATGATACCTTCAATTAAGTAACCTTGGAAGAATATAATGAGCTGAATGGCCAAATGCAAAGAGGTTCACTGGCGTTAGGCAAAGAGAACAGAACATAAGAGAACTGCGTGGAACAACACCTACTAATATTCAGATATAATAATGCATGTAGTAGTAGATGGTTCTACGTTGCCAATAATTACACAAGCTTCTAGCTCCATGTGTCTGAACATGGCAAAGAGCAAGGGGCAAAAGATAAAAAAGGCCCCATCATCCAAAGTTTTTATTGAGTTTCTTTATTAAAAGCTTAAGAAGCAAAGGAGAATTAGCTAGGAAATCAATTTTCTGTTGCCAGGATTTATCCAGACAGATGAAGTGTTTTTTGGTACACTTAGATCACGCACCTTCTTAAAATGCACTGTAACACTATATTCATTGTATCATTATATGTGTGGCTTTACTGAATATGCTTGCCATTTGTTAAGTACAAGTAAATGTTTACATTTCTTAGGGGGAAAAAAATCCCACATGAGCATTGAATTCTTTTTTTTCTGTTTGTACCTTATACTGTACGATTGCTTCTACTGTACAATCCTTTAACTTGGAACAGGTCCTTGAGAAATTGTAAAAGTCAGTGGGTTTATTAAGTCAAATTAAAATATCTAATCACATTTCGGAGTAAAAAGGGTTAAACCAAGCATAAACTAAACCAATCATTTAATGTTTGGACATTTAGTTTCAGTCCTCATGGTTCAATGTATTTGTCAAATGTTTTAAATGTATTTATTGAAATTACATGTATAGTAAAAAATAATATATATGGTAATTTATATACATGCAAAATATTTTTGCTGTGCATTTCTTTAATTTGCGTCTGGGGGAATTGAAACAGCAGAAACAAGACAGTGATGATATTATGGTTGCATTTTCCCATTAAAAGAAATAGTGTCCATCCACTTTGACTGCGTTCGAGCACCAGGCATCCTCGATGTAAACACAGCCTCTTGTCCGGCGCTCTGCGGGTTTAGAACACCCGATCAGTGCTTGATCTGGGATGTTGACGGAGCATGTCTCTGTAAAGATGTGGGCACAACTGTCTCTTTCCTCCTTGTTTGGCCAACCTGGATCTCTTTTCATATAGAACAGATATTAGCCAGCCTTAAAAGTGTTCCAGAAATGGAATATCATTTTCATAGCTATGTTTTCATCAGTGTGTAATTGCCTAAATATTGGAATGAGCCATTTTAAGCTACAGATTGCTTCCATGGAGTTCATCATGTTTCAGTAGCCCAGAATGGACAAACCAAAGAGTGTAGTAGCAGTAGATAGGGCGTTTTTTTGTGAGTTTTGCAGAGACCGTTGTTTCTCCTACACACTTCAGAGATGGTACAACCATGTTGTCAAATAGACACACTGGTCCTCCAAGTGTGAGATGGACCAGTATGGCTCCTATCTCTTCCTCTCCTCCTGAGGTCGACTATAGCACCTACCGTGGAGGGCTGGTCTGGTTGATCTCTTTAAGGTGGATCTTCTCAAAGTCCATCATTCTTTCTTCTAAAGTGTATGCTTCCTTTTCTGATGACTTCAGGCTATTTTCTTTCATAGATAATACTTGTTTCAGCAAAAAAGCCTAAAACAGATTAAAATAAAAACAGAGATGTTTGAAGGGGCTAGGGAAGTCTACTGATCCAGTTGTTTTTGAAAGTTTTGGCTTAACGCTTAAAAATTAAATCAGATCAATGTTTTCAGCAAAAAATCAGGAAAAAAGTCTGATGAAAACAAAAATGTATTGTTTTTTTTCTCCATACAGAAATACAGTCAGTCCAGTGGATTTGGGAAAAAAGATTATGTTTACTCCAAACAATATTCAAAGCTTCACAAATGTTTAATGTTACAGAAAAATGTAAAAGCTAATTTTGTCTGTGACTGTGTTGCCTTTCAGGATAATGGAAACTATGTCTGTTTCCAAACCACCACATATCATTTGTGTTCATTTGAAATGTTTATTTTGGTCATAATGACATATTTGTTGCAAGTCTCACAACATCATTGGATAAGTTGTGTGTATTCTTTGCTGCCACCATCACAATAATTGCAGCTGTTTAGGCTGTAATTAATACTCATAAAATCATTTTGGGCTGTTGAATATATTGCCACAGTGCTGCCAATTATTAACTGACAGTACATAATAATCAATGCTTCAGCTCTTCTTGGAGCAAAACATTTAAACACTACTTCAACTTACATTTTGTCACTGTTGATGATGATGTGAATCTGATATTACAAGCAAAGCACACAGAGTAGGGAAGGTTAATGCACTGAACTGAAGGCTGATTTTATGCTTCTTTAATCATAATGTTGAATAGTAAACTATCGCCAGAACATTTATCAAAGGAATTAGGCTGCTTATCAGGGCCCTCACGTGTGAAGAAGCACTATCAGTCGTGCAGCTAATTAATTCAAACGTCTGCTGCTGCATCTCGTGTAATGCTGCTGGAACACAGAGCATCACGTCTTTGTCTGGATTATTGGAAACTCACTAGAAGCTGGAGAGGTGAACACAAACACAGGGGATGAGCCCCCTGGCTGCACGGAGCCTTATACGATAAAACAGAGAAAGCATTGTTTGTAAACTCATAGTAGAGCGTTTCTTTGTGGCCTTTTCCTTCAGCCAAACCTTTGAGACGGAACTATTAACAAGGGATGTATTTAATTTATCCCTACAGCAAGCTGAGCTCTCACTTTATTTATAGTCTCTTTGTGAGACAGAGGTTTATTACCTTCTCAAGGAGAGCACATGGGTCCATGTTTTAGACTTATGCCTTGAGGACCAGTAACATTTTCACAGAAAGTCGTCACTCCTTGACCCCTGAAAAGAAACAGATCCATTCATATCTTGCAACCAGCTCCGCTCTGTTTCTTACTTCCTTGGCAACCAGCCACACTTGGGGGCATTTTGTCAAAGGAGGATGCTAAACATTTACTGTGTGCTAAAATTTAAGGAGATGGTTACAGTAGAGCTACTGACTACTGAGATCTTTCATATCACATCATAAGCAAAACGGTCAATAACACAAGTGCACAGTGGAGTGATAGAGAAATAATATATGAAACAATATGCAACAAATAACCAGACCATATAAACCAGGCCTCTAGTGAGAGATTCATACAGAGACACAGTGCAGTGTGTCACACCACGCCCACCAGAGGGGAAAACAGTTGACGTCACAGTATCCAACCAAGGGCAGAAACGCTAACAGAATGCCTGCAGCTAGCTAAATACATTAGCTTTCAGCAATTCAGAGGGTTATTTTAGCACCCGATTTGTCTACTAGACAGAAAAAGGCATATTCACAAATTCCTTGCTGTCAGTTTATCTCAGTGTCCCTTCTCATTTCTTTGCTTTTCCTGGAAAAATTTAACCAAATAATGTTTTGTGCTTGATAATTGACTTAATTGTTCTTTAAACGTTCTTTAGTTGGTTAATCTACAAATCGTTCAACCCTTTAATTTTAATCTGGATGTTATTTAATACTTTTACTACAATTATACCAGAGTATTATGTTGTATTGTTATTGCTTTCATACAAGACACTGTGATCTTAGAACTGAAAGAAGTATCCCCTAGTTGGGGGAAATGACAAATTAAATGACTATTAACGAGGACAGTTGTACTACAATTCAAACTTTTTTGTGTAAGTGCAAAATGGCTTGTGTGCACACAATGATAGACGTTTTGTCATTCATCTTTATCCGCTCCGGGGTCGGGTCGCGGGGGTAGCAAATTCAGCAGAGGACCCCAAACTTCCCATTCCCTGGCCACATCGGCCAACTCTGACTGGGGGATCCTGAGGCGTTCCCAGGCCAGTATTGTCTCTCCACCTGGTCCTCGGTCTGCCCCGTGGCTTCCTCCCAGCTGGACATGCCAGGAACACCTTCCTCGGGAGGTGCCCTGGAGGCATCCTCATCAGCTGCCCGAACCATCTAAGCTGGCTCCTTTGGACGCAAGGGAGAAGCGGCTCTACTCTGAGTCCCTCGCGGATGTCCGAGCTTCTCACCCTATCCCTAAGGGAGACGCCGGCCACCCTCCTGAGGAAACCCATTTTGGTCGCTTGTACCTGGGATCTTGTTCTTTCGGTCACAACCCATCTCTCATAACCATATGTGAGGGTAGGAACAAAGATCGGCCTTTCGGCTCAACTCTCTTTTCGTGACAACAGTGCGATACAGGGACAGCAATAACAATGATAGACGTCCCACACAATTTCAGTTTTCATGAAAGACAGACAATGATTAACAGGCAGACCGGTTCAGATTAGGTTCTTTTTAGTTGGCAGGAACTTGTTGCCAACAAGATCCCCTGGTTGTTTTCAGTTGATCTGAACTGCTTGATATCCAGCAACCGATGGTGGTGAATCTAACCACCTGGAGGAAGACAAATTAACAAATAAACAATGAAATAAATAACTATAACATACGAGCAATACACATTCATTTCAAAGTTGTGTTGTGTGAAATGGCAATTACTGTATGTGAGACCTGTATCCTTGATGCAGAGAGAGACTTCAGACTTGATTTGGACTCGTGCTCAAAAGACTTCAGACTCGACTCGGACTCGTGTTTTGGGACTCGTGAACAATCATTATGTTTTCTTTTTTTGTCGTATTAATATTAAGGAAACTCTGAAACATCTGACGAGCATAATGTGATTCCTTCCTTTTTTCATGGTAACCATTGTAACCATGGAAACCATATTACGCATTGGGTGCGCGCCTCGCGGCCTCATGCACTAGTGCCTCGGATGACGCCTATGGCGACCGGCGGCACACCTGCAGCTGCTGCTGTACCATTTGTGATTACATTTGGTTATCAAACTTCAAACAGGACGGCACCAACAAAAGGAGCGCTGGCTGCAAAGTCTGCAGTACCCGAATCAAGGATGCTGGATCCACCACATCAAATTTTATCAGGCACCTGAAAACTCACCCGGATAGGTCAGTCACATTAGCGCATATGGACGGTTAGCTCAGCATCATAAATAACACAGAAGTAACATATACAAGTGTTTAAAGTACTTTTAAGTGTTTTTCTTACAAGTTGTTTGCATTTAGCTAAAGTGTGATGTTTTGCACTAATTGGAATGATGTTAATTACAATGTCTTTGACTGGGTAAGGTGTAACATTTTCTATATTTGTTCTTATTATGGTTCCACTGAGCCTGCACAATAGGGGGCAAGATATACTGTAACTGTATGTTCATGTTGGAAGAATACAGTTTCCTTTAAAGGAAAGCATTCATTGTGTGTTTTCTTCATATTGCATTGCAATAGTCTGTTTAAAGTGATCATATAACAAACAACTTATCAGTACTGTTACTGTAAGCTAATAGATAAAGGAGTGATAATAATACAGTAAATGCTTTGAATTTTTTAAATAAAAGTGTGCAATTTTTTTTAAAAAAAGGAAAAAAAAAAAAAAAAAAAAAATTAAAAAAAAAAAAAAAAAAAAAAAAAAAATATTTTTTAAAAAAAAAAAAAATAAAATAAAAAAAAAAAAAAAAAAAAAAAAAAAAAAAATAAAAAAAAAAAAAAAAAAAAAAAAAAAAAAAAAAAAAAAAAAAAAAAAAAAAAAAAAAAAAAAAAAATTTTAAAAAAAAAAAAAAAAAAAGGGCCAAAAAAAAAAAAAAAAAAAAAAAAAAAAAAAAAAAAAAAAAAAAAAAAAAAAAAAAAAAGAGATAAATAATAAATTTATTAGCTACATTTTTTCACTCCATTGTTATTACTATACACACACCCACTTGTTGGGGAGAGAGTGATAGGGCTGCTACAAAATCAGGTGCCCCGAGCAGTTCGGGGTTTAGTGTCTTGCTCAAGGGCACCCTGGCAGTTCCCAGGATTTGAACTTGCACTTTTCCAACTAGCAGTCCATGCACCATACTGTGGTCCGTGCTGTACCTGAACCGGCTACCCTCCAGTTCAAGTCCCCACGAAGCTACCCAAAAACTGATAATATTAATTTTGGCTAATATCAAGTTTTTATTTAAGATCCGCTAATGTGAGTGGAGGTCACATGAGCCTGGCAATAAAGCAACCCCGTACGTTTCATCTGCATCCAATTCGTGTGGAATTAATTATTTGCATTGAATACTAGAAACAAGAATACTTAAAAGTAGTTTAATTGTAGAAATAGGGCTTGTTATAAAAATGTTAATCCTGGAGCTATTTTTGCTTGAGTGAGTTGACCACAAAAGTGATATAATGATGGACTAAGTCTCCTTTTGTACACAGACGAAACCTTGCCCTCTATGCCAGCTTAGCCTAGTTTACTTTTTATTTTGATTCAACTCAACTTCATCCTGCAGGTGAGTTATGCTGAATCACATACAAGCTGCAGGAATCAAAGATGTGTGTGCATTTTCAGACTAATGCACATTTAACTACAGAATGGAAAGACACAGTTAAGTTCACAACTGTTTTAATGACACTGTTAAATTAAACATAAAAATACAGCTTTTTTTACAGTCCATTACAGCTGAGGCTGGGGATGTAGTTGGTGCAATGAAACATACTAGCACAGCAGAAGATTGGTTATTGTCTGTATAGTTAATCTTAATGCCTGCCAATGGGTCAGATTCAGACAGATTCTCCTTGAAATCAGTGAAATTAGGCGATAGAAACACTACTGCTTTTGTCCACAGGGACCAGAAACAACACAAAATTAATGTTCCAAACTTTGGAACTACCAGAAGGCATATTTCTGCCGTGCACCTGCACTAAGATTACACTTCCTGAACTGACACTGCACTTCTTCTTTTTTTTTAAACAGTGGTAAACAGAAACTAAAACTTCTGCGAACATGTATCTGCTGAGCAAAAGAGGCCCAAAAATGCAGCCTTGGGGGATTCAGCATGTCATTTTGGTATGCTCAAATATTCAATCACCGATCGACACAAAGTAGTCTCTGTCCTTCAAATAGGATTCAAACCAGTTTAGAACTGTGCCAGTTTTCCAGTGATGTGGCCAAAATCTTGACTATAAAACATCAAAACAATTGTTTAGGGCAAAGAGGGTGCTAAGCGGTTGAAAAACAGACATCCTTTTCTGTGATTTTACTTAAAAATGGGAAGTATTATACAGGCCTGTAACTGTTCATTTTTCAAATTGTGTTTTTCAGTTTTAAGAGGGGCTTGATGAAGGCAGTTGTATGGGCCTGAGGGAAAAAGCCTGAGAGTGGAAAAGTGTTGACTATTTGCAGAAGATCTGATTGCACACAAAACACAATAAGCCCGCAGGGAGAGTATCAAGGCAACCAGTACTGACAGAGTCTAGTAGTCTGAATTTTTGGGAAAGGTAAATTCATCGCATGATTTTGTAGATATAGGTTCAGGGGCTAGTGACACGGAAGGGTTTGTCAGCCTGTAAACACTAGTTAATAAGACAATGCACATTTTTATTGTTTTTGGCAGAGAAGGAAGACTTGCATTTCTCAGTTCTAAATTAAAAATACAAAGTCTTTATAGTATAATGGACCTGAGATTTGTTTTTCCCCACCTGCATCCAGTATTTCAAAATTTCTCTTCTATTCATTTCTATAAATGTGGCATTTTTCTATGGTGTTTTTCAGTTGTTTTATTTCTTTTTTTTTTTTTTTTTTACCAGAGACTATTTTTTACCTTAATACAATGGCCACGTCATTGTAACATTTGTAATTTCAGAACTGACTGTCTTTATGAGGCCTGTAGTAGACATCTGCTTGCACTGGAAATAATTAGTAAACAAAATAGCAACTGCATGTCCTTTTATGCAGTGTGGCTTCACTCATAAAACTGAAGTTGGGAGGGGTTGACTCATTGAGAACTGCCACACTGCTATCATTGTCAAGCCAACCTTCAAGTAAAAACATAAAATCAACCTTGTGTTTAATTATAAATAATTTATTAAAAATGAGCTGCCTGCCAAATACCTAATGTTTAGTAAAGCTACACTGAGTGTGTTAAAAGTGTTCTTTGCCAGTTTAAAGATTGTTGTGAAGACAGATACAGTTTGATAAATCTGCAGATTTAGTTCAGTACATTTTGTCCTATCTACTACTTTTCAAAACAGAAATGGCAACATGAAATCCAGAAGAAGTCATAAAAGGAAGTAGGTCCAAGCCCAATAGGAGAAAGAAGAGGTGGCAGAAGTGGGTCAGGGACCCTGTCTATCCTTGCATCTCCTCTCTTGCCTGCAGATACCAGGCAGATTTCCTTGGTGTGATTTAAATGATTCAACATGCAGTGCAGCTTAGTGGCATCCATTAACGTCACATAGGGTTCCTTAATCTCTGATCTTAGTTGTTATAGATATATGGAAGTATATTGATGACAAAAGACTTGAGAGAGCACAAAACAAATCTGGTTTCTCAATCTGCAAATCAACATTTGAGATCACCTATAGGCACAGATTTGTAAGAGCAGAATCATTTGAGCGCGCAATCCTGATCATGCACACGCTCATTTCAGTCTACACTCACAGTTTTCTCCTGCTGTTTTGGCTTCTGAGCACTGCCTCATTTATTCATACGGTTTGTCGGATTTGTGCCTTAAAAATTCAGAAAATCCTATCATTCTCAATGGCGCCACAGCCAAAAATCCTACATGGAGTCCGATCAGATCACAGTTGAACCAACCACCCCATATCAGGGTGGTAGGATTTCTGTGGGCATTATAAATGTTTTTTTATATAATGGTTCCAATAATTTTCACTTAAAATTATTAATACAATAGAAAAAGAAGAAATAAGAAAACTCAAGTTACAACCAGCGACCCGTGTCTGGTGGGTAAAAACATGCCACTGTCCCAGCTTTTATTTTGTAGAAAGTAGAAGGAAGGGTCTAAAGAGATTACCCTTCACTTCCTGGTCACATTGAACACTCTGCTCTCAGTTTGACTTTGTGCTCAGGGGATTCAGACTTCCAAAAGTGAACAAAAGCAACTATGATCATTAGGAGTGAGAATCCCTATTGTTGGCCCACAATTCCTCTTGCATGTTCAAAACATCTGTCACGCTCACCATACTGTCCTGCATCATCTAATTCTGCTAGTACAAATCCGTGCCTGTGCACTCTCAAAGGTTGACTTGCAGACTGAGTAGTGCTCAAATAATTTTGTCGTCAGTATACTTCCATATAGATATCCCTAAGATGGGAGGCGGGGTTCAGGGGGGGGGGACTTTCGTTGACCTTGCTGGCCTTATCAGTCTCACCAGCCCAAGCAGAGAGATCTATCCTCTTTTTTTTGTGTCGTCTCCGTTATCAACAATGTTGATGTTACAGAATGTGTTGGGATGGAGGCAAACAATGTAGCAGTGAACTGGGGGTGAATTTGATTCCAGCATTAACCGGCGCTTCCATTTGATCAGGGGATAGGGCAGAGTGAAGAGAGGAGGAATTAGGAGGCTGATCCATGAGCTGTTGTCAACACGTGACATTGAGGCTGTGATAATAAGAGGGACTTTGAGTTGAACGACTACTTGAGTTCTGCCATCGCCTCGAGGAAGTAGATTTTGCTCTCTTGCCTAATGCCTTTAGTAGCAATTCTCTATAGCAAATGTCAGCTACAGCAGAGACAAGCAACTTCATCAAGAGGAGGAGCTTGGGACAAAGAAATGTCTTTTCTGCTCCTTACCCTGTGGCTACAGGGTAACATTAGCAAGAATGTAACATCCTCTTCCAAGAATGAGATACATTGTCCAGCCTGTGTGGGATTAGGAACATGCACTTGCTTAAGTGACCAACAATGGAGCTTAATTTAGCAGCTACATAAACACACAGAGCCTCATTATCATGCCAGGCGAGGGCTACACATCAGTTAAGCTTGCTACATCAGAGTGCAACAGTTTAACCAAGATAATGTTCCCAACGAGCAGCAAAGGTCACACAGTCCAGCACTATTGTATTTTACAGATGAAGTGCAGTATCAACAATTAAATTACATGCATTTTAGATCAAGAAAACTAACAAACAAACTTCTTGTGGTGGATTTTGAAACTTGTGCAGACATGTCCTACTTTTTGAAAACCTTATCTTAAAGAATCTATTGGCTACTAGAAATTGAGAACAGAGGACTAGGTATACTCTGATGAGTTTAATAAACAAAAGGCTCTCTTAGCTCAGCTTCAGCTAAGTTTGAGACCTCAGAATCCGCACAAAGATGTAGCATTATTCAGCTCAATGTGCCTGGAGTTTGAGGAAAAGGTCAGTGTAAACCACGGAGGTCTGCACGTGGAGTTGAATCTGATGATTTTTAAAAGTCAGGACTCTTCTGGGCCATCAAATAATACTGACTGTCTTTGATCACAGTTTTGAGAGTCAGAAGACTTGCCTCTTAATTTTTCTCTAATCTTTCTCTAATAAATACTGTATGCACATAATAAGAAACACAAATAATACAGAAAGACACTAGCTCCCTCATTCCCACAGGATGTTACATATGCAGCTACGCATTCATTATCTGTCATCTGTTGTATAGCTGTGATAGTCAAAGGTGTCTGTCAGCTTTACTTAACTACTGTACATGTGCTGTGTTACAAAGGTGCCGATAAAAACAGTAAAGAATGTCACTGAAATCAGTTCATCACTGTGCCTCCCGTCTTCTTTCTATGCAACCCTTCCCTCCCCACTAACCAGCCATGGGATCCCAAAATCAGAAATCCTTCATATCCAACTTATATGAGCAACTCATGTCTTTTGATGGTCATTCTGTTGCCAAAACTAGAGTTGCTTGGGAGAAGGAGCTGGGGGTAGATTTTACAGATCAGTGGATGTATAATAAATATATTTATATATATATATATATATAATTTTTTACACAGACATTATTAATATTAGATCTATACGGTATATTCATAACCCTGTGTCTATAGCCTATATTTCCACTAGTCTATACTACTGTTTATTATTTATTTTTACACCATGCTACTACCTCCTATGAACCATATCAATCACATCTGTATATAAAACAGCTGTATATAATATACATATAACTATTTTTTCTAATTTTATTATATGTTGTATTTTTCTATTTTATTTTATTTTTATTTAATGTGTATTTCTTATCTGTTGTGCTGTAGCTGTAGCTGCTGTAGAGATCTATCTATCTATCTATCTTATCTGAAATGTGCCCCTCTATAGTGATATTTGTGGTCTCTGTTCAGACATATAAGCCTTTACCTCTCTTTAGGCAAGCCGCCATATTTTACGTGTATGGAAATCTCCTGAGGCTCTATCTTTTTCTCTGTGGCTTAGGGATGTAATGTCCCTTCTTAAGTTAGACAAGATAAGATTCTCAGTGAAAGGCAGCTGTCAATTTCTTCATAAATGGAATTCTTTCATAGATTACTTTAACTACTTAAAAACTTTGCCCCCTGACTAATCCCCTCTTCCCATTTGCGCCCTTTATTTTTTATTGTATCTTTTTTCTTTTAAATATTCTTAATTTTAAATGTTTATATATTCAAAATAGTCATACACACTACAATTACCAGTAGTATTGTTATTTTATATATGGAGACAATGTTTTGTTGTTCTTGTTGTTTATGCTTGCTGAAAAAGCAGGTTTGGCTCTACAGTCCACTTTAGACGATGTGTGTCACTGTGATTGGCTTACAGTCAAATACGTTTGTACATTTGGGTGGAGTCAGATGACAGTAATCATAGATCTAGACATCCTAGAAAAGTTATGTCCATCAGAATGTATGGAGGATGAGAACGGGCAGCATCACAATAAGCTGTAAACAATGAATAAATTTCATAATATTTCAAGTCAAATATCTGGCTCTATGGATGCTAAATGTTCAAGTTAGTTCTAAGTTCACCAGCTAGTCACTAAAGCCTGAAGTCGAAGACATAGAGATGTTTGTGAAAAGGTTACAAAACATTTTTTGTGGCTTAAAAAGTCCCCTAAAAAGTAAGGAAAAGGATGTGCTATTGTTTACATTTTTTTTTGTGTTTTTTTCAAAGAAGGGGATATCATGATAATGAGATTACTCGGCCAGATGCACCATGTTGACAGTGATTGGTTGGTGGTCAGTTCTTCAGTAAAGTTTAGCTAACATTCATCCCACATCTCTGGTGTCTTGGTTATAGTTAGAACATAAGACCCAGTTCACACTGCCTGCGTCTGCAGCGTGTGTGCGTAGCAGAATGTCTTGTTCTTTATTTCAGCGGCCATGTTAACAATTCAGAGCAGCCACACTGCCTGCGTGAGTCATGCAACTCAACTGAGGCTGCAGCGACACTTCACTACAGAGTCAAGGTCTTGCCTATTTTTTCCCTGAGCCATGTTTATGTGGACAGAATCCATTCCTATGTTAACAAGGACTTTATTATACTGTATTTATCAAAGGCAAACTCAGTATAGAAAGAAAGTCAGCAGCAGAAACTCTCTCAGAGAGGTTACCTCAGGCGTGCAGGCCTCAGCAGTTCAGTGAGGCAGCCGCCACGCACTTCCTAGGTAGGCAGTGTGAACAGGGTGTAACTGTGTCTTTCGGCATTGTTTATAGTGGTTAGAGTGAACCAGTACAGTAAAGTTGTTGAGGGGGACTGCAGTCAGATGATCACTGAAAGTGACCCTTTTCAAATTTCAATCATTTTCACCATTGTTAAAGGCACACTATGCAAGATTTTTACCTTAATATAACAGCTTCTAAGTTATTTCGATGGTAAACAAACTCATAGTATAGCGAATCATCCCGATAGCAAAGCAGGAGAGGGACGCCGCTGGCAGAACCGGCAATGCAAGTCTGAAAGGTGGCGTCCCGCCAAATCTCGCAAGACTCACAAATTGCTTTACAGCACGACGTCACATACATCAGCGACATAAGAAGTTGCCTCAATGGAAGACACTAGCAGGCATTCACTTAGACGTTACCTGGTCAGTAGACATCTTTTGGAGTCTAAACCGGAAAACTGCATAGTATGCCTTTAATATGAAAATACTGATGACTAATAGTAGGGATGTCCGATAATATCGGCCGGTATTCACTTAAAAATGTAATGTTGAGAATTATCGGTATCGGGTTTTTAGAACGGATGTTTGTTCTGTAGGCTTCAGCATTTCCGAGCCTGCATGAACGCAGCATGGGACGTTTACCGGCGCGCGCTAGATGACGTATAACAACAACAACAACTACTAGACTGGTTGGTTGCTAACCGTGGCTAACAAGCAAACAATTTAAAGCTGAATGATTTTAATATTAACACAAAATAAGTGCAATGCACCTTAAATATTTGACCCTGCTATGAGCTGTTCCTTAACCAAACTAACAATTGGCTTAGAATTTACATTAAGGCATAATACAATTAAACACATTAACCAAAGCTAACGCTTAGCTTGCGATTAGACGCTCTTTCCAGTATTAATACAATGAAAGTTGAAGTCGTTCTCTTATTTTGCACAGTGTTTACATTTGGAAAGCCATGTTGCATTTATGTATGCATCCAGTGGGGCATCACAATAAAATCAGGCATAATGTTTTAATTCCACAATAGGAGATATGTTATGTTGTTACCTAACAGTTTTGGTGTAAAAGGCCTGCATATATCGGTATCAGGTGATATTGGTATTGGAAATTGAGAGTTGGACAATATCGGAATATCGGATATCAGCAGAAAAGCCAATATCAAGCATCCCTAGCAAATAGTGCAGCTTGTAGTGTTTGGGAAGAGCAACATTTATATTGAAATATCTGAATCTGAGCAGATTTTAAGATGTGATCCAAGGTAACAGCACAAGAGAACACAGGATAGCGCCTGGAAATTAGAACGTGGGTCGGGAAGCAACATTTAATTCCAATAAATATTAATATTTAAATATAGGCTACGCAATCATGTAAAAGCACAACATTTTTACTGATATCAAATTTATGTTTATAACATTTTCTAATGTTAAATCAATATTTTTATTACACAGATTTTGCCTGTTTATGTGTGATTGAGGTTTTGTTTTTCAAGCAAAAAATTTATTTTCCGAATAAATATTAGTATTTAAAGTATAGGCTACCTAACCTGATTGTGACAGCTCATCAGCATGTAGAAAGCCCACTTTGTTTTATTACATTTGTGAAATACACTGTATCTTTATATTTGAGTGATTTTAACAACAAGACCGTTTCTCTATTTAACTATTTAAATAGAATTAAGAAAAGGTGTAAAGGATGTGTTTAAGTTTTATTTTAAAAAAAAAAAAAAAAATTTTTTAAAAATTTTTTTTTTTTTTTAAAAAATATATAAAAAAAAAATTTTAATACAACAAAAAAAAAAAAATGGTCCCCCCTTTAAAAAAAAAAAAAAAAATAATTAATAATTATTTTTATTATTTAATATTATTAATAAAAAAAAAAAACCCCCCCCCTTGCACATAACTAAATCCAACATTTTCTCTCAGCTGTATTTTTGGTCCCTACACTCAGTAAACTCTAGTGCTTTGGTTTGAACAGTAGTTTGAACAAGTTGCAAGTCAGACAGCTAAACAATGAGATGAAACACACTATAAAGCTCTATATAGCCAAGCGGAGCTGCAAATTCAGGTGTTAATTGTCTGTAGGTTTGTCACTATGAGACCCCCTTTCACATTTTCAATTTGTTAAAAAGATATCTACAGCTATTTTAAAATATACAGAAATACATTATTCTGTTGTGTAAAAGAATTGTCAAAGTTTTCACCACAGTTAAGGCCTTCACACTTTTTTTTGGGAGAGGGGGGTGTTTAATGTGACATATAACTGATATACATTTTTTCTGTAACTGTTATCATTAGTACTTTCACACAGAATGTGGATATGATGTAGCGAGAAAGCATCTGCACATGAATCAATGTGTCGTTGTCAAGGTTGTTGCTATTCTATGAGTCATAGGCAAGCGTCATAGGCTAAAACTTGTCAGTATGCTAACTGTTAGCTGTCATGCTGAAGAGAATGTCTGTCTTTTCTTAAGAGCTCCAGAAAGCTCACCGCTTAGTAAAGTACCCAGCAACAATGCTGCGTTCATGGCATCCATGGCTCAGTAGGCGTGCTAGGCGCTGAAATAATTGTCCGCCATTCTGATGAAAATGCCTGCATGGTCCATGGGCATGCATAAACACATACATTTGTGTATGCACAAATGAGTGGTACACCCAAGGGTCCTGGTTAAGGTTTTTGAAAATACAGTCATTGTTAAGTATGTTACAGTAGTTTGTCTTAAGTGAGCTCAAGATTCAACCTTATGAACATTTGCTGCTGACTTAAGAGTTGAGTATGTGATAAAACTCTGCCTGCCTTTGTCTTGATCCCTGAACTGGTTTTTCACTTCATTCTCACAGGGGTCAGAGGTAACCTGGCTAATTAAGGGTTCCCCTCCCCTTTTGGGCAACCTCATCTGAGCTTTATGTTTTCACTTTCATGGTCCAGCAGCTCTGCCTGGTACTTCTAAGCTAATTTTGCCTTGTCTGCACAGCTTTGTGGGGGTCTTTGATAATCCACAGACAGGTTAGGTTCAATCTGTCAAAGAGTGTTTGCCCAGGAAACTCAGATAGTTGTCTGGACTATGAAAATGATACAGTATGAGAAAAAATTAATCTAAATTGTTTCCGTAATTGTTTTCCTGCTTTATTATCTTTGAGAACAACTTGCAGGAGAGAGAACATATTTCTATTCCCATCAAAACGTCAGCGAAATTATCTCACAGCACTGCAAGTATTACGAGCAAGAAAAAAGCACAACAATAAAGTAATTTTCTGTTTTGCGCATAGACACAAAACCATGTGAAAATAGCAACACATGCTAAGTAACTCTGTGGCAGGATTTGATTTTCATGCTGAGACGACTTGAAGTGGTATAGTGCTAAAGGATTATGTTTTTCTGCTATCAATAAACACACTCGTACGTCAAACCCACTTTGCACAAGTTGATCACTGACATCATTCATGACCTTAAAATAATGTCTCTATCATCCAGTGACAGAAACGTCAAACTTATAATGCAGAACATATTGGACTTTATGATATCACATGCATAGAAAATCAATAAACCCAACACAGACAATTATGTATCAAGAGTCTGACAGTTGGGAATTTCCTCACTACACTTGACAAATACTTTGAAATTCCTGAGGGGGTGAAAACTGATACCTGGTTCTCATCTTACTGTAAACACCCTCAAACCGCAATGATTCAATGGGGTCAAAACACATCGATGTTAATTATGTAAAATTGATATGTGAGAATTTTTAAACCCAGTTATTTCCAGGATATGTTAAGTGTTCTTTCTATCCCATCTTTATATTCTCACATTTGTCATACCAGGAATGAAATGAATGAAAACATGTCAGTGTAGTGGAGCAAATAGGATTAAATGTGTTGAATGCCAAATGTCTGGAAACAGGAATTCTGTCCAGAGATAATCCCCCCTTCGGACTTAACACAGTGTCTCAGGAGCTGACACAGACATAAGAATTTCTGATGCCAGAGCCCATAATCATGTTGAATTTGTGATTTAAAGAAATGGAAAAACATATAATCCAGTTTGGAATAGATGGAATTAAGGATCTGGAAGCAAGTATCCACCACCACTTCGCCTACAAAACATTGTCACCCTTCACATGCCGGCTGCCGCTCATACAGGTAGACCAGTGGGTTGATGGGCTTACCTTGAGAACTTCCATGGGCGGGTGGCTCACAGTAGGCCCACCACGGGGAGGCGTGACATGGACAATAGAGGTGTGTTGAGTACCGTGGCGCAGAAGGTCCCTGGTCCTCCTCTCTTGGTCCTCCCTGCGTTCTTGACCCTGGCGATGGGCAGAGATCGGCTGCTCTCGGAGCCGGACCTGTGACGTCACGGCCGGTAGAGGGTGGGAACTTTGGAGGCGCTTGTAGAGGCCAGGCAGATCCGGGGGAGCACTGAGGACCCCAGCCCACCCAAGGGCAAAGAGAGGAGGGAGTACTTAAGCGGACCAGGCTAAATAACATGCTGGTGTGTATACGCATGGCCAGTGGTATTTTTCTGAGCCATCCTGAGTGAGTGAGCAATATGAGGTATTGTAGTGGAGTACAATATGATGATTGAGTGAGTGGGAAGCCAGAGATTCTTTTACTGAGAATATGTTATTGTTCTTTGAATGAAGGTGAAATATGCATTTATGTTTCAGGGAGGTTATGCAATATGAAAGAGGGGTTCTGCTGTCTATTATATGTTAGTGATTTTAACTGCTCTGATTGAATATGTTAATAATATTAAAAAGTATTGCTGTGGAAAATGTGTCTTTGTTCTAAGATCCACTGTGTTTGCTAGCTCCTGCTCAGTCGGTATTGTACAGTTGCACACGGTTTTTGCACTTTTTCCACTGAAAACGCCTCCTGCGTCTGAAAGCGATTGGTGAGACTGAACCAAAACATTAAAGCAGTGGAGCAATGAGATGAAACTCTCCATTGCGTTGAGGGGAATTGTAAAGTCGGGTGATAATTCTTTGTGGATTTATCACTACGTGCGACCCCTTTCACACATAGTCATGTGATCCATTGTTGCATACAGAGATATTGACCAGAGACTCTTCAAGTCACAATATGGTTTTCTTAAATCCATATTACCCCTATTTTATTAGGAAGAAAAGGCAAATCCCTAGCTGAACTAAGGGAATTTCATCAATCGTTAATTCTGTTAATTGGCCCCTCATCGGTGGCCAAACCTGTTTGGTAAGATTATTAGGCCTAAATTTGGTTTATCCTCCATTCTCTGCCAGCTAAGAGTATGAATTGGGGACAAGCTGGTGTGATTATGTGCCACCAGACTTCCAATAACTGGTCCGTTGTGAGGTCAGAGACAATGCATCTAATCACTTCACAGCTTTACTCATGTGCAATAATACACTGAGCAAGGACTCAGTGCTGTGCTTCCACTACGCTCCTCCTGTCCACTCTGAGTTCACCCTTTCAAATCTGCAGCCTATCTGAGCGGACAGCGCATGCACATCCCAAACCGAAATGCATCTGGCAGTGCACATGCTGTCAGGATGAGGCATTCCCCGGGAAAATGATCCTTTTGATAAAACCACTTCAAATCCTTTCAGCCTGTGCAGCTGTGTGATAATCGCACTAATTAGGCTGGCATGTCTGCAGCTATCGCTTTAACATCACCAATGGCAGTACTTTAGGACTAATGATCTTTTTTTATGTACCCAAGAATAATTTAACTATTCACAGGAATATTTTGAAGATTTTTTCAGGTATTGTTCATAACTAGTGCCACCAAATGGTTACTATTACTGTTGCGTCATTTTGCGTTAACATCTAGTTGCTGCCATCTTGTGGTCTAGTCGTAGATTGCAACTCCCTCGCTTCACCTTCCCCTTCCAAGCGCAAAGCAGAATCTATGGTGGCCATGAAACGCACGAAAATCATGAACGGCCCTATCTATCTTTTGGTTTATCCGTTATGGGCTACTGTAAAAACATGTCGGTTCAATATGGCAGACTGATGTAATGATATAATGATTTTTTTTACATAAATGGCTCATTCTAAGGAAACAATAACACAACAATTTTTACTTTCAGGTGCTCGTATACTAATGAAAAGATACCTATACATATTTTATTGCATTTCTGCTAATAGATCCCCGTAATTGTTACATATTGGACCTTTAAGTAAAGTACTTATTTTAACCCAAACATGAGGACAAGCGGTTTGTTGCCTAAACCTAACCAAACTGCAACCCCGTCACATCATCACCTGACTATTGTTACCATGTCTACGAAGATCACCTCACAAAGGCCACCTGACTTCATTCTTTCCAAAACTAAAATGCATGTTAAATGGCATGTGAAAAGTTTAAAATGCTTGGATATATCCGTGAAATGTCCTTAAAAGGTTTCTGCTATTTGTACACCATCCCATGATATCACGTTGTTGACCAACCATGTGCATTTTCATTGTATACAGATGTTAACACATTTGTGTAATGCATTGTGTGTAACATTTGTCATAATCTCTGTACTCTGTAATCTCTGTAACATTTAATAGAAAATATCTTTTGGCACAAAATAGATAAAAATGTGAGAGTTTATTGGGCTCCAGCTTTCCATCAGGTGTCACAGTTCATTGTAATTTTAACAATTCATTTACAGTATTTAAAAAATGTTAAACCTTATTTTTAAGAAAACCTTGATTTTAAAGAGAACATTAAATGTTATATAGCGTGTCCAGCTGACCTCGCAGCATTGGTCATGGCCATGATCCATGACGAGGCAAAGTCAAATTTGAAACCTCAAATTTCAGATACATCCCTTTTGGTACCATTTAGTGTGTGTTTTTCTAAGTGCTGTTAAGGGATTGTGAAAAATTCAAAGTCATTTGTAGTCATTTGTGAGCTACTCCAAACAGTGTTTTAGTGTTTAGTGAATACTTCTAATATTCCTGACACGCACACTAAACTTGTTGGAGTTTTTAATTTTATATTCATAAGCACTGTTCCCACACAATGCAGTGCACAACTGAAACGAAAGAGGTTCTAAAATCTTGAGAAAAGTGACAGAAACACAGACACACACACACACACACACACACACACACACACACACACACACACACGTATATATTTTCAACTTTGGGAGAGGGCAATGGCAACTGTTAGGGCTGCACACTTTTAGTGATCTCACAAAATATGCAAACCCGTCTTGAACCTTAAATCAGCCGAAATAAGTGAGAATACACATATTTATTGCTAGGACATTGACCTAACGTTCAATAGATGAATGTCATTTATCTCTGGAAGCCTAGAGATGTCAGACATTTTCAAAACTATCTGAGGTAAGAAATTAGGGTATAACCAGTTAGCAGACTCATAGCTGCACTTACACATGACTCAGCAGACTATACTGTTGACTGTTTCCTGCTCATGCTTCCCCTAAACAGGCAGAACACTGATTTGTTACATCCATAGAAGTTTCTCTGACCAAACAACAACGCCTATGTCAATAATACACTGTGCAAGAATGAGTAAATACATCATTTAAATACATAAACGTGGCTACAGCAAAATCAGTCTCACTGACTTCTGTTCTGTAAAATGAAATGACCCTGATCTGTGAAAGTCACAGCAAGCCAGTTCTCTACAAATTATTAGCATGCATGTGTTGCTCAGACACACAGCTGATGTGTTGGCAGTTGTTTGGATGTGGAAGCATAACACACTTATCCAGTTGCTAATAAACAGCAGTTGAACATGGGAAAAGGCATATGAGAATACAGGAAACATCTGTGACCTTTATATTTAACTGAAGAGGCATGAATGCTCAAAGCAAAAGATAAAGGAGGTTTCTTACCTTTTTATTTTCATGTTAGTCAGTGAATCAAGGGTCCCCACTTCCCTACTGCTACAGTTTGAGGAATTAGGTCCTTTTAAAATGCTTTTGGATGTCAGGACTTCCTGGTGTGACACAATAATGTCTCACTTGTAAGTTGACACAATGACAAGTCCCAGATGTCTTGACTTTTGTGGTTAATACGACATTTAGGTTTAGGGAAGGAAGATGAGCAGTTCTGTAGTTTTGCAGCAGGATCAGTTGTCTCGCATGCTGTCTCTATTCACTTCTTATGGCGAATAGGCAAGCGGTGGATTACAGAATATTTCTTAGCTCCTAAATGATGCTTAAAAGTAATGTCAGCCCAGTACTCATTCTCTCTGATTTATACAAGCATCAGAATCCTACCAAAGTGTGTTATAGATTGGTAATCCATAGAATCCATTGAGCAATTCAACATTTTGAAAAATGCTATTGTTTGCCTTTTAGAGAGTTAGATTAGATGATCCACGCCACTCTCATACACCAATCAGCGATAACAATATAACCACTGACAGGTAAAGTGAATAACACTGATTATCTGGTTATCATGGCACCTGTCAGTTGGTGGGATATATCAGGCAGCAAGTGAACATTTTGTCCTCAAAGTTGATGTGTTAGAAGCAGGAAGCAGGCATTATGACATTATGTTATGTTAGTAGGCTGATCAGTGTAACTGAAAATAAGGCTACAGCCAGAATCCCTTAGTTTCTCTTAGCATAAAGACTGGAAACAGGTGGAAGCAGTATGCATTGGCTCTGTCTGAAGGCAACAAATTCCATCAACCTGTGACATATCATTTTTACTCTTACATTTGTATTACATACATTAAACTACTTCTCATGAGCCGCTTTTTTTTTTAGCTGATTTCTCCAGAATTGCTTAACCCACCTTTAATTATTGAGCTTTAGAGGTGCTGCTCCTGTGCTGGTGGATTCGTTTACCTTTGGACAGAGCCAAGCTAATTGATTAATTTCTATTTCATTTTATGATTTACAAATGAATAGAATAGTTTTGATTCAAAACATTTGTATGCTCAGTGTGAGGAACTCTGACTCTCACTTTTTTGGAGAAACTGCACTGTAAATGTAAGGAACAATAAACATAATCAATTTTTGTGCTTCTGTGTCTGCTGAGCTTTTACACACAGGTTTGTTTCACAATGGCTACACCACCTTTGAACCACGAAACAAAGCGTGATATTTGTTCCACAGGGTCAGTGTCCTCCTTCAGGCAGAGAAAGCCGTGTCTCATTTCTTGTTTTAGCTTGCTTGTGTTCGAACACTGTGATCAGATTATGGATGTCAAATGGAATTAGGATTTACAACACCGATTAAAATATTTTCTTCTGGGAATGTTGTTTTATTGTGCTGTATTGTTATCATGAAAAGTGCCCTGACTTCATCGCAAATGAACGGAAGGACAAATGTAATTGGAACATATCAATAGTATGACTAACAACTAATAGTCTAACTTTAAGCTAAACTATTGCAGCCACTGAAAACAGGAAGCATGGGTTGTGATTCAACCATTTCCATGCTAAAATTGATGCTCTCTTTTCCAGACTGTTTCCTCACCTTCCTTCAGTTGCGTGAGTTGAGAGTATTGAATAAAGGATTTCACAACAGAGCAGTGGTGCTAAACCTATTTTTCAGTATATCAACATTCTTTACATTTTTCCAAGCGTTTTCTGAAGTCTGGCATCTTTCTGAGCATCCTACAACTCTGACTCTGCTGAAGAATGCTCTTGTGTGTGTGTGTGTGTGTGTGTGTGTGTGTGTGTGTGTGTGTGTGTGTGTGTGTGTGTGTGTGTGTGTCATCTTGGTAAAATGTGGTCCTGGAGACACCTACTGTAGTGGGAACAGAAGCAGTTTTGAGTACTTTGGCAGGTGTTTGTATGTCTGTCTGTGGACAAATTCTGTTAACCCACAAGATGGGTTCGGGCCAACCCAATCATGCATCTGAAAGTGATGGTCTCTAGTTTCAGTGACATTTTCCAATAGACTCTTTAACATTTGTGCATAAATCACCATTTAGCACATCAAATAACAATAATGCGTGGCACAGACTGTGTGGAATAAGAAAATATAGTTTGCTTTATGACGGACTCACTGGAAAACACTCCCCCGGTGTCTCTCTGCGCCATAACTGGTTGGAGCATACAAATGAATTTTGCTGGTTGATGTGCAAGGATACGCCTTATTACAAGGCCAGTTGCCTGTACACAAAAGGACAATTCAAAGCAACATCGTGTGTTCTCTCCCCAGGATAATGAGTTATTCACAGGATATAATGCAGAATAGTACAGATACTTCCTTTGCCCAATTATCTAAACCCATCAATGTGTGGTCTAGGAATGTACAATGCAGTGAGTATTTAGAGACCATTTGAAATCAGAACCCTTCTTTTAAATCTCCTATAGGGTCACTGCCTCTGTTACCTTCTGCCATTCACCTTGCTTCATTCTGTTGTTCATGCCAGAGTTTAGGGATCCAAATAACACACATCTTTCGTCAATTTGATTCACCATTGCCTCCCGTTCACATTCCGTAAAACTGCGCTTCTTCTTCTTCATTTGCTTTTTCAATGCTTTCACCATTTCTCCTAAATGCTGATTCTTCATATGCAAAACAGGCAATTAGGGGTGTGTTTCAAGCCATTCATAGTAAATGTGGGAATGGTCAGAAGGCTCATGCAGGTGTGCACAATTTAGGGATCATTGCGATGTATGAGGGAAAAACACCGTGTGAACAGACGTACGTGAGGTTTAAGAAATTAGACAAGACTGCGTCTGCATGTTTCCTGTTTTGTGTGTACACAGATTTCTACATCTAAATATACACAGAGTTTTGTGCATCTGGCCCTAAGACTCACAAACCAAAATTAAGACCAAAAGACATGCAACTTTTGTTGGATGGCTTTCGTTCCAACACTTCTTCACGTTTTTATTTACAGACAAAATGAACCCCAGCCTGACTGTTGTTCACGGAAAAAGTTCCAGTAACTCCCCCTAAAACTACAATTGATCCTTTTTACATAGTTTGTGTATTGATTGAGCTACTTTCAGTCTTTATGCTAAGCTCCATCCTTGTAATGTAAAAACATTGACAGTTGTATCAATTGGTTTATCCTATTCTTGAAAAAACAACAAATACTTTCACCATGTTTCCCAACATTTCAACTTAAAACACACTTTCTGTGTCTCTGTAGGAGTCTGTTGTCTCTGTGTGCATAGTTATTAACAAATTATTTTTCCCTGTCCTTTCCTGTCTTCTGGTCTATTTTATTTTGTGCATTGTAAAGCTCTTCAAATTGTTCTGTGTAAATGCTGCATAAATCAAGCTAAGTTGACAGTGTAGTTTAAGGTCAGGTTTGATTATTATTCACATGTATGACGTCAACGAGTTTTTATGTTATGCTGTTTTATTTTCCTTCTTGCTTCACAGAGAGAACAAGTTCTGCTGTCCCCTTTGTCTTTCAAATGAGCATGAAATTGTTTCTGTAATTCTGTATGGGTTAACCACATGTTTCCACCCCTGTTACACACACATACGTATTCTGTATACGACAGAGCATTGTAGTTCATCTAATAGTTATACATGACTTCAGGGCCAGCATATAGGAAGAAATAAACTATCATGGAGGGCAAAGATAGCACAGAATAAGAACATCAATTTACAGCCATTCACACACAGACAAATGCCAAGAAAAAATAATGATAAGAGTTATTTTTTTATTATATCTCATTTGCTCCCCCAGGGAAGATTCTATCTTTGCTGTTTGGATGGGGTTCAGAGTCAACCAGACTACAGGGTCTGTAGACTATCATACAGCTGACAGGCATGTCTGCAGTGCACGGCTTGAAGCCAGGTGAACAAGTAGAAGGCAGTGATTGGCTGCTCTAGAAATTCCAGAGCAAATTTGGACCGTGTTGTGTGAGTGAGTATGTGTTGTTAAAAAGGACACTAATAGTTTTAGGTTCAACTTTGGGAGGTGTTTAACAATACAGTCCCTGTGACCTTTCTATGGAGGCCCTTTCAACTGGCTATAACTGAAAATGTTCACCAGAGGGCGCCAAAGACAAATGAGCTGCTAAACCACTATTAGTTTTTGTTTATTTTTATTAAAATAGGAAATTACTGTAATTTATATTTTCACAAATGCTTAAGACTTTCAGTAAATATTGTTGTTTGTCTCTTTTTATGGTATGGAACCTAAACTCTGTTGGCCTAAATTTTGTATTTGTAAAAAATAAAAAATGTAAAGTATATTATTTATAATATATCAAGTAAGAACCTCTTATGCATGTTACCTTGTCTCTTTGCGACCCGGCCTCAAAAGCTGCACGTCTATATGTTTTGAGCAATTTAATCAAAGAGTCTTTTTCCCCCTCTCATATTGTGTTCATATTATTCACATGAATAATTCTTAGAGGGCCTGAAAGGGTAAAACTACTGTATTTAACCAGAAAGAAGAAGGGATTAAAGAAAAATAAACAGAAGCTGTCTGAAGCTCTCCTCTCTGCAGTTAAAGATTGCACAAGGCCATCTGCACCACATGGTGGTACTCTAACAGCTTGTAAAGGCAGTTTTACTCAGTACTGACGATTGTCCTCAATGCCCTAGTGAGTGAAATAGAGGTTAGGTCATTTATGTGGAGCATAGAAATATAGTGTCACATGTAACAGTACATAAGAAAAAATCAATTAGATGTATCTTTTGAATATAACTTTAAAATATCAGAAGGCTATCAGAAGGAAATGTGGTTTTATTCATCATTAAAAAAAACCTTAAACTAACAGTAAAATAAATAATTCTGCAATTACAAAAGAATATAAACAGATTTGTGAATGAAGGCTGAGAAGGTTTGAGTACTTCAGCATCTTATTTAGTCAAATCTGTCATGTTTGCTGCTCAGTTTCACTTTTGTCGAGTGATAAATCCTTACTCAGCTTCCTGATGATGTGCATTGTCTTCCCAGCTGTGTCCTGATAATCTCAAAACATTGTGAAAGGTTTCGATTCTCTTACTGTGTGATCACATAATGTTTTGAGGCGAGCAGCCAAAGGAAATTTCAAAGTCATGAGACCTGATTGCGCAGAAACTATACATCTCAGTACAGTAGCCCTACACATCCCGTGCAGTGTGCCCTTTAGTTCTCACTGCACGATAGTGTAATTGCACCAAGACAATGTGAGGAGTCAGGACACTTGAGGACACCGCCTCAAGGTCCTCTCAGCAGCTAATGTCACTTAAGGTACGACACACATCTTCCACGCATGAGCTTAAAAAACCACAGACATACCTTGTTCCAGATCGAGTTCAATGGAGCTATAACAACATTCATATAGTATAGGTTACAAAGTAGATTTATTTATAATTTTAAAACACAGGATTATATAATGAGATTAGGTTGTAGTTTCCTCTTACTCACAAAAACAAAACATTATGTGCAAAAAGGATGTACAGTGGTGAATGAATAATAAGTCATAAAATAAAATGTTTTTCATGGTGTGAGTGTTGAGGATGAATTAACACAGTATAGTATTGACAGCAGCAGGGTGAACAGGCTGTGGCCGGGGGATGGACACTGTCTTTTAGTATCCTTTGGGCTCTGCCCAGGCACCTCAGCTAACCAATATTATTGATGCTGGTTAAATGGGTACCAGTGATGTCCTGCTGTCCTGGGCCGTGTATATCCCATGCCAGTGATGTTTCCAGACAGGAAGACCTGACAATGACATGATGATAAAATAGAAAGAGGGGAAACTGTAAGATGTGATTTCATAATGATTTAGATATCACTAATGGGTATGTTCCTCAGATTGATTTAAATATTGGTACACATTTCATTGTTTCCAGCATAATCCCCATATTTGGTTTTACATGTTTCTATTGTTCATAAAAAAAGACACAAATATCTTGTATTTCACTTTAATGGAGACAAATCTATGCAGATTGTTGGAAGTGTACTTCTGTTGTAAATAGACATCTGATTTGAGTGTTTGCTAAACACATCTCCGTAACAACGACTGTCCAATCATAGCTTAGCAACTGTAACTAGGCACAGCAGGCCTGTAACAAGTTGTAATCAGTCCGTTGAAAAAATGTTTTCCCATTGTTTTTAATTGGCTGGGACCATAAAGTGGTTAAATTAAGATAGTATTGTGCAGTGATTACACATCTTACTCATTACTTTAGATCTAACTGTCACTGCACATGTGGGTTGCATCAAGAATGTTTAACATATCAACATATTCCTTCCTCCACTTTTTCAAGAAAATTATCATTTTTAAAAGAAGATGTCGGGGTATGGGGGTGGGGTAGCACACAGTGAGGAACTACTTAATTCCTTCACCATGACCTGGAAAACACTAAAGGCACACTGAAATGACCAACCTATCAAGAAGAATGAAAACTGGTGGCACAGGGACAACAGCACAACAGCTGACCTGCTTAGAGGTCTGATGAGAGGATGAGGATGGAGGGTCACTTATTGTTATTGTCATCCATCCTTTGTTCATTCTCGAGCTATCCATCAATGCATAAAGTTTGCTTCAAAGGGAGGCCTGAAAGTTGGCAAGAGTTAATGTCTGTCAAAGCACAAAAGTAGATGACATTACCAGTCCATCAAGGTCAAGGCCGATGGTATAGGGGAGCAGAGTTAATCTGTCCTGGAGGGGGAGGGGGCAATCTGCAACCAAAGACTCAGAAGACAGGATGCACATTGACAATGGGCCAATGACTGTGGGACAGTGTGTCAGTCAGGGGCCGCTCTCAGGAGGGTAGACCTCTCCATGTTAACATCTGTTCCACGAGCACAACATAATCCCTGGTACTTAAAATTCATAGTTTCCTCCTTCTGCACAAACAAAGGTCCCTATGCATATACACTGTCTGCATTCTCTGCTCGTATTAGTTGTTTAACTTAAAAATATCTGGTTTTCTGCTTTTCTTATCTTCAGAGAAAACACAAAATACTAGCATCTTAACAAAGTTTTGCTTATCGTCCCCAGTATTGTTTTATTTATTTATTTATTTTAGCATATTTTGCATACTTTATATGCACAATATAAACCAATTCCCACAGAATACTACATAATTTTTTATTCTTCAAAATCCCCAAATAGTGCAATGCTGTCTTAGTGTTATTATAATGAGAGTATAGCTTATAGGAAGTGTCATCAGAACAATAGCTAGTGGGCTAATCTCAATGGGAGCTGACGCCAAGCAGAGATTTGGTGTGCATGTGAGGGGGAGTGGGGGTACTTGGTGCACACATGGCACCGGGGTGAGCCTAATCACGGGCTCGCAGAAATCCTCACAAATGGGGAGGGGGATGGGGGCTGTCCCTGGGGTGACTCATTTAGACTTCGAAGAAAGCATTTTGCTCCAGTAACACCGCCGGCCTTCACCTAGACATGAGGACTCATCTTTTCTTTTTGTTCTCTCCTCCGTGTGTATGCACAGCTGAGATAGCTGAGGAAACATCACCTTGGAGCTGCCCTGACATTAGGTTCAACTGGTTTATAATAAACTGGACAGTTTCATCCCTCCCACTTCCTCGCTGCTGTGGTTTCTGTGGATTACTGGGCTTTTCCATTGTTCAGCCTGCCATGAAGCCACAACAGTGTGGCACTCCTTTCCTTCCCCTTACAGCGGAGTCATCAGTGGAAAATCTACCAAATGTTACATATAATGTTCCAACCTGTAAACCTATTCTTGTAATCCACAATGACTCTGACTTCAAAAGTGTACTGTGCCTAGGAACTTTTTTCCCCTTAGTATTCAGAGTATTTTGTGAAATCAGATAGATAGATAGATAGATAGATAGATAGATAGATAGATAGATAGATAGATAGATAGATAGATAGATAGATAGATAGATAGATAGATAGATAGATAGATAGATAGATAGATAGATAGATAGATAACATTAGTACTTAAACCTGCAATATCAGATTGTTTTTTCACTTTCAGCTGTAAACGCAACATTGACATTTTATTATCTTATAGGACATGCATTAACAGCATCAAGTAGTTGTGATGGGGTTTATCAGAGCTTTTGTTGTTGTTGTTGTTGTTGTTGAAAACCGAGCTGCCTGCTGCTGCTGCTGGAAATGACACTGATGAGAGCAGTGAGAGTGAACCAAAACATTGAAGTTTAAAAAGCTCTGTAGTGTTGCAGATTGTAGTGTTTCTCTGTGGGTTTGTCACTAGACCCCTTTTCTATTACACATAGTAATTTGATCCACTAGCCTACTAACATACGAATATTGATTAGTAGGCAACTTTCTATGTAAATTACAGAGGTTGCTGGTTGTGCCATTCCGCCACCCTGTCAAACTGATATTCTAACACATTTTTCCATCTAATAATTGAAGAATGGGAAACAAAGAATATTTTATCACACTGAGTCAAAAATACTGGTCTGACTTCTGACAAGGTTACTAGGCTTCATGGCAGTGATGTTGCAATTTTACTGTGTACATGCATTGTGCACCTGTCCTATGGGGAGCACATTAGACAACTCAGGCAAAACATTACTATAAACAGATGGAGAAAGTCTACATATGTGCGTTGAATAGCATTTCCTGATTATTCACACATGGGCTAGAGTGGCCTGCTGCAAATTCAAATGTCAATAACAATCTATAAAACACCACACAGTTTCGGATCATAAACTGATGAATGGCCATTTTTTACTGATCCAGTTAGATACACAAAAAGTGGATTACCCTTGAAAGAGTGTTTATTTCATTTCCACTGTCAGTAGTGGGTTTACGCAGCAGAGAGCGCTCCTCCATTGGCCAACAGCCGTGCGCCGAGGCAGCAGCGGCTGAGGTACATTCATCTGTCCCATGCAGAATGTGTGGAAGGTAGCGGAGAGGAGGAGGCGGGGAGTGTGAATGGATGGGACTGACTGACTGACTGACTGACTGTGAGGAGTGTGAGGAGCTATATGCCGAACAGGCAGCAGCTAACCCTATTGGACTTTTCAGCCCGATCTCTGATGAACTCTGCAGAACCAACTCTTCATTCATCTTGAACAAAAATCTCTTATTGTGAAAGTCTCGGCTTTTAAGGGAAGAGGTGGATTTATTTGACTGACCGGTGCCGGGCTGAGTCGCTCCGCGCACAGACAATAAGTGGGAGCGATCAGATCACAACAAAAGACACAAGGTGAGGAACGTTTCATTTTCATACAAACACAGCCATTTAGAGCTTAACTGGCCTTTATTTGAGCCGTAAAACAATATCTGGCTGTGTGATCACCTGTAACAGCTTTTCTGGCAGCCACACGGTTCGTTTGTTATCTTACATTCTCAATAACTTGCACACTTTACTCTCATTTTCTACTTTAAAACGTGTATTTATTTATTTATTTTTTGTCTTTAAGAGCTTTGTTGTTTGCTCTGTTTCTGTGGAGGAAAGGTGTTGTTGGTTTAGCCTATATTCCTCTCCACATCAGTCCAAAACAGTCCTCATTTGCTGTGTTTGACTATAAATGGATCCCCGCCTCCTGTGAACTGTACATATATGCATGTCTTTTACTTCTGCTGACTGAATGTCAGCTGGGTTTTCAACTGTTGACATGTCAACATAAGTGCTTTGCTGGTCAGAAACTTGCATTGGAGTTTTTAATGGTTATTTGGAGGGTTTAAACACACTGATGGGGGGTTGAACCACAGTGATACCTGTGGTATGCGTTCAACTGAAAGGATGGGAGAAAAATAAGAGTCTGCACTTCTTTAAAGTAAAAAATGAATCTCTAACCCTTTATTTTCTGTCTCTATGGTCAGCTGGCCTGCTCTCCTCTGTGTGAATATCCTGTTTCCTGGACAAAACAAACAATGGGGAGGCAGGCATGGCAGGCATATGATATCCTGTATGGGTCTTGTGTCACCTCAGACCATGAAAAACAGGAGTGTGTGGTGCTGGGGTTGGTTGAAAACCAGGATGAATACTTTCATACAGAGCTCCAAAAATACACATCATACATAACAAGTGGCATTCATTTGTTGTGACACATAGCAGGCCTAGCATGAGGAAATCCAGTGACTGAGGCGTGTGATTGATACAGAACAAAGGCCCAGCCCACTGGCTTGTATAGGTGACTATATTGAATTTGTGGCTCATGAGAGCAACATGTGCTGTCTCTCTTTCTCTCTCTCGGACACACACACAGACAAACTGCAAAGGCAGCGCTGCTTTGTGTTGACTTTAGTCTAGGATGTTCAGCTGCTTTTAATGGGGTCAGCGTTTCCAATTCAATAAAGCTATTAACCGTCAGAATATTCCAACGCCACTGCTCAGCTCGGCACAGATAGGAGTTATTCGCCTATCAGGGTCCATTAACAAGCTTATCCATACAAGGCGGTCTTTGAAAGGGTAAACAAGATTTAACACTACATCCAGTCAACCTGGGCTGTGTGACCTGGGCCTGTGATGTGTTCCCACCTCTGCTCAAAGCCCCTGTTTTGTGTTAAAAGTTGTTCATCAGCACTTTCTTTTTCTTTCCCACACATCTTTATTATAATCTCTCCACATAGATTTGAATAAGAGCATTTGTCAGTTAGGTTATGTGATACTGTTGTCATGCAGGTTCGTAGTATTTAACACTAGAAAACGAGATCCTGACAGACTGGTTCTGACTACAGATTCCCCTGCTCAGAAAGATCAAACTCTTGATCAGTGTGGCATGTGACAGGTGAGAATGTAAATGGGATGCCTTGCTAGTTACATCATTCCGCTTTATATGTCCTGTTTTTACGTACACGTAACAGTGTCAGTTCACATACCATATGTAAAAAAAAATCTACCTTCATCAAGGTTATGAAAAAAACATTACTTAAAGAAAAACATGAAACATTTATCTATTGGCAGAAATAGAATATGATATTCATAGGTATGTTTTCATTAGCGTATAATCACTTGAATATAGGAATCACTGTGTTTTCTTTACCTTAGAATGAGCTGTTTTTATCTACAGACGCCGCAGGTCGCCTTCCATGGAGTCAAATGCCATTTTTCTGTAGATATGGAGTTTTGTGGCCACCGTAGTTGGCTAGAAGTCACTAAATCCTACACACTGGTCCTTTTAAAGGGGTATTTCAGTGATTTAGTATTGCAGTCTTTGGAGTGCCCAAAGTTTTCATATCGCTGTGTAAGAGATTTTATGATAAGTAAACTGAACATGATCTGTAACCTTGGTGGAGTGCCCCTTTAAAGCGATGTGCAACTTTTGTAGCAGCCACATCTACAGTTTGCTAAAGTAGTAGCAGTAGTTCAGTATGGAGCTAAAATGGTAAGCTATTGTAACAGTAACCAGTGTTTCCTCTATGTTGATTTTGGAGCGGCGACCCACCGCTGTTAGATTTCTGCCGCCACGGTATCAGAAATGGGGCAGACGCACAATGTAGTCACAGTTGCCTTTTAAATGATCCTGCCGACATAATGCACCCCCGTTGGCTGCCGCTCACATTGCAATTTAACAACAAGTAGAACTATTCAGAGGTTATTGGGGCTGTCCAGTTTAACTCCACATACTGTTGTGTTGATGTAGCTTATTGTCAAAACGTTCGCTTTCTTCCAAGACTATTAAACTAACAGCTCCACCAAAAACGTCACCGCGGTGGGTCCGTTTTAATTGGACAACGTTCGGACGGTCCTGCCCCCACTGCTAAAAAATCCTAGAGGAAACACTGAGTAACACAAATGGAAATGGGTCATGAAGTCAGATAACTCACTCAGTAGTGTGCGGAATACAAATCCTAAAACATTTGTTAACATTAGCCACCTCAAGCTACTGGTCATACTGGATCAATTAAGGCAGAAACAGCTAAATCTGTGTGTGTTTTTAGTTAAGCAATGGTGCATTTTATTGCCTATAAATTATACTTTTCATTTGTGAGAGGCAAATGTGTATTTCTTCTCTTGGAAGTTACATCTGTAGTCTCACTTTAACTAATAGAAAATTCACGCAAAAAGATGCCACATTACGCTTTGACTGACTGATGATACCTAAGTGCAAGACACCAGATCAGCGAGTGCTTGTCAGAACTGGAAAACATGGATATTGTGGATTGGCACTTTAATGTACGTAAACAGGCTTGCTGCTTGAGGCCTAATTCAGGGTCAGGCACTGGACTGTTTTCTAGTTAATGTGTTTGTGGGTCAACAGTAATCTATAGGCTTAGCAGAGGAAATCAATTCAGATCCCCAGCCCAGAGGGGATATCTGAGTTTAGAGGCTGGCGCTTGTTGAGTATGTTTAGCAAAAAGATTTAGTATAAAAAGTTTCATCACAAATGTCCCAGTGCTGTTTACTGT
This sequence comes from Dicentrarchus labrax, assembly GCF_905237075.1. Taxonomy (NCBI): domain Eukaryota; kingdom Metazoa; phylum Chordata; class Actinopteri; family Moronidae; genus Dicentrarchus; species Dicentrarchus labrax. The sequence goes on from NW_026136711.1 coordinate 10,801,729, forward strand.
AAATGTCCTTAGTGTCACTCCTTTAGTGTGAACATGGTTCACACCGAAAGTTGTGTCAACAGGAATCTGTTCCTCATTGGCTGTGGACCAACTCAGCAGAATACAGACAATACATCTCTTTTCCTTGTTTCATGTCTGCTTTGTTTCGTCAGACAGGACATCCTTAGTAAAACAAAGAGTCTGGCCCTCAGTTTTTGGTGCAAACACAGACATTGTGAAACACCCCGCGTTGATTGTGTGTTTCAAAATTTATGATTCTTGTGTGCAAGAAGTATCACATGCAAGGAGTTTTATGAGACAAAAATACTGTTGTCTTTTGTTGATTTCGAGGGATTTGGTCCTTTTATGTGTGGCTCTAGTGAATAATGATGTTCAAGGTTGGTTTGTGTGTTTATTTTACTTTAGAATGCAGCAGAAAACACCAGCATCAGCCCTGGAGAGTGGCTCTCAGCTGGTTGGTTAATTCCTCTGGGAGCTGGTTTCCATATCATTTAGATGAAAGAGACTGCATTAAAACAAGCTACAATCTGTTTAAGGACAGACACTTGCAAGTTTGTGGACAAATTCCCCACAAAACGCAGCGCTGAATTCCACCTCCTTATGAATTATTGAAAGAATGGACACAAGGATGGATTTATAGGTTACCCATGTGTATCAGTGGCTATTGACCCGGGCACTTCAGAGCAAAAACCCTTGTCCCTGGGGAATGTCAGTGGGAAATTAATCACAATTCCAACAGCCCATGGTTTATTCTGACACAACAATTTATACAAATTAGGTGAAATATAACGTTTGTGATACATCATCATTTACCCACCTTGAAGACAACCGTTTCAATTAAAGAGCTGGACAGAAAGCAAAGAGTAAACTTTGTTTCATGCTCCACTCTTCTATAGCATAGTATCTTTAATTGTGATTTCCGTTTGTTGTTAATATGAAGGTGACGTTTCCTGCTTTTATGGCTTGATATTTGAGTAAATTTAGTATCACAAAAACATTACAGAGCAAAAAATAATTTCACAGAAGTATGTAAATTCATATTCACCTGTTTATATGTTAAAGGTCCAATGTGTAACATTTAGGAGGATCGATTGGCAAAAAGGGAATATAATATTGATAGGTATGTTTTCATTAGTGTATAATCACCTGAAATATTTTTTGTGTTTTTGTTACCTTCGAATGAACTGTTTTTATCTACAGAGGCAGTGGCTGTATATGTATTGAAATAATTAAATTAATATCATAAACGTGTAACGACTAGTCGACTATTGGCTTTAACTAACGGCTACAAGTCAATACGGAACAGCTAGTCAGGGGCAGCCCTAGTTACAATAACATATAAGACATGTTTTAATGCTGGAAAATGTCATGGGCGGTGTAGTTTTTTTTAATGCAAATAAATTCCAGTAGTTCCGTAGTAGGATGTTGGATTGTAAGTCTTGGAAAGTTTCAAAGGAAGTGCTGAAACCCCTTTCCAAAACACCTTTCCGATCAGTACTGGGGACTGTGTCTGACATTTTTACGTCAAGCATGCCCCCTGCATGCAGCGATCGGCCAGGTGTGTGGAAATTAGAGAGTATTCTGAAATTGAACTTCTTTCTCATGCTCTCATCTTTCATTCCTCACACAACTACCTCTGTCACCTTTTGTGTATTCAAGTGTACAAGTGCTACATCGTGAATGTCTTTGGGGAGAAACTGAGTGCACCATTCTACTCTTATTTGTACGATTAATCGCATCCTGTCTGACGCTGGGACAACAGGCTTTTTGTGTGTGGATATATGCAGTATGAACACTTTCCCTTAAAACACAGGACGACAGGTTAAACAAACTTGTACTGAACCTTTAAATCTCTTGTTACATGTTTTTACCTGCAAAAAATTACAGTATATTCATACATTCTTGATTTCCTGGTTAACCCAACTCTCAAAAATCAAAACACTGTGCACCGCTGCACAGGTGGGCAGGTGAGATGTAGATCTGCTACCAGATCCAAGCAGGGGAGCACCCGCCTCCCGGTGGGTTCATCCACAACCTCGGGCAGTGGAGGTAGCCTTGAACCCAACAGATCTATTCAGCGTTGCACTCCAGAGCAGAATATCCCTCTTTTTGTTTGTGTACTCCTCCTCCTCCTCCTCCTCCTCCTCCTCCTCCTCCTCCTCCTCCTCCTCCTCATGTGTCTCTCAGGCTGGGATGTAATTGCTGTGAGGCTGAGAAAATGAAAATAAGAACAAAGCAAAGCCCTCAACCACCTTTTTCTCTATCTGTGCCGCTGTTGGCTTGCCTACGAGGTTTTCGTAAAAGCGAAGAGGGGGGTGGTCTTCCCTGTAATTATGCTGCTTGTGTGCCTCTCTCCATCTATCCATCCATCCCTCTCTTGTGATCGCTCTCCATTTCTTCCCATTTTCCTCTTAAATACACACTGCACGGATCACATGCACTCACACACACAAACACACCAGGAGAGCTGTGAGGATGTTGATGGGATGTTTGAAAGCCTGGATGGTAATGACCAGAATGAGACTCCCTACACTGCAAGAGCGTGTAAGGTAAAGGAGGAGGGGGTGGACGGAAAGGGCCTAAGCTGCTATTATTACCCTCTCAGGCGCAAATAGAGAGGTACATGGTGTCGAGTCTGGAAAAAAATCAACCGTGCTCACACGGCAGACGTACCCCACAGCCTCAGATCCAGGGTGATCGATAGTGCTCAAGCTTAAAACCCCATGTGAGTGTTTCACACGTTTAGTGCCAGAAGGTATGGAGGCATGGTAAGGAGAAACCCTGGAGACTTCTGTGAATATGCGAGTCTCTCAACCCCCCACAAAGTAATTTCCTGTTGAGTTGGGGCACTAAATTGTTCCTTTTTTCATACCTTGCCTCAATGAGTTAATTTTGTTTGGGTTGTATTGTCAGTGGATTTACAGTGTTAGGGTGCGGTGTGGTAGGCAATAGAAATGGAGGCTGTATAGGTGCTCACCCTTTAGAGCTTAGCATTCATCATTAATGGAGTGTTATGTGAGCCTTCTCTTTTACTGGGTTAATACTGGAAAGAAAAAACCCCATCTGGACCGATACTTACACACACACTAGATCCCAGACACCACTCACCCTCCAACTCATATCCACTGCAGTTTTAAAAGAAAGAATTCATCCAGCTGCAGTCACCTTCACCACTGCAGCCTGGGATGGAGGAGGAGAAGCAGGGAAGGGAGGGAAGTCATTATCACCTGCCCTGTGGACCGAAACCGAGCACCCTGCTGGCCCACTCAGGCAGGCCGCTCTGAGCTCAGTGACAGGGACAGTAGGTTGTGTAGAAAGACCGCATGTTAGCAGTAACATGGAGGAGAGATGTAGGTGTGTGGGTGATACAATGACAAGGAAGCCATGTCAGAGGTCCAATAGAAAAACCTGCTTTGATCTAGAGGTCTTTTCAAGGTTGCATTGTCCTGCGAAGAGGCTTGGCTACTTCCTTTTGAAATACATAGGTTGTCTTGAGCGAGTGTGTGTATACCCTTTCACCTACTGTACTGCACTTTGTTTAACAGCAGCACACATGTCTCATGCAGATGGATTGGTGTTTACAGAAGCGTGCACTCTCGAGACAACTGAAAGTGTCTGTCAGTAGCATTAGCCTCTATAGTCATAGTCCATCAACGGGCAGAAACGAGTGATGTCAGGACAGTGCTTGGTGATACAGTGGATTGGACTCTGATAGAAAGCTGATATGGAGGGCGCAGTTGTAACAGGTGTCAGGCACACTGGGAGAAAAGATGATACTGTATCCTCAGGGGAAGGCAGTGGTTGGCCTGGCAGGGGAAAATGAAGGTGGCGTTATTATATGCAGATACATTAATTTATGTCTTCCAGACCAGACTGGGTTTGGAAATATTCACTTGACAGTAGTGCTGAAACAATAAGTCAATTAACTGATGAGTAGATTGCTAAGAAATGTATTAAGTTTTGATAAATGAGTGATTATTTACCTCAAGCAAAATGCTGAATATTTATTGTTCCAGCTTCCCAAATGTGACCATTTGCAAGGATTTTTCTCAGTTATACATCACTGTAAATTTTATATGTTTGTGTTTTGGACTATTTGGTTATATAAAACAAATAATTTCAAGATGTTACCTTGTCTGTGGGAAATTGTTGTGGGCCTTTGTCTTACATTTTATGTCATGAATTCAGAAATCTAATTACAGTCACAGTTTAGATGAATTTAGGGTATTGCAGATATCTGTAATATTTATTTTAATTGCAAATTTCCAAATTGTTGAAGCTCAAACTGATATGAAACCATGAAGTGGTTAGGCCTTTATTGGCTGCACTGTGGTTGACGTTATGTGCCACATCCACTGAATAGCATAGACCCCCCTGTAATTTATTTAATTGTCCAGATGACTGATGATCTGTGAGAATGGCTAAAGTGAAATTACTGGCATCCCCTGGTAATACTAATTCTGCCCAGATACGGCTGTTACAGTGCATGTCGGACACAGATTGTCTCAAACTACTGTAAAGCTGTCACTATTATCAGAGAGCATTAGTCATTAGACAACACAAAGCACAGTATTAAATGAAATATTTCACTTCCAGTAGATAACAGAAGGTTTTTTATGTTCCTTTTGATATGTAGTGTTAACACTACATGGTAGGCTATATCGATATGGCTATAAAGTTCAATTAGTATTAAATGGGTTTTTTTCTTTTTTCTTTTCTTTTTAAATCTGTGCTCAGAAGTAAAAGCTGGTCCAGTATTCAATTTTGCAGTGTGATATGGAAACCATGCCACCAGTGCACATAAAATGAACTGAAAATGGACTTCACAGTGAAGTAGGAGACATCTTGTGTCCGACTGGAAAACTGGGGAACTGAAGAGTGAGGTCATAACTCTGTGTCTGATTGTATGGGTTGTTTTGTGCAACAGTGTCACAAATCCATTTAAACCATTGTCAATATAAAAATATTGATTAGTGCAGCTTTAAGTTTCAATATGCGGTCTGATCCAGTGACATTTTTTCAGATGCTGCCTCATCTCTCACCCTTGCCGTTTTTCTTGGTTATTTGCCAATTACTTTACCACAAAAACTGTGTTTTATGATCGGATCGGATGCATGTTAATACCAGGTCTAAACAGGGCTTTTTTCTGCCTCCGCAGCAACTCCTCCGACAATATACAGTTAAAATCTTAATTTGTTCACATGTGTCTTTGCTAACCAATTAAATATTGAAAAGCAGTGAGACATGTTTTCCATCTGCAGTGTAGCAGCTGTTTCAGAATATGTTATGGTGTTGTAACAGTTAAAGTATTAGATGGTCTAGCAGCAGTAAAGCAGGAACAGATGCCCTGTTTTGAGGCTTTGCCCTACAAACTCTACCTACTGATAAAATCCCCATTTGACTCCCAGTGAACTCATCCTGCCTTCAAATCATGGCACCTCTTGAAATCGCTCTGACAGAGCTATAACCTTTGAGAGCTTTCAGCCCACCGAGAGCTTTTGTATTTATACACAGCAGGACAAAAATAGAGGTTTTCTGCAATACTGGTGGCTTAATGCTGACAGCTTTTAGACGTTTTTTTTTCAAAGTGATATCTACTTGTGCCACACAGGTTCTGCAGTTTGTCTGTACAGCACATTGGCTCATAGAGTGCAGTTTTCCACATACAGTAACTGGATCAGTTGTGGTTTCTCAGACATGTGTTGTCTGCCCAGATAAGGCCATGTAAGTGATCTTATTATCTAGTTGGTAAATTGGATTGAGAGTGATAAGCCAGAGGGTCTCATTATTGTACATTATCTAAATGCAGATATCAGCTGTGAGAACTCTGCTAATTGCAGCTGCAAAATGGATTTAGACACTTCACTGTGTCTATACAGTATGTAAATGTTTTGGTTTGATTGAGGTTTGAGGAACTATAGCCCCCCCAGGGCTGATTCGGGACTCCAAATAAATGAAAGGGCAATTTCATGTCAGATTAAACCAGGCTAATATAAATTATTGGTGTCAATTAATTTCCCCAGTTTTAAAATCAAGAAAACCAAGAGCCTATAGACAACATCTCATAAATCAAAGTGAACATCCACAAATAGGATGTTCCACCTTAATTGTACAGCGGAACAGGGAATATTTAACCATAGCAGAAGCTTTGGGGACGGCAGTGTCATTTTGTCAGTCGGCCCACCCACACTGAAATATCTCAACATCTGTTGGATATATAGACATTTATGTCCCCAGTAGGATGATAAAATTGTAATAACTTTGCCGATGCTTTGACTTCACCAAAGTTACTATCACCTAGTGCCATCATCATGGTGAGCCTTCAGTAAACATTCCCATCAGCCTCAGCTGTACTCAAATGTTAACTCAAAATAGCATTTCAGTTTTAACATCTTATACGATAAACATCAGCCTGTTATCATTGCCATTGTGAGCGTCAGCCACCCACAGTCCCAAGCTAAGTCCCTATGGACTATGGAGCTATTACTGCCCCAAAAACTAGTGTTAAGAAGCCTAATATCAACCGTTACCTTTTCCTGGTTCCCCACACACGCTCCCATGGGCATGATTCACATTTATGAATGGAAATTGAACAGATAATGATTTTAATTCATTTATATTTTTCCTACAAGGGTTGTAATTCATATTACAGTCTACTTCCTAGAATGAAAACAGCTTTGTGCTGTTGTTATTCCCAGTGAGTTATGATGCTTTGTCGCATGACAGATAATTGATAAGTCATAAAATATGGAAATTCTTTTAAAATATCCCTTGGCTCATAAATTTTAGGCTTGAAACCCTGCTCATGTTTGTTCTTTCTTTCAGACACAATATCAGTATAACACACTTCAGAAGCCAAATAGTTTAAAATTATTATTTTCTTTTTTTTCCCTTCAATAATTTCATCCCCTCCTTCGCCTTAAGACTCATTACAGCCCCTCACTGATGGTGTCTCCTCCCCTCCCCTCCCCCTCCTCTGCTTCATCTCTCTTGCTTTCTCTTTGTTTCATTTGGACGCCCGTGGAGATGTCAACAGCGGCCATTCATATTTTCCATCACTTGGCTATGATATTGAAAGCTAATGACACAGGCTCTTTATGCTCCTTCTAAGAAATGTCTGAGCAAATCTGGGCTCCCACAGTCCCTCGGGGCAACATTTTGTCGCGGCAGAGAGTGTGGGGCTGCTGGCCTCTGCCTCCCCACACGCTTCCCCCGCTTTGACCTCCTCCTCTTCATAGCATCTGGTTTATACACACACATGGTTTGTCATGGCCTGTGGCCTCCAGCGAGCCCCTGAGCGCCATCCCATACAGCAAGAGGATCTGGCCCCAAATCCCCAGACCCAACCGACAATCCAGTAGGTGGATGGTGGCAGCCTGAAGCCCCCAGGCCCTCGCCTCTTTCCCTCCCTTCTTTTCTTTTTCTACCCCCTGCCTGGCCACACAAAGCTGGGCTTGACTGTACCGCCTAAACACACACAAAAAGCGTTTCTGTCTCGCCATTCATTTGCTCAATGGAGCTTTATCACATGGTGTTAATTGGCTGTAATTAAGATGTCTTGTGGTTTTTTTAAACAGATGCAGTGACAATTTCTGTCAAGATGTATAATGGCAGCCTCTCACTTACTGGCAAGGTTGTCAAATCTGAAGGCCTTAGGGTAGACATTTTAAAATTTGTACAGTAGTTCCTTTTGTGTTGATTTAATGCTCTCAATGAATGTGTCTCTGAAAAAATAAACAATAGCAAAAACAGAAATGATACACGATGCTCGCAGCAGCAAAGCCCATTAGAATGTGGCACATATGCATGACCAGAAATGGCCCTCTTTCATGTTTTATGAACTTAATCTATTCATGTATGATGTATGACTACAAATCATCCTCCTATCGAGTATCATGATTTCTGACAGCTGCGTCCACCTGCTCAATTTCTAACTACAAGTGACAGTCAGGAACCTTGACAGGCATGCAGCCAGGGTCCTGTGAGGCAAGGACATTATAACTGGGAGTGATCAAGCCTGCATGTGTGTGTGTTTTGCAGTGTGTCAGGCACACTGCACCGAATGTCTTCCATTCAGCGTGTCAGCTGCAGTCTCAGTATGTGGCATGGCTCGTCAGCTGTAGGCCCGTGCGGATGACAGCTGTTTCCCTGCCCAGCTCAGGCTCTGTTACGTTCACTCGGAGGCCTTCCCCTTTTAGATAATTAATCTACCACTTACTGTACAAGGTAATTGCCATCCCATGTTGAAATAAGCCCAGGGACAGGGAACTGTGATGATCTTGGCAGAGTGACTGCCCCTGTCATGCCCTGCCTTGTATTCTCAACAGATTCAGGCCTATTAATACTGAACTTCTGGGACTGAACAAAGCAGTGGGCTAGATTGTAACAGCCTGCCTGTCTGTATTCTTATTAAACTTTCAATCCAGGCATCACAAGTGAAATGAGGCCCTTATATTAGGAGAAAGGGCATGACATTGGCTTAAAGATAATAGGAAACCCCTCCAGACAGTATAATTTCCCAAACAATTTCCAGTGCTAAATGTACTTTCCCTTTTTGTGTCCTGGGGTTGTGTGAGGCACTCGATTTCCCCATCTGCTGGCTGTGAAGGGGCATTGCAGCGTGAACACAAAGTATGTCAGCCACTGCTGCACTTCCAGAACAATTGATTGTCTTCTGCCTGGGGGGGGGAGTATAACAACAGCTTGAAAAGAATGAGCCTTTAAGTGAGCACAGTCTTGTGTGCAGCACATGACTTGTGTAGAGAAATGGAGTGACACTACAGTGACATCAGAGAGGGTGACGGGCCGTGGTGTGAGGTCATGGTGTTTACGGCCGTGGTGCCAGGCTGGAGACAGGGAGAGGTGGAGATTGGGAGACAGCAGCCATGTATACTGAGTTATACACAGGCAATGGATGCTGTCTGTGAAAAGATATTATTCAGTGGAGCCCTTTTCCCCCAAAGTAAACATATGGCATACACATACTCCAACACAGCTTATTTGGCTTCCGAGTTGGAGCATTTCAGTGTGAAATTGTCAATGTGAAGTCATCCAGGAGACTAATAACCCCTATGTGATCATTTTGAGATTACTGTGTTGACTAGTTACAGTAATACCTAAAGTTTAAAGCTGCTGTCATAAATATTTCAATAACAACAATGGATCAAATGACTGTGTAATGTAAAGGGGTTGCTCATAGTGTTATTACAGTTTTGACACCTATAGGTATAGAGATATCTACAGAGAATTATCACCTGACTTTGCAGTTCCCCTTAGTTCTATGGAGCATTTTAGCATCTTTCAGCTCATTGTTTTGGTTTAAAGCCCCACATAGTTACTGGTCTGTTTCACTCTCAGCCCCCTCATCAAACTGTTTTCCAAATTCCCCAAAACACTGTTTTTTTTTTTTTAAAAAGAGTTTCAAATAAAAGCTTTACTCTACTTGCCCAATTGTTAGCAAAGTTAGCTGGTGAACATAGTGGTGAATTAGGTGGCAGAAAAGGAGAGTGAATATTGGACTTTGTCAGCTGGCCACAGAGAAGAATAACTTTACTGTTATAGTTCACTGTCACCACTAGCCTGTTTATTAGTCAGAGGTAGTGAGTGGCTAGTAAACACAGTGGAGAATTAAGCTGCTAAAGACCCAGATATTTTCCACAAGAGTTGGTGGAGACCAAAACAGAGCTAAAAGGAGACTGAATATAGGACTTGACTAGTGGACAGAAACACAACTCCAAATGAATGCTAATGTTGCTGCATGTCTACTGGATGTGCAACTGTTAGTTAACATGTTTGTCATATCAATCAAGGTGATAATAGGTGTTGTTCCACTTCCCCCAAGTGGCCAAACAATCAGATAATGAGGGTTTAAATGAGAAGGTATGCATGATAATGATACATACATGTATTATTAGTAAAATATGCTATATGAGAGAGTGATGAGACATGGACACTTGTTAACAGACTCAAGGATCAGATAAACTGCTTATTGTAGACATCTCTCACAGTTAGCCCAGACAGTTAATTCACACTTTCCCCTGGGGTGCCCTCTCTGAGCATAGACTCCCAGAGATTGATTCTAGTTGAGGTCATTACCCCTTCCTACGTCTTCACCCCACCGAAACCCCAGTATAGAGCGTGGAAATCAACAGGGATTATCTGCTGCCTGCAGCCATTTGGCATATGTGTGAATGCAAGTGTGTTTTCACAGGAAGTGTGCGTAGCTCTAGAGACAATCCCTGCATGCCCTTACATCGAAATATAACCACTCTTTGTGTTTGTTTTGGTTGACTGCCCTGCATAGACTGTACTTAAGTTATCTGATGTATTTTGTACTCCTAAAACATTACTTGTAATTAAATGTTAATTGCATATTTCCAAATGAAACTTTTCTTGATCAAAATGATCCTACAAGTGGAATGTTGGCAGATATTTGTACAGATATTTTACAGAAATTCTCTGCTGGCAGATGCATCAAAAACCCTGTATTTATTAACATTATGTGGACCAGAACACGCTGCTCTACTTTACACACGTGGCGATCATGTGGGTGATCAACAGCGGCTTGTGTCCACCATATGTTTGGCTGTCTCGCCCGTTGTCGCTCCAGGCAGCTGTGGCTTTGCGCATCTGTCCGTGTTTATCATGGTTAGCTGGTTACGGTGAATCTATACCTTGCGAATGGGTCTCTGATGATGAATCCTGCCCTCTAGAAACAGATCCATCCAGTTTATGCAGTGGTGGATTACAGCATCAATAGTATGTAATCCTGTTAGGACATTTTTATGCCCCAAAAAGGCTTTAACTGACAGGACAGGAATTAAATTGTTTCTTTACAATGGTATAGTAACAGCACGTTTGCTGTGTCAGTATTATTTGTGGTTAAACGCTGTACTATTATTCTCATGTTTATTTGAATTTCTGCTAGACAGCCAGACAGCCTCCAGTATATGTAAAGAAGCGTAGAATATCAATGTACCAGGCTATTCACTGCCAACAACCACAGTCAGCTTCAATATAGTTAAAGGAATCATTTGACATTTTGGAAAATACAGGCTATGTGCACGTTTCCTTGCAGAGAATTGGATGAAGATTGATATTACACTCACGTCCATACAGTAACAATGAATCTACAGCCAGCAGTACGTTAGATTAGCTTAGCATAAATAGGGAAACAGCTAGCTTGGCTCTGGCTATTGATAACAGATCCACCTTTAGAATTGGTTACCCCCAACTAATTTTAGAATTGGTTCTGCAAGATTTGTTGTCCTTTAACGCACAGTTTGAGGAGGGGCCACGACGCCTGATTAATTGCATGATCAACGATCAAATTCCCACATGGCTGCTGTCAATAGATCTGACATAAATTGTAGTGAGCTTGTTTTAATATTATTAGAGTAGTATTTTACATATTGTGGTTATAACTGTAGTCTCGAGACTGCTGTTATAAGACTGATCTTTACTGCAGAACAGACAGATCAAAGTCTCAATCTTTCAGCCATCTATTGCTCCATATTTCTCTTTTTTCCTTGTACTTTCTGTTTTGTCAACACTGTTAAGGATGCGGTTGTCTTGTTTGAATAAACCTTGTTGGAATTGTCAAAGAGAAAAAAAAGCTCTGTGTTTACATTCAGTGCCAATGAAAATCTATCTTTGTGTCAAGTTCACAGACAAGCTAATGTTAAAGTTTTATTCACATAACATTTAGTCATGCTTGCTGACTTCCTTCCCCCTTTTTTAAAAAAAATTTCCTTTTTTTTTCCCCTTTCCTCGGGGGTATAAAAAAAAAAGGGGGGGGAAGATATGATGCCATTAATAGGCAACCAAAAGAAACAGCCATAACAATCTGAGCACCTTGGTGGTCATAATGTTCTGCAGCCCCATACCAACAAACTGTGATGCACTTTGTTCTGACACCTTTCTATTAGAACCAGCATTAACTTTTTCATCAGTGTGAGCTACAGTAGCTTGCCGTTTATAGCCTAATTTTAGTTCTTCTTAATCGATTGATGCGATCCCAACAACAAACGCAAATTCAATTCTGCACAACCTTGCAATTTTGTCCAACCACTGCAACTTTTCTGCAAATGTGACCAATCATTATTGTTTCCTGTGAGTTTCACTAATCATAGCAGTCTCACTGAGCCATACGTCCCCAAACTACTAAAATTTTCATTTTCTCACACAATTTCTGTGCAAAAGAAAAGCTTAAAACAACACAAAGAAAAGCTGCCGTGAAATCAGGCTTTTTGGGGGATTGTTGCACCCCCAACAGCAGAATGCTGGAGGGATTGGATATGCTATGTTAATGTTATTGTTAGTGTGCTATGTTAACTAGTGAGCTTTAAAGGTGATGGTAGGGGAGATTTTTACCTCTAGACAGAGCCTGGCTGGTTCCACCTGTTTCCACTCTAACTGACTCTTGGCTCCGTATTTAATGTATCGACATGAGAGTGGTATCAATCTTATCTAACTCTTGGCAAGATAGCACAAAAGGCTATTGCACAAAGTGAACTATTTCTTTGAGAGTACAGTACAGTATATGGATCTGTTTGTGCCTGGATGAAGATTAATTCATATTCTTCTTTGAGAATTGCTCATGCTCCCTTTTTTCATAAAACCCAATGTCACAGCTGCTTCTAGTGCTCAGTATAGCCAGGTCACTGCCTGCATAGGCGTGGTAATGGTTATGTTCATTTTCAACATGTATGCTCTGCAGCAGATTAATGCTTACATGCACCACTAAGATTTTGTTTATTGTTTATTTGTATAGCATAATGTGACTGAGCACATAGGGAAAAATCTGTAACTGGGAAACTGTTTGCCACTGTCTGAGCAGCTCCACTGCCTCCTCAGTAATAGTTGATGAGGCAGAAAACATCACTTATTTACTTTCCTTGCCATGTTTTTGGGAATTATTGATACAAATTTCAGTAACAGTTCTGCTTCTTAGTCTACACCATTCTCTGTGCTATTACTGCAGATATAGAGGTTACAGTGTGCCTGCTCTGAGACAATTACGGTCATCATGTTCAATGAAACAGCACATGTTGACTGTGGATACTTAAGCGTTCGTGGAAACTGAGGTCACGTAAACAAACGGCAGGATATTGTTTCCAGATTAACTGCAACACGTCTCCGCTGAGAGCTGTTCCACATCTTCTTTTTCTTCTGTGTTGCTTTTCTTAGTATTGTCTGACTTATCTGAGTCAGGTGTACAGCCTGTGTGCAACATTTGCTTATTAATTGCAGCTCTATACAAAGGAACATGTCTGGTTGTGACTCACAAGCGCTTCTACATTTTCACATAAAAGCCTTTCTAAATGTTTTTTCCCCACAGTTTCACTTTTAGTTTTTGCGCTGTCAGTTCTGCCATCCCTGCTGATCCACACAGGACCAATTATTTTTAGTGTTCCTGCAGAACATAATGGGTGGAGATGTCTGGTCTCGCCAGGAAATAGCTTCCACATCCCAGACAAAGTGACCATTCCCACACCCGTTTTCAGACAATGAAACTGAAATAAGGGCTGAAATAAAACAATGAAATAAAAGATGAAGTCATCAGCAAAACTGAAAAGGAACATATTTTGGTGCAATTTAACTTTGTAATCTTTATTTTACAGAAGAGAAAAATCACAGCCTGGACCAGCAAAACAAAACCTTTTCACCATTATTTTACTGTGAGTCAGTGAGGAAAGTTTTTATGACTTTAAAGGTTGAGTGGCCCGCCGGAGTTTGTTTCCATGTACATTGTGTTTGTATACAAGTGTGTTTATGTAGAGGGGAGATGGAGTCTCTGCAGCAGGGGCCTCATGGTTCTGTCCTGCCCTCCCCTGCACTCTATGAGGCAGTGTTTTGGACCGGGGCCCAGGACCAAGCCTGAGGCACGCTGCTCCGCTCCAGCCTCTCCAGAGCGCCGACTCTCACTAACATTACATCAGCTGGGGAGACACAGTAGACTTTGTGTGTGTGTGTGTGTGTGTGTGTGTGTGCGGGAGTGTAGATGCTCCTTTCAGCTTGTTGCTCTGAAGCAAAACAAAGTGGCCTGCAGATCCATCTTTTATCCTGGTTCTGGGAGGTGGCTGTGAGGTTTCATCAGTAGAGGCAGGAACTGGCTGTCAGGGAGAAAAGGCAGCTAACCATGGCTGTGCGCATCATTCGTGGAATGGAAGACCTGGTGGCTTCGGGCAGCCAGATCGTCTGGAGCCTGGCACATCAGACCTTGAGGAGGTGGTACAATCGTGGGCTGATGCCATGCAGACGCTTCCTAGAAGCCTGGTTCAGGATTGGAAAATGCTACCAGGTATGACAGCTCCTTAAGGTATGGCAGCATAAATGGAAAAGGAAAGAAGAGTTTGAATATAGCAGGTTTTATTGATTGCTTTATTGACAGCATATGTAAATGGTTACTGTGCCAGTGCCAGATGGATTTCTTTCATTAGCCATTGGATTTTTACGGGTTATATTACCTATTTACTCCCTTCAACTTTCCCTCCGAGTGAAGTGAGTCAGTAGTTTTTCTCATCTGGCTCATTAGTGTATGCACATGTTTATTTGTGTGAGTGTGAGGAAGCACACAGGCTGCCTCTTGGAGAGTCACAAAGCCTGTTTTTAACAAGGGTCTCTCCCTCCCAGTGCATATGGCAGTCATTAGAAAGCAGCATGACCAGCCGTTTGATCTCACTGTCTGGCTGAAGAGGAGAACTTTCAAAGTTGTCTTTGAAATGCATTGTTGCCGGAACACCTGAACACAGTGTGTGGTTAACACATCTTACCTGCATGTCCTCTGTGTAAACTTGAAGAGTGTTCAGGTTCTTCTTTTTTGCATTTTCCTGGCATATTTGTGGAAAGGTTTTTTATTTGTATTAGATGGCTTTTGGGACTTTTATGTTAAAGACTATTTTTCCATAACAGATACTAATTCATAATAATAGTAGTAATAGTAGTAGTAATAATAGTAATAATAAACTTAAACTTAAACTATTTTTAGCTTTCATACAAGAAATGCAACTCAAGGGCTTTATAGTAAAGAAATTACATTTACGAGAATAGACATCATCATCATCTTGATAATACTAGTTGCTAGTTACTAGTTCCTCAGTTCTTGAAACAAGGTATAAAGGTGACACGAAATTACACTATTCCGAGAAGTTCTCTCAGTTAGGCAGTACCCTTTAAAAGCACATACACCTGATACTCATCAGTGTATGTCATCTGAGGATCTTGCCTTCTCTTTAAAAGAGTTCTCAGAAGTGACGCAAGTATCAGATCTGCTTACCTTTTAAACCACATACCGGAATATTGTTTTTTTTCCACTTCAGAATCACATATGCAGTATTGGAAGTATTCAGAACATTTACTGAAAAAACCCTATTACAAGTGAAATTCCTAATTTCACTCATCAAAAAGTACAGAGGTAACAACACAGTATGCTCAAAGAATCAAAAGTAATAGTACTCGTTATGCAGAATGGCCCCTGTCTGTTTTATATTATTATCTTACCGGATCATTATTATAAATGCATTAACATGTAAGCACTACATTCATGTTGTAGTTGGTTGAGGTGGAGCTACTTTTAACTATAACAATGCGTAATATTTTATAAACCAATCATATGTTTCATTTGTTAAATCCTAATCAGAAAAGTAACTTGTGAAAGCTGTTAAATAAATGTTGTAAAAAGTATAACATTTCCTTCTGAAATGCAGCAGAGAAGAAGTATGAAGGAGCATGAAATGGAAATACACAAGTAAAGTGTACAGCATTTGAGTAAATGTAATTAGTTACTTTCTACCACTGCGGATACAAGTATTTCCCACTCAGCTTGTGGTTACTTATGGTCAACGGGTGAAGCGTTGGGTTGTAGATGTGGTTAGAGCTGCAGGGTGGGCCCAGCTCGGGCTGAGTAGGTCAGTGTTGCTGGGGGTCATGTGAAGAGAGCACCATCAGGGGCCCTCTGCCCATAATGACAGGGCTTCAGGGGGATGACCTGTCTGACACAGTCATGACCTTTCTTTTCATCATTGGAGACCTCGCTCCGAAGCTCAGGTCCTCTGTTCAGCACTGGCAGCTTTTCCAGTGCTACTTTGTTCATGCAATAGTATATTCTATAGTATCTCCATATCAAATACACTACATCTTCAAAGGGGGTGAATTCGTTTAAGGTTTTATGAATTCTTTTAAAAGTGGTTGAGCATTAGGATTTGGAGAAAAGACAAAAAAGAAGAGATTTGGAGTAACATTCATCTTGAAGGTGAATCTAAAATCCAATAGCTGGCTATGAGCTTAAAATCAGACCGCTAAAGCCCTTTGTCTGTTTCTCCATGTTTTGATGTCACTGCCTTGCAACAATGCAGCATTGATAGATGGGCTCTTGAGAGGATTGTGCCCTGGACAGCCACAACAATTAATGAAAGGGTTACTATAGTGATTAATCCTAGATTAATCTATGGAACGTTGTAATTAACAGCCACAATTGTTTTCCCTATCAAGACACATCAAATAAGGTTGTGGTTTTCATTGAGGTAAGCTTCAGTACTTTATTTTTCCTAGATTCTTGCCTCTTCTGGACCACTGAGATATGGAGCTTAAATAAAGGTCCTGCTGTGCAGCTCATATCAGACAGTAGTAGGAGTGGGTATGGTGTTGAAATCCGAAGTTAGTATAATAGTAAGTTACCGTGACTGCAAATGAAACCCTTTTGTTGACAAGTACAGCTTTAGCCACTGCACCGTGAATCTCACTGAGGTTTAGGGCGTTGAAAAACAACAAAGTGGAAAAGTAGACTTTATAGTATAAAAGTGAAATGACAGCTCTGTTGTGGTGCAAAGAACAATATGTCCTGGCGGACTGAAGTTTCACACCACGCCAGAAAGTGCCTTCCCGCCCTGTGGCCACGCTAACATGACCCTGACTTTCCACCGCAGAGGCCAAGCAGTTGGATGCCACATGTTTTTCACTGAGGTCACAGAAATAAAAGACACCCAGGACACATTCCTGGGCAGCAAACAGCATCCAGTCAACAGGAACACACAGTTTTGGCATTTAGGCGTCACTGAGCTCAAACCGTAGTAAAATACTGCTCTTTCTGACTCTACATTGATTTCCCAACCAATAAAAGTACATTTTTATTGCATTAAAGCCACAATGTATAGAATTTCAATGAGATAATATAGCGTCTTTCACATTACATCTTTTTATGAGATAAGGGATATTATTTTGTTAGTAAATAAAACAGGGTACTGGCCTGCACTGCTGTTTGCCACTGTCTCATTTCTCATCCTGCCACTTGGGGCACCAAAGTCAGGGACTTAAAAATACATATAGTAGCTTTAATTATGTGGATTTACTCTGTTGTGCTCAATCAGACCTCGCCTTTACCCACTTGAGTTGGTGGTGTGGTATTCAATAAAGGATTTGGTAAATGACCTCAAGCTTTTTATACTGAGACTATGTAACCTCTGAAAGAAGAAATAATACAAATTAAATGTTGACTTGCCCAGTTCAATACACTCAGCCTTACTTGATTTGGTGTGACCAGTATAACTTATGGTGGCTAATATTAGCAAACTTCAGATACAGTAGATATTGCTGTGTACATGTTATTTGTTGGAGGCTTGTGATAGCTTTATAATAACCCAGCAGTAGGTAATTTTTATAAAACTAACTTTTTGTCATATTAGCTAAAATAATAATGATAATCTGTGAAAAAAACAGGTTCCTCTGGCTTCTTCTTGTGTAGTTACTTTTATTAAAGTTACCTACTGCAGCACAGACATGAGAGTGGTATCAATCTTCTCATCTACCTCTAGGTGAGAAAGCAATATAGAACATTTCTCAAATGTTGAACGATTTCTTCAACATGAGAATGTTTAGTTTGGTACTTAATATAACCTCACCTACAAAAGGACTGATTAAATATAGGTGGCAAAGTGGGTTTTTCTGCACTGAACAACTCTTGTGTCGACACTTGCATAAGGCACGAACTGTGCGAGCACATAGAAATAAATAAAATAATGCCACAGTCCATAATGCTACATCAATTCCTACATTATTTAGGATGATGACTACTGGAATATTAAGATTACACCAACAGAGATTACACTTTATATGTACACCATATCATCAGAATTTGTACTGAGGAATTAAGAAATGTTTTGAAATATCAGAATATGAGGCTGAATGTCGGCAGCTGCTTAACCCACTGGAATATGGCTTGGCTAATATTCATCACCAAACAATAACATTTCTACCTTGCCCTGCACTGAAAGGCACTTCTTTGCTGACTGCAACATAATGAATCTTACAGCCATTCATCTTAGACAATACAGCGGGAATTCAATTAAAGTATGCACCAGGACTTCATTGTCTTTTGGTTTCGTTTCGGCAGAGGGAAACGTGGGCTGTTGACATTTCAGGGAATTTTCATTAGACCAGTGTTGTTGCAGAGGAAGGACATGTGAGGGGATAAAGACAATAGCGTGTGTGAATTCTTACTAGCAAAAGAAACTTAGACTCTTTGTTTATGACTTACGGTGCACTTATAAAGAGCTGATTTATGCCTGTAATTTCTCTGTGGGACTTTTTTAAACAAATAATTCTGATGATCTTGCAGTGACTTTGATGTTTTGGAGCATGGGTCCCATATGAACAATTGCCCAGTAGCTCCTCTTACCTATTCATTCAACACAAAGACAAACATGACACTGCGGTGAGTCACTGTTCAACGAGAGAAAGAGAAGCAGCCATTTTATCCCCGGGCTGAAATAATGGAAGCACAGCTTTGAGTAGAGAGGCACAGGTGGAGGTGGAGTGCTGTGCTGCCTTGCAGGAGTGGTCATGTCTCATGTTATCTGTCTTCCTGCAGATGACCGAGGGCCGTCTGTGCCAGGTTCACCTCCTGGATGGCAGGAAGCTGGAGCTGCTGGTTCAGGTAGTCGACACTTTCTGCTGGCCTTATTAGGCACAAACTACACTGCATACCCTAAAGATTATGCTGATGCACTGAAATTGTGTAGGATTTAATGATGATTCATTATTGTAAGTTAGTCTTAATTTTACTCCTATGTTGCTTTTATTTCTTGCCAAAGTGATCTAATCTGTTTCATTTGTCAGTTTTTCAGTGAAATGTTTTATGAATGTCACATGTATTATTTTATTGGGTAGCACGATCCTGTTGAGTTAGCATACAAATGATCTCAACTGAACTCCTGTTTTTTTAATCTAAACCTTCCAGCCTAAGCTGTTGTCCCGTGAGCTGTTAGATCTGGTGGCCTCACATTTTAACCTGAAGGAGAAAGAATACTTTGGATTGTCCTTCATAGATGACACGTAAGTACATTTCCTAACATAACAGACAAAAAGTGCAGTGCTCTGGTAGTGTCTTGTCTGTTTTTGTGTTTAATTTTACTTTAATTAAAGGGATTGGTTGATTTAGAACCAATCCTTGTTTACAGAAGCCTTTAGAGAGGGGGGAGAAAGAAGAGAGAAAAATTACAATCGCAGTGTTCCAACATATGATTTATTCTTTTATCCCCGGCTCAGTGGCCAGAATAACTGGCTCCAGCTGGATCGTAAAGTCCTTGATCATGACTTCTCCAAGACTTCAGGGCCTTTGGAGCTCAAGTTCCTTGTGAGGTGAGTGCTCTTGCTGAAATTCATGGGATACTTTTGTGCCTTATCAGATACTAACCATTGAAAATCTCAGTGTTGTACATTAGATTGAGTTGTGTATATTAGAGACTTTATTTGAAGTAAGTTGGTGTATTGAGACCTTCGTGGCCTCCAAGGCTTCTCTTGACCAGCAGGTGGCAGTGATGGAACACAGCCTGAGTCTTGCTGTGTGACTGCCAAATTAGAGTAGGCTATATTGAACATTATGAAGTTTGTGAATAATGTTGAGGCACAGGCAAAATGCACTGACAGTCTATTTCAAGTTAATCTTGCTGACCCCAAAAAAAAACTCTTCACAGGTTTTATATTGAGAAGATCACCTTCCTGAAAGACAACACAACAGTGGAGCTGTTCTTCCTGAACGCTAAATCTTTAGTGTTTAATGTAAGTGTTTTTAAGCATTTATTTTCTAAAAACCTGTCTCATAACTATATTTATTTTTGTATCCTAGAAATTTGGCATGTATCTTTGTCCTAGATCATTGCACACAATAATTGATTGCTTTTTGAGGTGATGGTCAATGCCTAATCCAATTATTGATCTACCATCATTCTAAATGGTAACAGACTCTTAAGAAACAGATTTCATTCAGCTCGGGATTGATGGTCAGATCATTATAATGTTGGACATATATTGTTCATACTATGAGCATAATGATAGGCTATAAACAAGACTAAAGCAACATTTTAAATGTCCGTTGTTTTAGTAAATAGCATAAGAATACTATAAGGCTACATTTCTTTATTTTCATGATTTCATACTCTGTCCTTTTATCTCTATACTGAATTTTTGTTATAATATTTGACCGACAGCATGCTATTTATGCAACATTACACTTTTGAAATTCTCTAGATCTCACACTGCTGCTTTCAATGCTGCTTTCAAGAGTTTTTGGGCTTGAGCGTGATGAGTTCATTATTATTATATATAGCGTGAAAAAGTTCAACTAACTCCAATAATTCGTATGAGAGTTGTACCAGGACCAGTGATTCCAAATGTTTCCCATAAACAATTTGATAACTTGGGTCACATTGAGAGGAAGTTGCTTTACACGGAGTTTTTGAACCGTCCCAACCGTAGGGGGAGCATGTGAATGCAGCATGTGACCAAACGTTGCAGTGCAGTTTTTTTTTTCGCGGGGAGAGCAGACTGGTCACCATGGGAGACGGAGACTGTTGAACCTGCTTTTGGACCGTACCACTTTGCACAGGGGACTGTAGCTTCAGACCGGACATTCAACTATGCTTTCTATGTACAAGTGTGCGTTTTGTTGGCTAAAGAAAACGTCACGATAACTCAAGTGCTGATAAACAGAATTAAATACACTTCACGGACAGTTTCAAGCACCGAAAAGCCTCTGCGGCAGTGGTTCAGTCGGTAACGGTGGGACCGAGGTACGGGACGGGAAGATTTTCTCTCAAGTCAAGTGTGTCGGACAGGCTGCACTTTGTTGTGCGTGTGTGTTTTTTAAAAACCCTGCCGTTTTTTTTTGTTTACACCAGGAGACCATCGAAGTGGAGAGTGGAAATGTTTTCAAATTAGCCGCATTCGCATTGCAGGTAAGAGTTTGTCGCAGGCTTTCTACACTGAAATTTTGTCACTCACCCCTAAATGTAAATGAAGACGCTCGGGGCACGCAACATTTGAAAACAGTTGTCCCTTGAGTTTGCTTTACACGGAGCTATTGTTAAAGAAACCGACCCTTTTATATCGGTGTTGCGATCTAAATTGAGTCTGTGTTTGCCCGATTTATTAGAGAAATTAAAATGCAGTCAAATTAAATGTGCTGATGGTCAATCGTGTAACGTTACCTTTGTACAGCTTGTGCAGGTAGCTAACATTAGCATAGTAGGCAACTTTTAGCAAGTATTGCATTTTCTTATAATGCTTTTAGTAACTGCATTATTTTCCCTTTTTAGGAGGCCAAAGGAGATTACGCCAGGTAAGACGTTATACAAATTAAAACATAAAAGCCAGAAATTAGATAAATACAAAAGGATTTTCGTTGACTTTTCATTTAAAACATGTTTTGAGTGAGCAATACAGGATAGATAAGCTGGGGTGGGAAGGAGTAGGACATTAAGTAAGTTAGTTAAGTAGCCACATCTACATCTACAAATGCAATGTTTTGGGCTTTTTAAAAAAAAAAAAGTTAAATGTACTAAAATCTGTACAATTTGTTGCTAATGTTTGTTGTATACACGGACATCCATAAACCATTTAGTGTCTGCAGTACAATCCAAACTCAGTTTATGAAGTGTATGTGTACTCTTGCAAGGACGCAGGACTTGGTTTGTTGTGTTGTTTGATCAGTGCAAAGTGTGTAATGATGGCTGTGTCAGTTAATGTTCAACTTGACTCCCTCAGATTTTATTTCATGCAGAACTTCCCATAGTTAATAATTACCTTGATTTTGTTCTTGTGACATTGAACTGGACCCCTGCTGGCTGGCTGGCTGCCATCCACATGGTCCAAATGTTGCCTTTAAAATCAGAACACTGGTGTTATTTGGCTGCATGTTCTGACTGCATCACATCACAGACACTGCTTATGTGACACAGTACAAATACACGGACTTTCTGTACACAATTTGGTTGATGACACTGGTGGGAGGCTCTGTACAAAACCACCGTAATCAATTCACTGGTGGAGATAATGTTTTCATAGTGGGCCGTGCTCTCAGAGGCTTGACCTGCTGATAAGGTGTGTTGTTTTTTTTGCCAGCCATAGGAGTGAAGGGCATTTGCTGCGATTAGTAAACACCGCTCTGTCTGAGTAAGTGACTGAGCAGTTTGAAGCAGCCCAACCTGTGTTTCCCAGTGTTTTGCCTCTAAAGGCCTCCCTGTTCATTATGTGAATACAAAGATTTGTGCTCTGTAAGGAGTTATTTGTGTGTCTGGTTTGAATGGGCCTTACATGCAATGCTGAAAATGCAGTTTGACCCCTTGTCAAACCATTGCCTTTGTTCTCTTGCAAAAAAAGACAGAAAAACTTGGCTGCATCTGCTTGTGCTCATTAACCTCCCCCATTAGTTCCAGGCGTAATTGACCTGATAAATGTTAATTATTATTTATTGGCGCTTTAGTACAGACTTATGGCTCAGTGTTTTGATTTGAAACTACTTCACCCTGGAGTGTATAGTGCAGTCTGAACTTTCAGTTCATGTGGGTGTAGGGATGGGCCGTACTTTGTCCTGACTCTGAAAGCACAATAAAAGACAACCTGCCAACAAATCTGGTATCAGAGAGGATGGGAGTCTGTCCAAATCGAGCTTTCTTTTTCTTTATTTTTGCTGACACTACTTTTCCCCTGCTCGTTCTGATTATGGTTTCTAAATAGTTGGCTGTAAGGCACTTGGAGCATTTGTTTTGTGTCATTTGACAGCAATTTTAATATTTCCTTCTTTAGAGAAATGTGTAGAAATCTGCAAAAGAAAGTTGTTTTTCTAAAACTTCTGTTACTGGAACATTGGGGCAGTATTTCTCATTCCTGTGCCTGCAGTGTCCTTTATTTCTGCCTCTTTTAGAGAACAGGCCCGGTAAATCCCCCCATAAAGTATATAATATAAATGTGTCTCTTCTACACTGTACCAGCAAAGGGCCCTGGAGCTGTGAGATTAGCTGTGGAGGAGTTAAGGAGACCTCCTCCTCCTACAGCTAACTGCCTTAAGAGGGATGAGCCAGACCCACTGTCCAATAGTAGACAAGTTGGCGTCAGTAGGACTCACTGTAGTCATGTTATTGCGGCGGTGTGGGCCAAACCCCCGCTGTGCATTGAATTAATGCACCCTCAGGTTTCCCATTGTACATGTATCAGAGTTACCTCTGCAATGTCAGTATTGCATTTGCGTCTTCTTACTCTATTGATTAGTATTGCGACTGCTCTCACCACCTGCAGGTATAATCCATAGTTGAATGCAACAAATTACCCCTTCTCTGGGGATTGATGAAAGTGATTTTGTAAAACATAGGAAATCACAGAAAGTCTTTAGTTATGACTAACGGTTTTATGAGCGACTGACCTGGGATTTTTCTCTTACAGTTGTAATGCAAAAGCGAGCTACAGACATTGTCTGTGCCACTGTAGATTAACTGCCAGTAATTTGAAATCAACTTTGATTAACACAGTGTCAGTTGTGTTTCTTATTGTACCCGCATGAACCAGTACAACCAGACAGTGTTAGTCGTCAGTTCTATTTGCAGGTGTAGCCTGTAGTTAGTGGTTCATTCACAGCAACAGGCGTTCTCATTGTGCTCCCTCCACAGTCACCACGTCTCAGCCCTGTGGAACAGCTGACACATGAGTATTATCTCTCCCACACTGGGTAGGCTGCACCGGGCAAGGCTGGGCTTTGCCTGGTGTAGGAATTGCCCCCACGCTGCAGGCTGCGGGGAGATAACAGACATAGTAATGAATTCCAGATTGCTGACAGAGCAGAGCGGCTGCAAAGTAGATCACCCCGACAACGCCAGGCCCCAGCTCCCCATAAAATGTATGCCATCAAACACGCAGTGAAGTGCCGTGGCAGCAAAACCCAGTCAACCTAGGAGAGGTAGCTATAGGGAAGAGTGATTCAAGTGCCTCTGCCCTTGCAGTGGCTCCCCCTTGTTTTTTTTGTTTAGTAAGCTGGTTCACATAACTGGATGATTATGCTTCTGTCCTACCATGTCAGCGGCTGTTAAATTCCATTATTCTTAAAAGAAGACTTAAATTGATGTTCATAAAAGTCAACTTAAGGTCAAATGGCCATTGGCCTGAATCATCCAATACTTAATTTGCTATGTTGAGTTTAATTTTAGAGCTGGTACAATACTCGAGGATGTTCTAATAGTTTATCTTAAGTATGGTTTGACCTACACATTTTAGTTCTGTCTCAGAGTCAGTGGACTGTTTTGTAGCAGCACCGGGGCTCGTACAATACTTTTCAGCACAGGGAGAGGCTGCCAAGTGCTTGTGAATGGCTTTTGTTTGGGTCTCCAGTGGACTGGCCCGCCAAGCCAGAGCCCTTTTTGTCCAGCAGAAACTGTAGACCCAGTACTCCCTCCTACACGATGTTGGAGTGACTCATAGTTGGCTATCATAGACCTTGACAGTGACAAACACCACAGTTTGTCTGTATAGATAACATGACCGCTTTCTGTGTTTGTTACTGAAGTTGAAGCCTCTACTTAACATTTTTGGCAGAGTTTGTAGGTGACACCAACTGTACCTGTTGCATCTGTCATGTTGTGATCATTGGGTAATCTGTGAGGGCGAATCAGTATAAAGTTGTGTACCCACAGTTCACAGAATAACTGCGAAGTGCATTCGTGTTGAGAACCTTCATGAAATGGCTTTGATATTTTTGAAAAGATTTCTTGCCAAGCCCCTTAAAAGGCTCCCCATGACTTAAAGGCCCTGTGTGTGCTTTTATAAATGAAGTCTGGCAAGACATGAGTGAAGCTCAAGTTTAGTCTTGGCAAACAGTACTACTCTTTATAGATAAGAAAGATGAAAACAATATCCTGACACTGCACCTTTTCTAAAGGTTTGCAAACATGAATTATTGCTGTCATGCCTTAAGATAGAAATTCAAACCACACTGTGAAAGCACGAACATGTGGAGAAATGTTCTCTACGCATTTTTAGACTTTGAGTTAAGATTCTTGTGTAAACATCTACCTTTTACTTATGGTCCATATACTGGTCTGGAGGACTCAATTGAGGTCATAACAGGATACTATGTCTAAATGTAGAGATTATCATGTATATGGGAGTGTTTCATCAATCAACAGTGTAATTTTGGTGCTTTGTTGTGTCTCTCCCAGCTCTGAAGCATCAATATGTAACTGGAAAGGACTCTTGATATTGTGAATGAATACAGTAGCTGTTCTTAAAGTTTGTATATGGTTTTCTTTTCAGTGCTGAGACTGCCAGATCGGACCTGAAGCAGCTCCCAGTTCTGCCCACCAAAGTATTAAGGGAGCACCCATCTCTCAATTACTGGTAAGTTGTCTGAGCTGTTGAGGTCTCTGAAAACAAACCACAAAATGCATGCAGGTCAGGGATGGGGGTGGGGGTGGGGGCAGAGTTAGGGGATCAAACACACAGCCCTGTAGGTACTTGTGGTTTAACCAATACCACAGCCCTTTCACCTTAATATACACTAACGATTCAGCTGTCAAATCGCCTCAGTGGCCAGTAACACCTGGTTGTACGAACCAGTAATTTCCCTAGAAGAGCAGTTTTTGTTGGTAAGGTGCCTACAGACCTGCCAGGTACTTGGCAGACAGTTTTGCCACTGATGGGGTGAATAATTAATGCCTGGATTGCGTTAATTACGTTTGCCCATTAGCCCTGAGAGAGCACAAGGAGGTGTTGACGGTCGCTGACTGTCTAAATAGTTTGCCGTCTGTCTCTTCAATCCACACTGCTGTTTTTGCTCCTCTGCTTGCCCCTCCTCCTCTGGCTAAATGGTCATCTGAGGCTGCTGCAGCCTCTGAAGCGGATGCATCATTTTAATATCCAAATTAAAATTATAGTCTTACGGTTGTATGGCTAAGCACATGAATAGGTCTGTATCTTTCTGTCTGTTAAGCCGCAGTGAGTTTGCAGTTTCACTATGCTATTAAAAGGGATGATTACAGTGGGGAAGTAAATGGGATGCATTTGCAGGAGAGGTAGATGAGAGCCATCAGCAGGCCAGTAGGCCAGACTGCATTTTCTGCATGAGCAGGCAGAATGTGTGTCAACGAAAGGGCCCTGCCACAGGCCCTCTGCGGCTGGAATGTGTAACACTTGATGGATTATTCATTAAATGTTTTATCTATCCATTTGCAGTGAGGACAAAGTGATTGAACATTACAAGAAACTGAAGGGGCTGACCAGAGGACAAGCCATTGTGCAGTAAGTTTAAAAAAAACTATAGTATTTTTATGATTCAAATTGATTAGAGTGTGGCAAATGAACTGCCTTTGATGCCACAGTTTTCCAGCACCTACATCAGGCCTTCCTCTTTAACCTCGTGTGTCTGCACTGTGGAAGCTGTTGTTATAAAAGGGGGCTGTCACATGCCAGAATGTGTCATTAATTAGAGGAGGTGCTCTTAGAGTAGGCAGCCAGCCAGCCAGCCTTGGGAGGATGTCCACCCTTCTCTGTGTTTTCCCTGGGACAGTAACTCAGAGGAACCCTGGGCCATTTACACTTGGATGATTTGTGCCCTTGAACTGATCAATGGACTCTGTCACAGCCCTGAAACAAATCGATCAGCTTGCCACTGCAAATGACTGTGGCTTCTCAATGACTGTAGCTTAAATCCCACTTTGTCTGTTCTACAACAGCCTCCTGTTGACAGTGATGAAGTGTAAACGGCGGAATTCCTGTTAACCTGTTCCTCTTTCTCTGAAGGTATCTGGCCCTGGTGGAGTCCCTGCCGACATATGGAGTCCATTATTACCCAGTGAAGGTAACAGTGGTGCCCCAAGTCATACAGAAGCTTAACCTTAGAACAAGCTTCTGTCAACATGCTGTCTTAATTTTATTTTTCTGCATCTAATCTAATACATCAGTCTAACCTTTATTCACTTAATTCCATTATATTTGCATTATGTTTGAATCATGAGGCCTTTTCTTGCCTAGAATCTGCAGCTAAAGTAGCAACATGTCTGTTACTGTAGGAACACACAGGACTTTCTCTGCCTGCTTGGGTGGGATAAAATAATGCAAACCGACTTAGTACTTAAATAATTCAAAAGAGTCGAGTCAGGAATCCAGTAAAACATTGTGGCACATGTTTAGTTTAATATGTTTTAAATGTTTTCTTCAACTTTCCTTGTTTTTCTAGACCAAACCCTATTAAATCAAGGTATCTGGGGAGATCAAACAGTGACGTTAAAATGACTCAGTCAGTCTTGCAGTGATTTGAAGGCCTTTTAATGTATTTGATCTCTTCTTGTGTTGCTATTGCTGTGAGCCTAATGGGGTAATTGCTTTGGTAACAGGCCTCTTTTTTATTTTTTTCAAACTCCCACCAATAAAGCTACCTCTAATGAGTGGTGTCGTGTGTGTGTGTGTTTGTGCTTTCACGCAGGACAAGCAAGAAATACCGTGGTGGCTGGGAGTCAGCTACAAAGGCATTGGCCAGTACGATTTGCAAGATAAACTGAAACCAAGAAAGGTAGGTTGACTTCTTCTCACAGCTGTTCTGTTTGCCCCAACTGTATTTCATCTGAAATGTTATTTCTTCAAAGAAAAACGCCACCACTTGTGAGTTTTTCGTTAACCACATCAAGAATCTAAGGATACAGAATTTCATATGTTGTACACATTGTTAAGCCCCCTGGGACTAACTTGGGGTGAGGGCCTTTGTATAAATAAACTTAAAAATCTTGAAAGTGAAATTTAAGGCTATTTAAAGTAAAACAAGTATTTTCAAAGTATCTTGTGGAAGTATGTACTATTGAGCACTATACTTTGCTAATACTTTGCTAGTTGAAAACATGGCTTTCATCACCGTGCCTCTTGTTTGCTGGTTAATGATCCATCCACACTGTAAATAGGCGTAATTAAGACCCTGGTTCCCATGCCAGTCAGGAGAAAGAGGAAGACCGAAGGGGTAAAATATTTTTGGGTATCAGTATGTGCCGTGTAAGGTCAAGGCTGTAGGCGTAAGAGCAAATACAGTGCAGTACTTGCAAGAGTGGAATTAATTGTCATCAGTTTTATAAAACAGCTCGACTTGCAGAGTGTAAAGGGAAGAATGCACAAAATACCTACACTCTGAAAATAGCGTAGCATTGTCCCTTGGTTTATTATGAAAGCCTGACATTGGAGCAGTGTACTATACAGGCAAATTAAAATACCCTTTCACTGTCAGTTGTAATTGAAAAAGTATTTACATATTAAGTGTTAATGCTGTCCACTTTATGTACTTCACTTTTACCTTAATTTAGGAAATGATAAACATTTATTTCTTAAATTATCAGACCCAACTTTTTTTGCTTTTTGGTGGATATTAAGCTACTGATCTGATCTGTAGAGGGCCCATCATGTGCCTGTTGTGGTGCATGTGAAAAAAGTACAAAAATGTACCGCTCCTGTTGTTGAGTTGCTGTTGATGTTGAATGTTTGAGTTCTTCTTGTGTCTGTGAATGCCCTCCCCTTGTTTGAGAGGCATTATTTAAAAGTGGCCCAAGCAAGCATTTCTCCCCAGCTTCTTTCAATAGCCTTGTCATAGCTGTTGTTATATAGCAGGAACCTGTTGACATAGCAGGGTGTGCTGTTACACTGAGGCATTAATGGGCGCAGCCACTGTGTTTCCCCCCAACCTTCTGAGTTGAAGGTGTAATTATGGTTCTCTGTGGGAAGCAGCAGGCCTCTGGGACTGGGGTTGGCACTCTGCCAGCAGGGTGGGTGGGTGTTTAGAGTAGGGGGACAGCACAGCAATGAGGGTGTAGGGGTGCTGGGAGTGTTTAAAACTAGTTCCTAGTTCTCCAACTCCTCCACACAAGAAGGGGACTCCTGATGTGGGGAAAACTGTTGGCTTTTTGAAATGACCCTTTTTGTTGCTCTTAGTGATGTGGAAGTGTATGGCTACTTTCCTTTTGCCTTGAAGGGAGACCTCTATATGTGGTGAATATTGATAATGGTTCCTGCCTTAGTTCACAGCCCCTGTATTCAACACAGCCCAGCCCCTCTCAACATGTTGCATTCATCATGGTAATTGTGTGTGTGTGTGTGTGTGTGTGTGTGTGTGTGTGTGTGTGTGTGTGTGTGTGTGTGTGTGTGTCTTGGAGGGAACACAATTGATCAAACAATACAAAACAATTATCTGTGTAGGGGGGCTGGATTTAGAGGTGCTACTGGTGGGAGGTCAGCAGTTAAGCATATTTTAGAAATATATATATATATATTTTTTAAGTTTTAAAATCCTTTAAAGTAGCTACAATAGCTTAACCTCTCTGCATGCATGCTGGTTTCATCTCTCCATATTAAAAAGCCTGAAATTTGGAGGATTAGCCACTGTTCAGTATGAGAAACAAAAATGGAGGACCAAATACAGCGTTTCCAAGGCAAAGGATGGGACTGAAGCAGATGGCAAGCCAAGACTTAATTCTTTCTTGAATGAAACCAGGAGACTTGTCTCTCTTCCTCACTCTGTGTCACTCTCTCCCAGTGGGTAATGGGACACTCTTTAAGACCACATGCTGGTCCACATGTATGATGAGCCAGCAGAACCAAAATAAATCTTCAGTTTATTATGGGTGGCAGTGTCAGCCTCTGGGGTAATAAT
The DNA here is from genome assembly GCF_905237075.1 of Dicentrarchus labrax. NCBI lineage: Eukaryota > Metazoa > Chordata > Actinopteri > Moronidae > Dicentrarchus > Dicentrarchus labrax. Next base: position 10,831,670 of record NW_026136711.1, read on the forward strand.
GACATGATATGAAAGGCCTGAAAGAAGTAAGTTAAAAGGAAAACCGAGCAGAAAGTTCTTTCCGGTCTCTTCTTCCAGTCAGGTTTTCACAACTTTAAGCAATGCGTCATGTTGTGGAAACGTACAGTGTTGCCAGCCAGCCAGAGCTGGTATGTGATGTGTTATGTGGAGGGTGGGGCAGGTCTTTTTCTGTGCAGCCCTGTGAGTCAGGGCCTTAGACACAATTTCATCCGTGTATGATTTTGCGGACTCATGGCCCTGGGGGGTCTTTGAGTTGTGGGTGTGAGCTGGATCTGAACAGCCTGATCCCATCTGAAACCACAGGCATTTCTGGCTCACTTCCACCTGCCTATAATGAGATATTTGGCAAAAACAAGGGAGATGTGAATACTAAAGATACTAAAATGCTGAAATTCTGTGTATTCACTCATATCATGAGCGTACTGTTAAGTTGGAGTGTTTCCTGGTTTTAAGAAAATGGTTTCTTTTGTTTTCTCTTCCTAGGAGTTGTATTGTATGAGTCACTTGCTATGTCACCTCGCTTGTGTGCAGAATGATTTCTTGGAGTGTTTCCACTTTAAAAGGACTTCTTGCAGTCTTTGAGAGAGATTGAGGTGTGTCACATCGTTGAAATATTTAAGGCAGTGGCTTCAGCAGCAGTCACAAGAGAGTCCTCTAGTTTCATCTATGTGCTGGCAGACAGGTGTGGTATTTCTCTAATAGGAGGAATTGTGCAGTGAAAGTGTGTGCTTACTGCCAAGACCTTTGTTATCTCTTATTGTTACAATGTAAATTATGCTAGTGATAGTGACGAAGGGGTGTTAATTGGCGGGGGTCCCCTTTACAATGGGATGAGCTTTTTGGAAGTGTCCTGCTGGCTGGTTCCCATTGTTCTAGTACCATGCTCATCGTATCATTGGCAGACTGACTATATAATTGATAAGGAGTACAGTGTTGGCTGGAACAGCATTATGGTCCACCATGCCTACATTACTAAAGACATTATTGTTACCTTGACTGGAAATCTAACATCGACTTTGAGTGTCTTCATTGATTTTATTCAATGCAAAATGAAAGCTTCCTGTGAAAGTGTATGAATACACACATTAAATGTGTAGCTTGAAACTCTGAGTTGTCAAGATTGTTTGCTAGTGTAAACCTGTAAAAACATGCATAGTGGGGTTTTTTCACCTGACAGAGTGCTCCCTTGCCACATGAAGGCAAAGAGAGCCCCCTGCTATTAATGATTAGACCATAGTAACAGATTCCTAACATGTTTGCCCTGGTGGGGGGAGAGTGTCACAGTAGATTCAGCTTCACAACAGTGCTTTGTGTGGTATTTACAATATGAAAAGCAGAGAACTTCCCAGATGGAAGCGGACTATTCAAAGTCAGTGTAGGTTTGATCACTTATCTGCGAGTGACGGGAAGTGGAGCAGAGATGAAATGTCTTCAAACAAGAGCATACCCTGCCCAGCACATGCTTGTGTACAACCTGCTCATCTGGTCTGACTAAAAAGGAAGTGAGCAGTGTAGGAGAGAGGGAGCAGTGCAGAGCAGCGCAAAGCCTCGGAGGCATCGGTGAGGTATCTGTGATGTCAGAGGAGGAGGGGTGGTGAAAGGGGCGGGGCCAGCTCAGCTGAAACTCTTGCAACACCTATCTGACTCCAGACAGACAAGAGAGAGTATTGTTCGAGGAAGCTCTAGCCCTGTGGGAAACTCAGTCAAAGGATTCAATACAAACCCAAGAGAATTCAGCAGGGATTTGATAAGTGCAAAAAATACCATTTACGGTAAGCTTTTATATTGTGTCCATCTATTACCTGTTTAGCTGTTTTTGTTGGTGGTTAGGGTTAGGTTTAGTGTTGGTGGTGTTGTACCTGTTCCCTGTGCTCTAAACACATCCATCCTGTCACTGTGCTGGCCACGCTGTTGTAAAGGGAGATATGTCTTCTAGTTGGTTTGTTGAGTATAATTTAGGCTCAGCAAATATGTTTGTCCCAGTGGAAGTGAAAATGTGGCATCTTAATGTGATTTCTTAGCCTAGGCACAATTTCACAGGTTGTGAAATGTTTTTGTAGTTTAGAGTAATTTGTGTTGCTACCTTCTGGGTTGGTATTGGGTAAAAAAAAGTGGTTATAAACGTTCTCTCTGGCTTTACTCTAAGCCCCACTGTTGTTCAGTGGCTTTTCTTTTTACTAATATGAGAGCAGGGAAGTTGTTCACAGGCAAGTGGCTCCAAATCTGTTTAGTGAGCCCAGTATCGGCAGAGCAGATGTTTCATTCTGACACAGAGAGGTCCTGCCTCCTCCACAGCAGAATGAAATGGGAAGCTGGCCTGCCGCCTGGCACGATTTTGCTCCCTGCAGTTGCAGCATTGGCATTATGATTGCTCCTGCGTTAGCCCGAACTTGCACCTGACTGGCCGGTCCGCTGAACCCCATTCACAGCTTCAGCTTTTGTGTTGTTTCTGCTAATTTTGCAAATTGACCAGAAAAACAGCTAAAAAGCAGGCTGCTGTTGTTGAAACAGAGCAAGTAGTTTTAATACCTGCCTCCCTGTTGTGTTGTCTTTGCGAGATTGATCCCATTTGTATGGTAAACTGACACAACTGTGTGTTTTACAGCCTTTGTGGTATCAAATGACATTTCTGTTTATGTACTGTAAATCCACATTTAATCAATAGTCCTCTGTTGGCCTGTGTATTCAGTGATGTGTAATGTTTCTCTACCCCTCCCCCCTTTCCTCCGAACTGTCTCTTTCTCTGCAGTTGTTTCAGTGGAAGCAGTTGGAGAATTTGTATTTCCGCGAAAAGAAATTTGCTGTGGAAGTGAACGACCCACACAGGTCAGAGAAGGCAAACCACTCAATCTATCTTAGCTGATCTTAATAGGTCCTTTCCCTGTTTTTGAAGTGTTCTCATTTTAGCTGCTGCTCTCTTGCTTCCGATGTCCTTATCCTACACCTTACACACAGTGAAGGGCATCTGCCGCCAGTGGCCCATTTAGGACACCATGTTAATAGCTGTAACCTGTAACCTGTGAAATGAGTGTTTTCCTGCTCTTCAAGGGCCAATGTGTTATTCTACGGTTGTTGTAAGACCTCTGCTACTCACATTAGCTTTAATGTGGCACTTCCAGCCACTAAAGCTGTTATTAAATCCCACTGTCTGTTTCAAAATGAGTTTGATGTCACTGCTCGTCTCCTCTTCAGTCTATTATTACACAAACACCCACAAGTTTAATTGGATAAAGATTTTATTTGAATTATTATTTAATCTTTGCCTAACACATCTTTTTAATCTTAATTAAAGCCTTGTTCATCTACCATCAACAGTTCTGTTTTTGTATGCAGTTAATGAACACATTTGCTTCTTGGATTAGCACAAGTACTGAATGTTTGTCTTATTATTTCTACAGAAGAACAGTGACCAAGCGAACCTTCGGACAGACTGGTCTGGTCATTCACACGTGGTATGCCAGCCACTCTCTGATTAAAACCATCTGGGTGATGGCCATCAGTCAGCACCAGTTCTACCTGGACAGGAAGCAAAGCAAAGTGAGTGTCTGTTTTCTCCTCACTGGTTTACTTTGTTCACATTTCCTGCCAACTGAGATTTACTCAGAAACAGCATAATACTCATTTTACACTGATGGCTTGACCTGTGTATAGCGCTTGTCTCATGTCAAGTGACCCGCATAGGTCACAGATCAGGGTCAGGTGTGTGTGTGTTTACAGAAGGTCACGCAGGGTAAAAGGGTTGATTCTTTAGGAGCAAATTACTGATATACACAGTTTATTTGTGTGTTTGTATCGCCCTATTAGAAACTTTAAAATGATTATCTGTATGAGCTATAGTGTTGACCTGTTTTCACCAGACTGTAAAATTAGGTTTCAGATGGATTAAATACACTGAGCTTGTCTTTCTCATTCAGTTTGTATATGGACTGACGTTCTGTCTGAAAGGTTATTGTGAAAGTGTCAGCGTGGTGTAACAGTGACTGTTGCTCATGTGATTCACTGCCTGATCCGTGTCCCATGCCTGTGACTTGTGTAAATATCTTGGTGAAGTGATATCCCAGGCCTCCAGATTTAATGTGAATACGTTCCATGCTGATCAGCCTTATGTTGGGATTCATTCTTGCTTTAAAAGGAATAGTACTGCTGTTATCTTTAACTTAAATAACAGGCAGTTAGGTTGTTGAAAGTGAAAATGCACAAGAGCTTGTAATTGCTCTGAGTGAAATATTTTTACCACACTGCTGATATAGTAGTGCAGAATGATATAGTTGTAGTAGTAGCGCCTATTATTATGCCTATTTTTACCTTGTCTGTGGTCTGAGGAAACGTGTTTAACTCAAAGTAGAACCAGAATTTGCCATATAAAATGTGAAGTGTTTAGCTTGGAAGAGATAAATGGGTTTTATGACCGCACAATTGACACTAAATAGAAAAGGGCACAGTGTGTTCAATCCTGTGTGGGTGTTTTAAAAGATGTCCGAGTGCCTTCATGATCCATGTGTTTGTGTTTATGATGCAGTATCAGGGCTGTTATACAGTATGAGTGGTGTGTGTGATGTGCATTTCGTGGTGGAGATGGATGAGTGTGTGTGGCTGCAGTCAAATGAGGTTATTCAGCCACTGTCTTCCCTCAAAGGCAGATGGTGTGTCAGTGTTCATCCAGGAATAGAGCCCACACTGATTGATGAGAGAGCAGTGCGCTTGGAGTACTGAGCATGCAAATGGAGCCGCCACTATCGCAGTGCGCTATCATTAAAATGAAATACTCACAATCCCTCCTTCATTACTCTTTTCCCTCCTCCTCATCATTGTTTCCTTCCTCCTAACCGACTCTTCCCTAACCTACAGTCAAAGATGACCACGACCAGGAGTTCAGGAGACATCGCCATGGACCTCACAGAGATCTGCGCCCCGCGGATCAGTAAACTTTCCAGCATTGAAAGCAAAGACCAGCTCATCATGGCCAGCAATGGCAGCCTCATCTCAGCCGGTAAGCAGAGAGTTAACCGGCTAATGGCTTCTCATCCACGTCAGATTGTGAGAGATGATTTATTGCTATAATTTGTAGTTAATCAGACGTGTGCTTATTCCAGGTTCTGCTGACTCTGAAGTCAGCGAGGAACAGAAGAAAGAGAAGGTTGCCGAGTTGAAAAAGAAAGAAAAGGAGCTTCAAGACACACTGACACAGAAACTTGAAGAACTGAAGACGATCTGCATGAGGGAAGCTGTGAGTGTCTCTATTATTCTGTTCTTTTCTCAAGGGCGTTTGAAAGGCGCACACTCTCAGCTGACTTTTGGTTGTGGTTCTCATTTGCAGGAGCTTACAGGCCGTTTGCCTAAAGACTATCCCTTAGCCACAGGTGAGAAGGCTCCTCATGTACGACGGCGTGTTGGGACAGCCTTCAAGCTGGATGACCTTTTCCCCTATGATGAGGTTAGTGCTGCTGTTGGTGTGTTGTGTTTTTGTTGGTGTGGTATATTTCTGTCTGTTGTGTAATGAAGCATGTCATACTTAATTGAAACAGAGGTCTTCCACCACTGTGTTTGTTTACCTAGAGACCATTTGGATCATTTGACTTTTGAGATGAGGATTAGGGGTTTAACGTTTTGAAAATGCTTTGAGTGAAACATTTTTGAGTTTCCAAATTATTATGAAAGAGAATATACGTCTGAATATGAATGTCAGCACACTGAGAATGAATGTTTATAGATAAATTCCATATTGTGTCTTTGTAGTCTGTTTCTTTGTTCAGAGTACTGCCGTTGATGGGATCTGTCTTCATTTTTTGGAAATTCCCCCCATTAACTGTGTGCGTGCTGTGTTTCCCTGTAGGACCCACATCTGAGGAATCTTGAGAGCAGGTTCGCCTTGCAGCAGAAGATTGTGGAAGCAGCCATCAAGTTATCCAACGAGGATGACCTCGCCAAGACAGTGAAGAAGAAAAGGAGAAACAACTGTCTGGATGCAATGAGGAAGCTGGAAGAGATCGAGAAAGAGATCAACGCCTACAGGATCAAGAAAGGAAAGAAACCCACCCAGAGAGCCTCACTGATCTTAGCAGGTAGCTGTCATAAACTGCAGGGAAAGCTCCACATGGGTTATGTTTTGCTTGCCTGTCAAAGCTTGAAATTCATTTTTAAGGTCTATGAATTTTCTGACAAGTGATGATTGATTGAAAGGTGTGTCATTTCCTATGAAAAGTGTATATCAGAGGAGTCTCTAAGGACTATTTTCTCTCCTCTGTTATCAGATGATGTCAACCCTTCAGACCTAAGCTCTCTATCTGACAGCCTCACTCTAGATGATGGTAAGTGCCCAGGCATAGCCATGCGCATTGTGCATGTGTTCACTCCCTCCTCCCTCATTTACTGCATTTTAGATACATTTTAACCAAGCAACCACTTTTTATCTGCCAGATGACGAGCTCATTTCCCAGAGGCAGAGGTCCAGATCGGTTCAGTATTCCCCAAGACCGCACCACGCAGAAACTCTGGACATTCACTACAGCAAAGACAGACGGGCTTCTGCCAATGACCCGCAAGCAGACAGCAGGTAAACTGCCAGCAATGACACCCATGAAAGATTATTTTAATTTCCAGTGTGCGTCTGACAGTTGTTTTTCTAGAGGCCCATAAGCATGGAGCTAGTACAGACCTGTAGACTAGCTCCACAGCTACATTCCTGCTAGTCACCTCACCTCCCTCCTTCTCCTGGCTCTCCAACAATCTCCCTCTTATCAGCCCAATGCACCGGCTTTAAAAATAGATGGAAAAGAACATGTCGCTGCCTGCGAAGGAGCAGACAACAATTCCCAGCCGAGAGGAGAGGAAAAGGGAAACAGGAAAGCTCTGGAAACTTAGTTTAAATGGCAGCTACTTCATGACTGTTTACAAAGTGATATGGGTGATGTGTTGCCCTCAGATTCAGAAGTTTAAACTTGCTGTAAACAGTCGTAATGCTTGCTGTTGCATGAAAAGAATGATCAACGGGGTATGTAATGACTGTCATTCAGGTGTAAGTAATGGCTAAAGTGCTGCATTCAAGGAAACCCAAACTGTTTTTCTGACAGAAGGTGAAGAGAGAGAGGGTAGAGGTGTTTATTTCAATAAAAAGCTCAGCCCTATAGAGGCAAAAGCCCTAAAAACACCGTTCTTATCTGTGTTCCAGATCAAATTACGGCCAAGTCCAGGAATCACTCCACTACAGTCACCGTGATGCCTTATCAAGCCACAGCAGCCCATTTAAACCGGCTTCCAGACAGCCACGTGATGCCCGCAGCATGCCCCCCACCCCCCTCCTCACCCGCAATGCCTACAGCAGCACCCAGCTCAGGTAAGGCCTCAGAGACTTTTCAATATCTGTGCCATCAACAGCTCTTGTGTGTTTTGGCATATCCGTGAATCCAAACAGAGCTTTTCAATAAAGTGCTTTCCAATTGTAGATCAGAGGACGCTCCACAACATTTCCGCCAGCGTAGCGGTAGTCTGGAGTCCCAGTCCCAGTTCGTGACAGAGACCGAACCTCCTGTGCCAACGTTCACCTTCTCCCCAGCCCGACGCAGCAACAGCACTGAGGTCCTCGATGACGGCTCCTCCTACACAAGCCAATCCAGTGTGGAGTACAGCGTTCCCGGTAACCACACCCACAGACGCAGAGCTCGCGGTCGCCACAGAAAAGACATGTACGCCAACACGGGCAGCATGCCCAACCTGGCTCAACCAGACACCCGCTCCTACGCCTACCAGCCTCGACCCCGACCCACCACAACGGCTTACTACGTCGCAGGCTATCCCAGCCATGCAGAACCAGAGCCGTACTCTAATGGAGTCTACATGTATGACAATGAGATGGAGGGACACTATAACGTCAACCCTTCCTACCACCCAACCCCAACAGCTTATCACAGCCACGACACGCACAGTCACTATGGTAACGACGAGATAGACGGCATGTCACAGAACCCGTACGCCACACTGCGGCCACCAAGGAACCGCCCCGTGCCCCGCAGCAACGAGCACGTCACCAAGAACATCCAGAAGGCTTTGGTGGCGGAACACCTGAGAGGCTGGTACCATCGCAACGCTGCGCACAAACAGCCTGCGTACAACTACGACTATGACAGAGGCTCCCAGCAGAGCCTGGGCTATCAGACCATGCCTGCACCTTACAGCCACAACAACAGAAACACCTCCTACTCCTCAGGTTAGATCCCTGCACCATATCTCACAGTCTCTAGTGCATGCTTTTGTTGACCCTGGTTTCACATGTAGGTGGGTAATTTGCTGACATGTACAATTTTTTCTCTCCAGTGTCCTTAGTGTCCTCAAGTGGAAACTGGCACAGCCATATGAGTGGTGGTGGTATGCTGGAATATGACATGCCCGTGCATGCGCCGCAGTCCTACTCTTACAGTACAGCCCCCTACAGCCACTCCGCCCACAACAGGTGAGAGAAAAAAAAAAACCTCAGCTCGGCTTCAGCTCCTTATCCAATAAGCCACTCCCTGATCCTCCTTATCCCCAGAGCTAAGCGCTAGTGTTTAATTACCTAGAATGGATGGCTACAGAAAATATAAGCTGCTATTTGGTTTTTGTTATTCTTTAACACAACAATACTATGGACTGATGTGCAGCCAATGTTACATTTTCTTCAACTTCTCCGTTAAGTTAGGAAATCAGAAAACATCCATCTGCTTTTACATGACAGCTTGGTTCAGCAGTAGGATTATAGGATCTGTGCAGCCAGCAGTCAGTTCTTCCTCAGAGCTTAAGACTGGTTCTGCTGTCCTTAACTGTCCACTGGCCCCTGCTTTCTTATAGATATGGCACCTCCCAGCTTTTAAAGGGCTCCTGGCACAGCCCTGACGGCCAGAGGCGCTGTGCCTTTTTCCCTGCTAGTTCTTCCTCTTCAGCTTCCTCCTCCACTGCCTCCCTGCCCTCCTCCTCCTTTCCCTCCTCCTCCTACTCCCCTGGCTGTCGGGTCAGGCAGGTGACCTCCAGCCCTGCACAGCCACAATCCTCCAGAGGGCACAGGCTCAGTAAGGTGTCCTTTGTGAAAGGTAGTTCATAGTAAGTAAACAGCAATGGCCGGAGCCTGTGCGTTTGCTTCTTTTAGTCTGTCTGCAATGTGACTCCATAGTCTGCTTGTTGATGTTTTGAAGTGAACTTTGCATTTTTGAGATGTTTGACTGATCCTTCATTGTCATGTACAATAAGATAATTGCATGGCTTTTTCAAAAACATGCCTGCCCTATTTCCTCTTCCAGCTGGCATATTGTCATCCAGTGGTCACATTTCTCTGTAGTGTGCCTTTAGTGCTCAGATTTTTTTTTTTTGGTTTGTTTGTTTTCTCTCTGCCGTTTGCCTTCCTCTTGGCCCATATAGAGGCTCCCTGCCCATGTGCTGCCATTCACCCATGACCTTTGCCCCCTTCTCAGGCACAGATGTCCCACAGAGTTTGAGTGGCGGAGCTGTGATAGGATGGCGTGCCCTGCGGGGCCTTTAGAGAGGTGTGGGGCTGTTGCCTATGCGTCTGACCAGGAAAATTTACCCCTTCCCCCCAATTATCAGAGTCACAGCACAGAAGAAAGGGTGAGAGACGAGACTGTAAAACTTGCCCACATGGTTATCATGGTGATGGTGATGTGTCTTTTTTTTATATATATATGTGGCAGGGACTAGAAGAAAGCTCCAAATGATTTCATATTACTCTTCCTGATTTTTGGTTTATTTCTCTGGGTGTCCTGCGGTGGTGGGAGAGCACTTGTGTGGCAGAGGAAAAAATGTGACCCCTGAGTATAGTCGCATTTGAAGGCTATGCGTTTGCATAATGTCTGTGTGCATCTGCTGTTTTGTTGGGTGTGAATGTTTGACCCTGGGTTTACCCTCTGAAACTGTTATTAACATTAACATGCCTGAAACATATGAGGTAACTTAGTACATGAATGTTTTTGTTTGTTTTTTTTAACATTTCTTCTTTTATTTTACTTCCTGATCTTGGCACTACAAAGCTGCAATATGACAGGATCGTTTTGACAGCCCAGGGTTAATTCATTCTAAACTCGTAGTTAACCACTCACAAGCTACACTCAGTGTGCCACCTGTCTAACGAGTTTCATCTCATGTGTTTATTTCAGATCCTTTATAGATGTCAGCCAAATGGACCCACACATCAGTAATCAAATGAACACTAACCTGGAGCCAGAAGACCAGATTTACTGGCACGAAGACTCGAAACCAGGAACAATAGTGTAGTTGCCCATCTGCTGTATTCATTTTTCACCTTGACAAGTTGTCACTGTGCCTTAAACTGCACTTACCTGTTTGTGTCCATGGGATCCAAAGAATGAAGGAACTTAACTTCTGTGGAATTCAGCTTGTAAAGAAAATGAAGTCTTCTCATTTTTTCTTCTCTTGAATGCCAAACTGTTTTTAAATTATAACAAAAAAAAAAACACAAGAGCATGTCTGGATTGCGAGTGTTTGTGGTGATGGCACTTGGTGATGCACTGAAACTATACCAGGACCTGCTGTGGACTATGTGGTATAGCCCAAGGGAATGTGGACTAAATCTCTTCAGTGTTTCTCCGTAGAGATAGCGACTTCACAAACCAAGGACTAGGAGCGTCTCTTTAAGAGGATACTTAGCCGCAGTGAACAACGAGAATGACTCATCCTGTTGTGCCACTTACACACATGTATGAGCACTGGAACCATGAAGGACTGGACAGGGGGATTGATAAGGACGTTATCAAAATGAAGGATTGAACTCATTAAAAATGAGTCAAAAAAGATGGCTTCTTCCTGGAACATTCTGCAGTCACCAGATCAAATGTTGTCTAAGCATTGCTTGTAGCTACTACAGTGCTTCCTGTACTCTTGTTTGTCATTTACAAAGTATCAGATCTTTCTCACTGTCAGTACTTGCTAATACAATTGAGCCAAATGCATCTGTCACACCATTTGAGTATTACCCAAAGTCACCAACTTTGATATCACTGCCACATGTGAAAAGTCACTGCAGGAAGACAGAATATCCAGTTTTGTTGTTGTTGTTTTTTTATTTTTATTTTAACATGGTTATTTCATCCATGCTGGAAATCATGGACTGGTGCTCACAATTTCTCTTAAGAGAATGAAGCTGTATGTAAATGTTGGTATTGTAAATACACTGGTTCCGTCTTTTTTTTTTAAGAGCATTTTTATGTATTTGAAAAGCATGTAATATATAGTAAACAATTGTTGTTAAGTTGTTAAGCTGGTTCTTAGTAATTTGTATAATTGCATTTGTTTGAATTAAAAAAAATCAGCATTTGAATCAGCTGTTTGGTTTCTAGGTCGTATTTATTAACAAGAATGCAGACTTTGAAGCTTCTTGGGGAAATTTAATCACAAGACAAAATCTCATCCCTCTGAGTGCAGGAAAACAGGATTTAAATCCAAATCCATTAAATTAGGTAATTGAACGTCTGTTCAGCCAGTTAATGAAATGGGGTTTGAAGAAACTACAGTGTTTGTCCCCACATACAGAGGAAAATAACTAAATAACCTTAAGTCTCATTTCCATTTTATTTCTCTGCAGGCTCTGTCACAGTAGCTTAGGATGGTGGTCTTGGTCAACTCCATTCTGCACATATAAAGGGTTTGGAAACTACTTATCTGGGGTGCATTCAAGGAGGCAGATTATAGTTGGGAAGATAACTGTAGAGGACTGGCTACATCCCAGTTTTTTCTGGGCTTCTAAGAATGAATGCAGAGCTGCAATCAGTCATGATGAGAGCTAATTATGAATAAATGATCTGTTTTTAGAAACGCTCTGGTGCTGCAGAGCTCTGTCGCTCTGGCTGTATGTTCCCACTGCCTTGCTGTGTTGCCAGGCTGGTTTTTTTACGCCCTTAAGCCGTAAACCCACCAAACCAGTCTTTAAAACCTGTCACACCCATTATGGGCTATAACCTGTTCTTCTGTCCTCCCTGTGAATGACAAGCTAGTGTTTATAGCACCAAACCCTCCCTGGAGGCATCCATGTAATAGAAGTCTGCCGTACACATGTATTGCCCTCCCCCCCTCCCTTGTAGATTTCGCTATAACCCTTCACCTCCTTTCCCTCCCTTTCTTCCCCAGCCGCCACATATTTTCTACCAGTACAAGTGTATTCTGCCACTGGTCCCCCTCTTTAGGAAGACCGCTGAGCAGCTCCTCCTGCTCGCAGTGCCCCTCAGTGTTATGCTTCTTGAGCGAGCTCAGGGGAGGTCTGAGACACTTCCAGCTCTTCGGCTTTACCCCAGGCAGTGAGAGAGGGGGAGTGCTTTGTATCCAGCTGTCTCTCTGTGTCTCTGTGCCTCTGCTGCTTCACACCAGCTGCAGCCAGACATCAGGCGAGGCTGTTCCAGCTGACACTCGACTACATAAACAATGGGCTCCTATGTACTTTCACCTCATCTAACACACTCCAGACAAAACTGTGATATGCAGATGTAAGCAGATTGGGGCTGGGTATAGAACCTTAAAAGATTTTTCGTACTGTCCAAAATGTGTCCGTGTATGAAAAACTTCACTGGTGGTCTTGTTTAATTATTCTTTGAACAGAGTTTCCCATTTAAAGCTGCGCAAATCAATATTTTTAATTTAATAGTGGATTAAATGTGTGTCGTCTGACTCTACCAAGTATTGTAGCATCTTTAAAGGTCATTGTTTTGGTTTTAATGGCCACAACTTTACTCTTTTGGTCCGGTCTCCCCACTCTCCTCCATCCCGCTTTCAGCCACGGCTGTGTTGTTGACCAAAATGCTAAAAATATGTGGATTTTACACTTCCTGCCCTGTTTAAAGCTATTGAAATAATTATCATTTTGATTTTCAATACTGATATCAAATCAGCACTAAAATTGCACATTTTTAAACAATACCAGAGCTGATAGGTGTCACACATGAACAACTAAGCCCTGCCACACAGAGGGCTCAGCCAAGCTCAGATTAAAGTGACTATTAATCATGTTATGCTGTGGCTTCCCCAGGATCAGCACATTTACCTTGATCCAGGGAGTAATGGCTCTGACAAGCGATGAAGAGTGAATAGTTGGATTAGCGGACCGACCACACGCACTCAAGTCTGTTCATGGGCTAATAGGGATGACCTTCCATCTAGGAGGCAGTAAAGGCGACATTGGTGTTGGGGAATGCTGAAGAGGATACTGCAGACCGCAAAGGTCACAGCGGGTCATCATTATTGTGTCACATGATCAGTCGCAGTGTAGGTCCAAGCAGCCAGATCTGCTGAATGACAGGCTGTTTGACTTATGAGGAAAGCTAACCAGCTTGGCCAGCAAAAAGCCAGAGCCTCTCAGGCAAGCTGATCAGGGGGGGGGGACGGAGGGATGGAGGGGTCAACCCAAAGGCAGCACACTGTCAAAGTGTGCTTGGCCTAACAACATTAACTATTGTATCATACTAGATAACTCCCTGCCCCACGCCTTTGTGTTGTGGAAACTAAACAGGAGGCAGATGTTGAAAGTCAAAAGCCTGCACAGGGAGAACAGCGTTGTTACTTAGCAGCTGGTGCAAAAACAGTACACAGGTTTGCTTTTGTGTCACATCCTCTGACTTCTGTTGCCTCACTGAAGATTATCTTTGGAAGCAATTATGGTTGTTTCAAAATTACAAGTTAGTCAAGTGTTGTTGATGCGTGCATGCAAAAAAAGAAAAAAACCCAAGAAAGGATAAGTGTTGTTTTGTACAGTGCAACTGCACTTCCTCTCCTGGATTACACGTGTGTCGAGGAGAAAACACCAAAGACGCACACCTGTTGGGGGTGCAGCAGCTTACACATGTGTTGGTGGGATCCCCACAGCAGCTGCAGCAGCAAGAACAACAGCCTCCACTGTGCTCTGGGAGACATGACTTTATTTTTGAGTTTATTGCCACCAGCGCTGGTGTTCACTCCTCCAAGTTGCACAATGTGGATGGAGATGAGGCACCGCGGGAAAGGACATAAATCACTACTGTAGCACAGAGGGGGAGAGCCCTGCAGCTAGAGTCAAAGTTAAACTGGAGAGCCACTGGAATACTATTACACCTGAGTGTGCAGAGGTCATCATTTCAACAAATGCCATGCATTCCTCCCAAAGAAATGATGCTGCCTGAAATGGATTTCCATCGTTTGGAAAGCAAAGGGTTAACACGAACACTATGAAACACCAGCCCTCTGAAGTGATTACTCTTTGTAATGCCCATCATTCTTATCTTCATGTTTCCCCCAATCCTTACACGCTGCCACTTAACGACCAAATAACGGAGCATTATGTTCCAGATGGGTTCTCATTATCTGCAGTCAATTTCAAATGGAATCCAATAATAAAAAAAACATCTGAAGTAGCTGACACAGCGACTAACTCGGGATTGGAGGTGACTGCAGATGAATCCACTCCGTCACTGTGCAGCGCTCAGCTCTCCACACTATAATCTACTGCAGCCTATTGATTAGCATTGGGGGTAAGTGGAAAGGAAAGCAAAGTTAGCCAATCCATCACCCAGGGGGCACTGTCAAGATTAAACAGTCGAGATGTGCAGGAGGAATACTGATGGGCATGGGTTAGGACCTCACACTCCTTTGAAGTCTTCATTTTAAATATTGACACTGTGATCTGCGTCAGGATTTGGAGTCACAAGTATTTCAAAGCTCAAGACAAAGTGGCGCTTTCTCTTTTGTCCTGCTCTTTTTATTTGCATAAACATAAGGTTGGCTGGTTTATATTTAAATGTGTACTAAAGTAAACTGTTAGATTTTATGCTAGGAGACATTATTCAAAAACCGGCCTGCAGAGTAACTTGGCAGGGATGTGTGTTGAGTGTGCACTTTTTTAATTCTTTGTTACAAAGCAACACTTTCACAATTTTAGTCGTGTGTAAACTGGCAGGAATAACGGCTGTTTCAGAGACTGATTAAACACAGATGTAATACCTAGGAAGGAGTCTGCAGCTGTGCTGCACAGGAACACTGACACATTGCATAGCAGAGATGTGAGGCAGAGCTGAGATGCCCCCATGTGTTTGTCAGAAAAGTGCCCTGACAAGTTCTGGGAATGACAGACACCCTGAGGTAAAGATAAGCCCTTCAGATTACAGGCCTTCTTTTCAAAACACACACAGGTAAACACACTGTATAGGAAACAAACTCCAAGAGGTCTAGATTGAGATCTACAGAATTGTGTTACATCCAAAAGAAAAATTCAAGATCTTTGGCCAGAGGTGTGTGCTCCTTGTCCAAGCCCAATCACTCCTTCAGTTTTCCCTCCAGAAAGCTCTGGATCTTTTGAAAGTTTTCCTCTTGCTGACCCAGAGCCTCCAGCAAGATGCCCATGGGTGACCTCTTCAGTCCGGCTCCTTCGATCTTGTTCTCCAGTTTATTCTTCATGTTGCGGAGGCGAAATGAAGCATGTGCAAATATCACTGAAAAGCAGATGGGAGAACGTTTGGCAATAACAAACCTATAAACCTTTGTTCAAGTCAAACTATAATAACATCAGTCTTTGAGAATCTGAGAGGGTTCACTCCAAAACATGTTTCACTGATTTTGAATTGCATTGCCTAAACTTTCATAACGCACTGATCATTACACTGTCACTATCCAACATTATCATCTTGAACTTACAAGCCAGAGGTAAAGTGATTGCAGTCATAAACACCATGACGCTCCCCAGCATAGAGATTACAACGTAGCTGGCGACCATGATGGCGATCACAAACGCTGTGGGATTGTGCTTCTTGAAGTTGCTGATCACAGCTCTGTTCTCTCCGGCCCACACTGAACCCATGAAGACGCCCGACACCACGGCCATGGCTGTGAACATCCCCAGGGGGTTCAGGAACCTGCAGGGCAGCAACACAGATAGGTCAGTTTAAAACTACAACTGGAGCACAGGTCGATCTGGTGTGTGTAGTCACTGGCTCCCCCAAGTGGGTAGAAGTAGTCTGTACAACAACATGACCAACATGCTATAATAATAGTATAGGAGCACAGATTATAATATTGTGTCCATTTGAAATGAATACTTTTGATCCATTATTTGGATGTAACTTTAACAAAAAATAATACTATTACCTTTGACAATAGATGACACAAACTAAAAAATGTTGAGTTTGCAAAAAAGCATATTAATGCTCAAAATGTATGATGGCTAAAAGAAAAAAACTCTTCAAAGATAGCAAAAAGAAAAATGCTGATAACACAAAAGTCGATTAGTCCAAAAGTCAATCGATCTGCAGCTTTTATGACAACAAATTAATTGTTATAGTCATTTTTTCAGATATCAAACAATATCTCGTTCTACCTTCTCCTGTGTGAAAAATGAATATGAACCATATATTGTAGGCACTATATTTGCAGCTCAAGCAGTCACTTAGTTCAGCACATAGGTTTTCATCTACATCACACCTACAGTTTCTCCCTGGCCAGGCACCTTGGACAGAAAAGCTTTGTGACAAATCCACCCCTGGCACCGCTACAGTGGCTACATCAGGCCAAGTCCATGACCTCACTGAGTGTGACCGAGGTCCTGTCTCACTTACTCAGGCTCTCTTTGGAGTATTTGGCTTTACACATATTGGTGATCCTGGATTACAGGTCCTCACAAAACTGAGCAAAAAAAGAAAAAGGCTCAATGAAGACGTATGTGATAAAACTGTAGCATGAATAAAGCAATTACATTCTCCCCTTTTAAAGTTATCACTTCCTGCCATTAGGAAACAGTGTACCTTTCTTGTGTTTAGGATTATAATATTGAGTTTATAAAAACATTTCCGATCTAAAAGTTGCCTCATAATAGAACTTGACAATTTCCAAAGTTGAGTGTGTATTTGAGTGTAAAAAAAAATTCGATAACAATATTTTGACCAATATTATTTATTTTTTAACATAAATACATACTATACACAAACATTTTTGATAAAGATCACCTACATTTTTTACGAAGATGCACTGAGCAGGACACTTTGCAATTGAAAAATAAACCTGCCACCGCCCTCTGGTGGACAAACTATGCAATGGCGTGGTCTTTACAAATGATCTCAGAAATATCTATTTCTATACTGCTATTTCTTATTATTTATGGTCTGACATATGTGCTGACATTAATATGTCAGTGATATAAGATAATATCAGCCAGACTCTACCTCATAATATTCAATTGTAAATTCAATGTATTACTGATGAACTGATACGGTCCTGGAAGCCATGTTTTACAGCACTTTACAACACTTTCTGTATTTTCAATATAATATATTGTCACAGAATGCAAAGTCTTTCCACTGTTTGATTGGTATGGACGCCACTCTAATCCTGAACAAAACCTGCCCCTTTAACTTTGGCTGGCAGCGTTAGTTACCATGGCAACGGGACTCCAGCTATCTTTGTAAACAAACAAACAAACAAACCAGAATGAATATCCTCACTTGCACTGTGAAATGGTGACCATTTTAGAATACTGATATACTTGGATGGGCTTGAAACCTCTCCTGAACCGCTGACGGACCCTCCCACATCATCAAATGTCACTGGAACAACTGTTGCTCTTCATAGGATCTCTCACCTCACATCCCCTATCGCATTTCACACTTTCTCTGCCTCCATTTGTTATGACGTACAGCAGTGTGACTTCGTATTGATTATAAAGTCAAAGGTTTTGTTCCCCTGTATATCACACACAGACACACACTGCGAGGGTAACACACAGCAGGAACAGAGTTTACTTCTTCTGCACTCAGTGCCTGAAACCATGCTTTCTATGTTACAGCTGTGTGAAGGAGAACTATATGAGGAAACCCAGAAAGCAACTATATAAAACAGTAACATATGTGTGAAAATGAATGATACGTCTATGAATAATTATGTGTAACCATGTGTGGATTGATGTGCAATAACAAAATGAGTTCACTCACACACGCCCTGAACACTTTTGGCACTGCAAATGATGTTCATGCAAAAGCGCATGCTTGAGCTGTTTCGAAACTGGATAAAAATAGCATAATAATGTTTTTACAAAACAAGTAAGCTGAATGTGCCAGCCTCGTTGGTTTAGGGTCATGACTCAGGATCGACTCAATGAGAAATTCTCCAATACTAGATTATCTTCCTAAGCAGGGGTACAGCGGCAGCTCAAAAAGCTGCTGCTTTTTCACAACTGTGCTATCTGCAGTGCAACAGCTGACTAGACAAACGGCTTATGAGGCCTTCATGACCATAGCAACAATATGTCATCATACAGCTCAGTGGACAGACCATGACAGGGCATCACTATTTATAGTAAGCCAGGCTTTAGCTGGAGCAAAGTGCCAACCAAAGCCAAGATATTTCCTTGAAAGTCTTGTTCCGTGATCTGATTGAATCTACCTTGTATGGAGATGTCAGATAATAGGCCAGCTCTGAGGGCAGTCTGCAATAGTTAGGTATGTGCTTGTACTGTCAGGGTATTTGGAAATCTTGATTTTGGTTCATGTACTGTGTGAGTCAGAGCTCCAACACTGGTTCCAGACTCTTCTTTTCTCTCTCCATTTCAGCCTGTTGCCAACAGAGTGCATCATGTGATCCTCAAGTCATCATGTTTATCATTTATATTAATGACCAACGAATAAGTCACATTGTATTCCTGTACGAGAGGCACAAACTGAGAACATTACAGGAACAGTCCCTCACATGTCAGCTGGAACAATATACTCCCATTCATTCTTATGGGACTCGGTCTCCTCCCAGTCCACATCCTGTTCAAACCCTCATTTTAAATCCGTTTACAGTAGGCTACATTAGTTTACGCTAAAAGGGCAAAAATATATATAAATAAAGACAGAAAAGGTGACGAACACAATTTAGCTGTGAACTAACGACCACTAAACCGCTAACTGTACTGATGCCATTACAATATGTAACTTACCCGACAATGAGGAAAACAACGATGGCCATAGCCAAATAATTTGTCTGATAATAAAGCAGGTTGCTGACAACTCTGTTGTTCCATTTCGCTAAATCTTTCGTGTCTGGTTTAGCGAATCTTTCCGCTCCGGGGAAGAAGTCGTCCCATGGTCTGAACGGTGTCAGCTCCACTTTAGCCATTTGGCTCTTGCTCTGTTTAATCTGACAGCACAACAGCAACTTCTTCTTCTTCTTCTTCTTCTTCTTCTTCCTCTGTAGTTTTCTGGTGGGCTACAAGCCGACGTTAAAGGTGCATACCGCCTCCTACTGTATGGGAGTGTGTAACAGCATCACAAGCGCAACAGCAACAGCTGAAGATCGCCTGAAGCTACGAACAAGAGTCTCGCGAGAAGCCTAGTGGCAGCTCGCTCTCTTAAGCGCCGCCTCGTGAGTCTGACGAAACCTCGCGCCATTGGTCAGCAAGCGCACATTGTGGGAGCACTTCCTGTTAATCTTTACGGTAGACAGCGTGAAGCGACAACGACGGCGTCTGTTCGTAAGCTCTTCTGTTGAGGCGTCAGGTCAGTTCTGTCTGTGATGTTTGGTTTGTTTATATTGACATGTAGATGTTGCTCACGTGCTGGCAATGTGTGTGAACAGTGTGACTGTGACAGTGCACGCGGACCGCCAAAGCTCGCGAGCATGACTTCAATGACGTGTAAGGTTAGCTAGCTCTGTACACGCTACCAAACAAACAAACAAACAGAAGCACATGACAATGTTTTTGTTGTTTGTACAGATGTGGAGCAGAATATTGAGTCCTCGTGTGATTAGTAGAACAGGTTTCTATTGGAGGAGTATCTTCACTATGCGGCTGAAGACCAGTGAGTTCCAGTCTCTGTTCAATGATGGACTGAATGGACTAGCAGGTGAGATACAGACACCTGCCAGTTGTGGTCAGTAAAGGTAGTTTAAAAATGAGAGCGCATTTCCAACAACAACTTTAAAAGTTTGAGAGGAAGCAGGAAAGTTCATAGATGTGTTAATGATTTCAAAATAAAATATGTTATGAATGCTTGATACAAGAACGATTAACTGTCTGGGATGATATAAAGCTCACTGCAGGTACTGTAAATCGGTATCAACATATATGTTGAACAATACACAAATTCTGTTTTAAAAAATAGTTTATTTTTAAGGAAAGGAGGGATCCCTCTTCCAATGTGGACAGACTTGCAGTAGATTAATTGCAGTATGGACAATCAGGATGCCAAAAGCACTGACATGTTAATTTTTTGACTGTCTTGGTAATTTCTGTAACTAGTAGCTATCAATACGTCAGCACATCCTAGAGGCTGTTTAGTCCTAATTATTGTTTTTGATAAAGCTCTACCATTTTCCTGTTTTCAAAGTTATTGGGCCAGTAAGATTTAAAAATGAACAGCCAAATAGATGCATCAGAGGCAAAAATATTCAGACTCTTAGTCCCTAGTATGGGGCAATTGCCAACAAATGCTGGATCCTACATTTCCCACAACACAACCAATAAAATAGTTTTGTTAGAGTGGTAGCTATACATGTCTTTTACACTCTGCACCTCCAATTTTAACTGGGAGTTTTTTTAATCATCACCATTTTAATATGACAACACACACGCTGTGGGCCTGGTCGACACTCTTTAGCCTAAAGCACATTTCCAAAGCTGTTCTGGAGGCGGTCATATCATTGTGAAAACTGCAATCAGAATATGAATTAGTATGTTTGTTCTTTCAGAGGTGTTTGAGAAGCACCAGCATGAGCTTAGGATAGCTGGAGGTGCTGTGCGTGACCTGCTGTCTGGGAAGCGGCCAGAAGATGTGGACTTTGCCACCACAGCCACTCCAGAGGAGATGAAGCGTATGTTCCAAAGTGCTGGGATCAGGATGATCAACAATAAAGGAGAGAAGCATGGGACCATTACAGCAAGAGTAAGAGGCTGACCTGTTTGAACAGGCTGTAAAGACGGTCTTCGCTGTGCCTCTAGTCATCTGTGTTTATTGGTTTCTTTCATAGCTACACAATGAGAACTTTGAGGTGACCACGTTGCGAGTGGATGTTCAGACAGATGGCCGTCACGCAGAGGTGGAATTCACCACTGACTGGCAGAAAGACGCTGAGCGGAGAGACCTCACCATCAACTCCATGTTTTTAGGTACTGGTGTGATTGCCATCCACTGAATTAAACTATGTTGTAGAATCATAATGGCTTATCTCTGTGTTTGCTTGTGTTGTGGGGATGCTCAGCATCAGTCCCGGTGTATTCAGGGGACATGTCACTAATTGTATTATGTACACTCAACCAAAATTACCAAGATTTACCACGTTTCGTTTACTTTTTCCCCATCACAGGGCTTGATGGCACATTATATGACTATTTCAAAGGATATGATGACCTGCAGAACCGTAAAGTTCGGTTTGTTGGCAGTGCTGAACAAAGAATCCAAGAGGACTACCTGAGAATACTGCGCTATTTCAGGTGAGCCACCACATTTCACATTTTTTTTTCTTTTTTACTTGGAGAAAACGTTTTATGGAAGAATATTATATGAAAGAAGCCACAACCGTTTCATTTCTCCCTAGGTTCTATGGCAGAGTGGCTTTGGAGCCTGACGACCATGAGCCCGAGACACTGGCCGCCATCAGGGAAAATGGGCGTGGACTAGCGGCCATATCGGGAGAACGCATTTGGGTGGAAATAAAGAAGATGGTGGTTGGTAACCATGCAGCTCATCTGCTGGAGCTGATGTACAGTCTGGAATTGGCCCAGTACATAGGTGAGAGAGAAGGCAGGGATGGGCATTGAAAGGATTTTACATATAATTTCTCTAATAGCAATCACACAAACTTCAGCAAGAAAAAACAATCTGCACATTCAGCTTCAACAGTGTGTTCAGTGTGCCTCAAAGATACTGCTTTATATTATCAATTTTTATATATATATATATATATATATATATCACACATAATTGTGTATCTTTCACCTCCTGATGATATTCAAGTCATTACTCACATCAATGTCATGACTTCCATTAGAGGGAGAATAGGTTTTAGTGAATTTTTCGTGAAGAAAACATTGATAATCAATCATTGGGGCGTTCAGAGTGCCCTTTTTAATTATTTCTCTTGACAGGATTTCATCAGTTCTGACACAATTGGTAATTCTGTTTATTGGTCCCATTCTTAAAGGAGTACTCCAGCCATTTAGTATTTCAGTTCCGTAAGTTGGGGGACAAATCGGAGCAGCATTGGCCAAGATATCCTGACTCTGTTCGTCAAAATAGAACACTTTTGTCATGAATGCTTTTAAAAGAGCATACAGAATCTTTGTTAATGTTGACAGTCGCAAGTGCTCTTGGATTAGTTGTAGCTTGAGTCTGACTAATGACATTTAAACTGATTTAACTAGGTAACTTTAAATATTATCTTCTTATTTACACGTCTGTTAAGGCTCAGATGTCAGCATTAGGTTTTTACCATCAGATTTTTCCTGAGATTTATGCGCTCATACTGACTGGACTGTCACCGCTGTCTAAGATAACTGTTATAAGTGTAATGTTGCAATTTTCCTTGTTGCCCACTTTGGTGAGAACATTCCCACTTGTTAGAACATTTTTTCCTTCTTGTCGAGATACCTTTTTGAAAGTGTTCTGAGCGAACATGTACCATGCTATTAAGTCATTATTTGCAGAGTGCAGGCATCAGTGAAAAGGATCAATAGCGTCGAAGCTCAACAACTGTAACAATTTGCAGCTGTTTCTAAATGGGGAAAAATTAGATTGGAGATGGAGTGGATTCAATACCTCTTGATTTCTGTGGCACTGAACACCTAGTTAGTCACCACTCGACAGATTGAATGGCTCTTGATTATTTAACTCCTCAGGTTATTTATTAATCGCAGAAGACTTCAGGCATGTTGTCTGCATAATCCCAATGAAATAGATTATAATCATAACACATGTAATTATTGTGTTCTTTGTCTTGTTTAGTTTCTGTTGCTGTTGTTAAAGTCAGTTCTGCTCATGACTCCTATCTCTGCTCCTCCCCAGGCATACCTCCAGATGGCAATGTTGAGGAGATGAAGCGAGTGTGGCAGAATGCCAAAGATCACTCACCCAAACCCATGACCATCCTGGCAGCTCTCTTCCACTGCCCAGAGGAGGTGGAAAAGATGGACCTCCGACTTAAGGTGTCCAGGGAGGAGAAGAATCTGGCTCTGTTCCTGGTCAAATTCAGACGGGAGCTCCGCAAGAGCCAAGATGACCCAGATAGCCTCAAACCCTTCACTGACTTTATCATTGATGTAAGTTTAAGCCTTTTTCCAGCTGGTCTGTAGAAACAATTAGATGTCAGTTGTGTTTTATAGTGGGGAAAGAGAGATTTATAGTGGGACACTTACCAGAACAATGTGATCATTGATTTTAGCCAGGAGTGTATATACCATGTTCTTGGCAGGTGGGATAATTCATCAGAATGTATTATGTGTCAGTGAATGTAGCTAGGGATTACCTACAAGAGCTTAATTAGCTTACTTATTCTGAAGCTGAATGGGTGGACATCTGTAATGCAGTGAGAAATCCCTGTTTAAAAACTACCCACAAGTGTTCGGTGACTGCTAAGTTCACTCATGCGTTGAGATATGCTTTGAATTAGAGCTAAAATGATCAACAGAATATTAATCTGCTTCTACAATAGTAAACTGATTCCACTGGTTTTGGACTGTGGATCAAACAAAACCAGCAATTTGCAGATGTCGTCTGCTCTGGGTAAATGTGATCATAAAAAAAAATAATTGATTAATTAATTGATTAATCAAGTAAAATAATCACCATCAAATAATTGTGGTTCCAGAGCTTCTTTGAATGCAGGGATTGTACCCTTTAACACATCTCCTTGGTCTTGCTGGACAGTGGTCCACCTGCATCCATCACCCACATCTGAATGCAACCTGTTCCCACCCATACTAATAGGGTTTTATAGCGAAAAGACATTCTTGGAAATGTTTGTATTGACCAACTAGGATTGGGTTCTGATAAGCCAAATAGAAAATTGATCTGGTTCAAAGTGAGTGAGTCTAACACATCTCTTAATTAAATAATGATCCCTGCTCTCTTGTATTATTAGGAACAAGCAATTACTAGAACATTCTGGGAGTCATTGATTGGCAAACCTTTACATTTAACTTCCCTTAATTTCTGATTTTAGGCCACACCCACACAGTTTTGATGAAGCAGATCAGCTAACTGTGTAAATGTTAACTTTAACTTTGTTTATCTAGTCATGGAACACTTAAGATCTGAAACCAAGTTTTCAAGGTATTTAATTCACACACATATTTTATCTTTTCAGAATCGGGAGCTGGATTCCCAGAGTAAAGTGTGTGAGTTACTGAAGTACCAGGGTGAGGAGAAGCTGCTGAAGGAGCTCTGCAGGTGGTCCACCCCTCGCTTCCCTGTCAATGGTCACGATCTGAGGAGGATGGGTATCACGTCAGGCAAGGAGATAGGTGCCACTTTACAGAAGCTGCGTGACATCTGGAAGACAAGTCGTTATCAGATGGACAAAGATGAACTCCTCAGTTACGTGAAGCCTTAAATGAGCAGAAAAGGCAGGGGTGTGCTGCTCTGACACTGTGCTGCTCACAGGTACTAATTGAGCTGACTGATGCATGTTGTTGAAAAAAGGACACTACAAGAACAGACACGTATGTATGAATGCAATTGAATTCTAAATTACCCCAAGGCCACTTAAGTTCACCTGCTTCGCCACATGAATGAAGAGACATCAACAACACTCAGAGACTGTCACTAGTTATACTGATGTGATTAAGGAAGAAGAAACATGAAGACAGGGCTGAAGGGATGAAGTCACCAGTAACTAGAGAATAGTTACTTCAATAGTTAAATATCTTCACTGTGCAGAATGATGTCTGTGCAGAGTTTGACTCCAGAAGGATATTTTCCACTTACCTCTGCTGAAAGTTTCTGTGTTAACCAAAAATTAGATTTTAGGGAGCTGCGCCTATGAGCATGGTTTGTGACATCACAAATGATTTGGAGGTCAGTCCTGGTCCAATATGCAACTTCGACAGTGTGATGTAGAAATTTGAAGCCTT
The DNA here is from genome assembly GCF_905237075.1 of Dicentrarchus labrax. NCBI lineage: Eukaryota > Metazoa > Chordata > Actinopteri > Moronidae > Dicentrarchus > Dicentrarchus labrax. Next base: position 10,856,742 of record NW_026136711.1, read on the forward strand.
CAGTGCACATCCACTGAGAATAGACTTTACAGTGAAGGAGGAGACATCTTGTGTGCAGCAGGGAAACTTTAGAAATGATTGAATTTTGAATATTTATCGATTCTGGAATTTTTAGTGAGGTAGTAGAAGGATTTCTTCAGGCAGGCTATTTGTATATATGTCTTAATACATGGGGGGGGGGTCTTTAATTTCATTGTTATAACAATATTGGAAAGCAGAAGTTTGGTTTTTCATGGTTTTGGTTTGCTCCTGTCAGCTGTGTATTATTTCCTTGCTATGTTTTCTGTAAAGAAAATGATTTATAAAAAGGTTATACTTTTCATTGAAAGACTGACCTGGTGATTCTTCCATTCAAGTGCACACACTGCAGAATACAAACATATTTATTTAAATTCATCATTCATCACACTTCCATGCCTTTGGCACTGTGAGGAATGGGTTCTGTGCTGGAGTGAGGTTGCTCCTCCCTCCTTCAGGGATGAGGAGATATAAAGCCCTCTCCCTCTCCTTTACTAACACCTCAGTGGACACATTCAACACTTCTTGCTTACCGGGAACTCGGCAAATACAGCGCCCCAACGATTTCTTTTAAGGAGTTATTTTTTGATGAAATTGTTAAAGGACGAATTCCAGGCTGCCTGCTTACATTTATCTGTATTTGCCATTTCAGCTAGATTCACCTGGAATGGTTATATAACGGTGTATTGGCGTTATTTGCGGTGAAAGCATGGATTGGTTCGGTGTAAACATCAGTAACTCCACTTTGGAAAGCGCTCTGCCTGGGGATGTGCAGAGAGATGAGCGCTTGGCTCAGGTGGAAATAGCTCTTCTGTCCATCATCTTCATCATTGCAGGAATCCTAAACTCTGGGGTTTTGTTGGTGTTGTGGAAGCGGAGGAAGCAGCTCTCCAGGATGCGCGTCTTTGTTTTCCACCTCTGCGTCGCCGATCTGGTGGTCACATTTTTCCAAGTTTGTCCGCAACTCATGTGGGACATCACTGACAGATTCGTCGGTCCAGATGTATTGTGTCGCATAGTGAAGTACCTGCAGGTGGTCGGGATGTTTGCCTCCACTTATATGATAGTAGTGATGACAATAGACCGATATCAAGCCATCTGCAACCCCATGGTAACTTTCCAGAAGCGCAGGGCGCGCTGGAACGGTCCGGTGTGCGCCGCCTGGTGCGTCTCTCTCATCTTCGGCCTCCCGCAGATCTTCATCTTCTCCCGGGTTGAGGTCGCCCCCGGTGTATACGACTGCTGGGCGCAGTTTATCAAGCCGTGGGGACCGAGAGCGTATGTGACCTGGACGACTCTGGTGATATTTGTCCTGCCCATTCTCACGGTGGTCGTGTGCCAGGTGCGCATCTGCCGCACCGTACACTTTAACTTTCACATGAAGACGCAGCACGTCGGAGCGGTGGTCAGTAAGCCGCTGTCCTCCAGGGCCAGCAGCGTGGCAGGGGTGTCCAAGGCGAGGGTGAAGACTGTGAAGATGACCATGGTCATCGTGCTCGCCTACATCATCTGCTGGACGCCTTTCTTCACCGTGCAGCTCTGGTCGGTCTGGGACGTCGAGGCGCCCACTGAGAGTAAGATAACATGGACATTTTCATAGAAATTGTACAATAAATCAAGTCTATTGCTCTTTATTCGTAGAGATGACAATTAGGGCAAACTGATGATACTCCAAAATTTGATATCCATAGCTAGAAATTGTTCCTCAAATAAAACAGATCAAAATATAAGAATTAAAGTTACAGTTGAATCTTTTTCTAATTTTCTCCTCTACATTTCCAGCTGCAACCTTCACCATATTGATGCTGCTGGCCAGTCTGAACAGCTGTGCGAACCCCTGCATCTACCTGATGTTCAGCGGGAATCTGCCCAAGAGACTGGTGGCCCTGATGTGTGTGGATCAGCCTGATCTGAAGGGGTCCATCCAGGAGGAGGCCACCATGGTCAGCTCCCTGTACATCAGCCTCAAGAGCCTGTCAGACTGCAGATAAAAGTACTGACGCCTCAAACGCTTCTCTCACCTCAGGTCGGTGAATGTGGTGCAAAACTGTAGCTCTCTCATGAGGAAGACTTACTGGAAACCTCTAATAAGTGTGAGGACAAACATCATAGCAGAACAGAGTTCCTGTAGTAGCAGTATATTGAGACCACATTGTAGAAATTAACAGCCAATGAAATGTTTTCATGTGGAAACTCACTGCAGAGTACCAGACACAAGGAAAGGTTTATGGGGATATTACAGTGGAACATAAACTATGATACAGTTGCTATAAAGTCAAGATTATATAACACATACTTTTTTTAAATGTTCAAAGCTTGTTATAGACTTTTTTTTCTAGAGATCCACCACTTTGGTCCAGAGAGAAATATCTTGCTACTGGATGAAATACCATGAAATGTTGTACAGACATTCATCGTCCCCAGAGGATGAAACCTACTGACTTTGATGAGCCCCTGACTTTTCCTCTAGCGCTACCATGAGCCGACCATTTCCGCCAATAAATCCTCCTAAATGTTCAAACTGGACCTTTTTAACTTTTCACCTAGCACCATCATCAGGTGAAATTTTTAATTTGTGGAATACTTTGGTTTATGACCAAATACCTGCAAAACTAATGACATTCCCCTCAGCATCACTTGTACTTTGTGTTTAGTGCTAACATACAAAAATGTTAACACACTGGCATGAGCATATTTGCATGCTGACATTTGCATTTAGCTCAAAGCATGTGAGCCCCTTGCATAGCTTTAGACTTTGTTTTTTCGTAATCAATAAATAGTGCAATGTACCAAAAGCTGGGTTAGCATTCATGTTAGATGATGTTTTGACCATTAGGCTGCAGTAGGTATGCAGCTGTTCCATCATAATCTACTGGGCCCTCCGACAGGCGACACCACTCTCTAGCCCTGACCTAACGTGCCCTTCAAATTGCCTTTAAATCCTGCAATCACCCAAGCAAGGAGCAGATAATCTCTCTTCGCCTCAGTTAAACTAATGGTGGCATAAAATGTGACTCCTCACTGTTGACAAAATGTAATTTCTTTGGGAGCAGCAGCACAATATGCATCAGGTTATTTAGTCAGAAAGATACAAATTATAATGAGTAAGAATCATGAAATGGACAAACCATTTGCATTTAAGAGGCAGGTTGTATTTGATTGCATGTAATCTTTTTTGACAAAAAGACTTATGTAACATTTAAGCTTGTGAAATTATGAGTAATGATTCTCTCATTTTCAGTAATCTATGCGTGATGTGAAAGTGTTTCACTCAAATGTAAATGTGTTTTATCCTGAAAATATGTAATTGTTTGTATGTATCATGTCCTTTAAATGTGATTCAGCAGTCTACTTTACATCTGTATACTGTATAATATCACTGGATAAATGCACAGAAATACGACACTATCTGCAGTGATATGTTTGTAATTGTCAAAGATACAGACAGTATGCATAAGATTACAGACTGGATCTTTGACAGATTTTATTTTCATTTTGATATAATATACAGATCTGAATAGAGATCCAAAAACTTGTATACCATTGGACCTTTCCTGGTACAGGTCCTTTTTTTTTGTCCAATGTATCTTTGATAATGACATGTAATAGATATTCCAGATATGCAGGAAGATGCTTGCTGATAAATCTTACAACATGTTTGCGTTTTCAAAGACTTTTTCTCTCGAGCCCTATGGAATGATTGTCTCTGAGGTGCTGCCAAATAAACTGCTGTGATCTTGTGACTTTTCATGTGTCTGCTTTTTGTCTTCCCAACAGCACCGTCTTGTTTAGAAAAATGTCCCTTTGGATTTAAAGCTGAAACCTTTATTTGCACTCTTGTCCTCTTCTGTTTGCCTGCAGTTTATTTTATTTTTCCATTGTATGTCACCTGCTAGTCTCCTCATATTCCATTTGCAGAACGGGAACATTAGGAAAACCAGGTGACAGACACAAGGGTGGAAAGACATTACTCAAGGACAAATGCTGTATTATGGTTCAGTGATTTACAGGTGTCTCTCTAGCTGGAACATGTCATATAGCTCAGGCTACGTGAGAAACATGAGCAAAACCTGCCATATGGCAATTCTTTCAGAAATGTGTCTTTCATATGTTTTAATATTTCAGACTAAAATGAACGCCATCTACCTCACAACATGGAAGATTTAAATTTGACATTCTTGTGAATTGGCTTTCACCAAGATGCACAGATAGATCCACCAGAAATCCTGCTGCAAAGTGCTCTCTGTTTGTCCTCATCAGTGACTGTCTGGCAGCTGGCTGCAGCCACTCAACTCTGACCTTTAACGCTAATAGAATGACCAGCAGCCACCAGTGCACCATCCCCAGCTGACAGGTCATGGCATCATTATTTCCGCCAGGCACCTCGGTAGGTAAACAGGAAGACAAATTTGACCTAGAAATAAATTACTATTACAATGCTTTACTTAAGCAAAAGTACCACTTCAGCTATGTACAAATACTACACTAGTAAAATCCTACGTGGAGTTCAGTATGCAGTTCCTTTAATACATCTACAGCATCTTGCCAGTTAAATGAAATAAGTTTGGTTGCGTTTGGAGCCTAAGCTAGAAATTGGAGAAATTTGGAGAGCTAGAGTTTCACTATTGATTTACTGAGCACAGAAATGAGCCCATAAGCTTTATCACTAGGAAAAAAAGAACAGAAAACTTTACAGTAGAACTGGACAACTGACAAATGTTACCTAGGGACTGACATTAGCCAGGTCTATTCATCATCCAGAGCCCTTCAGCTTCTGTTCAGAGCCTGAGACCTTCATCTAACAAAAAATGATGTACACTGTTGTTTACACTTTACACATCAGTTTTAATATTGACACTGACATTTTTTTTCTGTGTAATAGTGTTAATAGTGGGAATAGACTTGCTGTGTAATTAAACTGGAATAAGTAATACTATATGGCCGCATACACAATATTTACAAGGGATTTATTTTACAACCCGAGAATAATATCGTAATAAAAGGGCTTCCCCTAACATATTTTCAGTGCGTTGTCCTGATGGTAGAACACTACAACTATTACCTCAATGGAAGTGCATGTGTTTAATAAAATGTGAGTGATGAGTAGCTCACCATGGTCTTCTTTATATTTTAAGGTTTTCTTTTTTTTTTATAGAATTCATTAATAAAATCAAATGCTTTAAAATGTTGTAAATTACTGTTAGGAATGATGACCTAACCTACCAAAAATAGATTTAGTTTCAAGGTTCAACATGTAAAGCTACATATATTTTGAACGTGCTATAAATCTCAAATGAAATGACAAATGACAAACACCATGCTGTAAAAGGTTTGTTATCACCATTTCTTGTAAATACGAATTTTGATGAATAAACTGAATTATGATCAGATGAAAAGAGACTCGTATTGTGTATGTGAACATCGTACTCATACTTGTACATACATGTGTTTAAAAAGCCATTCATTGAACCTTTAAGATAATACATGTTCAAGCTCTAAATGGTTCTTCCTGGTTTCAGTGCCCCGAAGGTACGAAATTGCTCTTCACATAAGAAGCCACTTTTCAGTTCAAAACAACGACCACTTTTTCATTCCTCGCATACATCAGAAAAAAAAAAATCTTGCTCATTAGTATAGATGTAAATGAGGATGCTGCTGTCAAGGTTAGAAACATTCACTGATTTCTAAATTAGTAGTCGATGGTTCATACAAAGCACACTGGAAATGATAAAAGCATGCAGTTAATTTTTTTATTTATACCACACAAGTCCTGTCAATTAGTCAAATAAGTATTAAATTGCTTGACCTGCTTGGTATTCTCTCTCTGTGTCTCTTGATTAAAAAGATCCCAAGTGGCTCTTCACATTTAATGGAAAAACCTTGAACAGAATAACACGTCATATGAACCAGAAAGTATGGTTACAAAACATCATACTCATCTGCATCTGATGTCGCTCCTTCTACATGTCCATGTACATATACATATATATATATATATATATATATATATATATATATTACATGCAAATGTGTCATCTCTCAAAGTCTGAAGTTGTTTAAAACACTGAATTGTTAAACATAAGGGGGTCCTCTGTGCGTGTGAACTGCATCGTAATAGAAATAACAACAGCTTGTAATGTTATGGTAACTGCCCTAGCTGCCATTTAATGCTTCTTTTTTGTGCTCTGCATTTTTGTCCCACGGTATGAGTCAACAAACAGAACAAACACATGTTTATATGTCATGTCCAGGACGCATTCATTAGCATGCCATAAATAATCAGTCAGATCTGTGGTGAGATGCTATGAAACATGGGATGTTTCAGTGACATTTCTCTATTATAATGTATATTTCACATATCGGATGACTGGATCGGATTATTTGACACACATCCAAAAAGAGAGAAAAAAACCCACAAAAGCTGCTGTGGTCCAGATGCTTCACTAATATCATACGTGAGTTTCTCATGAAACTTTTATAGCGAGTGCAAAGATGAATAAAGCAGTGTATAATTCATGTTCCTGACCTCAGCTTAATTAAAATGAAACAGGCCTGTGAGTTCATGATGGCTGCTAGTCCCAGGAATAGGTCTGACTCTTTATTATCTCCAGAGCCTGGGGTATGGTGTCCATTCATCAGAGCTGCTATTAGGCCCTGATGAAGGTTGTAGTAGAGTAATTTCTAATTGTAGTTTTGAGGGAAGGTAAGGTCAGGAAGTTACGGCGTGGGGATTGATCATGTTTCAAATTTGTATCACAGTGAATGTAATTAAGCCTTTTTTTTTTTTTCCCAAGCATCACAGCTTAATAATCAACACAACTTTATTCTTTTGTCAGCTGCACACACTGATAACTCTGAACTCTGCTTTCTGGCTGATATGAGGCCCCTATAGCCCGCTACAAAAGTCCACAACAATTTGCTCCAGTCGTCATCTCTGTTGTGTGTGTCGGCCAACTCAGAGGTGAGTGTGATTACTCAATGAGTACCAGCTGAGATCATCAATTCACCTGGCGCTGCTCGCACAAGCCTTCCCCACACATCCCTCTCTCTCCTGCAGCTGAGTGTAAACCATACCACCTCCACTATGTGGCTGCTGCCTTGGGCTGCTTGGACATAGTAGTTTTCTGCTTAATGTTGCTTCAGTATGCTTTGTACTCATTCCCACTGACAGGACTGATCCAGTTGTGGTCTGTCTGTCATTCAGATCTGTATTAAGTCAGCCTCTTTCTTTTTATGGGTGGACTTGAGCTGGAGGTATTGGCGTCCACAATTGTTAAAGATAAATGTCAGACGCTCCGTAACCAGGCCAACAATGACACTGAATGACAAACAACTACATGTCTGTCATTAGAAGTGTCATTAATTTCCACAAATTCTGATTTAATACTTTTCTTTATTCAACCAGGCTTGGGGTGTAAAGGATTACATATAACTGAGTTAAGTAATCAGGGTATAAAAAAGGAAACTGTAATCTAGTAGACAAGACAGAAAAAAGACATAAATCAGATTACAGTTACACTTTATAAAAACTGGCGTTATTTTGCACGATTACAATTTTATCAGTGTTTACTTTAAACATACACTGAGCAGAGGACACTTTTTTGAAGCTAAAAATCTTTTCATTTCCTTTAGCTTTCCTTTTCTAAGGTTGTTCTCTTGTCTTATAGAATACACTTGCATCGATACTTCTTGTTAACATTTCTTTTCTCTTGTTTTTATTTGCATATTTGGTGTTGAGTTTATCCAAAAGTTACGTTACTCTAATATTGTGATACTTGGATTAGGTTACTGATTACATTTTTTAACAAGCAATTAGTAATTGTATCAGATTACATTTTAAAGTAACCCTCCCAACAGTGGTGGCAACCCTAGTTTACAATGATAACCGTGGCAGATTCAGTGTTGTTGTGACAATTGTGAATTCTTGGTTATAGACAAAAACACAAAACTCTGTAAAAGGGGTCTTTTACATTTTGATTGCTTACACACATGATATTGTGCTAAAAGATTGAGGCTAAAGCTAATGTCCAAGGCAAAAATTCAGCATCCTCACCAGCTGAAGATTAATATAGGAGTGCAGTAGATAGGCAGATATAAGTGGAAGCGAAACCTTAAGACTATTAAGTTGTAGGCTTGGACGATCATATTTTAAAGAGGTAGTTCTGCTAACTAGTGTTGTTAGGGGCATAGCCAAACCTGATGATGCTGTATGACATGACTACATGTGAAAAGACATGAACATACTATGTATTTCAGACAGCATGAATGAAAGTGAAAAGGAGATGTGTAATGTGTAACAAGTTGCACATCAGTCTATATATTATTTGCAACGTGGTTGTTGTAATTCATCCTCAAGGTGTGATCCACAGATTTCTTGACAAGGGTCTGACTGACTGCTGCACTGCTGAAGCTATTTTTAGGAAAATGGATGGAGTACTTACAGCTCAACACAATCCATGAATCAATTGTGTAGCTCTGTCAGTAGATAATGCCAATGTCAACGTGGGTGCCAGAAATTCTGTAAAGAGCAGAGTTTTGGATCTGAATCTCGGCATCCATCCAATCCAATCCATTTAAGACTGCCCCTGCAATATTGTGCATAATAATGCACATGCAGATGGCTTGGGAGTTACATTTTATTACTTGTGCATTAACTAGTTCAACGCCAGCAAAGAGGAAAAGCATGCTTGATGGTAATTTATCCTTACTTGATACATTTGGTTTATATTTTACATGTAAGGCATTATAGGGTAAATTCAAATTATTTGTTTGCTGTAATTATTCATCCTGTCCACACTGGCCAAAAAGAGATCCCTTCCTAAGAGATAGGGGACAAAATTGACAGTCCTTGTTCCATGCAAAAATCGATTTTATTTGTGAGACAACGACAGTAATCAAGGAGACTACAAAGAGGTCTGTGGCAATTATGAAGGGAAAAGTGGGTAGACAACAACTGTTGCTTCACCAGTCAGTGGTGTCTGTCAAAGTGACAAAAGAATAAGAATAAGAACAAGTCATATGACAGTGGCACTTTTTTCCAGAAAGCCTGTTTGACACAGGAATGAAGTGGGGAAAATGAGCATTCTGACCTGATCATTTGAATATAAATGCAATGTAAAGTAGAAGGCTCCTAAAGGGTAAAATGGCTGCAACAAAGTACAGAAACAACATGTTGCAGTCAGCAGGAGATCTGGGAAAAGATCTTCCAGCGGGATATCGACCCCAAAACACAAAGCCAAAGCTACAGTGGCTTCAAAACATAAATTTTAATGTCGCCAGGTTGGGGTCCAGCAACCCATTCACTCAAACATTTGTGGCAGGACTTGAAAACTGCACTTCACTTACAATCCCCACTAGCAGCATTGCAAAGACGAACATGGAAATAGTGTTCAGATGTGCAAAGGTGATACAGACCTGTTCACGTTTTTTTGAAAAAGGATGATTGAATGAGGTGAATAACTATCAATGCAATCTTTTTTCTTAAAATTGTACGTAATTGAAATTGTTTTTAAAGCCTTTTATCACTGTCAAAAAACACTGTGACTGAGTACTTTACAAAATTACAATGGGAAGTTGAAGCAGGTTAAACACTTTTTATCTTTAACTTTGTATTTGTATCTGTGGAGGTGGATGCAGAGCTGTACAGCAGCAGCTCCGACACCTGTTGGCTTCACTTGTATGGGATGGAGTCAGAGGTAATGATAGCATTCAGTGTAATGTAAGCACCAGCAGCTGTATGTGGGAACACAGTAGGCGAAAGCTAAGGAGGGAGACTATTGTGTCAACGATAGGCCAGCTAGGAGCCGCATGAGCCGGTGATGGAAAACAACTTTCATCAAGCTGAACGGCTTCCATCAACCTCAATGCCCTCTACTTCAAGACTAACTCCACTTTATCTCTTACATTTAAAAACTGTCTAGTAGCACAGTGTGCTTTCAGCTGCATCTGACCACTTTGTTAGACATGGCGTACATGTTGTCGATTGAATAAAAATAAATAGAAACAATTCAATGATAAACATCCCATCAGCGCTTCCCTTACAAATCTGATACATGTACTGATCTGCAGCAAACATAAGCTTTATCTATTATCCCATTTGATGACTTCTCAAACTGACTGGATACTACACTGTCTAACATTAGTGTGTTAGAGCAAGGCAATATTGATGCTGATCTTGGCAGAGTACAAGAGAAAATAAATGATCAATACAACAGCATGGGGATGTTGAACCACCAGTGTTGTAGACTTAGATCCAGAGCTGTGGTATGGCATATCAATAGGATAGAAGCCGTGAGGAATTACAAATGAGATTAATTTTCATGCCTTGTCATCAGCCTTATCTCTCATTTTTATTTACATACCTGAAAGCCTTCTGATCATAGCCAGAAAAGTCACTTTTCTTAGATTGATCCCATGTGTCTCATGAAAAAAGAATGGAAGTAATTCACTTTGTCATTCACATATAGGTCCATTCATCTTGTCTTAGTTAATTATAAACTATTCCAGCACTGTGGAGGATTAATTTAAGAGTGAAGAAGTAAAGCAGTCAGTCGTAAACAAGTAAAAGAGAAATCCCAGTGTTATAACATTCTACTTTAACATGTCTGATCATGGCCAGTGACAAGCACAGAGTTTGAGAATGTGGCAGTTTAATAAAATGTAATTATCCAGTAAAATATAGACTAATAGTACCTCAAAGGTTGAGGAGGGCCAACAGACCTTTTAAAACTATTGATCAGTGTGTCAAATAGGTATACGTATGATTTTACATCAGTGTAAGTGTCAGTGATTCTGACTGGTGTGGACTAACAGATGATGACAACTGCGCTTTTAAGTAAGCAGTAAAACCTCCTTAAGTAAAAAGCCAATTATATTTAATTAATTCTTTTTTATACATATAATTTATTTTAAAAGCCATTATTTTGTATGAAAATGAACCAATAAGAGTATCCATAAAGAATTATTGGCTGCTGCACAACCAGTTAAAAAAAGTTTAGTTAAAACTGTTTTTCTCACCATCACCCAAAAGTAATGGAATTGGTAAAATAAAAAAAGTTTTAGAAAAGTCATAGGATTCTGTTATGTATAATGGAATCAGCTGTTACAGTAATCTTCCGTGGATAACCTTCCACATAATGTAACATAATGGTGAATTTATGTGGGGGAACCCAGCTAATAAAAAGCTATTCAGTGAGAGCCATGCAAATTTAATATCAAAAGTGTTGGATACTTAAATGAATCTGGATGTCAGGTAGAGGAAAGAGAGCACTTAAAAATGTTAGCTACAGTGAAGCTGGTCGCTGTCGATCTGAGAGACAGCTGCAAGAGAAAGGTGAGGGGAAAAGTACACAACAATAAAAATCAGATCAGAAGTTAGCTTTAAAGGTCCAGTGTGTGACATTGAGGAGGATTTACTGGCAGAAATGTAATATAAAATGTATGTTTTACTTAATCACCTGAAAATAAGAATTATTATTTTTTTGTTAACTTAGAATGCCATTATGTTTCTCATACCGACGCTGAACTGTGGAGTGGTTTTTTGATAATGAGCAGGTCTGACTTGCTTCTTGATCTTGAGACTGAAATAAATAATAAATAAAGGTAAACCACTAATATGCACTTGCACTTGTAGTCGATTCCCTGGTAACCTACAGCAATATTTCATGCTCAATTGGTGGCATTTAACAGACTCATTAACTGTGGTTTCTATAACAAAGAGAGAAGCTAAAAACAAGATATAGGATATGTTACTTTATCCCAGGTTGCTTTCAATACTGCACGGCGACACTGCAGTTGAAAACCTAGAAAAGCCAATGAAGTAGTCCAATCTGTATTTTTATTATTCTTTTGGATGTGGTGGCAGTGGGCTAGTAGTAATTGGGCAGTCAGTTGGTCTGTTTGACTCTTAAATGCACCATTCTGCACAGAGGGTTAGGGTTAGGGTTAGGGTTAGAAGTCCAATATGACCGCTCGAGGGACGAAGCGGCACACACAGGTTAAGTGAATGCCTGTGACTTGTGCAGCACAGGTTCATTAGCGAACATGAGTGCTTGTGGAGAGGCGCTCCAAGCAACAAACCCCATGAATTTAATGCTTGAGAGGACTAATGTTTAACTTTCACTGGTGGATTTCTCTGTTTTGCACACATTTCAGCATGGCCTTTTACATAACTCACATTATCATACAAAATGTGTGCACTCATGGATGTATGGTACATACTGCAATATCATTATATGTCTCGTTTATGCAGGTAAAAATTGTAGACATCATTTACTTTGGATATGCCAATATATATACCTGGATATATGTGGTTGGCATGGCTACCGGATAAAATCTCCTCCCCCACATTTCAGTGCTCTGTGGATAGAGGAGTTGTTGTTCTGCAGGTGGTTTATTGCTTGTTAAACATTGCTGGACTTTTCTTTTCAAGCGTGAGTGTACAGTAAGCAGCACTTTAATGCATGGCAAGCCATAACTGCTGGAAAGAGTAGTGCTGTGGCATTTACATTCACACCAAACTGCTGATGATGGAAAGAGTGCTATTTCCTGTGAATAGTGATCTGAAATAACATTACAGAAGCTCTTCAGATATATTTCTTTACAAAAGCCAAAAGCAATATCAAACATGCTACTTGTCAGCAAGTCTGCTTGATGTTTTCATTAATATAGCAGGACTTTGAATATATTTGATTGGCTCAATTTGCCTCATAGAATCAGCAACTCTATATGGTCACAAAAAAGGAAAAAGACAACTCCTCAACCAGTGGTGATTCATCTTTTGACACATCCCTGGTAGACAATGATCTAACCGAGTCCACCTGATTGAAAGCCTGACAGGAACTAGATATGTGTAATATATATATATATATATATATATATATATATAAAAGGATCCATAGTGGCAATGACTTGATGGATTCCAGCAAAAAGAACTACACTGGTATCAAGGATACCATTTCAAAGCATGAGGCAGTATCTAAATAATGCAGTAAAGGCTGATACAGTGGTTGAAGGACACTGAAATCCTTGAAACATCACATGTCAATTTCAGCTTCAGCTTACAGTATGGTTTCAGTGTCAGGTTTCTGACTTCTACTGATCATATATGAATGTGATTATGCCTTTGTTTCATTTTTAATAAACAATTATCTCTTTTGTTGTTCAAAATTATGTAAATTTTGATGAATTAAATCTGTCTTTATTTTGTTGGACACGCATGACCATCACCACTAACATCATACATGTCACCAAATGACTGAAAAAATATCCCCCCCGACACCTGACAGGGGCTGTTTCTATCTTGCCCATTAAATGGTAAGTATAGCCTGTGCATGGGCTCAGGCACCTGACTCGATTTCCAGATGTAATTGTCAGATTCCGGACATCCTCACGTATCATCAGCTCATCCAGTTAAAACTCCAGCGAACTGCTGAGAAAGACACGGCAGCTAGACGAGGCAGAAGGGAGCGTATGGATCTCCTCTTCTTCCTATCAAGTGGTGACAACATTCAGTGTGTGGAAGAGCAGACTGAAATGTTCTTATTAAAAGGGAGCTGCAGAAGAGATGGTTTATTGATTTTAAGGATTTTCAAAGTTGTCAGATTGGTTTTGGACGGTAGAGGGTCATTGAATAAGATACGAGGTCAGCTCCAAAAATGTGCCCTATATTTATATATATACTTATATATTACATAGTGCCACAGACTAAAGAGAGTACAGAGTCGTAATAATGCTTTGAGCTTAAAATAAAACCCTTTTTGTGTGCTCGTATCTGCCTGTGAAGAAGCTTAATGAGATTCATTTGCACATAAAAAAATCCAATCTCCAAATGGATGCTAACCTTCAGATAACAAATACAAGAACTGAAATGCAATTACTGTAACATCAATTAAAGGTGGGTACCTATAGATGGATTATGTAACTTCATTGTTGTCAAATTGTCATGGCTATGCCTCCAGTGTTTTCTTGTGTTCCCCTTCCCTGTGTTCCCTGAGCTCCTCTGTCTGTCTGTCTCTTTGTTTGTGTGAGTGGGCATGGTCTCCTCCTCGTGGCTCCCAGCTCAGTTCCTCCTGCACACCTGTCTGCCTCTCAGCCTACGCACGCACCTGTACTCCATCAGCTCAACACCTCGGCAGCACCCATCTACCTGGCTAACCTCCCACTGCGCCAGATCACTGACTTTGTTTCAATGCACACACATTTTCCGCTATTATTCCATATATGCCAATATTCAACATTTGATAAGGGTCATGTATAAAGTATATTCCATTTGGATATTGCTAATTAGGGTTATTCTGAATGGAGCATTTTCAGATTAAGTAGCCAACAGATTGAAAGGCTGGAGTAGAGGTGCATGCACAAAAGAAAAGCCCGCATTTCTAATCGGAAGGAGAAGCACTCATACTTTCATACATCACAACTTTTCAAGAAGGTGCCTGAATGAATGGAAGTGGGAGGCATGGTTGAACAAGCCTGCCACCGGTGGAAACCTTTCAGCAGATCCTCTTTTGATCCAAAGAGGGAAAATGGCTCAAGTGGCACTTTTACCACAGGAGCAACATGACTGCAGTCTGAAAAGGAAAGGGGGGAAAAGGAGGGAAATTCCTCTGTAGGATGTACAGTACTGTACATCATTAACACTTTGTAGGTTAATCGCAGTATGCATATCTTCATGTAAATGCGACTAATTGTGAAATATTAATTTTCAATTGCCATGTATACAACTTAGTAGTAAGTAGAAATTTTCTTTTTTTCAGAATATTATGTGCATGTAGCTGCATGTAATGGAGTAAATGCTCAGGTAATAGAGTAAAAGACGAAGTAACTGGTTAACTGGATAATGGAGGAAAGGACGAATTTAGTAAATGGCTAGGTAATACAGTAATCAACAAATCAGACTTCATTTGTAACGCACTTTTTAGACAAGCAAAATGTAACACAGTGCTTCTACTTTTAAATTGCTTTAAAAAGTGTCAACATTCTCTGCTGCCCCTCAGGAAGGATGTTCCAGACACAAGGACCATGGTGATAAAAAGATACCTTACCATGGGTCTTTGTTCTGACTTGTTCTGAGAGCTTTATAAACCAATACAATAGAGTAAAAGGCTCGTAATGAAGTAAAAGACTGTTGATGTAGTAAATGCCTGGGTAATGGAGTAAAAGGGAGCCGAGCAAATGGCTAAGTAATTTGGTCAATTGATACGGAATGGAGTAATAGTAATAATAATAGAGTAAATGGACTAGGTATTTCAGAAGGGGGGACGCATATCTCAGTGGGCAGAGGTGTTGTTTTGTAATCTAAAGGTTGCTGTTTCAGTCCAATGGCTAGGTAAGATAAAGGTAAATAAATCCCTTAAAAATCCAAGGTGCTTTCTCAAATTGAATGACTACTTTAAAGTTTAACAAATTAATTTGTAATTTTATATTGTTTGTCTTTTCATTTCATGCCACAACATCACTTCCTGTTTAGTCACGTCATGTTTATCTCTACCTGCAGAAAAGCAAGGCGGACATGCAGAGCCTGTCCACCCTATACGCTCACTATGCAAGCTGTGTAGGGGCCCGCAAATCTGCAAGGGCTAAAGTAATGAATTGACATTGACTATTGATTAAATATTGAATTTAAATGTTGATTACCTGGACATACTGGACAATATAAATACACATCTCTTGGTTAAAAATAACCATCAAGCATTCAGTCAAGCAATAGTAAGAACAGTATTTTATGTTTGAAAATCTGGGGGAGCCAGTTTGAACTGAGAGCACAGTTAGATGTGGCTGTGTGGCAATGGTAAATGGTTTAAAGGGTTTACAGGTCAGGTAGGAGGGGCCCCAAGCAGAATTTTGCTTAGGGCACCAGGGAAGTCAGTCTGCAGACTTGTATGGCATGCTACATCCACTCTGATGCATCATATAGGCAGTGCCGTAAGATGGATTTGACATTAGACATGTAAATAGAAAAGATGTTTGATAAGTTAATTAAAAACGTTTTTATTTACAATTATGTATGAGCAAAGCCAGTAGCCACAATAACTGAACCTACAGTGCAAGACAGCAATGTGTGTTCAAATTTGCAGCTGTGTACAGTGTAATATTTAGTTAAAAACACAGATGCTGAATATTGTTTTATTATTTTTTATTTACAGTTTTCACCAGCATGTTAATGAAGAAATGTGACAGTAAGCGGTCAAACTTACTCCGACTGTGTCTTCATTGGCTGCGGTTTAACTTCAGAGTCAGAGTTTCAACACACTGCTCGGGAACACAACATCATGACTAAAAAGAAACTTTGTTGCTGTGCGTGCCTGGTCTCCACATTGCACTAGTCTATTTCATTGTTACTTCATGCTAGATCATCTAACAATCACAACTTTGACCCTGCAGTCTACTTAGGTTAGGTCTAGAGTAGGTTTGTATCAGTCAGATTTAGGCCAAGGCCAATCTATTTATTGGAAATCCAATGTTGCTCTTTCCAAAGTGTATGATTATCCTCACTGATTCTATTTCCATCATACCTGTTTCTAGAATTTTTTCAAAACAGTGACAATTGTTTAATGTAGTGAGAGCAAGAGAGAGCCCCTTGTTGATGCTCTACAATCCATTTACCCATCACTCCCACATGTATAATCTTAAGCAGGAAAGGAGCAGAAGCAGCCCAGGTTTACACTGCATTACTCTTTCTGTAGATGTCAATAATTATCAACTCTAACACAGACTACCAAATATCATTTGTCCGCTGTGGCTTATTTCTCTGCCAACTCATTCATTATTCTTAGCCATGTTCAGAAATGATGTAAATGAGTCATCTTCAGCTCTGTTTTGATGTTGTCTGGTTTTAAATTATGTCCAAATCATTTCTTGTTGTCACAATCTCTCAGAGAGGAATAGTAAACAGTTTCCCCCAGGAGCCAGCTCTTAATCTCGCTGGAATTACCGTTTGAAGAGGAATAGGTTTGATGTGGTGTGTTTGACTTGAATCGGCTTTTTTTTATTATATGTATATATTTTTGGGGCCTTTTATTACATTTAATTGATAGTGACAGCAGAAGCTATCTGGTCGCCCCCTGAAGCAACAACTTTCAGCCAATTCAGTGTCAGCCAGCCACAGAGCACGCCACAACAACGTAGTAGACTACTTAAATTATACTTTTATACTCTAATATATTAAATAATGTTTTTGTTGCAGGGTAAACAAACAAACTGCAACTCAGCGTGTAGCTCTATGTGCAATTACATGTAGTTGGACAAATAATCAGGCTGCATTGTAACTGACTTCGGGAACAGAATAACATGTACAATTTTCTCTCTTTTTATATCATGTTAAGATCATTTATATGTGTTTAATTATAATGATTAATGCATACTGAAAAGAAATTTGCCAAAAAGTTTCTTTTCTTCTTCACATACTTTTCTTTCCAAGTGCATTTTGTGTCACTCAAGTAAAGTGACAGTCCACTTACATTTTATATTGTCTCAGTTGGTTGTTATTATGTAGTTTTGGGCTATTATTACTACAATAGTCAGTCTAAAATGAAAAGAATGGATACATAGTGTTTGACAAAGTAAGTATAGATTATATTTAGAGCATTTATAGCTGCCAATATTATGTGACCAGCAATACATGTATAATAGGTTTGGAGCAGCACTTAAATGTATATACAGGCAAGCCATTATATTCCCTTATAGCAAGGCATTTTCTTAGTCACCTGCTCCTATAAAGGTTTATTGTGCACACCAGAGTTCACTTATATTAAAGATGTAAAGTAAGCAATATATGACCAATCTGTGGAAGTCGACTTTCATTAGAAAAATAAGAGCAAACAGTGACTGAAAGCCTATAAGCTGTGTGTCATATGTGACATGACTGAAACAAAGACGTGCCATTCAGTAAATACTCTTCATCTTTCTTTCATCTCCCTCTCTGTTGGAAGATTTGAGAGTCAATGAAAGATGCATGTAAGAAGAGTCATTTAACTGAAGGAAAAACACATGGGTGACAGTCAAGAGTGTGGATGTTTTATTTGGTGAGCTTGTGTTGTCTCCCTCCCTTTGCCTGCTGTTGTGAGTGGTTTGGCTTTCTGGTTCTCAAACCAGTATACATATGAAAGTGTTTCTTCTTTTCTGGCTCATAACAAATGTTTTGTTTTGTTAGCCATGCTAGTGCTGGTGTTTTCAGTATTGCAATGTTATTGGGTTGATTAGTCCACCATTTACAACCAAATATCACAACAACTATTTGAAAAAAATAATTTGTAGGCCTACAGAAATTCTTGGTCACAAGAGATTGAATTGCAATCACTTTGGTGATCCCTTCGCTTTTCATCTAGCACCATCATCAAGTCACAATTTCAACATGTCCAACACTTTGGTGTATGACCAAATACCTGAAAAATGGACAAATCGGCCTCAGCTGTACTTTGTGTTTAGTGCTAACTAGAAACTTTTAACAAGCAAGCACATAAAAGGATGATAATTAACATGGTCAAAAAAATCTGCATGTTAACATTGTCATTGTGAGCACATTAGCATGTGGACATAACATTAGCATTTGGCACAAAGCACATGGTTTTGGTGCGTAGACCTAACCAAACTGTGTATGACCTTTAGGTCCGGTACACCTGTCGCTGGTACTCTCCATTAGCCATATGTCATTTTGGGACTCATTGTCGATCAACCTATTCAATCATTTAGGTACGTCCTATGTTAAGGATGTCCTGGGGAAAAAGCCAATTCATTCCAATGCTCCAAAGTAAGCGTGCTACGTCAGTGGTGTAGTGGTGCTTGGAGTAGTGGGTATACTCTTAATTGAATAAGCCTTCAAGCAACAAGTTTAATTTTTTTAAGAGTCCAATAGTGTTTCGTCAACGATGCAGTTAGCCACGTCAACCAATTTATTTTTTTTCCCTAAACAAGACCCTTTCAGAGATTGACCTTATTAAAGGAGGCAGGCGTTCACCATCTGTGGGATTAACATAGATTGCTGTCAATAAGGGATGTTGTTAGTGATCAAGCGTGATGAACCTAAAGGTTACACAGTATGTTTTCATTAGATTCTGGTTCACTGATTTTTTGGTGCTAACCTTAAGGCCAGTACCGCATGATGCTTCATGTCATTGCTATAGCAACACTGCGCCATGGGTATTAGGGCTATATGTCAGCTTATCTTCATGTATCACATATCACAAACATAGCCTAGCCTCAGAGGCAAAAGTCATGCGAGTTGCACATGAATAAAGGATCAAAATAAAAATAAAATATTAACTCAATCTGAGAGTTAATTGTGACTGATAATTATCAGTCACGATTGTGTGAACAAGATAAACAACAAGACTAACAGTATGTGACCATGCTAGTCTGTGAGGAAAGATCCCGGTTTTGGGTAAAATAAGTACGTTAGTGTGAAACCAAAAGTCAGCATTGCGCTTGTAACATAAGTAGGACGTTGTGTAAGTATGTTAAAACGAGTCAGCATTGATTTTTTGTTTAACATGGGACACAAACTCATCTCCAGGGTGAAAGTCCTGCGTTTGACCCATCCATCTACAATGGCATGTGGACTTCTTCTTCTCCTTATTGTATGTCACCTGACTTCCTCCTTTGCTCCTGCCATAATTACTACCACAACAGGTCGCCACCTAACAATAAACGTAAGTGTGGGTCGTAATAAGATGCTCACACATAGACCCTTACGGCTGTATTTTTAGTGAGCAGCATGGGCTGTTTTTACACCATCAGATCGTCTTGAAGTTTGCCATTTTTCACCTCTACAACCGTAAATAACCTAGTATGAATAATTCAAGTGAAAGATATGCATAGCCACAGATTAATTTCAAAGGAGTCAGCTTGACTAATGAACCTGTCATCAAGTTCTGTGTCTGCCTGGTTCAGATAGGCCGTGGAGGCATAGAAACATGCCAAACTCAGCTGAGGAAATCAATGGACAGCTTTTTCAAGCCAGCAGTTAGCTTTCATGCCTGCAATTCTTTGAAAATCAATAGGGAACACAATTAAGGCAGGTGTTAGTTGAATAAAAAAACATCATTATCCCATTTATTGTCATTAAACCCTGCAGATGATAGTTTTGAAACAGGCCAGGTTGCATTTAGCAAGACAGGATGCATGGTTCTATTTCAGGTATAGTTGCTTTGTTGTTTTCTGCAAGGCTAAAGAATAAATGTTGAGAGACTTTTACTTCTTTTGCCTGCGTAATCTGCCTACATTGTGCTCTAATGCCATTCTTGCCATTTCCTCAATATAGCTTTCTCAAGTACTTAAGTAATTCCTCAGTTGAATTTCTTTGTAAAACTAGAGCAGGAAAATCTTCTGAATGGGCAGTGTGATCAATTTCATCTGTCAAGACTGGGAATATGCATAATATACCAACCACGCATAATATGATAAGTAAATGTCATAAAAGCCTAGCTATAATGCAGATAATGTTATAAAATGTTTAATATAAGGCACAGTAACATACAGTAATGTAATCCCTCACTGGCTTCCCATCCATGAATACAGGCCAACATTGTCCCCTAAAAATTATGTTTATATACTACTAATTTGCAACAGCAAATATGTTTTGAATAGAAGCGTTGGTCTGTTGGTCAGTCACTTTGGTCAGTCAGTTTCACCACTTCGGACTGAAATATTAGGTGGATATCAAGGTCCCTGGAGGATAAGTTCTAATGACTTGTCTGATGGTGATGTCCTTACTTTTCCTATGGCACGATCAGCAGGTAAAGGATTTCACTTATGCTGTGAAATATCTCAACATCTAATTGATGGATTGGCACATGATTGTACAGACATCCATGGTACCCAGAGGGTAAATTGTAATGACTCTGGTGTCTCACCATGACATTCACATTTATGGTTTCAAGTGAAACGACTATTGGGTGGATTGTGAGGAAATTTGGCACATTAATGTCTCCCTCAGGATAAATTCTAATAACTTGAGGGTGCTATGTGAAAAATCAGGTATCCGTTTGTCCAATACCTGAAAAAAACATGACATTCCCATCAGCTTCAGCTGTAGCCTGCTTTATGTTTAGTACTAACTATCAAATGTTAGCATGCTAATTTACTAAGATGGTTAACATGGTAAATATGACACCTGCTTAGCATAAACATGCTAATGTTGTTATGATGAGCAATAGTATGCTCACATTACCACTGTGGTGCACAGCGTGCATTGCTATAGATTCTTAGTCTTGTATGTCATTTTGATTGCTTTGAGCAACACAAAAAATTGCATTCACTACCGTTATATCTGCATGGCTAGACAGCACCAGATATATGTGGAAATATAGTGTATTCGGGTGAATTGGCTGGCATTGTTCATTATGGAAATGATTCAGATCTGAATCCATCCATTCTTGTTTCTCACCAGACACAGCCAATGACGTTAGACGACATGTGCAAGGTAACTGCATGTCAACCACAAAGTCATGGGCTTCCAGTTTGTTTTGTGATGCGATTAATGATGCAAAGCAGCCTTGCTGTGATGTGCACCCTGCCTCTGACACATGTACTATGGCTAAGATGCTGTGTGGTCTCCTGGGTACAGAAGAGGTGGAGGTTTCTGAATGGCTCAGTGGTTGTGAGACTGCATGAGTTGCACATTGTATAGATGCTATTTCCAACCTCCCCATCCACCTTCACCACTACATTTGTGTTTGTCCTGTTCTACTAAAAAATACACACATATAATGGAAGCAAAAAATAAAATGCAAAATGATCCCAAACAATTCTGAACTAATTATACTAAGAAAGCACCCACGCAATGCACTGGGATCTGAAAAACAAGAGACATAAAATGAAGGGGTCATAGAAAGGACAATTCCTCTTATGGAGTTTGACCATGAATGGACTGTTGCTACAAGCATTTCGAGATTTGTGTAGAAAAAACATTTGAAACTTGAAAAACTGCCTCATGAAAGATGGATCTCACATTCAATATCTCCTGTTAATATTCCCTTATCTTACAAATTTGCTTTATTGAAAATGGAAGCTTTTTTCTTGAAAAAAACACTGACTGAACCCTCATCAAATCTTTTTTTCCAGCCTGTATTTTCCAGCAAAAACACGAATCACCCATTAACCAAATTTGTTTTATCGACATTACTGAAATGAAAGCATTTAACATATTGTAATTAATTAGCTTAATTAGTCATGCAAAGAACACTCTACACCAAGAAGGGGGAAAACAAATAAATAATCAGGATCCTTATCTGACAGGCAGAGAGAATTATGCTTAATACTTAGTGCTCAGTGTGGTCTGTTTTTTAAATAACGGTTTAAATTAAAAGTATGGTGCTATATTAAAATGATACGGTGTGACTGAATCCCATACATGACTGTGATCAGCCAGAGCTGGATCATAGCTGCTAGGCCACCTGTTCCCTGACATTTACAGATGAAATGCAGGCAGTGACATGTCAACAAATCCACTGATATATAGAGCAAATCCTTTTAAAAATAACAAAAAACTAGTATTTATTTTAATTAAATTGGAATCAATAATATGTAAGTCACAGAAAATCCACAAAAACCATGGCCCACTTCTGTCTTTTATAGAACAAAGTGAGCTCTGGATTAACAGCTTTACTTTCATCTGAAGATAAAAGCCTTAAAGGAGCATCCCGCAGGTTTTTGCCCCTTTTGAGTCACTTACCCTTTTTTTTTTTGCTCCAAACCATTCTGAAAGCCATTCCATTTTTTTCCTTAAATGCCGGAATTCCCCTTGACCTAAAGTGCCTGTTGATTACTGTCTCTATTGTATGTTTTATGTTGATACAAGGGAAATATTCGACTACTAAATCATATCTAGAGCGTATAGAGCAATGTATTTTGGTCAATGCAAGGAAAGCCTTCCCGAAAGCCAGAACAGCAGCTCAGCTGCCCAGATCAAGTTATGGTATAAACACTTGAAATGTCGTCACGTAAAGTTAATGTTTTGAGTAAAAATATATTCTAATGCTTAGATCATAAAGTATTAGTAAAAAAAAAAATGAGTTCACGACTTAAGACATGTTTCACATAAAGCCAATATTATCAGGGAGTAATATGTAAAAAACAAATGGTACACAGAATTATTGAACTAGAGTTTGTAGCAAGCCAATTGTAACCCATCCATAAAATGCCAACAACACACAAAGACAAATAAGACCATAAGTACCAGTACATTCCTATTATACTAGTGTGGTCATCAGTGACAATAGTATAAAAATATAGCAAAGAAACTAGCTCAGCTGCTATATCAAATACATTTACAATCAATACAGATGCAAATAGTTCAGCGGACATTGCCCACAGGCATGCAGCAAAGCAATAACACTCAATAATCTGTTTAAAATACACTGAATGTCAAACACATTCCAGCAACAAACAGAGTGGCAGCATTACTGGACTGAGAAATGAGTCAATAACAACGACAGAAGGCTCACATTTAGCTAACTGATATTTAACAGAGACACATCTGATGCAGTAAAATAAATGGGACACAAAGTCAGGTGTCTGTCTATATACTATTTGTCAAAGATAGTGTGTGATGCTGACTCTTCTAATAAATATGCTCTTTCAGTCTTCCTGCTGTATGAAATCCAGTGGCAGCCTTTATGGTTTGATAACCATATCAAAACATTGTTGTGTTTCCATTACCTTAGAATTTATTCAGGGGGTGGGTCATGTTTCTACAGTAGCACAGAATGGACAAACCAAACACTGGCTCTAGATCGATAGACCGTTTTGTTGCTACATGCTTGGAAGGCTGAGCTGTATTCAAATGCAAAATGCAACTTCATCACTAAATGCCACTGAATCCTCCACATTGCTCCTTTAAGGGTTTTTTGTTTGTTTAGATTAAATTCAGCTGTACTCATCCTGCTGCCCCAAGATCAGGTATGATGAACTCTTCTTGAAGAGACTATATACAGTATAATATACTGCTCTGTAAGAGAACAGCAAGGGTGCCCTCTAATGGGAATTGCTAGTCAACACAACTAAATTTGCACAGCTCAAGAACCAACAGTCTGCAAAAGACCTTTTTCAAAAGAGCTTCCATATAAAAGCATGGTTAATGTAATTCAATATTTTAATGAAGAATGGAGCTTTTATCACCCAGTAACTATGACAGGGCCATAGGCTTAAATAACACACACACACACAAAAAAAAAAAAAAAAATAGACCCTTTGTGCACTACTAACTTCTCTTGCAGGTTCTCATGAAATGTGGTTGTGACTGCTGCCGTGGTCCTGCTATCTTATATTATTGTTATTATTTCAATCATCATCATTATTATTCACCATTCACTAATATAGTTTTAACTTTTGCTATTGTTTTTGCTGAGCATCTTTGTCTCTGTCTGTCTTTCTCTCTTTGCTATGATTTGGTCCTAGACAAACTGAATTGAATTGAATGATGTCAGGACAGCTTTGCTTGAGAGAAGATATTGGGACACAGTTACCACATTTGGTACATTTAGATACTGAATTTGTGGAGTGGTGCTGAGGATTTTGAAGTTACTGAAGTTCTTTTTCAAAACAATGCCAGCTATTGATTGTTAGATGTTGTTGTTCCCAGACAACATATAGTCCTCGTCACTTCCTAATGCATCACTAATGAGGAAGGATTAGGTTTGGTGTCAATTGAGCAAAAACACAGCAGGCGGATGTAGGCTGAATTAGTTTTACACTTTTTGAGAAAAGCAGAGTGATGGACATAATACCTTCTGGGTTGAAACAGCTGAACATTTCCAGTCAATTGGGCCTGTATTTTGGTGAAAAAAAGTTGTAGCATGTTTGTCATTTTTAAAGTTTTAATTTTAGGTGATCCCTGTAACGCCACCATCAGGACTATTTATCCACAATGGAGGACACTGGACCTAATTCACGAGAGACTTATTAAGTTATGCAGTTACAGTTTGCAACTATTTAATCGGTTCTTGACTGTGTTCTTGATTTCTATTGTCAGTCTTTCAGGAATGCTCTTTGTCCAGGAGATGTCAGTGCTGTCTTTAGAATGAGGGAACGCAAGCTTTGTACTGTTATGAATTTGATGGTGATGAGGAGTGATGACAATATGAATAGGATCTGTGGATAATTGTCTGGAAAATGAATCAGTAAGTATGATTATCCTTCCTCCTGAGCTTTTGTCATGATCTTCAAAATAACAAAGGATACAGGAACAACTAAACCACTTTGGTTTAATATCATCTTTTGCCCTGAGTTTTCAAGTGTGATCACTGCCTGCAAAATAAGATAAAACACTTAATCATGTTATTCTAATAAAATAGCAACACTTAAAGTCCCATGTTTTTCATCTTGTTCCTCCAGTTGGATGTTTGAGCTTCACTGTGTAGAATGATGTATGTGCAGAGTTTGACACTAGAAGGATGTTTTCACATTTGTCTGCTGAAAGTGCTCTTCTGAATGAAAATCTGATTGTAAGTTCCTATAAGCATGATTTGTGATGCAGGGAAGTCAGTCCTGGTCCAGTATGCAACTTGTACAGTCTCATGTAGAAACTTGAAGCTACCAGTGCACATCCACTGAGAATGGACTTTACAGTGAAGGAGGAGACACATTTTGTCCAGCAGGAAAACTTAAAAAAATTAACAACATTTGCATATTCATAGATTATGGAATGAGGTAGAAGGAGTAGATGTGTTTTTAAGGATTTTAATGTGGAAATTATACTTTTTATGCACACATTATTGTTTCATTATTATTGTATTATTTCTATACATATGTCTTTATACATGTCAGGAGGGGATCTTTAACAATAATGCAGCATATAAAACCCACGATAATGTGATATGAGACTTCCTCTTTACTGTGACAGTTTAGTGGGTCTGGGTCTCAGCAGGGATCAGTAAGGCCTCGGTGAGTCCTGGCCAGATCGATCACTCTATCTTTGTTGTGCTTGGCATCTATCTGCCATCAATCAGGCAGTGCTAGACACCTCCCAAGGTCAGAGCCCGGGTTGTCAATACTAGACATGATTCAGCACTTTGTCAACATGCAGCACCACCACTGTGCCTCTGTCAGATGCATATTTATCCAACTCCAATAATATACTGTAGCTGACAGATAAAGAAGTGCATTTACTTAAAACAGAAAGCTAACTGATCGAGTGAAATCCACAGCAACACTATAGGGCTGTCTCTGCCAGGGGGTTGGACTGTGGACCAGGATACAGGGGCTCAGAATAATCTGCTCCTTGGATGGATGCAGAGGAGGCTCTGCTGCAGCTGGCAGGCCGGAGCCGCCACTTAGTGTACATTATTTATCCAGATTATTCACAGGCCTGCATTCAGCTAGCCACAGGCCCGAGTAAAGAAACTTGTGCTGATCCTTTGCTGACCAAGCCAAATTCACAATACATGCAGACAAAACCAGTGAAGAAAAGCTTCTTATCCAGCAGTCATTAAGTGACTCTGTTTGGAGGATGCGGTGCTGATAATTTCTTATCGCAAACAGGCCAAGGATTGTGGTTTTATTTGTTTGTTTGTGTGCGTTTTTTTTCCCCCGCATCATTGCAGAGTCGTTTGATATATCTTATATATTAGTAAAAGAGGTGAGATTAATACAGACATCAGTGGTCGCAGACTTGGCGGTAGCAGAGGCACTGCAGGATGTGGTGATTCTTGGGTGTCTGGGAGTTTCACAGCTGTTCTCCTAACCTCTGGCGTCCTCCCATCCTGCAGCACAGCGACAAAGAGCCTAATGAAGCTGCTTGTACTGTCACAATAGTCAAGCAATGACTGTGAAATAAAGATGTGTGTGAGTGAGTGTGTTTGGATGTATACAGCGGTTTCCTACTTTCTGCTCTTTATATTCCCATCCATTGCTTTCATCCTGCAGCACCCGTGGTGAGGGGGATGACCTTGTCACCTGCCTTTGTTCTCCTCTCTACTGTGACATCATCTGTCTATCACTGTCCTAAATGGTGTTCAAATTCCTAGTCAAAGACAAATGTTAATCGCTAAATGACACGGCAGGAACAGAGATAAGTGTGTTAAGGCAGATGATGCAGGGTTTACATCACATTTTTGCTGCAACACTTGATTTCCAGGCAGGATTCTGATAAAGTTCCACAAACCAAGCATTGGTCCAGAAATATTAAGTTCTTATCGAGTTAAATCACCTAATATCAACATATTGGGCTTTCAGTACTATTTCCCAGCCACAGAGAGCTTGTATAGCCTGGAAGGCAAAGGAGAGCAGGAGGGGAGTGCTGATGCTTGAGCAGCATGGTGTCATAGAGACTGCAGGGGCAAAAACAGGCTGGAGCAACAGAGAGAAATGTTTATGAGAAATGAGAAATAAACACACACGCTGTATGCAAAAATATAAAGCTGTGAAATCTAGATTTAAAGCAAAAGTTTGAGCATATTTGCTGTCTTGCCAAGGGTTAGCTGAGAAGACTGGTACCATTTCTGTATGTAAATACAAGGATACAGCTAGCCCTCACATCTAAAGGTAAAATAAATCTGCCTACCAGCTCTAAAGTTCACAAAAACCGTGTGTAAACACAATGTATTTTTTACAGGGGGTTCTTAGAGGTCCACATATGTATGTATGTATGTATGTATGTATACATATCAGCACAATGTGATCTACTCAGACAGAAACCGTCAAACAATTTAGCTTACCAAAATATTGTTCCTAGAGTCATTTGAGCAAGCTGACAGCAATCCATAGGCAAGATTGCAATGGAGGAGTATGAATTTCAAAACTGTCTGAAGATCAGGACACAAATCCAGCATTAGAGTGGACTGGAGCAGGCTGGCGTGGATTGAGTTGTGAACGAAGGAGAAGAGCAAGTAGTGGAGCGAATGAAAATGACAGCTTCATGCCCCCGTCACCCTGGCAGAGGGAAGACTGATGAGCTGCTATTCCCCAGCAACCTCTGTCTACATCCGTCATCTCCTTTTAAACTGATTTGCTGGAGAGAACATGTCTCTGTCATCAATTACAGGGGATTTTACTACAACAAAGCTGATCAGATAAAAATATTGCAGAAGTTTGCACTCCTCCAGTGCACATGTCAAGCATCCCTCCCCGCTGCGAAGCTGCATGAATAAACTGATTTCCAGGATTTTCAAAGTCGTTGTGTAACAATCTGCCGCAGAGCTCAGATTAGTCTTGTATATTCATAAGCTATGATTTCCCTCCCTCCTTTACAGTAACACAGAGGCACACATCTGCGCCAACATTATGTGTATTAGATCAGCTCCAGCAGTGCTATCATTCATCAATTATTGATGAGCCATTATTACAGCCAATTACCTGTTGAGCTGATAATGTGATTCAATTTCTGATGCAGAACACAATTTTAATGCGTTAACATGTTCGTTTTATTCTACAAGGTGGTGGCTGATGTGACATACGCTGATTTCTTAACAGAGATAAGAGTTTATTTTTGGTTTTAGAGCAGTAGAGGTTTATTAATTTTTCATATCAAAACAGTAAACTCTTGGACGTTTTAATTCCAAGAGTCAATTTTTCGAGGGAGTTTATCACTTGGAATATTGTTTATTGTCGTCAGTGTGATAAAGGTTCCCAGTGTAAGCTTTATTGTATATTTTTTCAGTAGCTGGTGGAGACCAAAACAGAGCGACGAGTCACTGTAGAGTAAATAATGGACTTATGTGTTGTGAATTTGAAAATTTCAAATGAACGCTAATGTTGCTAAATGTGTAATTTATTGAGTGCAGAGAACTGTTCACTTGAGAACTGTTAACTGAATGTAAGAGTAATCTTTGAGAAATAGGCATCATAAGAAAAAGAACAGCAAGCCTATTGTGAAGAATAAGAGCTCAAGGTACTCTATTTTTACTAGTGTTGCTGTTATAAGTGTGAATAAGACTCTCTTGAGATCTGTGACAGTAGGCGTTACATAAACACCATGATTACACATTCAGAACCACGTAATTGTTTGAGGTGAGCAGCACCGACAGGGTTGCAGTTTCCTAGCAGCACCCCTGACTTTCAATGAAAGATGAGTAACATTGGACAAAGATTGGATCTGACAAATTCAGCGGCTGAGGTTGCAAGAACAACATTCTGTCAAGCTCTGCTGATTAGATTTGTAGCTGTTGCAGATGGCTACTAAATTACTTTACTATGTTCCCAGTAGAACTGTCAATTGCCAGGGGAAAACTGACTTGCATAAGGCAGTCCTCATCCCAGACACCTTGAGGTGCCGAAAAAGCACCATTAAGGTATTTATGTAAAGTGCCCCTGTTGTACAGTATCAGCTTAAGCACACAGGATATATTCCTCATTAATGACCACAATTATAGTTTTGCCTCATTTACCTAAATACAATTCCAGTGTTTAGACAACTTTGCTTGTTTGGGTTCTGAAATTAACTGGCTACAACTTATATATAACTTATATTTTATAGTTTTACATACCAAATACCTAAAATGTTATCAAGTTTAGGACAGTAAAAGAGTTAACTTGCAGTAGATCTACAAGTAGTGATAGGTAGTACACTGCAGTAGTTTAAGGAAAGATTATTTGGTTTCCTGGTATGATTTCCTGATATGAATGCTTTAATTGTTCAGTCATGATGTGATTATGTGATTCCCCCCCCGCCACATGCAGCACCACCTCTTGTATTTGCATGAATATTGATGAGTCCAGCAGTTTTCTCACCTTTTTCTTTTTTCTTTCTTTCTAGCTCAGCTTCCTGTTCAAGGGTCCCCTTTGGATGAGTAAAACAGAACACTTTCTGTCTTTTGGTGGTGCCATCGGGGATACAAGCTAAATTACATGTGGGCCAGAGTGAGATCACAGTGAATTATTTATGTGCTTCCTGCCCTGTGCCCTGCTCATCTCGCTACGGCATTGCAGGAGTAGCAGAGTCAGGCCACGACATGCCTTCAAGCTGTTATTACAACCTAGTGCTCCTCAAGCAGCCATCAGAGCAATCGATACGGTCAGGGTTTTATTGGACTTCAAATGCAATACAGAAAAATGAGTTGAGTTAAAAAAAGATGTTTGTAAAACACTGAGGTGGTGGTTTTACAAAACCATTCCTCCATTTTTAGTTTTGAGCAGTTGATGAAGTAATCGTTTCACACTGCTGTTTACCGCCATCAGTCAGATTAGCCATTTATAGTGTGCAATTCAATTATTTCCTCCCAGCAATTCGTTGCATTTCAAAGATCATTGGACAACACTTTTCCCCTCTCTCTCTGACATTGACACAGATACATTGTGGAAGTGATTGGATTGTTGGATGTGGCTAAATTGGTTTGGCTGCGAGTGTTGTGGCCTCAGAGCAGAGCTGGAGGACAGGCGCTGAGGGAAGGAGATAAGGGACAATGGCACCTGATGAAGATGATGGCTGAAGGGGAAGTCTTGGGATTGAGCACAACATGTTATGTTTGTCTTCTCATGACCACGGCTAATCTGATTACTGTCTCCATGCTCCGTAGGATGTCATTTAAGTTGGGTGCAATAACAGAGCCTAGATGTATGTGACTCAGGCTTAGGGCTCTGTTTTGATGCCTCTGTGATTTGCTTAAGGGGGTGGGGGCTGGGGGGCAGCTGACCATTTATTTTGCTGAAAGGTATAAGGAGACAGAAAATCCTCAAAATGGTTGCTAACAGATGCACAGGCCTTACAAAAAGCACATAAGATGAAGCATTCATTGCATAGACAATGTACAAATACAGTTTATTGAGCTTTTAAGACCAGGTCCAATATAGGGTTAAGGTTAGGTTAATAAAATAACAATAATAAACGTATGCCCCTTACTTTAAGGACACACCTTACCTGAACAGTAGTGAAACAAACCAGAGATATAGCAAATCACTCTGGAAAAGAGAGATCTCTTTAAAACACTGAAAATGGATGCCCAGAGCAACATTATATGGTATGACAGTGTTTACAACCACACAACTTCCACATGCCACCACCCTTAAGACTTTGGATTGCTTCTGCAATGCAGGTTTTTTTAAACCCTTTGTTTGGGCGGCTGTGGCTCAGAGGCAGAGCGGGTCGTTCCTTAATCGGAAGGTTGTGGCTCGATCCCCGGCTCCTGGTGCCACATGTCGAAGTATCCTTGAGCAAGATACTGAACCGTGCATCGGTGTGTGAATGTGTATGAATGTTAGTTTCTGTTCGATGGACTTTGCCATCACTGAGTGAATGTGTGTGAAAGGGTGAATGTGGCACGTAGTGTAAAAGCGCTTTGAGTGGTCGGAAGACTAGAAAGGCGCTATACAAATACAGGTCCATTTACCATTTGCCAACCAGTTTTAGCAAGTCCTCAGTCTCTATTGAGCAATGCATTTAGAGACTGTGAGCCTTATGGTTAGGCAACAAATTAAATAAAGTAACTTTACTGAAATGTTTTGCTCACAGTACAGTACAAAAAGGCAAACATTAGTTGCAGGTCACAGACTCTGGTTTAATGCTTGAAAGTCAGGTGTGCATAATTTCCATCCACCACCCCAACCTCCACAGATTTATTCCTTCCTTGCTACTTAAAGAGCACTCTACTTTCTGCATTGGCACTTAACGTTTGCACTGGACATTACCTGCAGAATCTGCAACCAGTATGAATGTAATTTCTAGAATAATGGGCTGACCTATGACTTGAGAGCACTTAAACAAAAGAAAGATGCTCCAGTTTTTAATTATTTCATGTAAATAGATAGTTGGGGTCTGAAGTGATAGAACTGTGTCAGGTTTTACAATAAAAAGCCAAGATTAAAGTTAAGAAAGATTTCTATAGCACAAAAGCCTTATTTCTTATTACCTTACAGCCTCTGATATTTATCATACGACCCCTTGATCAACAGAGAGGTACATCTGACTGAAGGGGTTCTGTAAAAAATACCAAATCCAAGTTTTGGACTAATCTTTACATAGAGAATTTAGATGTGACTGACGTTTAGATAATACATTGCAAATATAAAGGTGAGAGTGTGAGCACACACAAAAAGGTGTGCTCACACTCTGAGCATCGGTGGTAGAAATATTGAAATCAAGAAAAGCCAAAAGTCAAAAGAGACAAATGTTGGCAAGGCCACTGGAACGGGTTTTTATCAAATAATCCAATTGTCCAAGTATAGTGTGTGCAATGCAGCCATTTGTTTTACTTGTGATCCTTTACAGTTTTTTGTTCAGTTTATTTTTTCAGTTTACTTTTTATATGTTTGAGACAATCTGTCTGATTCACAACATAAAAGACTGCTGTATCCCCAACCAGCAACTACAACATTGCACTGCGTCTGCACACACTCGAGAAAAGTGACAAAACTAAAGCAATAAAATGGTTTCATTTTAGAGACGCTGGCAGTTTTATTTGTGTGCTCTAGTTTCTTTGACTGGCTGTCATAAAATGTTACCTTTATTTGGTGACAACTCACACTGTGTTGAAAGTAAAATGTTCTTTTTGATCACTGGATTGTGCAGAGAGCTGTTAGATGTCCTGGCACAGTTAACTAGACATTTATTAGAATGAAATAAGAAGAAATATGAAAACCCTTCATGGAATGATATTAAAGGGTCTAATGAAGAGCTTTTTTAATGGTTTCTTAGTTTGCAATTTAACTTAACAAGTCACAGAAGGTAAGAACAGGGTATAACACCATGTATATATCACTTCTAATTATAGAAAGGTTGGTGTTTCATTTTCACTTATTTTCACATCTTTGAAAAGAAAAACGAAGGCCTCTAAAGACCTATGTCAAAGATTTTTAAAATAGCATTCACAAGATCTTCATAATTACCCGCTGAGTTTTAATGAAGTTGTTTTCAGCTGCTGAAAACTGACTATGGAGTGTTTGTTGGCAAGTCGAATCCACAGTGATGTGTAAAGATAAAAATTTTAAAACGATGCAGTCGAATCTCATCAGAACTTTAACAAAATTCTCCCACACTTCGACAGCTCAGCACCCCACAGAGATGAAAATTTCCAACATGGATCCCATCTGCTCAATTTATTAATCATGTTCATCTGATTATGAATGTTCCCACTCTACTGAAATGAATATAGATGAGGGAATCAGACACAGAACATTGTCTTGATGAAGAACATTTGCTGGAAACCTTGTAATAAAACCTCACATTCAAAATCTGCCAAATTATCCATTACATTTTTATTGGTGGAGGTGGAGGTCACAGAGTATTCTTTTCTCTTTTAACACATACATATGTTTCTGATCTGACACCACTGAAGGTTTTATGTGGTTTAAGAAAGGCTTACCTTACTTACAGGAATACTTCGACATTTTGCGAAATATGTCAGTCACTTTTCCTCCTTTTCCTTGTGAAATTGTCATTTCGTGTGAGTGCTTCCTGTTTTATTTTGTACTTTGTACGTCTCCCTCTCGTTTCAGATACACTCACTTCCCACTCTTGTGTGTTTTCCCACCGTTAGTAATTGTTTGCCCCGACCGGATTACCTGCACCTCTGTCTGAATACCTGCCACTGTAGAGTATATGGTCACTGTGTTCCTTCCCCTTTGTGCCAGTTTGTCCTTGTCCTTTGTGTGAAGCGTTCCAGCATTCCCTTGTATTTCATGTGCCAGGGATTTCTGCCTTTGCCCTTTTTGGACTTGTTTGCTTGATCAAATGGATTTCTGTGTACCAGACTTTTGCAAGTAAAGAGCTGGTTGTTTTACTGAGCTCTTGTGTCTTGAGTCGTGCATTTGAGTCCTATTACCTGGTTCAGTTATAACAAAATAATACAGCAAATATTCTATAGGATCCAGGAGTCAGTTAGCTTAGCTTAGCATAATGACTGGAAATGGGGAGACAGCTAGCCTGGCTCTCTCCAAAGGTAACAAAATCCATCTACCAGTATCTAAAGCTCTCTAATAATGTGTTATATGTCCTTAAAATCTGTACAAAAAACAAATTGTGACAGCAAAAAAGCTGAAAGGTTTTTGCAACACATTTTTGAAATGAGGATTTGGGTGCATTGGGATTTAACAAATGCTATAGCCCTCCTCTGTCAGAAAAAAACCTGACAAAATGCATGAGCAGCGCTGCAAAAACAGATAAATGATGTTCAACTAAAAATGCTCTAATCCTTAAAAACAAACTCTGTGAAACCCTAAAAAGCAATGACTTATGAGAGAGAGAATGACCCAAAATGTAGTGAATGTGTGTACTAACAAAAACCTTTGCTCAAATACAAAAACACACACACATTGTATGCACACTTTTGTGTATGTACAATAAGCACTCAAACACACATGTAACACATTCACCAGCAAGTACAGTAACCATGCTCTTTTTGCGAAGCCCCAGCTGACAGCTTATCCAATTACAGCGGCAGAAACACTGGTTACAAGAGAGTCAACTCTGAAATTGCCTGGTGTGATTCAATGTGGCCCATGCCACATGTGTCAAATTGACAGTGTGATTTCTGACTGGGCTCCCAGCAGAGATTCCCTCCCACAGGACGCTGCTGTTTCAGAACCCTGGGCTGTTTGCCAGATGAGGAAGGTGAATGTTGTACGGTATTGTAAGCTTTTTGTGTCTACGGCAGAAATCTCCAGTGAAAGCCTCTTAAAAGCTGAGTGAGGGATCTTTATGAAAGTCATTATGTTATACATTGTAAACTGCAGTACTCAGTCTTAAATGTTTAACTGTGATCGATATAGATTAGACTGTCTGTTAAAGGAACAGTTTGTTATTTGTCTTAACAGTTTGAAGCTGTTTAAGAGAAACTAAGAGCATGCTGCGGCAATGATTATTTTGTCAAACAGTGAATAAAAATGTATGTTAAATCTACAAATTAACAATTCTCTGGATCTATAGTGTATTGTAATGTGCATAAATGTGCTCATCTTAGTTAACTTGCCAGTTTAAAACAGCCCTTTCTATCAGAGGAAACACCTCAAATTGGCCATTTGCTAAGCCTTGCTACCCTCAGTTATGTTTGGTGCTCGATGCCAAGCTTTCCAATGTACCACTGCATATGATGGAATATAATAATGGTGGTAAATGTACCATTCATTTTATAAAATATCCAACTGTTGCAGCTAAAATTTAGCAACTGTAGCTAGCTGGCCAAAAAGGTTAACATTAGCTCTATAAGGTGAACTAAAATTCTGACTCTGTCCAAACGGTTGGCAAAAGTAACACCATCATGGGTAAAGTTGGCCCGGGTTGCTATGGTGTAAACCTCCCCAAAGAGAGCTGCTAATGTTAGTCTAAACTCTAATAGGACTACCATCCAAGACCAGCTTCCATCTAGTGGAGAAATACTCATAATGGATGGGCTACTCATGAACAGGGCTTTTTTGTAACTTGTAACCCCACAAATTAGTTTATGATTTAGACCTTGGTCTTGGAAGTAACTGCTACTATATAAGGCTAGTTAGCAGGACATTTCAGATTCTTATACTTTTCTGGTTTTGGACAGGCTAAAAAAAGACATTCTTCAACAAAACTTTTGCATACCAAGTGTGACTCCTACTACAGCTGCATGCACGCGGTTTCTGCAAACTTTGACCGGCCTGTTGTTCATAGTTATGCTTGCTAAGCTATGATAAGTAGATAGATCTTTATTGTGATAGATTTTTATGACAATTACTGTTGGGCAGAGGGGTTTTGCAAATGGTTGTTTCCTTTCCTCATCTTTCTGCTCTGCATCGCTACTTTGTAATTATAATAAAGTTTGGAGAATGATGAAACAACAGACACATGACAAGTTAGACTGTTAAGAAATGACAGTCTTAACCTGGCATATTAATTCCGCAGCACATCTTCTGCTAGCTTCTCTAAAATGTATGAGTGGCTGTTCCAGCGGGCCTAAACTCCTGTCTTCTTTGGTAATAAATAGAGAATGTGCTTTGCTGTGAAGTTGATGTGCAGCGGGCACAACATACTTGAAAAGGCACTTTTTTTTTTGCCTTTGTCAGAGTCGCAGTTGCCATGCAGAATATTCATCAGTTTGCCTCAAATCTGACGCCCCTTTTGATGTGCCTGAAGCTTACACTGATTTGCTGTGAAGACGATCCTCTCATTAGAAATTCTTTAAACTCACAGCCTCAAATCGCATTAGCCGAGCATGCCAGAATCCCTGGTGATGCAACCCCACACAGTTACTGTATGAGTACACCTACTGCGCACAGGGGAAGTGCTATTTATCATTACACACCCTTAGGAAACAAACAAGGAAGTGTGCTAAGGAAGTTGTTTTGCTCTCGTCTCGTCTGTTTACCCTCTCAAGGTCAGGAGAGTCAGACATGCATATTGATGATGGAGATGATAGGCCATTCCTTGCGTTGGATCTGCCCCGGAGCGAGTGGTAATCAATGCAATGAGGAAAACAAATTAGCTTGACAAAATGTGTGGCAATTGAAGGCAATCAAAGTATGAACACGCACGCTCATTCGTACACAAACACTTCCTCAAACACTTGACCCCCCCTAAAATTACGGTCATAGTGCAGTAGTCGCAGGTTTTTCTTGTTTTCATCGGACAAACATGGAAAACAAAGTCCCAATAAATGTTCCAGCTTGCCAAGTCAATAATGCATGGAGCTGGGTAAATAATTGATCACACACTTCATATACTTTCAGTTTTTCTCTATGTTGAATAATTGAGGGGGGAATTGTTATCTTTTGGAGTACCTCTGGCTTCCTGCTTTCCTGCAGTGGCTAGAGATGTTTTACATTTCCAGGCGTCGGTTACAACAAGGAGCCCAGAATTTGGGATTACGAGGTCCCCCACAGCTTGGCAGAGTTACATCGCTGCTGCAGCCACAACAGACATGATCTGTGAATAAGAGGAGGTCAAATAAGGTGAGATCTTGAAATCATATGGGACACAATTTACCGACTGATAATAGCATTTATCATATTCATTATGCATCTCCTTTTCCCCCCTCAAATCTGTTTTTACTCAGCAGATAATTACACATATTGACAATATGGTCTAATTTTATAGTTATACTGTGGGATGCAATGTACATTCACATTAAATCCCTGAATATAGAAGAGGATCATTCAAGAAAAAAAAAATGCACGTAGTCCATGAAAACGACATAAACCTCCAGATTATCAGCCACAACCACAACCCCTAACCTGTCTGTCACACATCTCTCTTCCCACCCTAACTTCTATTGTGTATTTTACTCAGATTTGCATGATACTGGAAAAGCATATCTTCTTCATGTAGCTTCCAGCTGTTAAGTATGTAATGAGGGGTTATTGTACATCAAGTATCTTCTCCAGATTAAGGCTATTAATAAACTTTTTTTCTGTTATGAGGTGATAAAAAAAAGCATCAGACTGTTACATTCAGTTCTTAAATGCTGATAATGATAAAGTATCAGTATCAACCTTTGGAAGTGACATTGAAAATGCCCAACTCTCCTGTCTCCTAAAATTTACATTTACTAATTTGTACAGCAAACACCTTTAATGAGAAGCACACCACAGGTTATAATTTATTTTGCAATATAATGAGGAAACATTGTTAATTAATCTTCACGAATCCAATTCATTAAATGTTCCTAACAATGTGTTTTACTTGTTTTCTTGACAGCATGCTCTCTTGTAATAAAATGCTCATTGCAAGTAAAGCATTATTAGCTTTTTTATGGATATGTTTAGGCACTCAAAGCTCTCTTGGTTAGGGTTAGGAAAATATTGTGATCTTGATCCAGTGGTCAGGTACTGAAAAAACTCACAATGACTTGAGAGCATGAGAAAGGATGTGTTTACTTTATTAACATTTAAGAAAATTCACAACATCTTCTTAATCACGCACGCAACTGATCAGTCTCCAGGGTTAAAGTCCTGCACTCAGCCTTTATGTTTACTGCAAATCATATTTAACAATACAAATTAGTAGTATATTTATGTAATTTCTAAGAGATAGGGTTGAAATGGTGGAACAAAGGGTTTGGGGAGCAGATGGCAAAACATTAAAGTTGCATGTTGCAAGTTCATTGAAATTTCCTGACCATGCCGTTCTCCACCTGTCCACCAGATTTTCTTTGTGAGTTTCCCACCCCTCCCTGCACATCTGTCCCTCATTCCCTCTTCATGCCACATCTGTCCTACATCAACCTTACACTAACCACCTTCCCATTTGCCATTGTATGGTGTTTACTTGTCATGGTATTCCAGCCATTCAATTCTGCCAGCATCTCACTATCCACTACCTGTGTTTTTCACCAGCTTTCTGTCTCTGTCCTCTTGGATTTGTTCACCCATTCCTTTTATGCAACCTGCTCCACCTCACTGTCTGCGTTTGGGTCCCTCCTTCCTGTTGTCTTGTACCTGAACTGTGACACATGGCTTGGTCATGTTTTGAGATGGTCATCAATTATGTATCTGTTTCAGTCTCGAAGCCTGTTGGATGTTTCTGTATATAATCTCTTATTTGTGGAGATCTGAAAATTATATTTGAGAGGTTGTATTCTCTTTCCAATAGTGCAAAAAGGTGAAAAACAGTAAAAGACAATACAGTCTCAATATTTTGTACAGACAGAAAAATACAATACAGTAGATGTAGGTTATAGGCAGAGTTATATATCTCTTACATATTTGCACTTGCAAATTAGCAGTATATAAATGTAATTTTTAGGATATTGGGTTGGACAGTATTTTTCACTACTTCATTCATTATAGCTTGACACCTCGAGGGCAGGTAAGGATTGTGGTCATGGTTACTAAGAAGTATCAGTTGGGATAAAAACAAGTTAAACACTTATATACTTTTCTAAAAAACAATTCACTCCCAGCAGTGGATATGTCAAAAAAATCTGTGGCTAGAAAGCTTCACTCGGTATGAGCTGCAAAATGTGTGTTTTTGTGGAGTCTATAAATCAATTCATCAATAGCAATTGTTGTTTGGAGACCAGTTTTTCCAATTTCTCACTGTTTTTACCTGGAAGCTCTATTTTTTTAAAAAGAGGTTTTAACTCTGAATCATGAGAAATATGATGTGTTTCTTTCCAAGGCGCATGTGTTGATGGACAGTAGCATGGACGGGACATGACATAGCTGTGGGGAAGAGTGACCACAGGGTTAAAGTTGAGGAGGCTTACAGCACACCGGCACAGCTGCTTGTCACAGTTTGTTATTTGTTTTTGTGCATGTGCTGTATGAGCATTCCTGAATGAATAAAGTACTATGTGTGTCTTTCGAGTGTGTGTTTCTGTGTCAGTGTGAGGGTTTCTCAGTGGGAAGGTGCCAGTGTGAATTTTGAGATTAACAGGAGCTTGGGGGGAAAATTGCCAGCCAGCTGACAGGTTCTCGCACATGTATATTCACAGTGCATTTCTACACTTTCCAAAGTCAATTTTGGATTTTAGAAGTTAATTAAACGACGTTCCCTGTAAAATTAGCTTACAGTGGTGTTATGACTGCTATCGTACAGTGCCATCAACCATTATTGTACAGGCGCTTATAAGTCTGCCTGTTATCATTCACTAAAACGTAAAGTGCAGTAAAGTGCTTTATAGAGCCATGTTTGCCTATAATGTGATGCATTTAAGGCTGCCTGGCTCAAATCCAACTCTATGACGCTAAAAGCTCTTTATTCTGAGTCCCATTCAAACTAAGACACTGCTTTCCTAGTGAAATATCATCCTGACGATTCAGCTAATGACACTGTAAAATTTTTGGCTCACCAATCACATAGTAACACCTTAAGATTCACAAATGCAACATCTACTTAATCAGACTGGACACTGGCCAAGCATGGAGAGTGATTTGATCTGTTGTTCTATGGTTTATGGTATCATAAAATACTTCTAAATGGGCTGAATCTATTTTCATGGCTGCCCATTATCAGACAGTTTATGATCACTTGTTGCAGGCCAGTCAGTTGATACTGTATCTGAATCCATTTTTCATATACAAAAACATGCTCCGAATTTCTAAAGATTTTCAGTGATGAAGCTTATTAATTACATTATTAATTGCAATGTTTTCATTCAGTTCTATTCCATTCAAGTATGAAAAAAATGAAATGATACTGTACCCAAAAAGGGAGGAACTTAGGGGGAAATTGTTTTCGTACAACCAATAAACTTAGAAACTACAATATGAACACATTAGCTTGTGAAGGTCTGCTTGTTTTCTACAAATAATAATGTTTTCTTGTAATGCAACTTAGCTTGCTGAGCCAGCTACCAAACTAATGCTCAATAGCTGTGTTGTCATCCAAATGTATCACAAACCAACTTTCAAGTAATTTGACTACAGAAAATATGACTGAATGCTTTTTTCCATCCACTACCCTAATGCGAATATTAGTTTTTATTAATTTTACCAGTTCCATCAACCTATTCTATAGCGATACTTGAAAATCTGCATTAAAATACGTTTATGGAAATACATCTAATGAGGGAAAGTGAATTGTCAGTGTTAGAATGTGTTCTACACAGCTAATTAGCTATATAGCTAGCTGTAGCACTTTTAAAAACTTAACTCTGTGGGAAAGGAAGCCAACATATAAGTAACAAAAACTGCAGTTTCATTCAAGGCCACTCAATCTCCATAAGTTTTACAGCAGAACAGAACAAAACTGTTTGAAACAGCTAAATTTCCCATTCATGACAACTGTAACTCACTCTTTTAAATTATATCAAGGCTTAAAGTTATGCATAATTAAGTGCATGACTACTTTAAGTCATTTCTGATATTCGCCACCATTTTAGCTGTCCAGCATACAGTTTTTAGTTGCAGAATAAAAGTAAAAAATAAAATGTGTGTCTTTCCTCATTAAAAAGACTTACAAAAAAGATTTACAAGCTTCTAAGGTCATGCCTTGTAATTGTGAATGCTAAAAAAAAAGGAATTGCTAACTCCCACAGTGAACCTGATAATTAGTCTTCATCGTTTCATGAGAGTGTGCGCCCCTATGTACATAGGCTGGGTTCCTCTCCGTCTTCCCACTTTCTTGTCTCTACACTTGCTCAATTAAAGGCAATAAAAGTCCCCAAAAAATAACAAAAGAAAGGAGAAAACAAGCACAATTTTTAAAGTTGAATTTCTAATCAAATGTATGTTATAACAGGTATATCAGTGCATTTTGTAATGCATGTTAACACATCATAATTCCTTTAAGACACAGAAATTCAGGAATACTGAGATATTGAATTTCAATTTGTAAAATACAGAAATGTCCCAAAATGTGATAGACCTGACATTCTTTATTTTACTGCTTATGAAACAGCAAATATAATCTGTTGCATTTCTTTTTCTTTTCCTCTAAAAGGAATCTCAGTGAAGGAGGAGACTTATTGTATAAACTGTATCAGTGAGAAAGTATCCACGCAGAGCTGAAATCAAACACAGCAAACACATGTCTTTGTGTACTTTGTGATGTGTGTGGAGGCTGTCAATAATTCTGTGTGGCTCTTTAAAAGCGCATATGGATTGTAGAGAGTTTAAAGCCACTGGATTGTTGGGTGGACTCAGAGGATATCATTCAGTTCCTTTTTCACAGATCTTTATCTTCCCTTTCTCTCACAGTTTGACTGATATGCAAAGGGACTTTTCAGTGTGTGCTGATTGCTCAGTGGGGTTGTATTCTGCAAGAATCACATGAATAGTGCTTGGTCTAATTGTTAGTCATTTAGGATCCATAAAGCCATAAAGTTTTCTTTTTGATGTTAATGGCTTCTAAAATTGCCTGTATTCTAAAGGGGATATTTAAACTTTTCCAGGAATATGGCCATGTGGTCTGCTTGACAAACTATGCACCATTACCAGCCACCATGAGGGAGCTTTTAAGACACATGCTCCCTCTGTCCCTCTGTGCTCATCAACATCTTCCACTTAGAGCAATGAGTTGCCATCATGTCGCTGCAAAGCTGAGCCAGAAAGTGAGTGCCAGAATTTGTCTTCTTTTGTGAGAAAAAGTCAAAACAAGGAGCACCAGACAGAGTGTACATGACAGTTTCCCCCTGCTTGTCTGTCTATTACTCATTTACAGCAGATGTCTGCATGTGCAGATGATTGTCTTAATGGTACATTTTAAGCAGAAGCCCTGTTATGACTCTGCTGACTCCAGATAAGTGAAGCCATTAGCTGTTCATCTGACTCCACTTGTTTTGATATGTATCTTTATGTTCAAGCTCAGTGACTGTCTTTTCTTGCTTCTGCTATGCATATATTAACAGGTGACAACAAAGACTTTATGATATTGAACTTTATTAAGACTTGAAACATGACATACATTCGTTAAACCAAGCTGCAAAGGCCTTATTTACACTTCTGTGAGTTAATTAATTAACAGTAATTAGTGTT
Source organism: Dicentrarchus labrax (assembly GCF_905237075.1). Classification (NCBI taxonomy): domain Eukaryota; kingdom Metazoa; phylum Chordata; class Actinopteri; family Moronidae; genus Dicentrarchus; species Dicentrarchus labrax. Next base: position 10,899,006 of record NW_026136711.1, read on the forward strand.
GGGCAATGAATCTGCGTATTTGGAAAGTATTCTGTATTCCATATTGCCTTCACACATCATGTGTCTTACTACAACATTGAATAAAATCTGCAATATTTGACAGATTTTGTCAAACATTTGGCAAAAAGGATTTTAGTGTTCACCCAACTGTACTGAACAGAAAAAATGTAATGCTAAGATTTGAAACCATTTAAAGCACCCTAGAGGCGCACATTTGAAATATATCATCCAATGAATACCAAAGCTTACTTAAATGTGAAGCAATGCAGTTGGAGCATGTAAGGCCATTTTTGATCTTTACGAAGCTTCCATTCATGGACATCTATGTTCATGTGAAGACTGTACAGACCAACATCTGAATTTCAACTCTAACCACCACTTACTGCATAAGATATCAGTGGCAAGAACCCTCCTGCACAGAGCATATCTTGTTAAAGAGGCTAGAGAGAGGAGGTTGTGGCATGTCTGGGTGGATGATGAGAATCTCACTCTATAAGACAAGGATCGACACAAGTAATTCAGTAAGGACTATCAGACCCGTCACAGTATGATAAAGTCAAAGTAACTGACCAAGAGTCAGTGGATGGCCATTTCAGTCTGACGCCAAGAACCATCTTGAACAGAGGCAAGAGTTGAATTGGCATTTGTCAAGTACTTGGAAAATGGGGAGATACATATGTTTTGCAAGGAGCTTGCAAACTGAAAACAGACCCACTTTGTTGAAGTTAAAATCTAAGGTTTAGTTTAATTGTTCAAAACTCAAAAGATTTCTTAGCCGTGGTAGCAGCTAGGCTCTAAGTATTGCATTGTTTATAACTCGGTCCTTCGGTTAGTCCAGCATTTTACTCCAGACTGAAATATCTCAACAACAATTGGATGGATTGCCATAAAACTTAGTACAGTCTAGCACCACCATGAGGTTGATATTTGTGGTTTTGAATGATATTTTGTACACACACCATCATTGCGTCAAATATTTCTGTCCAATACATACCAATAAATACCTGAAAAACGAATGCATTCCCATCAGCAGCTGTACTCTAAACTAAACTAAGATAGTGAACATTGTAAACCTACAAAACACCAACATGTTAGGATGCTGACAATAGCATTTATATAGCACGACTGAACGGCCTCACACAGCTGCGTGACGGAGGGCTCCTCATCTTCTGGTGCAAAAGTTAGAAGCTAACAATTAAATTAATTGTGTAATTTTGTTGGGTCTTGTTATGGAATGATATGGAAGAACAGGGTAAAATACGTAGTTTTTCATGTCATTGTGACAATCATTTTTTCAGTTCTTTCACTTAACAACTGTAAGCTAGGCAGGTGGCAGACACGACTGTATGTTAAAAATGGCAGTAACAGCACAAAAATAGCCATGTTCCTATGCATTTCAAAACCTTAGACACTCTTTAGTCAAGTAGCTTTTTGATTATCTATTTGCGTCTTTTCGGTTTGGTACTGTCATCTATTTTTGGGATAAAGTTGATTTTGCCTTTCTGTTCTCCTTCAGCTCATGTCGGTCCCATCTCTGTTGCTCTCCTTTTATGAGAACTTTCAAAGCCGTCAGTGGGACACAAAGTGGAAGACATCATTTGAATTTCAAAGGCCTGACAGAACGCATTGCCTCTATCAGCCGAGTAAAGGTCCTCATGACAAAAAAGTGCTTTCAGAATTAATCATCCATGCTGAGAGTCCTCCTGGATGCTGCTTCCTCTGCCGGCAAGGCAAGCAGCCAAGGAGGTGGTTGGAGAGAGCAAGAAGCTATAGCTAGATTTGATAAAAGAGCTGAAACACTCATTCTGCTAGCTGCCCTTTTGACAAGAATCAAACATGTGTTTTTATGGGACAAACAGCATGAGGTCATCTTGTTCCCATTTGTGCTCTTCACCCACATCAGTGTATTTCTTCTGTGTTGCAAGAAACAGATCTTAAACTGCACCATTTTCAGCACACCCCGGGGAGACATAAAATGACCCATGAAAACACAAAGCTGGAGCTTCTCCTGAGCCTCCAGAGGTCCCGTTCGAGAGACATACGGCACCAGCGAGCAGCACACAGCTTCCAGCCGTCATTGCTATGAGCTAATTAGCCATTACTAATGTGAATCAGTCTCCATTTTTACTCTATTTGATTTACAGGGCCCGTCCCCATAACATCTCCATGGAGACAATGCAGTCTTTATGGACTCTTGTGGGCTCCACCACTGAATGAGCCATAAAAGAGCATTTATGGTTGCTTAGTATCACCAGTCCCTTTTGGAGGAGAGCCCTGTGTGTATACTGTTGGGATCAGATGTCTTCATCGCCTGCCAGATTTTCATCTGTAAGTTTGGGCTTTGGTCCAAATGATTAGTACATGGGTGAATGTTGTGTTTTAACGGCTAAAATCATTCTAAACATGTGACTAAACTCTTGTTTAATGTTGGAGCAGTGAAATAAAAGAAGAGAAAGGCAAGGCTGATGCAAAGGCAAATAAAAAGACTGTTCTCATTAGTGGCAGCAGTAAACACTTCTGACTACAATAAAGGCTTTTAGGTTCTATGTGTCATATGGTCATGTCTAAAGGCAAATTTGTTTATACCCATTTGGAACTCACTCTTGAAGGCAGAATTAAAAGCCTGCCATCATGGCCTCCCCCTGCCTGTATCCCACTGCCTCCTGATTACAAAAACACTGGTCTGTGGCAAATTATTTTAGTGGTAAAATTAGTGTTCAATTCCCTATTCCTCTCTCAGCTCTGAGCCCAATGAGCAGCACACAGAGGGAGCTATTTACAGTTACTTTTATAACCAGTGTGTAACAGGCTCAAAATTCATTTTCCAGCACTATGTTGTGAAGCACGCTCTCTGCCATCTTCAACCATCATTACCTTTCAAGTATGTTACACAAAATTCTCCCCTCCGTGCGTTGGTGTTTTCTAAATGTCAAATGTAGAGCTTCAGAGACTCTTTAGGTACTCATCCCAACAAGTGGAACGCATGCTGACTTAACGAACCACAATCTATTTATATTTTGAGACCATATTCTGACTACTGGTTTGTTTACCTTGTGGATATGTCTCCAATTTTCAAGTTTGAACTTTTGTTCTTTCAGTTGAAACTAAAGTCGCTTGAGACACTTACTTTGTATCCCTCTCATCATTCTCTCTTTCTGCTTCTGGGGGGTTCCTGTCAGGGGAATCAATCTACAGGACCAGGGGAGGGGAGGAATGACACAGCACCCATCGCTCACCCACACAGCCCTTCTCTGCTGCTGACGGTAAACCCTGCGATGATGGGAGGAGTGCATGACAAGACGGGGGAAGAGGAGTGATGGGGTCTCTCCATCACAGCCAAGGCCCTGTCAGCACATCTCAAGCACTTTTTTTCCCTCACAACTTTGACTTTGTAAAATCACCCTCTTCCCTGCCTCAAGAAAAAAACTGCTAGTAGCCAACAAGGACTTCCTCTTCTTTATCTCTTTCTCCATCTGCAGACGTCTCCCCCACGATGTTAATGAGAAAGCAGTTATTGGGGTGATCATTCAGCACTGATAAAACCGGACTGCCTGCTGAGTTCTATTGGTGGGGGGTGGGGAGGAATGAACAGCTGCTGATAATTCAGACAACCTGGTATTAAGCAGTGAGCTCCTCCTCACCGCTGCTCTCATCACCTGATCCTAAATCTAATTTACTATTTCATTTCAATGAACTTTTCATTCTCTAAAGGCTGTAACTCATCCAACTTGCACAGCGTCCGGCACCCATCTGGGCAAGAGTAGATAATCATTTTAGGAGCGCCATCATTTCATCCCTCAACATCTCCGCCCTGGTGACTTTGAAAGCAGTATTTCAAGAATCACAAAACTGTGGACGTGAGGGGACTCCCCATTTCACATATAAACCTTGATGTCTGCTGTTAAGACGACTTTTTCCACACACCACCTGTCAGTAAGGGAACGGATCTTCAACAGCTGCATAATTTTTGATATTGAGAGCCACGGTGGATTAAAAAAATATAATGATTATTCTATTTCATGTGAAGTAACCTGCTGTTGGTATGGTCCAAGTAATCAGAGAGCAGTCTTTGCTTCTGAGTGCTTCTCTGTTTTTGGGCAGCAGTCCATGAGCCCCAGCTGAATACTAAATGCTTATCAGAGGTGGTGGCAGGCCAGAGGCCAGAAAGCAGCACAAGTAGCAGCTGTGTTGTGCTCGATCAGGCTACAAAGATCCACAAAGCCACTAACTGTGATCCCAAATCCAGCACTATCACTATAGAGCACTATGTGTCCCCTTGTACTGCCATTTCTCTTCATTATGTCCACCCACAGACAGCAGAGAGTGGAAGCACAGTCTGCTGCTGATTGGCCACCATCGTTTATTGGCCCTAGACAAAGAGCCACCTCTACAATCAAAGACGCATCAAAAGAGCCGACCAGAGCATGCCAAGCCTAAATATAGAGTTGAAACAGAAATGAAACATGCTTGAATTTGGCTACCTACTCAAACTCACATAAAATATACAGAAGGTGATAAATTCATCAACAGAATGGAAATGCTGGGGGGGGAAAGTGTTCAGCACCCTTTTCCAGGTTGATAATAAGATAAAATGAAAGGACCTGCATATGACGGCCTCCATGAAAGGCAACCGTAGTCCCTTTAGATATAAAAGGCTCATTCTAAGGTAATAAAAACGTAACTATTCTTATTTTTAGGTGATTGTACATCATACATTTGCAGACAAGGAGAAGAGACACATTCACATAAAAACATTATGATGTTTAGCTGTGTCTTCATCCTGTAAATGTAGCCATAAACACAGTTAGTGATGAATATGTAGAGAGGTGGGCTTCATTCATCTCTTATTTCCAATCAGTAGTAAACACCATCACTTCATATGTAAAGCCTTTGATATCAAAATTTAAAAAGGCTGATCCAGCCTTATGTAGTATGCAGATTTATTAATTTATGCTATTTGGGTTGTGAATAGATACACAGTGGTGTCCTTTTAAAGTAGATAACGCAACATCAGCATTTCATTGGTTGCTAGGAGGAAAGACTGTGAATGGTGCAAGAGAAAGAGAAGATTCCCTGGTTGTGAGGTGGATTTAGGTCTCTGGGGAAATATAAGGCCTCAGGTCATAAGCTGATGAAACCAGGCTTTAACAGTGATAGTCTTGTTTTGTGTAGGTACAGTGCGTGTTCAGCTACTTTAGGACCAATAAAAGGAAGTGTAAGAGTCATCGCTAAAATTTTTTTTTTTCGTTTCTAAAAAAAAAGAAAGAAATTGGTGAAAATTATGGCCTAGGTTGAGTCAGTTACCAGATGACGCTTTCTATGCTGTCTCCAGCAGAATGAAGACTTTAACAGATTTATTTTCAGCTCTCACTGTCATTGGTGTGTTTTCCATCCAAATAGAGTCCTACTAAAGAAAGTATGACAGGTGATGGACACCAAGTTGCACGAATAGTCAGTGCTCATTTGGAGAGATGTGGATCTGGTGGGTGGATTCACTCTCAGAAAATCTCCCTCGTTCAACTTCCTTGAAAGAGAAAATATGAAGGACATCTGCTCATGTCTGCACTAGGCTAATTAGAGGGTATTTTTGCTCTCATCATTTGTTTCCTTTGGACACGCTGTATCTCTCCAAGGCCACCTCTGCTGATGGATGCTATTTGCAATTCTTACGCCCATTATTTGTGTGATTGTGGTGGCACATGAGCTGGAAATATTCAGCACCTGTGACTGCGTGAGAAAAGGAGGTGGGGATGCTGGAACTGCAGGGGCTTGTCAGTCAAGAACATGGTTCTTGCTGAGAATGATAATGAAGTGGATTAATAAATAACCTAAAGGAAGAAGAGGGTTAGTACTGTTTTCACAAACCGTGTAAATAATCAACTGTTCTAATCCCCACTTCACTGGTGACTCCACAGTTTGCTCTCGCAGCCTCTTGAAAACTACAAAACAACAGTTCTTCCCACAGGGAGAAAAACTGACTTTGGATCTGGAAAGTAGGACAGATGAGCAGTAGTTACAGTGTGTCCTTCCCCCAGGTAAGGAGGAGCTGACAGTGATAGTATTGATTATCACTAAGCCTACCTAGCTTCTCTCAGTGATGGAGTGATTGCCATCCTCGGTGCTAATGGAGCTCTCCAGCCTGTACGGTGTCCTTGGACACTGCTGTCTTTTTACACTGAATATATGCTGTGTGGATGACATCATGACCCAGATGAGTGCAAACAATTACTGCTCACATAACTGATGATAAATATGAACAGCAGCTCAGTCCTTGTGATGATTATCCAAATCTGTTGGAATGTAAAAGGGTCGGTTCACACAAATGACAAAAAAAACAGATATTGCCAAGTTTTGAGAAACCTTGACATTTATACAATTCAACAGCAAAGTGCCCCTGGTTGGGCAGTTAAAGTTTTGGTAACCATCTGGCATTATCGAGGGCTGCATGGTGGTTCAGTGGTCAGCACCGTTGCCTTGTGACAAACAGTTCAACAAACAGTTCAAACAGAAGTAAAAATCTAATGTTAGGTTATTACAAACTACACCATGGTTGCATGACTGCAAAGTACTGACTTTTAATGTCATGACAACCTCTGTAGTGTCATTTAGCCACTTGCTAGCAACCGCCTTTTATAAGACAAGTAAAAGTTCAAGTAAACTTCAAAATTTACAGGTGGGGTATTCACTGGAGTATTTTATGCTGTAGAACAAAATGTGAACATTTCTTAAGCTTATATTAACCACAGACCTTATTTCAGGCTTCTAACCAAAAATGCCTTAAAAAAGCTCAATACCTTTAAGGCGAGGGAACCAGTGGTACAAAAATGCTAACTAATTTCTGGGTTTTAGGACTCATTCCTGCAGCACTCTATGGCTTACTGAAGGCTATAAAAGCATTTGGGGAAGCTTTTGAAATGGGACAGGTTTTCCAAACTTGTATTATGTGTTTGGTCAAGAAAAGGGGAACTAATGATGATCCAGTACCTGTATTAGGACATATTTTATATGTTAATGCTGTGACAAACTTGCCACCTGTGTATGCTGGGATACACTCAACCACCCTGTGACCCTGAATTGGATACATTTAGTAAATGGATAGATGGAATGGTTGAGAGTTTTAAATCAAATGGCATCGGAAAAACAGCTTTTTGATTTAATCAGCTAATTTATTTCCAAATCTACAATTTTCATATATTCATGACTATATATTGTGCAGAATACAAGATGTACTGCAGACACTGGTAGAAACTGCCAGTTTAATTTGAATGGTCTTTTAATTAAATATTTGATAGGCAGCACCTTTAAACGACTCAATTATGCCAGTAAGAGGGAAAAAATCAATATACCCCTTTTGGTTTTCTTATTTACACTATAATATTTTCATTATGGAGAGACACCCGAGACAGTGGTGAGAGATGAGCTAGACGAGCTAGACTCCTGTGGGGTGTGGTGACGGCAGGAGCATGATGAGGCTGAGGCACCCCTGACTGTTCAGAGAGAGACAAGCACAGACACACACATATACAGATATTCAGACCTCCCGCAGCACACAGTGATCCTATTTGTCACAGAATTGTGTGGGGGCTTTAATTAATAAGGCTTGTGCTGGTAGAAAATTGAATTAGATTATTACAATAAACAATGTGGCAGTAATTCCAGGAATGTAATGGCATTTGGGATCCTAGTATATCACCAGCTACATTAATCGTGAAAAATGCATCGCCTGTCAACAGTTTTGATATACAGCAAGACAACCTGTCCAGACTCAATATTGTGAGCTGAGTGAACTGAAAAGCTCTTTCTGAATGTATAACCTCTCTGTAAAATTTATCCTATCAGGTGTTTAAATGACGGCAGCTACTATCCTGTCTTTGCTTTCGTTCATGCACACACACGCTATGCTCAGTGTCATCTCCCAGCTTGTGTTTGCTGTCTCTTTGTTCTGCTTGCCTCAGCAGCGTGAGTTTTCAAGGAGACACATTCCAGCTCTGTCCACAGAGAACTTTTCCCCCGCTCTGGCTGTGAGGCAAACTTCTTGTTTTGCTGTGCATCACAATGGCACCATGCCCTCATTTTTCCAGCCAGGTTTTCTCCGCAGAAGGATGCACGTACACGCACGGTCTGAGCAGAAATACTCCCTCCTTTCACATGGGAATCCCTCGGTTACAGTGACTAATGTGTTGTCGGTGCCTACGCTGGGAATACTGACAAATATGGTGCAGTCAAAAAAGTGATATACTGCAGCAGTTAAATAAAGTTAACTGTATGAATCAGATGGGGAGCTTATATCCCACATGATTCCTTTTGAGGTAAGCTATAGGTCTTCATTAATCACTTCAGTTCCCTGAAGTACTATATAAAGAATATGTACAATAATCCTCATGTACGCGAGTCTTATTGTGTGTTTATTTCACTTTAGCGGAGAACTATCTCAGGACAAAACTAGTCAGTGGTCTATTTAGCAATTGCCAGTTGCAAGATCTTTGTAAAAATGAAAAACTTTCAGTCAGCTTGTAAGTTACCTTGTAAGATTCTTTTCTAAACATTAAATCAGTGGTTCTCAACCCGGGGGCCAGGACCACCACTAGGGGTTGCCAAAGCTTCATGGGGGGGCTCGCAAGGCTATGAAAATATATGGCGTAGGTCAATATCTTTCTGTAAAGAAAACAAAATGCTATTGTTTGCTTAGATAGTATGTATGATTGTTAAAACATTTCAAAATACATAATACAGACAGAGAATTGTATAAAAAGTACCTAAAAGTTGTATGAAAACTTATCTCTCATCAATGTTCACAGGAAATAATCTGCTCAAAATGTATCCAAATCGCTAGTTTTACACAAACTTCCAGCAGTTGTTGTGTTCATTGTTTAGATTCATTGTACAGTTTATTGGGTGTATAATATGAAATAAAATGAAATAAAATTTGTCGTCAGTTTACTAGATGTTACTAAATATTTACACACATCAACTGCATGGTGTAAATATGCCAGCTAGGTTGGCATGAAGGGGTATGCCGTACTCATTTTAAATTGCTTGAATGCTAACACTGAAACACATATTTCTGCTAGATGCATATAAATGAAACAATGTCATTAATACATTACCCGTTATGTTACAGCTTGTGATGCTACAGTGATTTCCTGTTGAGTTGATTGCTTTTCATTTTGACAGCATCAACATGTTTCCTTGAACCAACCAAGAGATATCTCAAGTGTTAACTGTGCAACCAAAGTTAGTAAATCACTAGAAAATAGCCATTAAGAACTTAGCAAGGACTCTATGCATGTTTTGATACATCATTCATTAATTTCGCTGTGTCATTACAAACTGTCATGTCATTGTGCCTCCATCCTTTTTATGCAAAGGTCACCTTTATTAGCATTCTGAGGCAGACGGGCCTTTGAAGACTAGAATTAAATCCCCATCACTGTGAGAGAAATCTGTTTCCACAGAAGGGACAAAACATAGGCTGAGACGGCCCTGTGAAAAGTTCATTTAAATTATGGATTGCAGTCATTTCTGTTGCATTTTTCACTCTGATTGTTTTTAGTTTCTCTGGAACAGTGTAAAGGTTAATTGTATAATTAAATGGCTGTTGCTGCCTTTGCTTTTGTCGGCATGTCAGGAGGGAACCCAAATCATGGGAAAGTATTGCACCATTGTTCCAATTCATGTAAATTTAGGTAAAGACTGTACCAATGATGTAGAATAAATGAACACAAGTATATGAAAGTATCAGTTGTTACAGTAAGATGAACTTTAATTATTATCTCTTTATTTTTATTTTTTAGGTATCTGCCTGAGATACAGAGGTGTCTTTGTGACATTCATGTCTCCTCCCCTCCATCCATAATTTACTAGCATGAATTGCGTGTGAGCAGGCAGGTGTTGGAGAGCAGAGTGGCATTCCTCCACAGACTCAATCACAGCCTGGAATACTGGAGTCATGAGGCTCAGCCACTTTTCCCAGCCCCAGGATAAAGCCCTACCACCACCGCTCAGACTGGTCCCATTCTCTTCCATTGAGTCTAAGGTCACAGTCCCATAGCAAGGGTCAAGGTGATAGGCTGGCAGCCGCCTGCCTCATGCATATGGATGACTGACGCTCCATCTGTTCAGCTGCAGAATGCAAATACACAAGCCTCTTTCTCTGCTCTCTTTTTCTGCCTCAAAGGGCGACCCTGCCAGACCTTACATGGCATCAGTTCCACTTGTTGGTCGCAGAGTGACGATTTATGCAAAACCATAATAGAAATGCAAGTCATTGCTGCACAAAGTCCCCAACCCAACCCCCAGCTCCACCACAGCTGACTCTCAGACTTTGCTGCCCGATAACATTTATTGTTATCTCTGAAAATTAAAGCAAGACAGCATCATTTGTATGCTATTGCTACATTTATTCTGGATAAATTCTGTGTAGTTTGCTATCTCATATTCGTGTACAGTCAAAGTATGACTCAGTCATGGAATAAAAACTCTGTATTTTTCTGTATTTTGACATATTCTACAGCCCAGTAACTTGAAATAAAGTGCTTGATCCCCATCTTTTTCTCTTTTTTTCCCTTTTATTTAAGCAGGTAGAGTCAATGTGCACAAATGCTCTTTTCCAAGAAACACTCATGCTCTGCACTCAGTTACACACACTTGGAAGCTGCCTAGTACAACCACAAACAATCTGTTTGCCACTGAGCAGCTTCACTGGAGTAGTCGGAGGTTAAGTGCCTTGCTCGATGACACCTCAGTGGGGCCCACTCCGTATTTAGCATGCTGCTCTAAAGTACCATCGTGTGAATTTCAAAGTGAGAATCTCCAAGGAATGTTTTGTAAAGCCCTTCGTTGCTGTTCTAATTCTCTGTAATGAGGGAATTTTCAGTGTGAGAATAACAGTATCATATTTGGTGCTGTCAGGTGGCTTTTATTGCTCCCTACAATGAAACCATAAAGTGCACTTTTAAGGTCTGCAGACTTTTCTTGTGTGTACAGTGTTTTCCTGTTTAATGGATAGCAATGTTAGTCAGCGGGTTGGTTTGTTCCCAAACTGAAATATCTCAGTTTTTCCATTAGCTCCACCATGAGGTTAAAATTTCTGGTTCTGAGTAAGATGTCTCACTGAATTGCCCATTTTATTTGGTACAAACGTTCATATCCCCCTCAGGATGAATTGGAATAACTATGGTGATCCTCCAACTTTTCATCTTCCTCCATCATCAGGAAAACTTTACTATTAAACATAAAGTAAAAATAAGAAATGTGATTTACCTTTTAGCTCTACCATTTGGAAGATGTTATTACTAATTTATTGATTATTAATTGATGATTACTTGGCTATCCAATTCCAGAATTACAATGTTAGGATGCCCTTTAAGGATTACAACCCACCAACTGTTAGTTATACAGTATATCACTTATATTTGTGCTATGTTTAACTGCTCTGGCAGACCCATTTTTTCCAGATCAGCATTAATATTCTGCAGCAGTATGGAGAATGTATAGTTGCTGTCTGATTTTTCATACAGTAAATGTATGGGCAACAAAAAGTATATCCAAGAGAGATGGTGTCTTTTTGAGAGCAGTATGATGTTATAGTTAATCAAAAGCAGTTTAATGGCCTTTTGGCGAGAATGAGCCAATCACCACGACCATGGTAAGATCTCATGCTGTTAACCAGGCTGCTACTTGGTCCATGGACTGTGTGACGAGGTCGGCCTTTAAGCTCCTTCTGTCTGGAGTGCCAGTCATGGGAGGGGGTTGACCATATACACAATCCTCTTTTGCAAATGTGTTTAAAAGAGCTGCATTGTGCTCTGCACATTGAGGGCCAGCAGGTGTAATCACCAGTTTTGTGTAGCACTTACAGCCTGCTTAATGGCAGCAGGCGTTTGCTATTTATCAAATACAATATGCAACCTCAGGCTTCTTGAAAAGCTCCCTGGTACCACACAAGACTGAGACTGCTCACTTGTTTTCATATTAGATCCAGTGAATAGATTACTTTTTTGCTTTGTTTTCTTGTTTTGGTGGGTGGTGTTAGGGAGGAGGGTGGTGGGTTTCAGAGTCAGTGTCAGTGGGGGTCCCGGGACTGGTTGATGAGGCCAGCCGCAAATAGGAAAAAAATGTCTAATGTCTAAATACTAAATGTTCAGTGGAGGAGAAAATAATGAAAGAGATGACATGCTGACTCTCTAGCATTGAATGAAAGTCGTCTGCGGTCAGGTGATGATAAAAGGCTCAGGACAGGGAGATCCAGGCCCAGAGAAGGACAAAAAACCCCAGGAGTGATGGTAAATAAAGGCAGATGAGCAGATAACTTTCCCCTTAGTTTAACAGACTTACTGTGAGTGCAACTCTGCGTGGCCTTGAGAAAATCTGAATGTCACTTTGAAACTTTGACCTGCTGAGACAGAGTTTGAAAGTCAGTTTTAGTCTATTAAAGTTACAGTTCACATGCTTTCAGGTTGGACGCATGACTTTGCAGTGTGGGGAACACTGTATTTTATCCCCCTCTATAAAGCATTTATAAACACTTTTAGTAATAAATTGTTTATCAAAAAATGTTTTACAATTTAATACACCAGAGCTGCTTCATATGAGCAGTAGTTGCACTTTAAAATGGTGCTTAAAGGGTTTATTAGTTAGATAGCTGGAATAGATTCTGTATTAACTGAAGTAGATCAGGGTTGAAAGAGTCCAGAAATATTAGGGCAGTGCCAAAAGTAGCAACACACAATAATGTCAGATAAAGCACTGTTTGCAACTGGAGCCTCAGCAGACATAACATGACACTGATCAGATTATATGGATTAAGGATGAGTTTGCACGACATTTGGCCGCAAAAGAGGATTTCTGCTCAGCAAATTTGGATTTAAACACCCAACTGTATTTTAGTTTAAACAGACCTTTTTTCGGTTTTTGTTCTTTTTCTTTTTTATTGTGCTGCACATAAAAAGTCAAGAGACTGTAAAGGTAAGAGAAACGAAAAAAACAAAGGGGCCAGAAATAAACGGAGGAATACAACATGAGTTCGAGCTGGTGGGTATGTAATAAACAGAGGGTGAAATCGAGTTGTATCAAAAACAAAACAGAAAAACAACTTTTTTTACCAACACAACAATCCAAACATACATGAGCACACAAGTATAAATGTGGCTTTGCCCTGCAGAGTAGCTCCAGAATGTGCCACACGTCTATAAGATTTCAACAAGAAGTTTGAGATTCAAAGAAAAATCCATTTCATATCTAGCACAAAGAATACATAAGAAACAAAGCTATTTTGAGTGAGAACGCTTCTCGAGCTGGGAAAATTTCCTTGTGGGAAATTCCAGTCTTTAAAGCAGCAGCTCTGTCCGAGGTGATGAAAGCACTCTCAGGCTCCTGGAATGTGATTATGAATCTCAGAAGTGATTCCCACCAGAGCGTCCCAGGAAATGGACCATTCATTCACACATCAGTCTCACTCCAAACTTTACCCTGCAGGTGCTTGTGATCACAGGAGGATATCCACTGCTGTATGTATCAAGAGATGGGGGGCTGAAGGAGAGAAGGCAAGAGCAGATTATCAGTTAGCTTTTGATCTGTCTTCGGGGCTCTATGTAGGAATATATGAATTTCATTGGTGGTGGTTTTTCTACACCTCTTAAATTTCCCCTCCATAAATCCGTCCATTTGAGTGAACAGCTGACCTCTCTCTCAGGCTTGACGGGTTTTCGCTGCTCTGTGGGCAACAGCGGTAGAGCATCCCAAGGAGGGCTCATCTTTGGTTACTAGGCAGATGTTATTAATATTTAAAGACAGTGTTCTTGTGCATGTAGTGGTGTAAATTCACTTCTTCAGTGGTGCAAAGGCTGCATGCTCTCTTGGGATAAGATGGGAGATTCCTGCGGATGCAGGATCATTCCTCTATTGTCACACACAGTTGACAGAGTACAGAGAAACCCTCTTACTGTGTGTTTGCTTATTCATATTCCAAAGCCCTCAATCCCCAAGCAAGCTGATACAGTAAGATACTCTTAGGCTTTCAGGGGCACGTTTGGCAGCATTTTCTGTTCATATACTATCTAGAATTTTGAATTAGTATTTACAGGTAGGTTTGGATGGGTTCATATGCATGCCTTATTGTTGGGAATGCGTGCCTGAAGCTGGTGAAGAAAGTGACTGAGTAATGAAACACCTCTCAAATCTGTTACATGGAGGGAAGGCTGCTACACAGGAGAGGGAAGGAGGTGGAAAAAAAAGCAGGACAAAAAAAGAACAAGTGAGAAAGTGATCAGGCTGTCTAACCAATATGAAGCTGCCAAATCTGCCCAGCAACCATAGTTAGTTTAGCAACCATCAGCTGACTACCTGAGCTTGGTTCCTCCCTTTGACCTTCTCACCCGCAACCTGTAATGTCACTGTCTGAGTTGCTGGTAAAAGCTGTATTTGCCCCACTAGCTGGATGTAGGCAGACTGTACTGTGTATCAGCGTGTAAGTCATATCACTAGTGTGTATTTGTACAAGGGGTGAAGACAGTGTGGGTGCTTATTTCCAGAACATGTCCATGCACGCACATCCCGAGTGTTGATTATCAACAGCAAAGAGATGCAACATAAGCAGATAAATAGATCACTGAATGACCTACAGTATGCCAGGGAAGCAAAACACACACACACACACACCTGATTTGACTTTTTTAACTAAAAGGTTCAAAGTGGGCTGTTACTACATTACTGAGTGATTACTGGCACCAAAAAATAATTATCAGGGGGAATTTATAATCTTTCCAACTGCCTCCCACTACTTCTACTCCTGCTGCTATATCTGAGTCTTTTCAACAGTTTAGTAGAGCACATTTTAAGTTGTTATATCTATGCTGAAGTATGTTGGGCTCAAAAGAATTCCCAGGGTGCACTGCAGGTTTCAGAAACTGACAGGAAGCTGCTCTCTGCATGACATGTGGACTGCTTATGGTTGAGTTTTTAGAAACAGTCATGTCTTTTTATTTTATTACTAATACAAGTAATGATAACAATGCGAGTAATTAAAGATATCTTTTCTTTCGCTTTTGCTCATCCATAGTCCACATGGTGTGTTGCATAATTAGACCTCTTATCTGGACTGTGTGGGTGTGTACAAACTGACCTTTCTCGCACACTTCTGTTGTTTTTGTTGTACATGTTGGGGTGGAACAACTTACTGGCTACTTGTTGTAATTGTTATTAATCCATAGTTTGGTGACATCACGTAATTCCCAGCAAAGCCCAGCAAATGCTTGCTGAAACAGTATTTTTTATTGTAAATAGGAATCTCAATAATTTCAGCATCTTTTAGTGACTCTGCCTTCTGCAGAGCTCTGTCTCACTCACTCTTCTGTCCAATGAAAATCAAATCAAATTTCACCAGTCACCTTTGCGTTGGTGCATTATGAAGGAGAAATCCATGCTAAGCAGAAAAGCAGGTGCCCTGGGAGGATAGTTTGCCTTTCCGGAGGAAACAGCAACGTGAGCTCTAAGGCTAACTGGAGATAAACAGAACAGAGAGGGAGGTAGAGGAAGGCAGATGAAGAGATCATCTTCTTGAGGCAGATGTTTTATAAAAGCATTCAGCCTCAGGAACATGGTTGGTGAATGGTTTGGTACTCCCAGGCTACAGAGTGAAATGCAAGCAATGAACTGTGGGATAAAAATACAAAACATATTACACACCACTTTCACTTTCTCAACTGGGCACAAATTTGGCTGGCGTGTGCCTTTTCTTTTTCCAGTCCTGCCCCACAATGAGTCACTCTAGATGGGAGTGTGGTTCGCTGAGGCTCCAGCCAGGCAGCCAGCTAGCAAGCGTCTCCGTCTGCTCCTGCCTCCTCCCGGCTGCATCACTTGGCTCGTGCTCAGCTGACTGTCAGTTGTCCTGACAGCCTGACCTCCCGGAGGCTCGCCAGCCAAATGCCGCGTCACATCGGGCTCTGCTTTCGCCCAGGTCTGGCCCTCAATCATTTTCACACCCACGTCCACCTCCAACACCACCCTCCCTCTTCCCCCATTTCCACTTGACACTACCTGGAGAGAGATCCATTTGTTTGTTCATTCTCTATTTATAGCTCCCTCTACTTCTGCAGCGTAGGCCAGAAAGACTATCTTGGTGCTGTAGTGTCGGCAAATGGAAGTGCTAATATAAAACAATATAGTGCCATTATTTTACACACTGCCTCTTATTCTACAGCAGCATATAGGCACTACTATCACACAGGCTAATTTCATTGATGTTTCTCCTTACTTGTCTAAGTTGTGTGGCGGGACAAGAATGGACCAGAATCAATGTTCAGTGAAAACCCACTAAGGTGGGTACTTTATTTTTCTTGGTGCAGCAAAGCAGTGAGTGCAGCGGTGTAGGCCCCTTGTGGCGTGGCTGGTGTGTCGGGTTGGGTCAGGTCTTGGGGAAATCAGCTGGGTAGGCGAGGCGTAGTAGAGGGGCTCACCGGTGAAGTGGTTCAGGGAGGGAGCAGGAGACCTCCAGTTCCAGTGCAGCTGGGCGGGTCGTTCGGCTCCAGTCCTCCTTGTGTTCGGTTTATGGGCCTTCTGGGTGCAGGAAATAAAGCAGTGGTTAGCTGAAGAGACAAACACAGACTCACTTTCCTTGGTCGGTGTGGCTCCTTTTGTCCTGGCCTGACGAGGGCAAACGGGAGGCAACTGGAGGTGGTAATTAGTGGTTGCCAGCTGTGCCTTGCTGTAGCCTAGCTGCTTGGCCATGTGCTTGGGTTGACAAACACAGTAGGAGGCAGGATGTCAGGATGGCAGGCCATGTCTTCTAGAGGGTGCTGAAGCGCCCTTTGAAGGCGTGTACCCGGCATGGCAACGATTCATGTGCCATTTGGCCACATTCCCCCCCCCCCCCAGGTGTCAAGCCGGGTCTGGAAGGAGCTCTGGAAGAGACAAATGCAGATGAAAGTGAGAGTACACAATGTTGACAACTAGTAGTAGCCCACCCTGACCAGCAGCGGGACAACCCATCAGCATTGCCATTGGCTGTGCCTGGGCGATGCTCCACCATGAAAGGAAAGTCTTGGAGAGCCAAGAACCAATGGGTGACACGAGCGTTGGTGTCCTTTGCCTGGGCCATCCATTTGAGGGGAGCATGATTTGTCACCAGGGTGAACTTTCAGCCCAAAAGATAATAGCGCAGTTCTAAGATTGCCCACTTCACAGCGAGGGCCTCTCTTTCTACAGCTGCATATTTCTCCTGTGACAGCACCATTCCTAGGCCAACATCAGATGCATCTGTGCAGAGCCAGAAAGGCTTAGAGAAGTCTGGGGCCCAGAGGACAGGCTCACTTGTCAGGGCTTCCTTAAGTCGGACAAATGCAGCTTCCTCAGCCGGACTCCAACAGATCTTCTCCGGTTGTCCCTTCTTGGTCAGATCAGAGAGTACGGCAGCTGTAGATGAGAAGGAAGGGATAAAGCGCCGATAATACCCTGCCAACCCCAAAAATACCCGTACCTGACGCTTGGTGGTGGGACTGGGAAACTCCTTTACCGCAGTGACCTTTGCTTCTTGGGGCTTGATTAGACCTCGGCCTATCAAATATCCCAGGTAGCAGGCTTCAGCGAGGCCAAGGTGGCACTTGGAGGGATTGGCAGTTAAGCCTGCTTGGCGGATGGCAGCAAGGACCTTTCTGAGCCTGGTGTTGTGTTCAGACCAGTCCTCTGCATGGATGACCACATCATCCAGGTAAGCAGCTGCGTAGTCCTGGTGAGGTGCTAGAATCTGGTCCATCATCCTCTGGAAGGTGGCCGGAGCTCCATGGACCCCAAATGGGAGTACTCTGTACTGCCAGTGACCGCTAGGGGTGCTAAACGCAGTTTTCTGTTTAGAATCAGGGCTCAAGGATACTTGCCAATGGCCCTTGGTCAAATCCAGAGTAGATATGAATCTGGCTCGGCCTAACCGTTCCACCAGCTCATCAACACGGGGAAGGGGGTAGCTGTCAAACTTGGAAGCCTTGTTCAGTTGGCGGAAGTCATTGCAGAATCTCCAGGACTCATCTGGCTTCGGAACCAATACTATGGGATTGGACCAGGGGCTGTGAGATGGCTCAATCACCCCAAGCTGGAGCATTTTCTTTACTTCCTCCTCCACCGCTTGTCTTCTGGCTTCAGGGATTCGGTACAAGCCATGTCTTAGTGGGGGAACGAATGCCAGGGTCTGTGGGCATGGGCTCATCCCTTGGGTGTGGCGGGCCACGTGGTGTTGGCTGGCGAATTGCAGGAGAAGTACAAGGAGGGGAAACCCCTGTGTCACGTCTCTGTGGCCTCATTGACGTGGCACCTTGTTCACTGGGACCATCACGCATAAGGGCATTGGTACCAATCGCTTGTTCTGTGGCATCAGCCATCTGAGCAGGGTTTTCAGCAGCAGCTTGGCTCACAATACGGCACTCAGACTTAGGCAGGGCACGCAAGACGCGGTCCATGGCTACTCGCTCGGTAATATGCTGGGCATTTAGTCGACCTGATTGGAGCCATCTCTGGGTAGTACGTATAAGGTTAGTCATTTGTACTCGAACGGATATGTCCGGCGAGTAGGTCCAGGACTGATACTGCTGGGCTGCTGCTACTGGAGAGAGGCCAAGCTGAAGCAAAATTTCCTGTTTCAGGGTGTCGTAGTCCCTTGCATTTGGATCCATTCTTCTCTTGCCCGCATTCTCCACAACTGTGGCGGGACAAGAATGGACCAGAATCAAAGTTCAGTGAAAACCCACTAAGGTGGGTGCTTTATTTTTCTTGGTGCAGCAAAGCAGTGAGTGCAGCGGTGTAGGCCCCTCGTGGCGTGGCTGGTGTGTCGGGTTGGGTCAGGTCTTGGGGAAATCAGCTGAGTAGGCGAGGTGTGGTAGAGGGGCTCACCGGTGAAGTGGTTCAGGGAGGGAGCAGGAGACCTCGAGTACCAGTGCAGCTGGGCGGGTCGTTCGGCTCCAGTCCTCCCTGTGTTCGGTTTACGGGCCTTCTGGGTGCAGGAAATAGAGCAGTGGTTAGCTGAAGAGGCAAACACAGACTCACTTTCCTTGGTCGGTGTGGCTCCTTTTGTCCTGGCTAAATTGAGCTCCTGAGAGATTAAAGTTTGCTGGAAACTGAGACATGCATAGCACAAAAAGTCATCAGCACTTGGAGCCTCTTTTGAAGCTGGGTACATTATCTGAAGCTTAGCATGCACAGTGTCTTGTCCTGTGAAGAGATAACAAGGCCCGACAAACCACAGTGTTTACTGCACAAGTTAACAGAGGCAATCAATAGCAGCACTCGATATACTCTTGCTTGAGCCATTCAGTGTTCAGGGTATCACCAACTGGGGTGATGGGGAGGAGGGGGGTCTCCATAATAAAGTAAATAAGTCATAATAAACTGAAACTAAAAAAAAATCCAAAATAAAAATAAATTTCATCTGATATCCGCTATCCGATTATCTTGTCTGGCTCTAAATCAGACAAGCCACCACCAGAGCACAAAGTACAGAAAAGGAGAAGATGGCATGATATGGGGAGGACACAGACATTGTGAGTCCACCCTCACACCAGCAGGCCTGATAATGACCAGTGATAATGAGAGAGATGTGTGCTATGCAACAATAACCAACAAACCATAACAGTCAATCTAAACAAATCCCAATTGGTACAAACACAACATACAGCAGGAATTTCATGCACAGCTGATTCAAAGTTGTTCATTTATTCTCCCAAAAAGATTTTTGTTGTTGTTGTTGTTGTTGTTGCATGTCCAACTTCAAAAATGGACTGAGCAAGCATGGTGTCTGGCCATGTGTCAGGGCCTTTTAAAAAGTGCCTGCACACAGACCAAATATTCTCTGGTACTCTAGAGATGTTATGCTGGCTCTTGTTTTCCTGGGGCCAAACCTCTCAAGAGGAGCAGATCAAACAACTAGAAGCACTGAGTGAGAAAAGACCAAGCAATACAAGTGTAGGTAGATCTCCAGAATGCAGGTTATGAAGGTTTTGTTCAACACCCTGCCTGCAGGTGCTTGTTTGTACTTCCTAAAAAGCTAAAGCACCACCTGATGTCATTGTGCTATTAGCCAAAATCTGCACAATCAATTTTAAATTCACACTTTTGCTTTTGTTTTTTGTACAAGGCATGCTAAAAGTGAACAAAGATGATAGACACCTGTATGGAGCAAGTGAATGAGGTGTGGATGACCGTTTCTAAAAGATACGCTGACATCAACCTTGATTTTGTTATTATGAGCGAATGTTGTGAAAGTATCAAAACCAACAGTGTGTTAGTCTGTCAAATAAATAGTTTCACTTTTAAAAAGGGCTAAGGAATTTCCTATAACAGCTGGGCATTGTAGTTTTTAGCAAACATCTCTCAAACAGTGCGTTTCTCAGGGAATGCTTTTTACCGTGTATTAATACACATTTGGTACGGTATTGAGCAACTTATGTGGGACTGAATCAAACTAAACTACAATCTACATGTCCATGGTCAGTTAGCTAGATGTGTCATTGATGTGATGAGTTTTTGGACAATGAAGGTGGTCTATGGCACAGAGGGATCCGCTAATTTTTATCTATACAAACAACACTTCTTAGTAGAATCTGTTTATTCCTGGAATCAGGTTGTGGATATCTGAGTACAGTGGCCAGAAATTTCTCTCCTTAATCAAGGATGTGTTGGATGAATTTCAGTGTTAATTTGCTGTTTTTAAATGTGTAAAAAAGGGCACAAATTATGAAAGACGTTATCTCGGGTGTTAACAATATGTGACAAGCATGTCCAAATATGAAACATTATGTTGTACATGTGCAAGACAAGACTAAAGAGAGAGGGATTGTGGATTTTTTTCCAGATTTGCAATGAAGAAAAAAGAGGAGAAAGCTGTGATGAGACATTTGCACTGATTTCAGCTTTATTTGATCTCTGCCACAGGTGAGCTGCTGTGTGTGTGCTGTCCATGGTGCTGAGCTAGCTGCTGAAATGGTGTCGTCTGAGCAAGAACCTTATTATGCAAACATCAGGAAGTCCTGAAATCACAAAACCTAGGGCTTTATCACTAAAACTCAACATTAACAAACCAAAATTAGCTGTGCTTACAATTTGCTCTGTTTACCAATATGCCATTCTTAATTAGTCTGGCTAGCTATTCCTCAATATGCACAAGGCTTTAGTGTTGGTTATGTGATAAAAACGGCACATGGAGATATTTAAAAGTGCAGACATTTAAAAGAGAATATAAACAGAGATAAAAGTGGCTGCAGAAAATGACCATTACGGTTTGGATGACTTAATCCAATACATTCCAAAGATCCTCTTGATGTGACCCCCTATAGCTTCTTTGAGGAAGACAATACATAAAGCATAAAACCACATTCACCTCTTCACAGCAGCCTATTGTAACAGTAACAGTATTGTAACAGTCCTGAGACATGCACACGAACTGACATTTCTCTCTACCTTTACTGAATTTTTATTTTTGTGTGATTGTATATTTTATGCACCATTGCACCAAGACAAATTCCTTGTATGTGTAAAAACCTACCTGGCAATAAATCTGATTCTGATTCTGATTCTGAAGGGATCAGTGAATGTGGGTCCAGCTGCACACAGCCTACATCCACAGCCTTGTTGCTCTGACAGGGGCCAGAGTGGGCTATCTGTCTTCATCTCTCTCTGTGGATGAGAACCAGGGAAGAGGTGTACAGATAAGAGCTTTTCTCCCAACCCGCCTTCTACCCACACACCTTACTCTTCAACTCACCAAGAGTGGCTTTGAAAGTAGACAATCTTACTCCTGGTGGACAGCTTTAACCCAACAAAGCGCTTGCGCAGCTACCTGAATGACAATTAGCATTTGACAAATGTGTCATATAAGCAAGTTAAAGGAATAGTAAAAGCCACGAGCCTCTGCATCTATAGATGAAAAAATGTTTATGGTTATTTTCAAATGTATCAAATCAAAAATGTTTGAAATTAGTGTCTGAAATAGGAGTTTGCCTTGCCTACTGCTCCCAGGATTTCAAGAACACGCAGCTCTATCATGTGAAAGAGTGCATTAAGACGGTGGTGCTTCAAAGTGAAGGACACTCATGGAGCAAATTGATTCTAGAGGACAGCGCACACAGCTTTCCAACAGGGCTGCACCAAGAAAAAGCGAGCACTCACTGAGAAAGATCTGTTTTTACCTATAAAACATATAAAACAAATTCCACCACACTTTTAAAATGGGAGGTTCAATGTAAGGTTGAGGGGAGGATAAGGTTTTGAGGCTGTGGACTGAGGAGCAATTATTCATTCAGGAGCTCTACTTCAAACCCTTCACATCTCATTTTTGCTTTGCTGCAGTTGCCATGCACTTTGGGACGTGGCAACAAGCCTGAGCAGGGGCAGCCACAACACATTCAGCTGCTGAATGTACGGCAACACTGGGTTCATAATCTCCTTGTCTCACCACAACCATGAACAAATGGATTCTTCAACTCACGCTAATGCTTTGCAGATGTCATCATACATGGTCGCACAAGTGCTAATGGAGCCAGGATGCTTTTTCAGCCTGAGCTCTGCTTTAATGTGATCCTGCATTCAGCTGACTTTATATTTAAAGGTCACTGCATGATATTACTTACTCTGATGGCCTGAGCACATTATGCATGTGTGTTCTTGTGTGTGATTGTGCTGCCATTTTAATTATTTTGTGTGTAAAATGAACGGTTTGAGCATGCCATTAATTAGGTATATTACCTGTTATTTTTACCAAGGAAAAAATTGCCATTGTGGTGATATTTAGTGATTTTTCCATTGATTTGGATTTCTGAATGGAAAAGGACAATGGTGCATTATGTAATACAACATTAAATTATTCATGAGCAACTGTTTTTTTGTCCATTAAATCATTATCAATCATGGCCCAAGAAGCAAATGACAAATTCCGGTAAAGACTTGTGCAGGTTCAGGCTCAGACTTCACTTTGTGCAAGTGGAACTCATTATAATACATCAAGATGTAGGATGATCTACCACAAACCCATCATTTGTCCATAAGATAATAATAAGTGCTATAACTTTCTAGTTAAATCTCTAATGTAACAAAAACAGAACTTTCTTATTTTCAGGTGATTATAATGAAAACATATCTATGAATTTGGTATTTAATTTCTTACAACAGACCCTCTTAAATGTTACACACTACACCTTTAAGTCCTGCTCGGCCAGCCCAAAGAAAGGGTTGCTAAAATGTCGGCCCAAAAATCTTCCCAACGTGTCCGAGATATATAGCGGATGGTGCCTAATTAATGTCTGTATCAATTATCAAGGCTTTAGATACTGTTGAACACTGTCTGGAGGTTTGGAAGTTTTTGCTCAGAACTGGTTTCATGCATATTTGTCTGATAGAACACAAGTGATCTGTACTGATGTTCTCAAAACGGGGAAGGGGGGACCACAAGGTTCTGTGCTGCATCCTTTACTATTTACACTCTACATAAACAATCTTATCAGTCCAACACAGCCTTATAATATATATTTTTTTATGCAGATGACACAGTCAAGTATTTGGCTCCTCTTCAGCTCAAGCTATTTCAAGATTACAATCTGCCTTTATCTTCCTCAGACATTTATGACAAGACAAAATAAGTAGCACCTATCTATAGCCAGTGTCTGTTTTGTCCATTCTGGGCTACTGTAGAAACATGGCTGTTTAACATGTCAGACTCCATGGAAGGTGACTCGCAAGCATCTGTAGATAAAAATGTCTCATTCTAAGGAAACAAAAATGCAACGTTTCCTACATTCAGGTGATTATACACTAAAGAAAACATACCTATGAATATTATATTCCATTTCTGTCAATAGATCCTCCTAAATGTTACACACTGGACCTTAAGTAGCTTTAAGATTGGAAAAATATTCATATACCACACTGCTGGACAACTTCCCACACATACCAGTTATTCATCCTTGTTTGGAAACTTTGGGATCATCCCTAGAATTTAAAATTAAGTTATGCTGCTTGTTAAGGGGTTGTGGGCTTGTATGTAAAGTAAACCTCAACTGAGAGAAAAGGTCAGAAGAAACTGTATGGCAGAGTTTGCTAAAACTATGTTTAAAATGGTATTTTACCCTGTCCTGTTTCCAGCAAGGAAATATTGTTCACAAATAAAACGTGGCTAGTAATGATATTCAAAAGGAACAGGAATAAGAAAAGTATCCAAAGGTCACAGAAGTCTCCTTTGTGATCTTTCAGTAACACTGGTATATTATCCTCACGGTTTGTGTATATAAAGGAGGAGGCTCAGAGAAGAGAGGGTTGGCTTTTTTTCACCAGTATTGCCATGTACCACCCCCCTCCATCTCCCCACCCACACATCCCCCCTCCGTCCCATGGCCCGCCGCCCTCTCCTGTCTTTGTTCTCATCACAACAAGCCCGGAGCAGATGGTGCTCTGCTTTGCTTGGCCGACAGTGACAGACAGGCTCTCTCAGCCAATAGCCTGCTGGGGAATCAGCTGACTGGTCTGGACAGCGCCAGGTGTTTTTATCATTTTTCTTCTCCATCCGTAGGAGCAGCAGGCGGCGGCAGCAGAGCGGAGGAATATCGGGGCTACAAACCGGTCGGTGGTGGGTTGCAGCAGGTTGGAGATCTCTCTGCAGACCACACCATGCGTCTCTCCGAGGCGCCGTGGGACTGATCGGACGCACAAGCGACACATCGCTGTAAACAGCCGCCAGCTGAAACCCAGAGGATACCCCCCTTGGCACAATCACTTGATCGTATTTATTGTTGCGTATTGACGCGTATATCCGGATAAAGAGCGCACAGCTTGGAACATCGGACTGGAATGCCAACAAGGTAAGACCCCTCAGGAGAGGAGAGGATGGGTTTCCACTGCTTTAGCTTGTTAGTTTCTTTTTAAGCAGAATTATTGGTTGGGGGGAAAAAATCCGTTTTTAGTGATGTGATTGGCAGACACGTCAACTATACCCTCAATTAAACGTTTTGGTAATAGATAGCCTAATTATTGTTTCGATGTGTAAAACAATGCATACTTTGTGAATATGTTTCCATTCATAACATATGTGCCTGCAAGGGCGATGCACTGAGTTAGGATATATTTAGGGTGCAGACACACTCAAGGGCATGATCATTTTTTTTAAATAAATGCTGTCTGGTTTGAGCCCATCACTTCAGTCTTGAAACCTTTTTTTACATCCACATTATAACATTTCACCTTGAGGCACATTCGATCAGATGTCTCAACCCTTTATAATGCGTCAAATTATATTTCACAGAAAACTAACTTTGATCTCGTTGCGGTACTTGCAGCGCCAGCAGGAGCTGCGTGCGGCGTGCGCAACGTTGTGCAAATGTGATTTGCATATTAATGTTAAAGTATGTCGGCAGATGTCTCGATTCCTCCTCTCTAAGCAAAAAAAAAAAAAAAAAAAGTCGCGGAGTCTTCTTCGGGGGAAAAGACAAGGCCCTCTGTGGAAGATGCTGTGGTGAGAATGGGGTTGCATTGGCAGGGGGTCTATTGTGGTTCACAAACGCTGCTTCTGTCGCTGCAGCTGTTGCGCTTTTGTGATGGAGACTGCTGACTTGCATCACTTAACTTTAGGCAGAGGGACACACCGCAGAAAGGTTAAGATGGTAAAAGGATTTATTTACAATGTTTTAATGCGGTGTTTAGCGTGTCCCGTTCAGACTCTGCCCACAGGACTCTATTTATGACCTCTGTTAAGGTTCTGAAAGTCCTCTTTTCTCTGTGGACCTCTGGGTCAAATAAAAGTGAGTGCTGGGTTAGAGGCTTCAGAATATAATGACACAAACAGACTATTCAGTTAAACACACTTAATCCCAGCTGTTAAATGGTGCATAGCAGTAGAAATCATACAGGTGCTGCAATAGGCTGTGTCACTTTAAGAAGGTAATCTTTCCACAGTTAGTTTGATATGTCCATCTCTGAACATGATGTTAGTTGTTTATCTGCCTCAGATTAGTCTGGTATGGCCAGACATCTCCTAAAAATTGTGATTGGTTAAGGGGTGGGACTATCAGGCAGAGCAGGTGGAGTGAGGTGTGCAACAAGGTGTGACTTTGTATACAAAAGTAAACTAAGTGTAAAGTAAGTGTAATATTTTGAGACTATTACCTCACATACAAAGAGAAACACAAGTGACAGTATAGGATGTGTTTTAAGTAATAGAACCACCGTATCTCACTGTAGTTAATACTGGGTAAGCGCTACACACAAAACAGCTTAGTCTTCATTGTGTGCAATTGCTTCTTATATAATATTTCGTGTTTAAAGACTTTCTTGATGTTTTGGGGCCAAACTACTGTTTCCACCCTGGGTGTGTCATAGTGGAACAAATGTTGTTTAATTCTTGCAAACTTTGCATTGGTTGGTGCTGTGGTGCTGTTGTCTCACAGGGCAGATTCTAAGCGAGCAGAAGGCTAGATCATTCTTTGAAACTGAACCACACACACGCCCACCATAATGCAGGTACACAAACACACTCAAGATGTCTATTTTCTTTATAACTTGATCATGAGGAGTGTGACAATGGGGCGTGTGTGTTGCAGGCAGGTGTCTGTGTGTGTGTGTGCGTGTGGGTGGGGTTGTTAGGAGACAGCAGGGCTCGTGGGAGGGGGTAAAGCCCCCACCCCACCAACATGTATGTCCCAAGGGTATAAGGCAGGGTGAAGAGGGGGGAGCTGGGTTATTGAGCTCAAGCCTCTACCATTATTCCTATAAGAAGGGCTGAGGCATTAGTCCTTTGTCCTCTGTGGGCTACAGGTCTCAGAGACAACAGATGCATAACAGTTCAGCTCACCCTGCCCTTTATGATCTCCTGAGACATCTATGTGTGTGTATGTGTGTGTGGGTGTGTGTGTGCTGCAGCCAGTACAGGGCTTATGACATTTTTCATGGCATTTGTTGATATGTCAGACAGACATTCAGAGAGACACCTGTGCTGACCTGCACACAGAGGTGTGTGTGGTTAGACAGCAGGAGCCCCTGGTGGGCGGCCCTCCATGCTCCTGTCAGGCTGGAAGGGGTGATCCGGCTCAGCTGCCTGCATCACAACCCCAATGGACATTTGCCTCACAACATTAATATGAAATAGGAGAATTTGTGACCGTCACATGTATGATATTGGAAGATTAGTAGGTTAGTTTACCAGCTTATGCTACAGCTCTATGGCTAGCTTGAACCTGAAAGACCAACTGGCAGACTGGAAATGGCATTGTTAGAGGTGTAGACATAAATTGCAGGAAAGCAGGTCAATTAGTGACCGGAAGGCAATATGTCTTCATACAAATGAAGACCAGATCTTACTGCACCATAAGAAGAAGAGGCTTTAGGTTTTAGATATAAGATATAGTTACTCATGTCTACAATCATTAAGAACGTAAACCATATATTTAACACTAAATTCCATGTTGTGAGTTTACACTTTAAAATACTTCCAGGTTCCAATCCTGTGTTTCAAATTGTGATGTCAGTACAAAGTGTCAGTTTACATTTACACTGCAGTTTTCTGTACTTAACATGGTACCTTATTGGCAGTTGTTCCACCAAGACCATCAGTCCACCACAAATTATATAAATCAGCTTGGAGAGGGACTGAGGATTTCCACTCATGTCCATTGAGATCTTACATGTCCTGAGTGAAGGTGAATTAGTTTAAGAGGTGCAGCAATCAAGCTGTGGTAAAATCAGTACTGTTGATGACGAAGTTGTCTCCAACCAGGGAAGACCTAACGTGAATCATCCAATGTGAAGCCAGCCAATATGTACACTGGCACACTCACACTTACTCATACTTACACATATACAAGAAATCCAGAGTGTGTGTGCATGTGCACCTCAATGTACCTCATCAAATGGTGATTTATTTGTCATTATGTGTGTTATTTAACACAATAATGCATTAATGTCAGGGGCAGCTCCCCATACAGTTCCACTGTACTGTGGCATTGTTTCTTCTCTGGTGTGCTGTGGAGGGGCAACCGCAGTTCTGCAGGAACAATTAAACCAGCTACATGCATTGTTTAAGAAATATGGCCTCATTCTTCAACTTCTGCTTATTTGAGTGTGCTGCGAGGAAGTGGAGTGTGTTTTATTAAATCCTTGGAGGGAGGGGATAGAGAGAGCATTAGAGGCAGGTGTGAGCACCACCGAAGGGATCACAACGACTCATATTTTGGCCATGTTGAAGGAAAAAGTCCTGATTTCTATATCATCATAGGGAAAAGATATAGATTACATGACTATGATGAGGCTGTAATATGTTTCCCTTCGTTTATTCTGGTGTTACGATGGAGACAGAGCAGGAGAGGATAAGGAAGGAGAGGCAGTTGAGTTTTCACTTCATGTATTAGGCATATTTTTGTCTTTATTTAGCCTTCATGCGCAGCACCAGTCTGTTCTCTATACAACATATCCACCCTTGTTGAATTTCCTTGTCACTCAGTTTCTGTCATCTAATTCAAGATTGTTTTTGTCACCTCAATTTCCTTCAGTTTGTGACAAGATGTGTTCATAGACTCCCTGGGGTTGTTTATCTCACCTGCTCCACCTGTAATTTGTTTTCCCTCATTTCTGTTTTATCTTTTTTGTATGTGTGAGCAGATGAATAAAGTAAAGCTCAAAGGCAAACCTGGGCCAGCAGGGTTATATTTGTGTATCCCAAGAGAGAGTCCTAACCAGTTTAAATTACATTTTTATTTTTTCTTGTCACTCACAATTCTTACCGCATTCAAGGAAGGATTTCCTCGGCGATGAGAGTCCTCAGACTGTCTTGGACAGGAATTTGAAAACTGAGCCTTAACTTAAAAGTCTACAATTAAACCCGCTACATGCATTCTTTAAGAAATATGGCCTCATTCTTCAACTTCTGCTTATTTGAGAGTGCTGCGAGGAAGGGGAGTGTGTTATATTAAATCATTGGAGGGAGGGGATGGGGGAGCATTAGAGGCAGGTGTGAGCATGACTGAAGGGATCACAACGACTCATATTTTGGCCATGTTGAAGGAAAAAGTCCTGACTCCTTCATCATCATAGGAAAACGATAGTTTACATGACTTTGTCCAAGGAAGATGCAACTGTTTATGTGGCTCCTGGAGATTGATTCGATATGTTTCCCAAGAGGCTGTAATATGTTTTTTTTTCTATTTATTCTGGTGTTACGATGGAGACAGAGCAGGAGAGGATAAGGAAAGAGGCAGTTTAGTTTTCACTTCATGTATTAGGCATTTTTTTTCTTAATTTAGCCTTCTTGTCACAGCACCAGTCTGTTCTCTATACAACATATCCACCCTTGTTGAATTTCCTTGTCACTCAGGTTCTGTCATCTATTTCAAGATGGTTTTTGTCACCTCAATTTCCTTCAGTTTGTGACAAGATGTGTTCATAGACTCCCTGGGTTGTTTATCTCACCTGCTCCACCTGTAATTTGTTTTCCCTAATTTTTTGTTTTTATCTTTTTTCTATGCGTGAGCAGATGAATAAAGTAAAGCTCAAAGGCAAACCTGGGCCAGCAGGGTTAGCATGTGTGTCCTAACCAGTTTGAATCACATTTTTATTTTCTCTTGTCACTTTCTTTTATCTCATTTGAGGGAGGATTTCCTTGATGACAGACTGCTTTGAACAGGAATTTAAAAACTAAGCCTTGGACTTAAAAGTCACTCAGAATGGCTCAGCATAGACTATATCTTGTTTTTGGAGATATATGCATTTTGGAAAAAGGCTTTCCATTACTTACATAACCAAGATTATTTAGTGGGCTCATATGATTGGGAAAATAAGCTATGATACGTAGACAAACATAATTAGTTTCTGCTCATCAGCACTCATCATGAACTTCTGATAAAAATTTATATTCTGAGCACTTCAGTGACCTGGATGAGTGCAGTTACTGTCGTTATCATATACTGGCACAGTGTTATTACTGCACCACCTACACTGGTGTGTGGATATTTTTAGGTGATGCTTTGATTGGAGGTCACATCTCTGAACTTCATATAAAAGCCGTACATCAGGACTCCACTTAACAAGTTGGATTTCAGTATCACTGTAAATGACAGTCTCTCAAATGGAAATGACGGGGATCTACTTTAATGGCATGAAATGAAACTGAGCATTTTCATGGCTGTCAGATGTGTTCAGACAGCCTACTGTATATAATCAAATTAACTTTTGTCATTTATGCCATGAAAAGGTTCTCAGCTTTTGAGGTAGCCCGTCGAATTATGATCCACTTACTCGCAGTACTGGCCAAATACTCTTCAAGATAACCAAAATAACACAAAACCTAAGGCCTTAAACAATGCTGTCTTAGTGCTTTTAAAAAGATACAAATCTTCTATCTGGAATATAAATGTCTGCAGTATAAGTAACTTTGATTTAGGTTAAACTCTCCTGACAGCGTTGTGTATGTAGTAGCCATTATAAACCACTAGCTATGGACAGTAGGCGCGGATTCAATTAAAATAATTAAAAATCTTCCCACTAACGTTAGTAGATCATCAAGAGTAATCAAATGTAATCCTTTGACACTCCATCAACAGATCATTCAAAAATCATTCCTGTGTAGTATGCATGCTGTCTGCTTTGAGTGCTTCATTTAGTCACCTTTCCAGTGTGAACACACTATATACACAGACCTGCTTAGAATTACTGTGTAGTATGCATTTGGGACACGCCAGTAGACTTAATCAATACCACATACCTATGTTGTGAATTGAACTGTGATATGGTAATGTAGAGTGTGTGCACCCTGTAGTAGGAAGGCCCTGTGACTGTGACAGAATGTGGGCATTAGAAATGAGTTTCAGTAAGAGTATATCCACTGAATGCTGTAGCTGGAATTGCATAGACTGCCCGGTACAAGGGATAAATGAATTACTCTATTAATAAATTTCAACATAACAATATTAGATAACAGTGGAAATACAATGGAAAGTACCAGAACAGTGCATAAAAGAAATAATCATTGGTATATAGGCCCTCATGACATGCAGCTGTTCTGCACAGGTGCATAAAAATTAAAATGCTCATTCACTTAATTTCCTTTGAGACCCTAAGAAAGTACTGCTTTATCCTAAGATGAAGTTAATGCATTATATCCAGCCATAGAGAAGTAAACATTAAGAGGTAAGATCTGAAATCTGCACCTTACATTAGCAGTAATAAGTTCAACTGCCATTTTTCTGAGGACACTACCATTGGTAATCATCTTTCTGCTCCATTAACTTTGAATTGTTAATTAGCATCAATGTAGTAACACACAGATGAGGATCACCAGCAGAACCTGGCACAGAAAATAATTAAATATCAGATAGGGGGACTTTGTGACTGATAATTTTGCAAATAATATTTTTGGAATCATTTGGTAAATATGAACAAAAGTATGAAATGTTTACATTCATATCATGTACAAATATTAGGTACAGGATGTAGCCAGGGGTGAGGGAATGAAAACAGGATAAACTCAAAGACTAAGTGACTAAAATGAGATATACTCACAGAAAATCAGTGTGACAACTTGTCAAAAAGATACATTTCCATATTCTCATTACTGATCCATTTCTGTGAGGTCAGTGTTAAACTCCTGCCCCATTTGTGAGTTCTGTGTCTTTAACTACAGTCACACTTACAACACCCCATAAAGCGAAGAATACGAAGTGATCCCGCAACCTACAGCAAATTTTGTTTAATGGTGCTTTAGGCGACAGAGTTTATGTCTGAAGCTGTTGGTATTTATTTCAAGTATCCTATTCACAGGTTCAAAGGTTGCCGTTAAAACCTCTGGGTTTTTCCATTTCCTGCCTACCTGCCTTTGGTGTTGTGTTGTGTTGTTGCGTGTTCTTCCACCTGCTGTGTGTTTTAAGCTTTCCTGTGGCTCTAAGACTCTGATCACAATGGACCTGTGAAGCCTGTGTCAGGATGTCCCAGACAGCTTTTAGTTGTTGTTGAAAAATCAACCAACAGGATGTCGACACTGTTTTTTTTAGTCTTTTAAGTGCTCATAGTTACATCAGAACAGCATTATTTTTTTAAAATTTCACCTAACCCACTTTTTTACTTTATATTTCGTCTGCCCAGTATTAAGTGGGATCAGAAACTTCTTAATCTTACATTGCATAAAGGGGGGCACAGACAAAGCTGTCAGCATTTACCAAATGGGGAGAATCTAAGATTAACCCCATTTGTGTTAAATACATGAGGAAGAATGTGAGAGCAGACAATTATGTATGTTGAGGCATAGTGTGTTTTTAAAGCTATTTTGTGGTAATATGTAATATACGCTTAACCTCATCAACACATTTTCTAAACAATAAAAAAACAATACTATCTGGAGTATGTACTATACACTATACTATAGAACTGTATATTATTATAACTGCAATATATTATTTGAATAGAAATAGAGATACAAGATTGTAATCAGAGGCTAACAATGTAAGAATCAGTCACATGGATGGAGTATTTATTCTTTTAATTAAAACAATCATTTTACCATTGTATATTGAGGTCTGAGAGAGAGAAAGAGGAAGAGAGGGAGAATAATGCCAGAAACTTTGTGTGAAGGTCTTTTTGATGGGATGACTTTGGTGCAGTGTAGCATGGACATGACAAGCTAGAAAAATTTTGAAAGATATCACTTTCTGTACTTCAAATAACATCTTAATTAAATAATTTTAAACATTGTATTGTGAAAGAATATTTAATCATTGACAAAATTACAAACAAGCACTTAAGGAATTATTTTTCTAATGAGATTAGCAATGAATTAACACTCCTTCTCTATGCTGAGAGGTTGCTTTTAAATTAAGTGCTAAGTGACCTGTTTCTCTCCTCTGAGTTTGAATCAAGTACACTGCCTCTAGCTAATCTCCACTTCAGTATCTCCATCCACTAATCCTGACTGGCGCGGGAATCGTCACAATATACAGTGCTTTAGCTTAAAGACAAGATAGTGTACTATCCCTGTTTCACCCATGCTCCGCCCTGTTCCATAGGGAATCCCCAGTATAGGAGGAGCAGAGATGTGTTCCTGTCTCCCTGGTGCTGTTGCCAGGCAGTTTGCATTCAGATGAATTTGTCAGCTCTCTTGTTTGAAAGCCTCTTAAGCAGTATCTTCTTAAGCTGGTGTTGACCATAAAGCCACGTGGTGGAGAAGGCCATGGTGCTGTGGTGCTGCCGTATGGCTCTGCACTAGGTGGAGTGCCTGCTTTAGTAAATAGATCTAATTGACTGATGGGATCTCTTAAGTGTTGCTGTAGGATACGGCAAGTGCACAGGCTTGTTAAAGAAGTGCTGGTTACTTAATCATGTTACCAAGAAATTGAGATAAAACGGTATGTATATATACATTATTTGCATGTGAACAGAATTACTGAGTAAGTGGGACACATACCTGATGTAGATGAGATTTAAAAAAAAGTATATGAAAGGCTTAGTTTACAACAAATCATCATTAACAAAACTAAGTGTCTAAAGCAATGCACAATTGTGCCTTGTGCTAAATGCTAATGTCACCATGCTATAATGCTTATAATGATAATGCTAACATTCTGATGTGTAACGGGTATAATGTTTACTATGTTCATGGCTAT
Organism: Dicentrarchus labrax; assembly: GCF_905237075.1. Taxonomy (NCBI): domain Eukaryota; kingdom Metazoa; phylum Chordata; class Actinopteri; family Moronidae; genus Dicentrarchus; species Dicentrarchus labrax. The sequence continues at coordinate 10,932,608 of NW_026136711.1, forward strand.
CCATTAAATAGCTGAGGTATTTTCATCTGGATCAAAGTGGTGGACAGACTGACAGAACGACGTTGCAACCGCTAGATAGAAATTGTATGACTGCAATCTATTTATACACAGTGAGAGGTTTAAAATGTTGCACTGGCACTGAGTAAAAACTGTCTATTGTTTGCCAGAATGAATGCTTTATCTTCCAAGTCACTGGAGTAAGTGTTACAGCCATATGGTATAGCAGATACCCATTGTACCTCTCAGGAGCTCGCATTTGCTGAACCAAGTGACTGGGCTAGATCAGAGTCTCTAGTCCTCTCATAACCCTCTCCTGAAATCCCTCTGTAGTCATAAGTCTTCTTCATGTTAAAGAATGTTGCTCAAAGTTTTGACATTTTTTCCTCTGTAGCCAATCATCCTGGAAAAAAATCCTAGGCCTGCTGAAAACTTTTTTTTTCATGTTTGCCCTAAATTCAGAATGCTGAAGACGTTGCATTAAAAATTAAGACATGCATCTTTTTTTGCTTTCTTTGAGGCATGGCACATACTAATATCCAGTAGTGTTTAATGATGTTCGGAGAAGCTAATGATGGAGTCCTTATGGGCCTGTTGGGTAGATGAAAGCCCTCGATGGAATTTGATCTGTTTCCAAGTAGTTCAGAGCAGTGTTTTGTGCATGCATTGTAATGAGCTGAACTTGCATTTTCTCAAAACTGTTGATGCTGCACATAACTCGCAGTCTCACAAGGATAGTAGAGCAGCAGTTGTTGTTCTTAGTCAATCTGTTGTCTTAAGTAATTGCTACATTTACAAGAAACATTAAAGATTATGTGATAATTCAGAAATAATTACATACAACAAGACTAAGAGTCTACAGGCATGCTAGCTGCTCTGTGAGGCTGTACTTAGACACAGTAGTGCTTTGAGCTAAATACCATCATTAACATGCTGAGAATGCTCCCAATGACAATGGTGACATGCTGATTTTTAGCAGGAATAATGTTTACCATGTTCACCATCAAAGTGAACAAAATAATTTCATAAATTTCGCAGGTATATGGTTATAAACAAAAGTATTAGACAAAGTAAAATTTTTACCTGATGGCCCTGCCTAATTTCATGGCACTTGTTGTAGTAGTCGCTGAGATATTTCAGACCAAAGGGATGGACTGACCAACTTACAGAATGACACACCGACATTGGCAATCACTAGGGCCCAGCAAGGTTATTTCACCAGATACGTGAATACGTTAATTTTACCTCTTGGTGGCACTAGAAGAAAGGTCAGGAAATCACAAAAGTCCTTAGGTGGCGCTAGAAGAAAAGTTAGTCATCAGGATTCATCCTCTGGGGAACATGGAAATCTGTACAGATTTCAAGGCAATCCATCCAATAGTTGTTGAGATATTTCAGTCTGGATCAAAGTGGTGGACCAACTGGCTGACTGACATGTTTAATAACATTATTATGTATTATATCCTCTGTATTATAACCATGGGGTAGACACTGTTTTCTGTATAATGACATATGTGTTTTCTTTTTCTTTCCAGGTTATTCTGCAGCTCCATGTAAAATTCTACCCTCTGCTTCAAGTTCAGACCATTTCACTGGACTGAAAGACCTAATCAGCAGAAAGTCTGGTTGATGACTGTAACACACTCTCTCCAAAAGTCATCAGGCCCTCCTCCTATCCCTCCCCAACATGGCTAGACGGAGGTTAGACTGCTTTCTTCAAGGCCAGGTGTTTGCTGGTCTGATCCTGGTATCAATAGGACTATCCTTCGTCCAGAGCAATGATTGCCCCCAGCTGTGTGTATGCGAGATCCGGCCCTGGTTTACCCCCCAGTCCACCTACAGAGAAGCAATCACTGTGGACTGCAATGACCTTCGCTTAACACGCATCCCAGGGAACCTCTCCAGTGACACTCAGGTTCTCCTTCTACAAAGCAACTACATTGCTAGGACCAGCGAGGAACTGGAGCAGCTCTTCAATCTGACTGAGCTGGACTTGTCCCAGAACAACTTTAGTAACATTCGGGATGTTGGCCTTAACAATATGTCCCAGCTCACCACGCTTCATCTGGAGGAGAACCAGATCATGGAAATGCCCGATTACTGTCTGCAGGACCTCAGCAACCTGCAAGAGCTCTACATAAATCACAATCAGATCAACACCATCTCCGCCAATGCCTTCTCTGGCCTACACAGCTTGCTCAGGCTTCACCTTAACTCCAACAAGCTCAAGACCATCAACAGCCAGTGGTTTGAATCTACGCCCAATCTAGAGATCCTCATGATTGGGGAGAACCCTGTTGTTGGAATAATTGACTTTAATTTCAAGCCCCTGGGTAATCTTAGAAGCCTGGTTTTGGCTGGGATGGATTTGACAGACATCCCTGGAAATGCCTTTGTGGGACTTGACAATCTTGAGAGTCTCTCTTTCTATGACAACAAGCTGGTCCGAGTTCCTCAGAGGGCACTTCAGAAACTACCTAACCTCAAGTTCCTGGATTTGAACAAAAACCCAGTGCACAAGATAGAGGAAGGAGATTTCAAGAACATGTTGAGACTGAAGGAGCTGGGTGTAAACAACATGGGAGAGCTGGTTTCTATTGACCGGTACGCTCTGGACAACCTTCCTGAGCTCACAAAGCTAGAGGCTACAAACAACCCCAAATTCTCCTACATTAATCGTCAGGCCTTTCGTGATGTCCCAGCCTTGGAGAGTCTAATGCTGAACAACAATGCCCTGAATGCCCTCTATCAGTCCACTGTGGACTCTCTCCCCAATTTACGAGAGATCAGCATCCACAGCAATCCTCTGCGCTGTGACTGTGTCATCCAGTGGATGAGCTCCAATAAAACCACCGTCCGTTTTATGGAACCTTTGTCCATGTTTTGTGCTATGCCAACAGAAGTAAGGGGTATGCATGTGCGGGAGGTTCTGCAAAATAATTTAGCAAACCAGTGCCTGCCCATGATTTCCCATGATACTTTCCCAAGTCACCTCAACCTTGACATTGGTATGACAGTGGACTTGGACTGCAGAGCTATGTCCCAGCCTGAGCCTGAAATCTACTGGGTGACACCAATGGGGAACAAGGTAATGATGGACACCCTGTCTGACAAGTACAGCCTTAGCAGTGAAGGGACATTGAGAATTTCTCATATCCAAGTAGAAGACTCTGGCAGATACACCTGTGTGGCTCAAAATTCAGAGGGAGCTGACACAAGAGTGACAGCTATACGGGTGAACGGAACTTTGTTAGACAGCACTCAGCTTATGAAGATCTACGTCAAACAAACAGAATCTCACTCTATCCTAGTCTCTTGGAAAATAAACTCCAATGTAATGACCTCTAACCTCAAGTGGTCATCTGCCACCATGAAAATAGACAATCCACATATTACTTACACTGCCAGGGTACCTGTGGATGTCCACGAGTACAATCTTACACATTTACAACCAGCAACTGAATACGAGGTGTGCCTCACAGTCTCCAACATCCACCAACAAACGCAGAAGTCGTGCGTCAATGTGACGACGAAGCAAGCAACCTTCACTGTGGAAATATCTGACCAAGGGACCAACACTGCTCTTGCAGCAGTCATGGGAACAATGTTTGCAATCATCAGTCTGGCCTCTCTGGGAGTGTACATTGCCAAGAGGTGGAAGAGGAAAAACTATCACCATTCTCTGAAAAAGTACATGCAGAAAACCTCATCAATACCACTAAATGAGTTGTACCCTCCTCTCATCAACTTGTGGGAGGCAGACAGTGAGAAAGAGAAAGAGGGCTCATCTGAGACCAAACCCAGTCAGGTGGACACCACACGCAGCTATTACATGTGGTGAGAGCTACTATCCAGTGGGAGATAACAGAGACATGTTTCTTTCAGAAGCACAAATATACATATTTGCTTCTTTGTGTAAAAGTGAACTACGTAATTTTTTCTTTCATGTTTCTGATTTGTTTCCTTCGGTTCTCTCAGACTTGCTCTTTAAAGCGTATGATGAACCGAGATTTTCAGATCTTTAGTTTAGCATATTGCCTTTTTACCTCTCTCCCATTTTGACACACAATATGGCAGCTTTGTTTAGCTTCCTGGACTTAGTAGTCGCTGTGCTTTATTTTTAGTACTTGTTTTGATGAACACAGCATGAGCATTGTCACGGATTCAGCATATGCGAGCAAAGGAAAAGCTGTAATCCAACTTGTTTTTGACATGTTTCTCTGGCAGAACTGTTAGAGACTGCCATTTTTCTTTCTCTTGTAAAACAGTTTCACTGTTGACTGTTGTGCACTGAAATATATATACTAATTTGTCTATCAACTCAAATATATGCTGACAAAGTACGTTTAGACTTGATATACCGTCTATTGAATATTGTTAGCAATTCCTCTGTAATGTTGTATCAGCTATGATTTAATTTACTTTTTGTACTTTAAATAACAGTATGTTTGATTTAGACTTTACGTTTGCAGAGCAGCTACTGTAAACCAGCAATAGAAATATGAATGTTATACACTAGGTGAATAGATGTAAGGCTTTTTAAATTTCTTAAATATTTCTTTTCTTATTTTGCTAGAATATGTCTACAATCACTGGTTTTGTTGTGGTTTACACACACAAACATGTTGTTTATTGAGGAGCAAGTTAAATAAAATCTTCTTTCCTCATATTTTTTAAACCATGATTTCAACACCAAGTGTCATTTTTATAAATAGTTTACACTGTATAGTTAATGCGTATACTGTATGTTTACCAAAAAACAGACATTTCTGGTTAAACGTAAAGCTTTAAAGACTTAAATTGTTGTTGCTGGAGAAAATCCTCTCATATTAATGTCTTACATTAGGATTTTATCAATTTCACTGTGCTGCGCGTTGCTGTAGGTGTTAGGTTACAGCCTAAGTGTTGATGACAGAATGGAAGATGCAGACTGCAGTGTGTTTGCCTCTGCAAAGCAATTATCAGGGAACAATTTAAATTCTTGTCCCGGTACAATATAATTAGTGCGCAATATGCCTCAGAGAACATACAGTAACTTCAAAAACAAAGACATTAATCACTTAAAATCAAGACCGGATATTGTGCCTGCATTATTTGTTCATCGTCTGTTTTATTATACCAGACATACCACTGCATCTCCAAATCTTTAAAAAAGAAGCAACATAGGGGATGTAATGCAGCTGAGACATGATCGAAGGCGATGGTGATTATGGATAATGGATAGTCACAGCAAGTACAGACTGCAGCATTATTTGGCACTAAGCAACCCTTCTGTAATCTGCCAAATATTTAATATTCTCAGCATTTTCTACTGTATGTGTTAGAGAATTTAAAGCATGTCTGAGACTGGAAGTGATTCATCATTGTGTCAATCTGTTGGATTTCCATTTGACAAAACATTGTAGGTAGATTTCCTCCATCTCTTTCAGTAAAATGACACAAAACTAGTGAGACAGTAATATGCTGAGTTACTTGCAACCCATCAGTGTCTCTGCAAGGTCCATGAGTCCACCACAATGCAAATCCCAATCTCAGAGTCTGGAAAAGTGGAACTCCAGTGGGAGCCGAGAAGCTCTGTTTGTTACTTATGTTGACTGACAGCTCTGGGCTTTGTGGTGCAATCAAACGATCTCCGTTTAGCCTCCCCTGACAACATGCTCATTCTTGTCCATGCGTTCTCCTGTGAAGTATCCGTAACTCATCTATAAACAGTTAATGGATGATTAGCAATATAACATAAACACATTAAAAAAAACATGAAAAATGGTTTAGTATTTTTAGCACTTATTATTTTTATTAATTAAGTATTTATTTATTGAATACGTCTTCACTGTCATGATAACTGAACAAACTCCAACTGCTGAAAGCTCCAGAAAAAATGAAGAAAGTGGACCTTGAGTAATGTTTTTTTCTCCTATACGCATTTATAAACAGTTTAAACCCAAACTTACAACTTGTTGACACATTGTAAACACTGAAAAATATCTGCTTAAATTACATTATAGTGTCTTATAAATTTGTACAAATCACTTATAAAGGCACACTAGGGGGTTAAAATAAAGTGTCACTGATATATATTAATTATCCCATTATATAATGTAATATAACACTATTTGACACTGCTGCTTTTCTTCTTGTATAGAGAGGTCAGGAGGTGCTGCAAGAAAAATGTCAGTGAATGTCATGGACCCTTTAGAGAGACCTGTGTTCTGTGCTGAGAATGATGGACAGAGGAGGGCAAAGCAGCAGTAGTCTGGCATTTGTTAAACCTGCACATTGAAACTGCGACTTTGAAAAATCCGCTGCCGTCCTTTTATCTGCACAGAACGGACGAGCCTTTATGCCGTCTCAGTGGGTAGCCTAGTAACAGACCGGAAATCAGCTCATTGGGACAGCTATCAATGAAAGCTTTTCAAAGCGTGTGCTGGAGCCTGCACCGTGTCCCATCCCAGTGGCCTGTTTCCATGACAACCCCTCCCTCCATCCACCTGCAGGGTGCTGGCAGCCAAGTGAGAGAAGTCCCCAGAGCCTGAAATACCACTGACAAGGTCAACACCCCGCAGGTGGGAAACCACTAAAACATCATGTACGCTTTCAAAGGTGTGGAGCGAGAAAAGCTCTATCGTTGCACTGAAGGTGAAGCAGAATGGCACACAGGACTCCTCAGCTGGGCTTCATTCCTCTTTGTCTTCTGTCATGCTTCAGGTAACTATAAGCCTGCAGCTGAAGACAGGATGAATACTGTACAAGAAACAATATGTCATTGTGCAAAAATTTACACAGTTGTTACAATCAGAGCCACTGTTTCATCTGAATTTCCAGGTTTAAATACAGTGTAGGCCTAATTAGTTATTCTGAATTATCTCAACTGTAGAAATGGGACAATCTTAAAAATAATGCAAACAGAGGTCAGCTTTTAATTATGCAAAAACCCATATCAAGTTTCATTCTAGTAGGTTTTTTAAGCTGAAGGCAGGTTGATGTGGTGTTTGGGTTAGGGTTGTGACCTGTGTGTTTCTGGCCTCAGCTCTCTGCTTTGATAGGTGCTCTGTGGCTCACAGCCTACAGGGGGACGTTTCGTCTCAGTTTTCTGCTGAATTCCAACATACCCACTGCAGTCGCTGAGAAAAATTAATCAGAATTTAGGCAGGAGGTGAGTCTGAGCCAGAACCTCAAGCTCTCCATCCACTTAAAGCTTGCAGAGAGAGTCGAGGATAAACCAAAGAGAGGGCGAAGGAGAAGTTGAGCTTTGAGCACAGAAGAGTGAATTCAAATGAAAGCCCACTGTTAACCTGCATGCAGTGCTCCTCTACCCCTGATGCTGTCACAGTGTGAAGTTTGCTAATATGTTTCTTATTGACCATTCTTACGCCCCACCCTCCCTTAGTTATTGCTGCTATGCTTGCCAAGCTTTCTGTTCTCAAACAGCACTGTAGTTTACAATGATAATTGGTGCAGATTTACTACTCAGATTCTTTTTTTTTATTATTTCTGAAGCAATAGGTCCTTTTTTAGTATTAAGTATTTCTATCCAGCAGCTCAACTCAGCTGTTACTAGCTCATTAAGCTAACATCAGCTTTGTTTAAAACACAATGTCTGCCTGACATGCCAATGTTTCTAAAAATGGGAATCTGATAAAATGTGTCTTAAATATGCACTTGATGATTATATGTGATATAATGCTAAAAGACAGCTAACCTAAGCTGAAGCCTGGTTACTACTGTCAGCTGGGGCTGTACTAATTGTCTGGCAGGCAAGAAAAAAGCCTGTACTGTTTAATTCCAAAATATATGGTCATACAAACCTTTTTAAATGAACATCAGTGTTATTAGATTCTCAGACAATGGCCATTTTCATGCATATATATAGCATTTAAGTTGTCAATAACCCACCTTCTTATGATACAATTAGCAATTGAGTGAGTCCCTCACTCGATAAGCGTTTGCAACTAAATCCTGATGTCTAAAATCATTTAACTAATACCAGCCACTGTAAGTGACACAGAAATAGTCACTCGATATCAAATGTGTGTTAACTTTCCAACATACAATCCTTGCTGCAGCGGTCATGGGTTCGAATCCTACCTGTGGCCTTTTGCTGCATGTCATCTCATCTCTCCCCCTTTCCTGTCTATCTTCAGCTGTCCTATCCAATAAAGCCCACAAAAATAAAGATATATTTAAAAAACTACTTATACTGCTGTGCATCACCAGTTTCACCCCACACAAGGTCACTTTTGACAGCAAAACTGGTGACATTTTCCTCTTCTTAATTGACAGGTGCTTTTTCTCTCAGGTGAGCTCACCCTTGGGTGTAGAAAGGGTTAAGGGTGAAGTGAGGATGTGACAGCATTCTTTCTTTTCTCTTCTTTCGGGAGATTTCAAAGGTTAATGACTGACAAATTTGCCCAATTGCTCTTTTTACAACAAAAATGATACTGTTTTCACAATGTGCTGGTGTTGTTTAAAGATAAATATTCAGGGAAACATTTCACTGTAAAACATTGTTGTAGATTTCTTCAGAAGTGCACTTCTATACAAATAGTTCCAGTTTAACCTTTGAAGTTAAAAAAGAGTGCCTCTTCTAAAGCTGAGCGCAGCCATAGGCAGTTAAGTACACGAAACTGAAGTGAGTAAAGCAGAAAGCATTTCACTGCCTTTTGTAATCCACACAGCACTCAACTTTTGATGGCTCAGAGTACCTTGGCTCTCTACCTCTATTTGGACAATGTGATGAGATCCACTTTTAGAGAAGAGATGATCATCAACACGGTTTAATAGAAGGTCATCTTGCATAAATTGTTTATCCAACCGAATGAGGAGTCATGCGTAACCAAAGTTATCATGGCTCCTTGTTGGGTGCAGCGATCACGCTGACCCAGGCTCAGTTATTTTCATTGTTCTGGAGAGAGTGTGGGTGTAACTTCACACCTCTTCCTGAGAGCAACTGGCTGCCCAGCAGAGACAGTACCTGTGAGCCTTTTCTCTTGTTATTCCCAAACTCTCACACATACTAAGATAATTTTAACTACTCACAAAGTGTTTGTTACCCAGCAGGCCTCTGACAGCTTTGTTTGTTCGAAAATGTAACTCTGTATGGGGAAAACGTTGTATGTATGTATCAGAAAAGTTTTTTTTTTATTACTTTTTATGGCATCATTGCTTTCAGTTTTAGCCACACAAACGGTGGCTATAGCGATGTCTGTCTGAAATAGCACAGTCTCACAGTGCTGGTACAGTATAGACTCTTTGTCTGGATAAATTATTTTACATGAGTTTCCAGCACTGGTGCAGACCATTGTGTCATCGCCTGCTGGACATCAAAATGTTTGATGTTTCTGAGAGGTTTGAACGGTTTGAAGGCAGAAATCCTTTCCTGGATTTCCAATCTTTACAGATCTATGTGCATAGTGCACCTTCATCATCTTATATTAGTTTTTCTATCAGAATGCAAATGGCCTATTCCAGGGCCAGTTGAAACGAGTATAAAAATTATGGTAAAACAAATGGTGTTCCTGCAGTATAGGAGCAATGAGGCAATGAGTTCCACTGTGTCAACAAAACATGGAATCTCTCAGTGAAGAGTGGTGGCACATCTCCCTACAGCCTGGAGAATCTGACACAGACTTGAAGCTGGTTGGACATGTGACATTTATGTTTATGCCTTTCCTATCACAGAAATTCAGTTTGAATAACGTGGAATACAATCACCAGGAAAGCAAGAGGTTAGTTTCACTTTGTTATTCGTCTCTTTTACTTGTAGAATTTTATTGGGATGTGACTATTGCCTCTATGCTAAATGAATAATGAAGGCATACTGTGAGAAAAATCACAATAGAAGTGAGGAAACATAATGCATTGCAGTGATGTTAATCATCTGTTAAATTCATAATGAATTGTTGGATGGATTGTTGTGGAGTTTTCTCCCAGGGCCCAATTAAAGAGCTTTGCGTTTTGCCTGCAGCATACTGTAAGTGTGAATGTGTGTTAAGTCTTACAGAGGCTTGAAGCTCATTTCCATCTTCTTATACGTAGCTCCTACTGTTGAGGTTGTGTCTTTATTCAAACAGGCATATACAGTGCTCTGTAGTAATGGAAGTGAAAATCCATGATAAAAATAGTGTACTGCATAAACAAAAGACTATTTTAATAAGCACACACATTCCCAATGGGAAAACAATTTTACAGACAACACTTCACTTTGACATGAAGGTGAAACAATAATGGGACAATACAATCAGAGTTGGCCTCACTCCATTACTCTATTGATTGCCTGGTCACCAAAACAGTGCAAAATGCTCTCTTATATTGATTGCTTATGAGTGTGTGTGTGTGCGTGTGTGTGTATGAGTGTGTGCATACAGTAATTGGCCATACACATGTATGTGCTATGTTTGTGTATTGGTGTTAAATGGACTTTCCTGGACTGTCCTCTGGACTCCATTGAGGAAGTGGGTGAAAGGAGGATTTTAGTGAAGCTGACATCCATCATGGACAACACCTCTCACCCCCTACATGACACTGTGGGGTCCCTGAGTAGCTCCTTCAGCAGCAGACTGTTACACCCACGGTGTAGGAAGGAGAGGTTCCGAAGGTCTTTCATCCCTGCCACCGTCAGACTCTACAACACCTGATCAATGTTGTAGTTTCTGTTTTCATCACCTGAAAATAGTAATCGTTATGTTGTTACCTTAGAATGAGCTGTTTTGACTACAGACACTGCGGATCGTCTTCAACAGAGTCCACCATGTTGAACAGACATGTTACTACAGCAGCCCAGAACGGACAAACCAAACACTGGCTTTAGATTTGGCCAGTGTTGGGCAAGTTACTTTTAAAAAGTAATTAGTTACAGTTACTAGTTACTTCTTCCAAAAAGTAACTAAATTAGTTACTCGGTTACAAATTATAAAAGTAACTAGTTACTTCATAAAGTAACTATTGCGTTACTTTCAAGTACATTTTTAAATGCTCAAATGTGACCCCACCTCCACCCCTCTTTAACGGAACTTAAAATTCATGTGCATGTTCAATTATTTATGATAAATCTGAATATTATAATGAAATGGACACTTAATACAATACATTATTAACAGAAACAATGTACACAAATCTAAACTATTTTAATGTTTCTGTGGGACAAAGTGAGACTAGCCTCCAATCAAATGCCATGTATGTAGATATTATGTTTATATAGTGGATCAATACAAATAACACAAATACAAACTTTTGATATTTATTGCCCCTCAACAGGCCACAACTGGGCAAAATTAAATTATGCTTGTTAAGCACTATACCAAAAATAAATAACAAATATATACACTCTTTGTAGTGCAAATAAAACAAAAAAAACTTCAGACAATTGTCTACAATTGTAGATATACTGAACTACTCGAAAAAGTGTAACAATATGAGGTGCTTTCAATCTAACTGAAAAGTACAATGTATAGCAAAACTAAGGAATCCAAATATAAACAGCTAATACATATGAAATAAAAAATACATCTCCATAAAAATAAATCTCTTTCTCTGGCCGTTGACAATCTCACTTCAAGAGGCTGCAGCCAGCCAACAAATAAATCTAAATTAAATTATGCTCTTTAAGCAATGTACCAAAAATGTATTTGAAAAATATATACACTCTTTTTAGTGCAAATGTAATAAGATGCAACACAACTCGCCATACCTGTCTGTCATTGACTGACTCGCTTGTGTGTCAGACTATGCATGCTTTCGAACACCCGCCCAACTCTACCTCTGATTGGCTTACCATGAAATTTTACCCAACCTCAGCCAATCATCAGCATTTATGCGCTGTTCTTGTGCACTGCCCACTAACCAAGGAAGAACAGTAAAATAAAGTCTTTGCCTCTTGGCACAGAGATCTAGTTGGTCTGATGAAAAAAACAGCTTCAATTATAGTAACGCGCCGCATTTTTTGGCATCAATCAGATTACTTGTTACTGAAAAAAGTATCGCTGTTAGTAACGCCGTTATTTATAACGCCGTTATTCCCATCACTGGATATGGCCTACACATTTCACTGCACATTCTCATTCCCAGGTCGTCGAATATAGACATGTGCAGTGTTCAGTTAGTTGCTTTCTGAAACTTCACCACTACATGCCAGTAAATCCTACGCACTGCTCCTTTTAAGCCAGTAGATTTCCTTGCATAACATTTTCAACATGTTCTGGCCTGACCTTATACTGAATCTGACTTTTCTTCCAGCACGATGGTGACATTAGAAAGCAGGTCAGAAAAGGTCAACCATCTGTTGACTTTCAAAATCCAAATGGGTCTTGCCTTTATGAAGCCCCTAATTCACATTAGAAAATGAGAGACAGCGAGCACGGGAGGGTTCTCACTGCTTTGTTATTTTATTAGGCAGACAAGTGTCAACTTCTCAAGAGCTGACACAGAGCTTCGAGTTAGGAATGGATTGGTAATATGAGATGTCCAAAATAAATGAATTACTGTGACATTCAGTGCATTCATGCTCCCGTCAGGATGACAAAGTAACTTTGGTCATGCCCTGACTTTTCATCTATCTACGATCAGGGCAACATTTTAATTTGACCATTACTTATGCAGAACTTATGACATTGCCATAAAATTTACCATGACTTTAGTGCTAATTAGTAAATGTTACTAATATGTGAACATGGTAAACATTATAACTGCTTAACACCTGCATGTTAGCATTTTCATTGTAAGCATGTTAACATGCTGATGTTAGCATTTAGGAAGTATCAGTAACAGCCACAGACATGCTAGCACGGCTGTAGACTTTACTCTTGTAGAGGGGCACACAACTAGTTCAATACTTTAGAAGTAGCTACTAACTCAGAAGTGTTATATGCACAGTAGGCCTACATAATTGCTGCCGCTATGGAGTCTTTCAATCAAAACAATTTCACAAAAGACAGACTTTTCTGAAGTCATGAAGTAGCACTGTATCATGGGAGTTGTTGTTTTCATTGTTAAACAGCCACAGGAACAGAACAGTGGAATTAGATTAGATTCAATTAGCTGTGGCCCTATTTATTATAACACAGTGACCCCAGCCAACTGCAAACATTTACTCAAAGGATCATATTAACCAGGTTCAATTTTATGCGAGGAACCAAAGCAAATTGCCTTCCATTGTTCAAAAGCTTTTTCTGTTTTCCATGATGATGACACAACATTAAAAAGTGTTCATTGCTCTGGGTTGTAATCATTCTCCACTGTCATTGGCACACAAATTGACTTCTCATAGACAGCCCATTTTATGCCTGTGTGCATGCTGAAGGCAGAAGGAAGAGACAGCTCGGAGAAATATGCAGCCAGTTTAGATGCATGATCATTACTGATGAGAGGCTGAAAATGAGCAGTGAACAGTGAGTACACACACTGCTGAAAAGTCACAGAATCTACAAGAGAGAGGCTGAGGTAATGGGAAATATACACAAAAAAGATCCTGTGCCTTTGTACCTCTATGGCCTGGGCGCATCTTGTGTTGTTATTAGTGACAGGTTGTGCTACTGCAACACAAGACCCGAACTGACTTGCAAAATTGAAATGGTGTTTAACACTGATTTAATGTAGGCAGCTTAGTTTGACAAGGCACAGTGAACACCGCTCTCTACAGCACAGATCCTGCAGAGAAAGTGTCTACTGGTTATTACACCCCATTTAAAACACAGACACTGACCCATAGCCGGCTAAGTGGAAACAGACAAAGGATATTGATTGGATTGGAAGAATGGAGCCTCTTCAGAGATACAACATCTTTACAGGGAACACGCCTGGCTGACTTGATTTGTGAATGCTGTGCATTGATCTCTAGGGATTATACATTGCTGTTATTCTCTTTTACTCATTGTAAAACCTGTTTACTGCATGTTATTCTTCTGAGAGTGAAAGGAAACACATGAAGTTCTGAGCATTTGTAATCTTGTTTGTCATTTTATGCTAGTCATCTGATATGAATCCTGCTGCACAGTATATTCTAAATCTTAATTAATCCAAATAAATATCATTTTAAGCCAGAAATGTTATTTTCTTTGGATGCTTATGAACATGAGAAATAACTGGATAGATTTGTAAGAATCCATTTACAGATTTCCTACAGAAAATGAGGGCTTGATGGGAGATAATTGCTATCTCAAGCAAATAATCAGTGTGCTTTCTTATCATCACAGCTGTCACCACAGTATTATTAGCAATGTGTTTCATTTTTCACTATTCTGTAAGGTGTTATATATATTCATTTTAATTCATGTTCTCACTATATTGTAACATTTATTTTTATCATGGTATTTAAGTTAAGTCAATGTAAGTTGATTTGTTAACATTTTCACCTATTACCAATATAGTTTATGAGTGAATGAGTGATTGTTTCTCTCAGGACCAAGTATAAAAGTATAGAAACATCTGACATGGATGTATCAACAACAAGAAAATCTGTTTGTAAAGTAAAGTGCAAATGTTTGAAGTCCCCATATGGCAGATTTAACTATGCCAATATGTATCACTTTCTCTTCCTACACTTATTATTATATAGTGTGAACGTATCTGTGACCTTTATAATCTTGTCTTATATTTATTAATAGAACCATAAATGTTAAAAGGGTTTTGCAGATTGAAAGAGTCACAAAAGTTAATGGTATTTTTTACAATGTCACAGTGTCATAACTAAAATATTTTCATAAATTGATGGACTGAGCTTTGTGTCCAATAGGCTATACTATCTGTACTGAGCAAGAAGAGAAAAACAGTCACCATCCAGATCAACAAAGATTTTTTTTTTTTTAGAAATATAGCTAAAAATGTAAACAGTAAGGGTATATTACAATGTGAAATGTCTGTTATCTAAACTGTTGACCAAATGCATTTCCTTCAAGTTTAAGACCTAAAGTGTTCTGTGCAGAATAGGCTAATTATTACTTAATGTCAGCAGTGCTGATTGTAGACATTCCTGTCACTAACATGTGACTGTTCTACATCTGTGTGTTTGTATCACCCACAGTTACTGCAGCTTTAGTCTCTGAGCTAAGCAAGATGTTAATACACACACTGGGGTCCTTATGAAGTCATCAAACATTTTGAATTAGGGAACCAAAAGTCATTCAATAGTTGTCGTGCCCACTCTAGACAAGCTTGTTATATTCTGCCGTCATCATAAATTGTAGAAAAATTCACATCAATCTTAGTACAAAAGAGGCTTTCAGACAGTGAGTTGTTATTGCTACTGCACCACTGGTCCAATTTCAACTGCTGCCTGACCACTAGGTTACACGGCTCTCTTGCTTTCTGAAGGCAACTTTCAAACAAGTAATGGTTGATTAATTAATTAATTAATTAGCTGATGTTTTTACAGATATATCTGCAGAATTTCAGAATTTGTTCAATCTGCTATTTAATTATTGTGAAAAAATGTTGTTGGAAAACTAATTGTTGAGTTGAATGTTTGACATTGTTTTCATAACTTTCATTTCCCTTTATTAACATCGGAAAGAACCAAAAACAACATTTAACTTACAGTAACATTTTTAACTGTATGGGAAGGTTTTTGTAACGAAACCTTGCAAATCCAAGAAAACACTTTGAGAAAGTAAGATTTCTATTGTTTTAAAAACATAAAGCAATAATTATAACTACAAAGTAACTACCCTCTTAAAGCATTCCTGAACTAAAAACTAAAGGAACTGGGGCACCCACATAACTCCGGTAGAACTGGTGACACCTTTACTAAAGCTGAGTGCTTGCTGCAGCGGGTTCCATGAGTTCGGCTCCAACCTGTGGCCCTGCTGCGTGACATCCCCCCTTTATCTCTCTCTCTCTCTCTCTCTCTCTCTCTCTCTCTCTCTCTCTCTCTCTCTCTCTCTCTCTCTCTCTCTCTCCCTTCCCTGTCACTCTTCAGCTGTCACTATCCATTAAAGGCCATCAAATAAAACCCCTCAAAAAATACATTTATGAAAATAAAAAAACTGAAGAGGCTTGCTTGCACTGTAGCTCCCGTTTTCTGCTGTGTTTTTTACCCGTAGGGCAGCTTTTGTAGAAAAGAAAAAAGTTTTAATAAAGACGTACAGATGTTGTTTAGCTGTGTACAGTGATGACTAACTTTAAACTACATTTTTATCAAACTTTGTTCATTCTTCAAACTCAGAGTGAGGAGCTAAATATGTTGCTTGCCGCAGGAGGCTGATGAACCCCCTTGACTCCTTGCTTAATTGCTTTGCAAAATCTTGTCATGTGAGTGAATCACACTGTCACTGTAGTTGCCTGGCAGCAGAGGAAGGCCCCCAGGAGTCTCATGGGATGACTGCTGCAGGGTGTGCAAATGCAGGCTCAAGTCATCCTCCTGTGAACCGTGTTTTCACCCGAAAGTTTGAATGCAGTAAACATTTTTTTCTTTGTTATTGTGCTTGAATCTTTCTTTCTTTCTTTCTTTCTTTCTTTCTTTCTTTCTTTCTTTCTTTCTTTCTTTCTTTCTTTCTTTCTTTCCTTCTGTCTCTTTTTCAATTCAAAGAGCTTTATTAGCGTGAACAAAAACCAAAGCAATTCACAATAATCACATATTTCATATTACATATTTAATACATTACAATATATTTTGTACTTCTTTTTTTCAAAACAATTCATTAATTAACAATATATATAATACATTTACTCAATGTTGTCAGTGAATCTCCCTCTCTCTTATGTTTTTCACTGTGATATTTAAAAGACAATGTCTGACTTTTCTGGCCCTCTCTGGAACTAATCGGAGAATCTCTGCTTCCCTGTTGTCTGACTGCTTTTGATGGCCTTTGATAAACTCAGTGGAGCAGGCAGAAAAAGCCCCATTTGAAACCTCTGGGGTCAACTCATCATAATCATGCCTACTTGAGCTGACAAAGGCAGATGAAGGAAACCTTTGAAATTTCCTTTGTTCTCCCCTGTCAGACCAGACAAGAGTGCATCCACTAGGCCACGGCGCAGCTTTCCTCACAAGCTGGGAGAAGCATCGCAGCCAATTTAAGGCCAAGTCAATCAGCACGGTAGCAGAGGGAGTGCTGGACTGTTGTTGATGATCTCCCCAGAGAACAGGCTCTATCATGCCTTTGGTTCATTAACTCTCCAACCAATTGTAGTCCAGCCTCAAAGTTCAGCTCCTTTGTGTTAGTGTGTGCGTGTGTATGCGTGTGTGAGTTCTCATTAAAGCCAAAGGATCCCTGACAACGGCACCAATGTAAGACCCCCAACAATCTGCTTCATCTGGAGCATACGAAGCTGTTTCATCCTGTTGTTAGATAACACAATGAGAAGCATAATGTCAAGTCATATTATGTATTCCAGGAAAGGCATAACATTTATGTTCATCCAACAAATGAGCATAAATTATTCAGTTATGGGACAAACCAAAAATTATGTGTATATGTCGATGTGTTAGAAGCAGGAAACATGGGCAGTGTGAGGATTTGAGGGACTTTGACAAGGGTGAAATCATGATGGCTAGACGACTGGGTCAGAGCATCTCCAGACCTGCAGCTCTTGTGGGGTGTTCCCGGTCTGCAGAGGTCAGTATCTATCAAAAGTGGTCCAAGGAAGAAAGAGACAGGGGTCATAGGTGGCTAAGGCTCATCGATGTATGTGGAGAGTGAAGGCTGGCCCGTGCGGTCCGATCCAACAGACAAGCTACTGTAGCTCAAACTGCTGAAAAAGTTAATGCTGGTTCTGATAGAAAGGAGTCAGAACACACAGTTCATCGCAGTTTGTTGGTCTGGGGCTGCAGAACATTATGACCACCAGGGTGCCCAGGTGATCATAAAGTTATGGCTGATCAGTGTACATTTCTCTGTATTTACAGTTCGCAATTTTAAGTATGGCCTAGTGTCTAATACATCTTTCCTTTAACCTTGACAGGCATCCCCCCTTCAAGCTGTGTTATTTTTAGACATGCTAGCAGCATGGCTCTAGGGACTGCAGTGTCGGTCTGTCAGTTGTGAGGTCCATCACTTTGGTCTCAGCAACCGTTGCCATGAAATCTTGTAGCCTTTCATTGATATGCTGATTTTCTCTCTAGCACCACCAGCTGGTCAAAGTTTAAACTTATCCTGGGTGTGAAATATCTGAACATTTGTGAGGTTAAGTGAAATATCTTGACATGTATTGGATGGATTGCCATAAAATCATGTCCTCAGGTTGAATTGTAATTTCTTTGGTGATCCCCTTACCTTTTATCTAGCACCAACATGAGGTCAAAATCTGAATTGGGCCAATACTTTATGATCCAGGATGGTAAGATTCACTGGTTTGCATCGGTGTACCAGCATGAAAGTTCAAGATTAAAAAAGCATGCATTGGATACAAGATGAGTTCCAGATGAACTCAGATAACATCTTAGCATGGGTAAAATCCAGTTTATTTATATATAATTATTAGTACAGGTCTTACACCTTTATTATTTAGAAATGTGACCAATAATTTATAGATAAACAATAAAATGGTTCTCAAGCTGCTTTAGTAGAACCAAAGATATAAAATCAAACTATATGAACCATATTGAATTGCATAGCATAATATCCCCTTTGTTTGGATTGTATTGCATTGTGTTGAACCAAGTTGTGTCAAATTGCACTGCATCACAAACGGATTGAATTGTATCATATCACATTGGTAGTTACTTCAGATATATCTGTATTGTATCAGATTGCTTGCAGACTTGCAGTGCATCGAGATGTGTGTCACATCAGCCTTAGTGATGGAGATGCACATCCTTAGTGTGTTAGTGCTAATTAGCAAATGTTTGCACGCTAACACACAAAATTAAGATAGTGAACATGTCAAACATTACACCTACGAATCAGCATGTGAACATTGTCACTGGAAGCGTGATGGTATGCTAATGTTAGCATTTAGCTCAAAGCACTGCTGTGCCAAAGTACAGCCTCACAGAGCTGCTGACGTGGTTATTGACTTTTAGTCTTATTTAATTCGATTTGCATGGCTTTTTTGAGTGATTGGACAGTGACACAGAAAACACACATGACATGCATATATTAAATTATACAACTGTCCTGTGTCTTGTGTGATGCCAAAAAAAAAAAAAAAAATTTGTGGCATCACACAGGACACAATTCCCAACTGATTAGCAACAGTGAACTGGCCTGTAAATGTCTGTCATGTATTTTGTAAAGCAATTTCATCTTGGAAGCGCCGATTGTGGAGCCCAACACAACAGTTGAGTCAGGAAGCACAGATTCTTTCCAGCACTAACCTCTGTTGTTGTCAAATCCATCAAACTGTCAATCAGTTTATTGTCACATTCTTGTACCATTCACTTGTAACATCTCAGCTTGTGATTGAGTATGCAATCTCTGAAACCTAGATGCAGGGCTAACAAGTGACAGCTCTAATTCTGCCCAAGGACAAAGATGAAGGCTGAATCTCAAAGGAAAATCCTTGGTCACTTGTGTGCAGCGTGGAAATGCCAGCTGACAATGTGACCTCCCCCCATCTGCCTCAGATAGCCACCAGAGAATAAACCACTGCATATCAATTCAGAGGGACAACACTGTAACACCATAGGAAGGTTAGGCTCGGAAACTCTACACAACTCTTGTATCTACTGAAAAACTTTATTTTGCCTCATCTTTCATCAACGAGAGTAAAAGATAGTGTAAAAGAGGACTTCATCATTAAAGACTTAGGATAGGTAGAACATATTTTAAACCATTTTAAATACAATATCACGATTTTGGCTTGTTGAAACTGATTCCTTCTGTTGTTTAAGCATTTATTTCTCTTGCTCATGCAGATGGTCAGCTTTGGATTGAAAAGAGGAATACATTGGCGAACCCTGCCACCTGCAGGCCTTATGACATTACTGCAGTAGTCTGAATCCATTACTGTAAAACTACTTGTGCTTAGGGATGCTGATGATGAACGACTGGAGATGTGAGGACACAATTTAGCAAGGAAATAAAAGAAGCAAAGAAATAAAAAATAAAAACACTGTTGTACAAATGGGACAGCCTATAAATAAACGGAGTAAATAGCTGTGAGACTGTGAGACTGTTTTGTAGGTAAGTAATGCTCCCACCCTCACAGTACTTCAGATGAAACAATTATCCCATGCTGTTTTGTATTTGTCCTTAATGAGCTCCTGTCCACTTTGTAGCGAGTTCGACCAGATGGTCATACCACGCGGTTAATAATTACAGTGGTGTAATAACAGACATACGCCACTAGGGGGAGCGCGCCCGCGTTTCTACTACCGGAAGTTGCAGCCTGTAGGTTGGAGTGTGTTTCCCCGCTGCTTCAGTGGAAACTTCGGATATGAATGTGGACAGGGATGTGGATCTGAGCAACGGCCTCGAAGATGTTCCTGTTTTGATCGACGGGAGTTCAGGTGGAAAGACATTTCCTGAATTTCAGGTAACGTTAAGTCGCATACTCTCACCGTAGAAGAAGAGTTGAGAGTAAATGTTGCAGTAACGTACACACAGAAAGTTACAAACTAACTTACATCAAGACGTTATTTTCTCTTCAAACAGACCCGTCATAGTGGAGGAAACAACGGTGTTATTAATAGCATTAACGATGGCTCTGTATGGAAGTCAGCTGTGACAGTGAGCCAGCACGCACTGTACCAGCACCTAGAAAGTATATCAGCTAAAGGGAATTGAGCCATCATTCAGTTGATCATTTACACATTAGTTTTTCTTACTGTGTCAATGCTTTAAAAAAAAAAAAAAAAAAGGCCTACTGGTGTGTAGCAGTGTGACCTCCTTCCATATCTGCTACAAGCAAGAGAATAAACCTGCCTATCAATTATGAATGACAGCACATAATAAGTCCACCAATCAAAAGTGACTTCCAGTGAGAATAAATCGGGACTCTTGTAGGGCTGTGTATTGGCAGGAATCTGGCGATAGGATACAAGGGTTAAAATTCAATATATTGTGATATATTGCAATACTGTATACAAGGCGAGATATTGTGAAAAAAAATCTAATTTTAGGAAAACTGACAGCTGCTAGTATAAAGCACACCACCATATGCGTATAATCTGAGTTACCTCTGTATGCAAGCAGAACAGAGGGATCTGTGTTTGTATTTATCACAGTCGCTGTAACATCCAATATCACAGATCTCAGCTTATGTTTATAACACTGATATCAGCGGTTGGAGGTTTGAACACAAAAGTTGATACAGTGGTTTTTACAGTCGATACAATATCACAAAACAAAATATCGCGATACGATATTTTTTAATATGTTCCTACACCTGTAGACTCTCTCTCTGCACTCTCTTCCCGTCCTGTGGGAACAGATGGACGTACAGTAGATGCATCCAAAGAGCTGTTCTTTAAAGCTGCTGCTGTATGTGTCATTCCCCTTTACATCTGACATGTTGATGTAAAGAGACACTGCAGCTCAACCATTACCGATCCTTTATAAAATACTACAATGATAATTCGACTGACAGTCGTTTTTTAAACAAAAATCCGTAGTTCTCACACTTTCTGGCGTGACCCCGTCAGAAGCCAAAATAAGTTCATTCACTCATCAATTTTTATAGTTAACATAGTTTGACTCCATATGGCCCACCATGGGGCCCACCACACAGTTTGAGAACCACTGACATACACACTAAATAGCCAATGTTTCACATAAGTTTGGAGAAAATGCACCAGGCTTGACAAAAATCTTTTCTCCATCATTCAGAAACAAGTAGATCTCTTCACATAAAAACAAACATGATATGAAGTGTCAGACTATTTCAGTAGAGAACAGATAAATCTAGTGGAAGGAACCGAACACAGCAGTTGGCACCACAGTGGCACTCTTTCCCCTGGAGTCCATCTGTCCTACTGGCCTGTATGGCAGCGTCACTCTGAGTGGACAGCAGCTCTACAGGAGGTTGGTTACTGTACCCTCCTGAGTAGTCAAACGTCAGCTCTTCTTGCGCGGCGAAAATAGCAACATGGCCAAGTGCAATATGCAAATCACAGCTCACCTGGTAGAGTTGGTGCCCCATGTACCAAGGCTGAGTCCTTGCAGCAGCGGCCATGGGTTTGACTCCAACCTGTGGCCCTTTGCTGCACGTCATCCACTCTCTCTCCCCTTAATAAGAATAAGAACTGTGGTGATATTGTGATGCTGCTATTATGTAGAAGCTCAAAGATTAAGAAAACACACTGGTGTAAGAGTCAATAGTTAGTATGTGCTTTTTCATTTTCATTACATAGCACCACCACACGCGACACTGCGTAATGGGAAACAATATCCTGATAAATATCGATTTATTTATGGTTAATTTATAACTATAAATAATTTATTTTAAGTCCTACTCATCCTTTGTACAGAAAACCTAGCTGTGGCATGAATTAATCAAAACCTGGTGGTTATCAACTCTATCAAGTGAAATGCATTGTTATACCCGCAGATGGCAGCAAATCATCGCAGGCCACAGCCACATCCTCTGACTACAGTACAGGGAATCAAAAAATAGCCTCTCTAGAACCACAGGACGTGTCCTAGATAGCACTCCTTGCTCATGATGCTCTGAGAGACCTTTCTTACTGTATTACAGTGCAGCCAGTTGGAAAAAAGACAAATCATTGCTGAATGCGGTGAAACTATAGTTGTATGTGATAATGTGGTTGTTGAATTAGGTTAATTGGTTTCAAGCTGGCAGTTGCAAAGCATTAAGAACTGTGCTTGCTTCCCATAAATTTAAATAAATTGATTAGATTTAAGGCTGAAATTACTATTTATCTGCAGATTAGTTTCCTAATTAAACTTTCAGTCTATAAAATGCCTGCCACGATATCGTAAAGCTCAAGGTGGCGTCTTCAAATGTCTTGTTTTGTCTGATCAACGGTCAAAAACCCAAATGTTCAGTTTATGTTCCCATAAGACAGAGACAGGCAGGAAAGCGTCACAACTGAGAAGCTGGAGACTGTGTGTGTTTGGCATTCCTGCTGGAAAAAAAATTAAAATCCAAATTTCTGTTAAAACACTAATTAATTGTTTCAGCTGTAAATTGAAAATTTCCAGGAATTATGGGCATATTGGCCTTATTTGCTTTTTAAACGTCTTTCTGGTTTATTTCTTATTTGGTAAACTTTGATTGCTCTTTGTTTCATCCTCCAGTATTCCCCAGATAATATTCAGGGACCAGGATGCACTGTTGACCCCAGTGAAGTCACCCTTCCTGGATGTTCCTGCCTTTCCCACTCCTGCTTTCCTGAGAGCTGCTCCTGCCTGCAGACACATGGGCAGGCATACGGCAGCACCGGCACACTGCTGAACCTTAGCAGACCAGACTGCGCTTACTGCTCGCCTTCGTTTGAGTGCAACGCCCTTTGCACCTGCAGCGACGCCTGCTCTAACCGGGTGGTGCAGAGAGGACTGAGAATCAGGTTGGAGGTTTACAGCACCAAGAACAGGGGCTGGGGAGTACGGACACTGGAGGCAATCCCACACGGGACGTTTGTGTGCGAGTATGCAGGAGAGGTGATCAGCTTTGAGGAGGCCAGGCGCAGACAGCTTGCACAGAAATCCGAGGAAAACAACTACATTATTGCCGTGAGGGAGCACGCAGGCACAGGCTCAATCACTGAGACGTTTGTGGACCCTGCCGTGGTGGGAAACGTAGGCCGCTTTCTCAACCACTGCTGCCAGCCAAACCTGTTCATGCAGCCAGTCCGTGTGCACTCGGTGGTTCCTAAACTGGCGCTGTTTGCTGGACGGAACATCGATGCGCAAGAAGAGCTGACGTTTGACTACTCAGGAGGGTACAGTAACCAACCTCCTGTAGAGCTGCTGTCCACTCAGAGTGACGCTGCCATACAGGCCAGTAGGACAGATGGACTCCAGAGGAAAGAGTGCCACTGTGGTGCCAACTGCTGTGTTCGGTTCCTTCCACTAGATTTATCTGTTCTGTACTGAAATTAGTCTGACACTGACACTTCATATCATGTTTGTTTTCATGTGAAGAGATGGACTTGTTTCTGAATGATGGAGAAAAGATTTTTGTCAAGCCTGGTGCATTTTCTCCAAATTTTATGTGAAACATTGTTTATTTAGTTTGCATCTTGGTCTATTTTCGGTTTCTGTGAAATCTTGGTTAACTCAGCCACTCATTAAAACAAGACAATGCAACATGTTGGTGGCTCCATAAAGATAATCAGCTGGATGAGTCATGTCTATGCCCGTCATTGTTTCCTGTTCGCCCTCCCCCCCAGTGTCTCCTGATCTGCAACTGTCTCCCGCTCAGTGTAAGATGATGCAATGAAAACTAAAGCTGAAGACAGAAAAAAAAAACAAGGTTTTTTTCTGGGAGAGTAAACTTGTTGACATTCCTGTCCTTTATTTCACTTGTACAATCCATTTCATCATGATGCTTGTTCCCACCAGATTTACAGTCTTGCAGCTGTAATCTTGTCTTGCCACATAAGTCCCATTTCTCACACGACAGATGAATCTGAAAGGAGCAGCAGCATCATTTCCACCGACAGGGATGAGATGGATGTTGTTCAGTGGGTTTCTTTTAATAGCCACATAGGCTACAGAATTTATCTTTATGCCCTTATGGATGCTGAAGCTTCTCGCAATAAGATGTCATGTCAGTCAAAAACAAAACATCAAAATTCTCAAAGTAATAGCTGTCATATGTTCCCATCAACCTGACATTTCTTTTCTGTCTTCATGTGATCCAGCCTCCCGTTGTAGATATTCTCAGCTTCTCATCGCACTCAAACCTCTGGAGAGTGGGAGCAATTAAAAAGGGCCAGGGGGTATTTTTTTATATAGAAACAGACTTTATTCCCCTGTCAGAGGAGGGGCGAAGGTGTCCCACTTCAGTGTGACCATTCTGAAATCAGGACCTCCGTTCAATCTGCCCCGTTTCTAGTCTAGACCTGCTTTCATCTTATTAATATCCACATCTGGGTTAATTAGGATGGAGACCGTGTTTCATCCAGAAATGGGACCAGTGGTCCAGCCACACTGGGGCTGACAGAGACTAAATGGTGGGGGGGGAGATGGAAGCCCTCTGCCGATCAGAGACCGCTGTCAAGTTGATTGGTTTCTGTGTCACCCCGTGGAGAGGCAAATGGTGCAGGATGTTGTTGTTTTGACCTATATTTTCTCCTCTGTGAGGGTTACCTGATATTTCTTTCTGTTCAAATTGGGCTGTTTGCTTTGTGCCTGATCTGATCTACACACAGGAATTAAAAACTAATCTTAAACATTTTTATGCTCGCTCTAGATGATTTTTACCTTTTTTTTCCCCCATTTTTTTCTCCTTTTCTCTCTGGAGGATTGGTGCCACCTACTGCTTATCTCAGTGGACCAGCTCCTAATAATTGCATAACGGTATTGGATAGAAACAAGCATTCATATGCTTTTTAAAATTTTATTTGCAGATTTACTCGAAATTTTGTTTAAACATTATATACATTTTGATGGAAACATGTTGTTTTTACACTTTGTATTAAACAAACGAGACAACTAAAATGAGCTTTAGAGGTGCTGGTAGGTGGATTTTGTTGCCTTCAGTCAGAGTCAGGATAACTGTTTTCCCCCCTGTTTTCAGTCTTTATGCTAAGCTATGCTAACAATCTGCTAGCGATAGCTTCAAATGTACATCAGTTGTATCAATCTTCTCATCTAACTCCGGGCAATACAGCAGATTAATGTATTTGCCAAAATGAACTATCCCTTTATACTTTTTGCAGAAGAGTGACACATACAGCAGTAGTATACATTTATTGACATCTGCAGGGTGTATGATGCATCCTCAATTTGGAGAAAAAATTTAATTTTTATAACAGATTCTAAGATACAGTGTATTTTCAGAAATACTGTACTTCCATGTGGAGGATTGTGACTCTATGTTAGCTGTGGCCTTGGAGAAAAGTAGGACACATTATGCAGAGAGTAAAATACCCAGGCATTTCTCTAACCAAAAAATGTATAGAGACTTCTGGGTCAAGGTTTCTCTCTCCACCATCAGCTAAACCGTGTGTGCAGTGGTCTGGTATTTTAGCTCCCCTACCAATAAATTCAACATTTATTTGAGGACAGGAAGCAGCCCATAATCTTTTCAAATTGTGCCCCTCTTTGTTGTGCCTTTATGATGAACCAGATTCCACAGTCCTTTCAACAAATCTACTACGAGTATAAGAAAAAGACTCTCTTCAAATGCATGACTCATGTCATTTTTGAGTCAGATGTCCCTGGAATCACTATGGCAACCGTCTGTGTGTACAGGAGGTGATTTGGACAGCAGTACTTGGTTCGGAGGTGCACGAAAGCTGCTCTCAAATGCTGACTTGAAGAGCTGGGTTGCAAATGAATGGCTCCTTTCCAGAATGGTCACCTAGCAACCACCAGTTAATCACATGAGGTAAAACTTCCCCACCAAACCCCCTCAACAAAATAACATGTCAAAGATGCTCTATAGTCATTTTTTTATGGCATTTTGAGAGTGGCGACGTCTTACATTTCAGAAAATAAATCTTTTTTTAGAAGACTAAATGTCCTCATTGTTTGAATGATTTCTGAGGTAAGCTTTTCATAGTGGTGGCTTCGACTTAATGCAGCAAAATGTTTGAAAAATTAGAGCACAAGTCAAAAATGCTGTAATATGATGTTTGATACCAAATTGACCACTGATCCTTCCTTTTACAGATTTCGTGGCACTTTGGTCATTTCAGCTAGGGATCTGTCATAATTATGTAATTCAATTCTATGTTCAAGTATTATTACTTCTAGTAGCTGCAAACCTCACTTAAAGGTCCAGTGTGAAACATTTAGGAGCATCTATTGGCAAAAATGGAATATAATATTCACAGGTATGTTTTCATAAGTGTATATTCAATTGGAAATAAAAATCATTGTGTTTTCGTTGCCTTAGAATAAGTCATTTTTATCTACAGAGGGACCGGACCATCGTGTTTATTCAGTAGCCCAGAACAAACAAACAAAAGACTGGCCTTTTGCATTTTTTTTGCAAGATTCTTGGCCAGCGTAGTTTCTCCTATATGCTTAGATGAGTCAAGGGGTTTCAGTTGGTTGCAATCTGTAACTTCACCGCTAGATATCACTAAATCCTACACACTGGTCCTTTAAAGTGAGATTATGTAACTTCTAAAAGATGAAATTTAACAAATAGTGATAATAGTTGAACTCCCTAGCTAAGCACCTTGTGGTGGCTAACCTTAGCTAATGTTAGCAAACGTTAGATAGAGTTATTGCTATGTAACTGAAATTAATTAATCAGTTAAGAGACTCTACGACTGTTATCCGTGTTATAATGTGACACTGTATTTTAGCAAGCGACAGATAGTAATGGTCTCATTCTACTTGCTCTCAGTTAGTTTGCCTAATGATCACTAATCGACTCCTTAAATATTGTTTGTTTAATCCTTACGAAAAGTGTGAGAATGAAATTTGTCTTTGTTTTGTGCTGGACTATTGCTGGACTATTTCTTGGCAGTGAGAATGGCCAGGATTTTGTTACCTTTGAAAAGCCAGGCTGTTTCCAGTCTTTCATGCGTATTGCTCCAGCTACATATTTACTGCCCAGACATGACAGTGGTATTGATCTTCTCATCAAGCTCTCCTGAGAAAGCAAACAAATGTATTTTCTTTAAAGCTATTTAAAGCAAATGGCTCAAGAAAATAAACGGGAATTGCAGCGAAGGTTACAAAGTCTCGCTTTAAGAACAGATTTTGATTCTTGTAACTAAGGTGTGTTCTGAATACGGGATCCCCTTGTTGCTGCCCCAGAGCCCCATTTAGCCTAATGAGACTTTAACCTAAATATCTTGCCAAGTGTATCATGAAAGGACAAAAGATACATATACACCTGTTACTTATGCGAACCATGCATCACATTGATAAAGGAGTCAGACACTATTTTAGGGTGAGGGAGCAGTGGAGAAATTACAACTGGCAGTCCATTTGTTCAAAACTGGAGCACCTCTCTTATGAGGGAGCAGATGTCCTTCCCTTGAATCCTGCAGCCAAATCAAGAAAAGAAAAAAAAACAAAGACCAGCAGCTATTTGCTTGGCCTCAGCTGGCAAAGGCATTTCAGAGTCCTATTTGAAACCTTTCTCTCTCTACTTTTTTATGATGTCGGCTGATAGGAGTAAATATTGGTACAGCATTAGCAGTAGCAACATTTTTTAAAGGATTTTATTTGAGACTGTATATGAAATATAAATTATATTAAGAGCTTTATTAGCTTATAGCAGAACTCATAAATGAACATTATTAATGTTATCTTCTGGCATAAATAATGAATGTATCAAATCAGTTCCTTTGAACCACATGATTCTGTACATTTATCTGTGTAATAACATGACTGTATTGACTAGATATCATCAGATTAAACAGAATATATTGAATCAGCCTTTGAACCTAGATTAATAAGATGTTCAGTAGCCAGAAAATGCTTCACCATCAAAGTAAACTGTCAAAACAAGTGAGCTGATTGTTCTTCAAAGCAGAATTTCAAAAGCTTTTTTTTAGAAACTTGACTCTTCACCCACCGACACACTATGATTTTTTCCTTCTTTTTTTTTACTCTGTCCTGTTGCGATATAGTGCAACACAGAGCAGGTTGTATTTTGCAGCTTCACGTCAGTGTTGGAGGAAGGGGATGTCAATGGGGTTTTTAAAACTGGCTCCTCCCATCACAGATGTTATGTTAAATTTGGCTGAGGACACCTGCAGCAGGCTCAGCAGGAAGTTCTGGAGCCCAAGAGGCACCCGCCTCCACAGCTGCTCTCATCACTGATCAGACCTAAACGTATGTTAACAACGCCTACACTTTGTTTACAGCACCCAAGTTCTTAATTAAGCAGTTTTGGAGCTGGCTGAGTGGAATTTAGACGCAGTATTTTTAAAATGTAAACAAAAGGTAAGAATAAATATGAGGTATTATTGTCTAGTTATGCAAGTTTCATCATAGATCCCCAAGATTTGCCTTGATTTAATCACTGTCATTATGTCCCACCACAATAACAGTCTTGTGCAATAATCCACCTCAAATGATCCCACTGAGTCAACATGCTCAGTGGGGCATGTTCATGCACTTCTTGGACCATGGTGTTGTAATTGAGGAAGACACCGATACTATACATGTCAGGCTAATTATGTGTGAGCTATTACACTAGAGGATGTCTAAACCTTGTGCAACAGCTCACGGACAAATAGTCAATCCCAAGTGTTTCTGTGCAAGATAAGCTGTGACAATCCCATTACCGGTCCTGCCTCACCTTTACAACATCCAGCACAGGCTTTGTGTTCATTCTGGAAGTGTGAACTATATTATTGTTATATATATATATGAGTTATTGTTATAACAAGCAAGGTGCTACATTTCATTGTATTATATGCCATTGTTTAACCATTAATGGTAATAAATCAACGGTAATGTGATTATTCTCATATGTGTGGATCTAAGTCAGATCGATGCTCAAGTATCTATGCCTTTTTATGGGTATATTATGAACAATATATTACTTATGCACACCGACTGATTTAGGTAACCAGATTGGTTATAAAGTGTAGCGAAAGTGATGCGAGGAGTCCCCCAACCTAACCGATCCCAATGGATTACCTGCAGTTAAAGCAGCTTATGGAACATGTTCTGGTGAGTTCAGACTACTGCCTCCTTGGCTATTGTTCTCCTTCAGCAGGATTACAGTTTTGAAGTAGCAACAGTGTGCAAAAACTGTACACGTATCTGTCTCCCCAAATAAAACACCTGGCAGATAATTTACCCTGGCATATGTGTATGGTCTGGCATAATGATTATGCCGTAACCAAGGGGATGTGTTGAAGTGTTTCTCCTTTCTGTGCACAGCGTTTATGAAGAGGGGACCAGCTGAATGTAGCTGAACATCGCTGAATGTAGCTGAATGTGAATTCTGTTTTCCATACACCGCCTGTTGTAAGACATGCACACAAAATGTAATACTATTATGACTAATACACACTCTCATGCAGATTGGCATACTTGGTCTAATTGAATCCAAGATGCAGCACAGAATGTGAAACATATTTTTCCTACATTGGTAACAAGTTATGGCAAAAAATCACAAGGCCTAATTAGAATATCTCTGCAGCTGGTCTAATCAGATTATTTCCACTGGGAATATGCAGGCCATTATACCAGCATAATTATCTTTTATTTTTAGTGAGGTAGATCTCTACCTTATACTAGGGTGCAGTACCAATACCTGTGTTGTTTTGCAGGCAAGATAGGAGTTGAGATCTGTCTTTTAATGGGGGGGGCATCAGCATGAATATCAGTAAAAAGGCTGTAAAAAGAGGAACACAAAGCGTCATCGCAGTAACCTTATCTCACACCTGACGGTTCAGCTGTATGTTCTACCTTCTCACTTCTTGCTTAATGGTTGGCTGTGTGATCTGCAATAGAAGTGCAAAAGAAAAAGGTTCTTTAAGAAACCTGGTTTTGTGCAGGGTTTCTTGGGAAGATCAGATAACTAATGGGACAACTTATCTGCCCATGTCTTCTATGTCGTCCGACGTGTGATCTGTGCAAACTGAGGTATGGTAAACCTCTTAAGCTTTGACTGTGCAACAGACTCAACTCTCCAGGGATGTGATGTCATTAACAAGATTATTAATGACATTGCGTCCCTGTTACAGGCTCAAAAAGAGTGGCAGACAGAGTAGTGCCGGATAATAGACTGTTGTTTGGACAACTTTCTTTTCCCACTACGCTGGAAGGTCCTGTGCTCAGTCAGTAATGTTAAAGTGTGTTTTTGTGCCACACTTGCACTAACACCAAAAAGTCCTGTCCTATGGTTGGGCATGTTACACACTGATCCTGAGAAAGCCTTGACTCATTGTTCCAGTTGTCAAAGCTCCGGTAATGGAGGTTAAATTGTCAAATGGAACAAATCTGTACAGAATATACAAGTGTGGATATAAGATTGCTGCTGGATAAAAGAAGTTCTATTCTACATTTAGCTTGAAATTGCTAATAAGCCATTATCTATGGTTTTGCTCCCAGCGGCATCATGTCTTCAGTGGTTCACTGTCCCAGATCCAGAACTGCAGTTAGAGGCCACCACATTGTTTATAGAGTTACAGGGTTACAGAGCCCTCCATCTCTCCTTTTGACACGACTCGACTTTGGAACTTAATAATCTCTGTATGAAATCAAGAAATAATGAAGAATAATGAAAACACAAGAGAGTCTTTGTTCCCAATATATTTACCTCTACTCTGACATTTCTGATGAATGCAAGGATTAGTTTGCCCACACAGAGGACTATCGGAGCCTCCGACAAGAAAAGTACCAACCATTGTGCCCACACATCGCTGCTCAGGGGAAGGCCTGAATCTGCACATGAGAATACTCACTCAAACACATGCACAATGACGAATCTCACAATCTGTGCACCCACACAGATGGTCGCTGCATTTTGTCTGTCTCTGGTGCATTCCAAGCATGCAGATGCTGTGTTCATTAATTTGTTAAGGATTAACTGGCCCATGTCTCTAAATCAGCTACAAGTCAGACTAGCAGTCAGGATGAATCACCTCTCCCTCCCACCAAACTTGTGCTCTTGTTCATTTGTTCATGACCCTTACAGTATGTTGGAAAGCAACCTGTCTCCACGCACATCACATTCCTGTTTATCTATATCAATGGTTGTTGGCTGTTGCAGCCGTGCATCATATGTGGGGGGAAAGCCCTCTGGCAGCAGACGAGCTCTTCAAGTTAAGGCAGGGTACTGTAATAAAACACTGTCCAGAACACCTAGAGAATAAAGAAAGAATTGTGTTTACCGAGCTACACGTCAAATCATGTCTGACATCAGAATTGCTGCGATTCACAAACACAACAGCAGTCGTGTCCAGTTTTATATACAGTACAACCCATTTTTTTCCTCTGTGGTAGAATGGTAGCCAGTCGTCTGTACACTGTATCCATGACAACTGAGTACTCAGTGATCTGTACTCAACGAAAGCCTGGAAATATTTTTTGTGTAATAAAGGTTGGTCTCTTAGATACAGTGTGTGATGTCATGAATTTGACATCATTGCATTTGGAGACATATGCTTGTATCAAACGATGTTCAGAACAAAGCACTTATCCTTCATCCTTCCTTTCACATTGATTCTGATTCAACAAAGGGAGTAGCATAGTCTGTTTTTGCACAAGTGGTTTTGAAAGTACTTCTGATATCATTTGTGATGTTATTTGATAATGTTATGCAATCATAACCAGTAAGAGGCCAGAGTGCCTGGCAGTACAGAAAGTGGCATTACATGCATATTAATGTACTTTTTTCTGATGCATCATACCAAAGCTGGATTCTATCTCAACCTAGGAATACAGCACATTGAAACATGAATTACAGTACAGAAGGGTTTTTTTTTTTGGCCTCAGAATAATCTACAGCATGGAGATTTGTAACCATTTACATCTTAAAGACTTCACTGTGCCCAGTGAAAAGCAGATGTGGAATGCAGAAAAAGAAGAGAAGCACTTTTATGGTAATGCACACTTGTGTACCCCCACTTACTCCACTCCTATTATCCCTCTAGATTCTGTAGCTAAGAGACCAAATTAACAGCTCATAAATAGGTTTGGTTAATGCTACTGAGCCCATTTTAGGGATGAAAGTGCTCTTTCTCTTCCGGTGTCTCCTTTCTCCCATTCATATTGCAATTAGGAATAATAACGAATAATCAAGCTTTTATACATTTTCAGACGTTACCATCTACGGAAGTGAGCCTCTTCACTGTTTTGGAAGAATTAATAGGATTTTTGTGAGGATGGTCTGCCACACTTTATTTTATTCAAGTTATGTGTGAGTTCAATAGCGGACAATGCTTCTGAATATTTCAGTACAAGAGTCTGTTCCAATTCCTGTAGCTGAGAATGTCACACTGTGGTTTTAATGGGTCAACTGCAAATAAACCAGATCACTCAAAGTTATTATACTAAGGTTTTCTAACTTACTTTACAAATGTGGAAACCTAGTGGTTGATGGCCAAAACACAGGATGCTATCTGTACTAGTATGGTGCATAGATCCTGCAATGTTCAACAATAGCCTCTTTTTAAAAAAGAAAGAAAGAGAGAAAGCAACAAATATGGACTCAACTAGCCTCTCCACAAACCTAGAAATGTAACTGCCAGTGGCCAAATCAGTGTTTCTGACAGGAGACCACACACACAACTGCTGTCTTTATCTCATGTCCTTTCACACTTTGACATGCACAGCATGGCCCCCTCTTTGTAAGGCAGTATGCGTGCTTCTGTTTTTGACATTATATACATGAAATAATGTAGACATTGACAAAAACCTCCAGTCACATGGATTTGTTCATTCAGAGACATGTTCGCTACAGTCCACAACATATGACACATCTGAAGGAGTTGTTTGACATTCAAAGAGTCTCCATCCACACCAGCTCTGTGAGTCTGTAAGGCACAGTGATGCTTTGGGCTAAATGCTTAGATGAACATGCTAACATGGTCACATGACAGTGTTGACATATGATGTTTAGCGTGTACAAAGTTTATCTTGTTCACCATCTTAGTTTGTGTGTTCATCACACCATCTTATGCTAGAATTCACAAATTAGCAAAGTACTGCGGAGGCTGATCAATAAATCAATCAATCAATCTAGGAGTAGTTCAGATATTTGTGAAAATCTTTGTCCTGCTGGTGGCGCTAGAGGTAAAGTCAGGGGATCACCAAAGTCATTTGGACTCATCCTCTGCGGGCCATGAATGTCTGTACACAATTTCATGCCAATCCATCCAATAGCTGTTGAGCTTTATCGGTTTTTATCAGTTTATCATTCATCGCTAGAGCCACGCCACTATGATTAATAAAAACACTTAATATTACGTGTTTTATTATTTTGTTTTGTAATTATTTTGTTAAAAAAAAAACAATTTGACTGTTTCTATCAAGACAGCAATGAGTCTTTGACTTGTATCAGTTACTTATTATGAGCACTGTAGGTAATAGCAGTTTAAATGCCTAAAGAACCACATTACCCAGAGAGCTCCGCTGCAGTATAACAAAAGGGGCGTTCCCTCTGTGACATGTGGAGGAGGTAAGAAGCGGATTGTTGCCGAGGACGCATTCAGCTGTCAGAGATAACGCCGCTCAGCTTGCTCTTACCTGGAGTTTCACTACCATGGACTTAACCGAGGATAGCGCTGTGGAAATTATCCTGTGCTGACCCACTTCTTCGCACATTTCTTTCCCTCTCTATCTTTGACGCCTTCTTTCATCTCTGCCAGGTAAAGTCCTTATCTATCTGTAGTTTTCCAGCTAGGGCATTGTTCATTTTGTCACTGGGCTGTAAGCATCCCTGTCAAGGAAGTAGCCCACGCGCTCATTTGTTGTTGAGCTGCAGCTCGTGCGATAAAATAAAATGAGGCAACATTTAATTTAGCTAGCAGATATCTTTGTGTCTCATTTGGCATCGCACAAAACATTAAAATCGTTCAAATGTGTCACAAAACATTCAAATTACTCTACAAATGGTGGCACTAGGCTATACAGAACAAAATACAAACTTCATGTTGAGTATGTGTCACAGGACTGGTGTGGGACATCTCAAACTGGGTAAATATGACCTTCAGCTTCATACGCACAAATTCATATTTTGGAAATAAACGTATATTTCATGAAACATTTGATATGTTGTGCTTTGCCCATTCTAAGACATTTATGTTTGATGGTACAGTGCTGCATACTGTGAGTATATATCAAAGTTTAGTTATTAAAGAATACGTTGAGTTTTGGGGGTTTTAACGAGAGCAGCACCCTTGTCAACAGCAAAAGACCACTATGGCCACTGTAACAATGTTGTAGTGTAGGGTGTTTTCACACAGGCTAATATTCTCTGAACCTGGAAGCAGACTAAAGAGTGCTGACCTAAATTGAAGAAGTACATGCATTGGTTTCACACAGCTAACAATAGCACAGACACAGAATATTTGGTCTTCTTGTCTGTACGTTTTCATGGTTTCATTTTTAATGATTATATGGAGATGTTTTACACATATGAACAAACATTGATTCATTAGACTTATGTCTGTTAAATGTTTATACCAAAGTAAATAATATTAATTTTAGGTCATTGCTTCACAGTTGTTAATCATAATCTTGCAGTAGGTGGTGCTCAGAGGATGGGCTTAAAGAATCAGAAGGTCTAAACCCAACTGAACTCCAGCAGTAGCAAAGTCAGTGTCATAAAACTAATGAAGGATCATCTAATAACTGCTGCTGTTTTTTAATCGGGTATTGGCAACCTATGGGTGCATGCAGCAAGTAACAGGCAGATGTTTAGTATTTTTACTTAATAAATTACTTACATGAATAACAAATTAGTCTATCGTCTGTTGATTTAGTATTTGAGTGAAATATTTAATAATGCTTCTCTGTGTGATTTGATTGAGCTCGGCAATATCTAGTGACTGCTTTAAAGACCTTTGGTGTCAATCTTTTGCAGGTGAAGTCGACCCGGAGGAAGCATGTCGGACAAGATGTCCAGTTTCCTCCATATTGGGGACATTTGTTCCCTTTATGCAGAGGGCTCCACCAGTGGATTTATCAGCACTTTAGGGTAAGTCTGCTTATTTATCTGGGTTTTCAAGGCCCTTTCACTATCTCCACTTCCCCACTACCTCATGCTGCAGGATTCCGGGTGAGCTCGCTGGATGGATAAGCTTCAGACAATATTGTCCCACTGTGCAGAACACACAACTATAACACAGTGCAGGCTACAAAATAAACTCGGAACTTGTGTAATGGTCTGCATGGTTGCTGCTTTTGAAGCAGAGAGATGGCTGTGCTGAGTTGATGTGGTAGTATCATGGATGGATTCGTATAATGGGTGGTTGTAAATAATTTATACAAAATCAAATACAGAAGTGTCAGTATAAGGATTATCCATTTGTTCTTCCACATTTTGTGGAGAATGAAACGTGATCTGATTTCAGTGAAACAAAGGATACCAGTTTTAGTTGAGGTATGCACAGGCTGAGTTGGGCTTGAATTAATAGTTAAACCAGAGAGGGAAATGAAGGATTGCAGAATACCTTTCTATCTTTAAACACAAGTATTTATTTTACGCTCAATAATAGAAACTTTACTTTTTTTTGACAGAAACCTATACAGGAGAACCAAATGAAGCTTGTTTTTTCAACTTCAAAGTTAATGACTTCCACATGTACATTATGTATCTCTTGCAGTTGTGGTCAGCTAATAAATTCAAAGATCAGTCAAATGTCTATTGTCCCTTAATCTGATGGTTTCGTCTTATCTATTAATATGGAGCAATATACCGAGTCACTCTTCATAACAGTGTCTGCCAAGTGTTGTAAATGTTCTAAAGGATAAGGTAGTCTTATCTGAGAAGTGGTGGTTCCTGCAGTAGTCATCGCTTTCCTTTGATTTTCTTGATATTCTGTGCTCAGTTAGTACTCTGAGCTCAAATTATCCTGTCTCTTCCTGCTCCATGCTGAGCACCATTTATTTAAGTACTTGACGTCTTCCCTCCTCCCTAATTGTAGGCAACGAGTTAAAAGTGCAGCTCATTATGGGCAAATCTTCTAGTGGCAGTCACTGAAATAACAGAAGGCTAAAAGAAGATGCAGTCAGTCAGTCATGGATGTCAGTGTCCCTGTCCAGCATAACATGCAGCATGTCAGGCTCCATTTTCCAGACTATATTTTCTTGCATCCAGCCCGTCTTCCTCTTTTCCCCTGCTGTTTTTCACCACAGAGGTGTTTGTTTTTCTTCACACGGTGAAAATGAGCATCTGTGTTGTCCTCTCCTCCTTTTTTAAGTGCTGCAGTCTTCCTCCCCTTGTCATGTTACTATTCTATTTGCCACTCTCCACAATCCCAGGCCGAGCCCTCCTCCTTGCCAGCTCTCCGAAACCATGCCTCTCTCACAGTTTAGTGTTGTGCGTCACCCACCATGGCAACAAATGTGTGCACAGCTTTGAAGACTACCACCATGACACAGCTCATTTGTCAAATTTCACATCTCGTATTGTTATGCCTAGTAATCACCCCCCCCACTACTGATGTGAATGCTCCTGTTAAAGAAACAAGTGTAGCGGACGTAACTATAAATAGCATTATTGTATTAGGTGTTGCTTTTGCTGTCAGCGTACTGAATGTGACCCCTGAGAGACATCTGCAACCACCTGGACCACTGCTGGCTCAGGGAGGATGTTACCCTTGATGCTGTAAGACTGGGATGTAGCTAAGCTATATGCCGGATGCAAGAGGAGGTTTCTTCTTGACCTTGGATACTGATGACCCTTGAAACTCCTGTTCTTTTTGGACCTTCGCCCAACAGTGCATCAGTGAAGGCTATGGCTCTATATTCCTATAGAGGAGATTCTCACACCATGTGCTTTCTTCCTTCAATATGACAGTGCTCCTGCGGTGCAGTGCATACTGCATGAGCTATAAAAAGATATAACTGACTGGACCAGCTAGCGCATCCTACTAAAGTGTTGTGTTTGTGCTGATCTACTATGATAGTATCCCCAGGGGTTTCCCCAGAATACATGGGTATCATGTTGCTATCAGGTTCAAAAAAGTAATACATTAATTGTATATTGTATGGGGAAATTGCAAGACAAAAATGATAAGGTAGCGCTGTTGTTGCATTCTTGAAGAAGGTCCTGGTTCCCCTGTTGTTTACAGGTACAACGATGGTACAATCTATCACAACCTAGTTGAGAAATCTATAGCCTTATCCTCTCAGTCTTTGTTTGACAGCTTATGTTACACCATGTATTTCTTTTCATCAAACTCAAAATATTAATTTCAGGCAGGAATGCGGAGGAAACCTATTCCCCTTGCTCCATTCATTTGAAACTTCAGAAAGCTATGTTAGCATGGCCTTTTTTAGTGTTGTGGATTACACTCTTTCAGAGGGATAGACTGCCTTATATAAGACCAACGCTTTGAACTCAGGTACTGGAAAATATTAAGCTTCAGTGTAAGGTTTGTTGTCAGTACAATAAAATATGTCTTTATCCTGCCATTCAGGCGTCATGAATGAGCTGACACGTCTGACTGAATCAAGCAGTTTCTGTGTCCAGAAGGCCTTTTTCTCTGTAGAGATTGAGACTTGACACAGCAGGAAAAGCACAGGTGTTACTAATGATCTTAATTATGGCGCTGTTCCATTTAAAGGTTCCCTGTGGAGTTTTCCTGTAAACAAAAATTAAATAGTGTTACTCACCAAAACTCCAGCATTGTTTACATCCATGTTTACTAGTTATCAGTCTTCTTCTTCTGCACTGCCTTTGCTGGCACGTTGCTGCGTATCTTGTCGTGTTACTGCCACGTGTAGATCAGTGGAATGCTCTAACACTGTTGACAGGTCTGTGTATTGTGTGACCCACGTGCACGTGCATGTCCAAAGCAGGGACCCACTCATAAAACACCTGATTCGTGGGGTAACTTAAGTGTCCGGGAAACTAGGCCAGTTAGTGGGCATTCACACATGTTATTACAGTAAATACACCTGTGATTCTCCTGTTGTATGTTGTGAAAAAGTCTTAGTGACCAATGTGTACTGTCTCTGGGATATAGTTGTCATTGTAATGGTGTGTAGCGGTTTATCTACAGTTTTGTTTGTCTGCAATCTCAGAACCGTAAACGTAATGTCTTCCGATCGTGTCACTAGCCTGTCTAGAAATTAATCTATAACTTGATACGTTGTTGTAAACAAAATGACTTGAGAAAAACATGATAGAAACACCTTACTTACAATTTTTTACTAAAAAGTCAATGATTTTATAATATTTTGGAGAACTGTTGATTTTGGGTATACAAGCTGAATGAATTGGCAAAATATTTCAAATTGTGTGTTGATTTCTATTAGCTATATTATTACCCTCAACATTAGCATGTATGGAAGATGAAAGTTGTTACAGGGTGCATTGAGATTTAAAGTCTACTGAAGTTGCATGTGTCTTATCTGATTGACCCATCATAATGATGACTGTGTCCCCAGGCTTGTCGATGACCGCTGTGTGGTACAACCAGACACAGGCGACCTCAACAACCCACCCAAGAAATTCAGAGGTAAGTCCTCAAAATCATTTACTTACATAATGATGTCTTGATGTCTAGGGCAAGGATAGTAAATCAGAAGTGATGTAGAGAAAAATGTTTCACATTAGCAATGCTTCTACAAAGTTATCCAACGGTTTCATGGTACATTTACAAAAACCCTCTATCAAGTATCTATTCAATGAATTCCCATCAGTTGTGGCCATTGCTGCCTATTGCAACCAAGACACTTTAAAAATCATATTTTTAATCTCAGTGATGTTCTGGCTAAATAAAGGTTGAATTAAATCAATGCTGTAGGAAGATACAAGATAAGACAGACTTAGATACAAGTAGATAGGATTGGCACTGGCTTGTGCCAGTCTTTTCAGTGTTCAGTTGTGTATCTTTTTTCTTTTTTTTTTTGTTTGGCAGCACATATTGCAGAGGATTGCATTCCTTAAGGGTTGGTTAGATGATTCTCTGTTAAGTCGTTTGGGACATTGTTTGTGTTGCAGGAGTATAAATAAATGCATAATTCTCTCCTAATATCGGTTCTTCATGCTGTTAGATCTTTACTAAAAAAGTAATTGTAGAGTAGGTGGTCGTGCTGGGTAAGAACAGCTGGAATTCTTTGAGGATTTTTTCTGCTCTTGTAGTCTCATGCTGGTGTTGGTTCAATAGTGCCTACTGATTTTATACCATGCATTCATGCTGTGACCATCCCCTTCTACCAAAAGGTGCTTTACGTTAAAGCATGTACGTAAGGGTTATACTGGGATATAATCTAGGTGTACGTATCTTTTTGAAAAAATGGACTGAGTTGACTAATAGCCCCGATCACGTGGACTGCTACATTGTCAGTGAGTGCTTTGCATTCAGATAGACTCACTTAGGGAGAAAGGGCCTAAGAAAATATTTGGCACACCATCACACAACCAACTGCTGTCTGTTTTACACAAGACAGGTGTAGTTAATGTGTAGCCACTGAGTGTATCAATTTGGCTTTCTAGATGTTTTGGCAGGTTTCCGAAGGAGGTCTTTAATGAATTATGGAGAGTGAAATGACACAGTTGCCAATGCCATTTCCATCTACTTAGAACAGTGTACTCTCTCTAAATTGATTAAATTCAATTGACCTTTTCTATACATGGGATGCCTTGCAGGATCTTATTTAACATGCCCCTGTCATTGTCATAATTGGTGCTCTGTCTTTCATCCCCGACTGATGATAAGCAGGAAGAGGATAATGCACACAGAGACTCACTGACTAGAGGACTATATTTTCTTAAATCCCTTTACCGCAACATAGATTTGTAAATAAATCTGCTTGTCTGATATCATGTATCATGGGCTCATTTTGGTCACAATCTGAAATGAATTGCTGAATCAGAGTATGAAGCAATCTATAACTGATAAATCAGGTAATACTAGCAAACCTAGTGGCTATTTGACTTAAGAATGCCAAAAAAGAGAGACTTTGAGGACAAGTCATTTTTGACAGTGTGCTTTCTAACATAGTTGGTTTATATCAGTGGATATATATGTATATGGTATATATGGCTGGGGCAGAGTGTGTGGTGGTAGGCAGGTAGGTCTGTCATTTATATTTGTCCAAGTGAGATGATTGGCTGGGCCTATTACAGGCCTGAGACTGCTACGGATACCACTTTTTTTTTTTTTTTTTTTTTTACATTTTTTCAGTGCATTTGATTTATTGATGTCTTTGAAATACATTACCTATCCTAGCTTATTTTATGACCAACGGTGAACTTCCCAACCAGGAAGCAGTAAATTCTACATTGAATACTTGCTAGACTCGTATCTAGAATGTATCTGCATCTAGTGTTTTTCTTGTTTACTTCTGGAGAATGGATTTCTTTCAGGCAGATTGCCAATAGGAGTTAAGCATCAGGCCCATGACGGGAACCTGCCATTACATCTAAACATCTTATAACAGGCGCTAACCTGACAGTGTGAACATCTGCACAGTTTAGCCAGCAGCTACACGGCTAAAAATACAGTAGCTTTTTTTTTTTTTGTGCAGTTGTTGATTTGTTTCAGTTTCCCTTACCATTTAAACAATTGTACCCCTGACCTATTTCCATGTACAATCCAGTAGTATTATTATAGTGTTTTTATTGGATTTCAGCATATTGTTAAAAAGTAAATGGTACAAAAGCACAACAAAGTACAGGCTCAAAGCGTACCACAGTACTGACTGTACTGCATGTTACATTACATCTCACAAGTGTTTCTGTCTTTGTGCTCACTCGCTGTTTATCTGGACAGTGTTTGTAATGAGGCAGTTGGTCCATTGATTGGTCTGTCAGGGTGTGCCCTGTTCATATG
This sequence comes from Dicentrarchus labrax, assembly GCF_905237075.1. Lineage (NCBI taxonomy): Eukaryota > Metazoa > Chordata > Actinopteri > Moronidae > Dicentrarchus > Dicentrarchus labrax. The sequence continues at coordinate 10,974,039 of NW_026136711.1, forward strand.
ATTTTGCGGTTCAAGTGATTAGGCACTGCTCGTTTGTTCACAGCAGGTGCAGGGTATGGTGGTTCATCGGAAGTGGGATTATTCCACATGGATTTTTCCTAGAACTGAGACTATAACTCTAACATGGCTGCCAAACAAAAAGACATCCTTGATGTTTAAACAGCATAGTGTGACCTGATGGAGCTTGATCAATGCATGACCATTAAATTGTTTTCAACAATCTTTGTTGTGAATTACTCCTTTTTAAAGTAAGAAGCATTTCTTTGTACAGTCAAATTGTTGATCTAATTCACAGAATAGCTCTCGCATAACATTTAATCACAGAGTAGCCTATATTTACTAAGCCAACAAATTAAAATCATAAACAAAATGAAAGTATGACACTGTGGAGCAGTGCGGGGTAGATGAAATGAACAAAAACAAAATCTTTCTCTTCCTTTTTGAAGTAACTGAGTCACCATTGCACACTCTGCTGCAAAGGTAGGTCAGATCAGGTTTCATGCAAGGGTGTAATTTTCATATCCACTTAGCGGAGGCATCTCTGATCATGCCTAAAATTATAATCTTGATCGACATGAGTGGATTGTTCTTAATGAGATACTATTTGTGTGTTTAATCCACAAATAACCATGACATTCTCATCTTAACCACTGAGAAAGGGGCATGTTAGTTGTAATTCAAATAATTATGAAAGTTGATTTATGCTATGGACATGGACTGATGCACCACAGTGATTCGGCCTCATAAACCTCGGTTATTTTCCTCATATTGCTTTGAAAACAGCTGATTTTACCAGTTCATTATACAAAGTTCCCCCTCTCCTAAATCAATATTTGTTTGACAATTCAGGTTCCAGAAGTGTTGCTAATAAATGCTCAGGATGACCATATCATATATTCTCCACCATGACTGATGACTAAAGGCACAAGTGCAAGCTATTACTCACTGTGTTCAGAGGCTTGCCAATAGGTTGTTGGTTATGGGTGATAGGTGTGTTATGGATTTAAACAAGGCCCTGCCTTTCCATTTCAGCATGCAAAGAGACAGCATCACTTGTCTGTTTCTAACTGCACTATTCAAATCATATTCAAAGCTCTGGTTCAACACAGCACAACAGCAGTAATGGTAGAGTAACCCTGCCTAGTCACACAAGTAGACTTTGTCAGATATGCAACTACATATAAATAAAAAAGGATGCACTGTTCTTATTATTATTATTATTACTATTATTATTATTATTATTATTTTGGGAAAAAAACTTTTAAGAACATAGTTTTTACATTATTATTATGGCACATTTAGAAATGTACTGAATTAAGTCAGTGTTTAAAAAATGTAGAGGTATTGTGAGGATATGTGGACTGTACCACAGGTTTCAGTATCACCTCTCTTCTTAAGGCCAGTGTTAAACAGAAGCAAAGTGTACCGGGACTAAATCCCAACGTCCCTGTGATTATTTATAGCACACCTAAGCTATTTAAATAGTCTATCGCGGTGAGCTGTAACACAGCATTTTAAACCTTACTTTCTCTATGATCTGAGTGGCTTATATATGACATTAAGTGTGTTTATGTGAATGTGTACATACATCTTCGTCAGGACCAAATTGAGTTTGAGACCTTGGTCGTGAGGGCATCTTGGCCAGTCCTCACTTCCAGACTTTGTGAGATCAAGGGAGTCTGTGTATGCAGGAGACTCTAGCTTCATGTTGTCACAAGTGTTACATCATCCAGAAATTGTTAAAGGTCATACAGTTATTGAGATACTATGTTTACCTAGGATGTACATTTAACTTGTGCTACGTGATGCATCCTGATTGTGTGTCAGACTTTGTATGTACTGTTTTCTCTAAGCATTGCAGGGAGGGCTGTCTATGAGTGTTCTAGTTGTTCTAATGGCTGATGGCATGTTCTTTGAACTTTCCAGAATAACCACGATATTGTTTCTAGTAAAACACATGACTGCGTTTACATGCACAAAACATTCTGGTTTTTGCCCTTTTTCCGAAGACAGTATTTCTACTAAGCTGTTTAGATGGCTAATGAAAATAAACATGCCCCTAATAGTCTCATTTAAATGCAACTCTGCATACTTCAGGGCACCCGGTTAGCTCAGTTGGATGAGCTGGCGACCCATATGCACAGCGGCCCGGGTTTGAGTCCAACCTGCAGCCCTTTGCTGCATGTCATCCCCTCTCTCTCTGCCCCCCTTTCCTGTCTATCTCCAGCTGTCTTTCTATCAAAATAGATGTATAAAGGTTAAAAAAATAATACTTTAAATCTCAGCATACTTCGATTAACATGTAAATGACGTACCGTGTGTCCTACAGAGGAATTTCCCTCCTTTCCCCTCTCTCCTTTTCCTTCCCTTCCCCTCTTTTTCAAACTTGTTGCTCCTGTGGTAAAAGTGGAACAGCTGGATCTGCTCAAGTCATTTTTCCTATTTGCATCAGAAGAGAGTTTTTTTCAAAGTTTTCCACCAGTGGCGAAACTTGTTTGACCATGTGAACACAGCCTCCCTCTTTCATTCACTCAACCTGCTTCTCAGTAGTTCGGCATTGTGATATTTGCTCATTTTCAAAAACTTGTTGATATCCAAGGCTTTCATAATATTTAAAAGTGCGTGTGATTCTCCTTCTGACCAGAAATGTGGGCTTTTCTTTTGCGCCTGCATCTCTACTCCAGCCTTGCAAACAACTGGCAAGGTGGTTTGTTTACAACACACAGAGCGTAAACAGGCAGGCCATTGTCGCAAACTGTGGTAAAACCCCTAAATGACACACATATTATGAATGTGTTGTATACATATCCAAGGAATGCTCCTAAAATCCAAATAACATCGGTAAATGTTCCTTTTGTAATAAGGCTAAAACAAAACACACAAATGAGTCTTGAGGATGTAAATTAAAAGACTCACGTGAGTTTTTTTCTCTGTATTTTATTGTTGATAAAATTTGGTAGATCAGGTTTGCAAGAGATAACATTGCATACAAGGAAGGCTTAAAACAAATGTAGCCTTGAACACACGCTACAGCTTTATACATCACCTTGATCTGGAGCTGATTACGTATAATAGATCACGTAATAATGGATCTATGTTAAAGACTAAAATGATTGTAGCTATATTTACAAGGACAGTTTATCTAAACTACAAAACACACGCAAAAAACACAATTTACCCTAAGCAGTAGCTAGTCATGCAGGCACATATTCTTATAATAAACTGATGAGGAAACTAAGGGGACCCAGACAAGACCAGTGACCCGTCAATTGTGGTACACATTACTGCTAATAAATGGCTAGTGTCATTCTCTTAAAACAAAACTGATCATGGCAGAGCAGAAGCTTGATAGCACAATGTTAGTGTTTTGTTGTATAGAGGAAGTTACTGTTACAGTTAGCTGCCGGGGTTAGTGAACTATAACAGTCAACAACTAGAGACTGACATAAGCCAGCCTACCCACGTGCCCTCTCGGGAGCTTAAAAACAGTCATGCATGAGGATTAACATAGAAGCAGCATATTTGGTCATCATTTTGTGAAAATATTATTATTTTAAACATGCATATAGTTATACAGAATAAAATTGGATTATGGTGAAGAAATTAGGATGTTTTCACCTTTTGTTTCCTGTTGAAATCCATTGTAACTGCTGTGATTCAGATGAGATGGCCACTGTCTTTGTTCACTGTGAAGGAGCAAACCACAAACTTTAAAACTCTCTACTCAAAAGTCATTCAATAAGTTCTATGCTTTTCCATCCTCTATCTATTTTTTAGAAACCCGGAGACTGTTGTCTTTGAGTAACTGCTTCTAACTATTAACGTTTTACTGCAACTATCTATTTCATTTATTTATGTACTTATTTATCTGATTGTAACTTCCATATACAGCCATTTTGGTATTTATTTATTTTTATTAATATGTGTTTGTTTGTGTAGGTTTAAGTCGTATGCTTGTGTCGTTTGTTAGTGGGATGCCTGGGGTTGCGTTAACCGAAAAAATAGAACTGGGCAAGATATGTCCTTGTATTGTCAAACCTTAACATTCTACAATGAAGTTCCTCCGAGACGAAGGAGGAGGTTTGTTTATAATTTGTGTCACAACCACTGTGCTGCAAGAATATCATTGTCCTTCACCATATCGTCCCTATATTTAGAGCATAAATTTCACACTCGGTATTTGAGGGATGCGAGTGTGATTTGGATTTCAGTCACAGATCTTAACTACCTGCTAGCTGGTGTGTTTAGTTAAACGTGTACCCGGTGTGTCTATTGGCTGCAGAGTTTGTTGTCAGAAGAAGATTGGATCGTACCTCTTTGTTTCTCAGCAGTTTAAACCAAGGTTCAAATATTTAAATTAATAGCAAAAATAAAGACAGAACTGCATTTTTCAGTGTTGCACGGTAGTATCAAATTAAAATTTAAGCATAACAGCATCAAGTTCTTTTCTTATTAGTGAGTTCAGTGTCTTAATATTTAACTTCTCTGTGTTGCATCATGTGTTTTTGTTTTTAGTAAAAACTTAATTTAACAAACATGAATTAAGCTTTATTATTATCTCATCTTTTAGAAGTTACCCTCTGCCTTACACCTCCCTGCCTGAAATCCACATTCTTCACAGTTTATTTTCTTTCTCCATAACCCCAATTGCTCATCCCTGGCAGACAGATGTTCTCCTAGTGCCCCATTTTCTTCATTGGTCCTTGGCCTCCTCTCCTCCTTCCCATGCCCCATAATGGTTAATCTCTGGAGATTCTTGTGTTGATGGATAGTTTTACCCTATTTGTATCTGCCTGGTGCTCAAACGCAGTCAAAGTAGATGGACACTGTTTCTTTTTATGTGAAGATGAAACCATATTATCATCACTGTCTTGTTGCTGCTGTTTACATTCAGCCAGACGCAAATTCAAAAGATGCAGTACAGAATTGTTTCCTGGGTGTATACATATATCTATATAAATAACTATATGTTATTTTTATTTTATCCTATTCTATTTTATGTATCTTTTTCTATGTATTTAGCATGAAGGAACTACAAACTTTATTTCGTTATACAGCCTTGTGTTGTACAATGATGAATACATTTCCTTGATTCCTTGATCAGGTCCCCTGTTTTGGTTAGCATACAGGTATACCATGTGCATGAAGACAATGACAACTAATTACTGAAACATTTTGGCATATTCATATTCTAAAGTGATCATAGTGCTGTTCCCTACATTGTTTCCTTCCAGTTTAAATAGAGTGCAAAGCTATACAACAAGGACATTTTTTGCATATTTCAGTCTTTTTGGCAGATATTTTTAGTTTGAAACAGTATATTATTGTTGTTGCTCAGCTGAGCAAGGAAAAATAAATGTCTTGTTATAAATAAGTCTCCATTGTTAAAATGTGTATGTGAGAGATGAGGTGTGAAGTTTTGGCAAGTAGTTTGGACTGAATGTGGGTGGGATGTCTGAAAGCATCAATAGTGCACATAATGTGACCCAGTAGCTGTCCCGGTTAGTCCACAAAATGTTGTTTGTTGTTGAGATGCCAAACGTCATCAACGAGAATATAATTTCTTAATGTATTTGGTATGAACAATATTTGGTCAATTATAAAGACATATTGAATTATTGATTAGGAGAAATATCCATATATTTATAAATAAATAATATGAAATTAATTATTAAACACATGTGCAAAATTATTTGTTTGTAGAAATAGAAATGAGCTTCAGCATGAATTGCCCTTCATATCCCTCCATGGTCAGAATCTGCTTGTTGGTGTTCTCTTCGGCCCCCCACCCAAAGAGCAGTCTGCTGCTCTGCTCGGTTAGTAACATAGCCTTGATGCTCCTTGATGGCCACACCAGCAGATCTATACCATTTCATGGCCTATTTTTACATCAATATAATAATAATCATAATATATTCCACAAAATTAGTTAGTGGGTTGTTTTGGCCTAAAGGAAGGACAAGAGGAGAGCTCACAGAGGTTTAAAAATGAAAAAGCTTCATCCCGTGTGGAGTATAAATGCACCCCAGAAATTTCAATGCAGTATTTCCATTCAATTTTAATGTTTCTTGTGTACAAGTGGAAGTTTTTACTCTCTAGCAAAAGTAAAAGAAGAGGTTACAGCAAACATTTGGATTTGTTTATGTTGAGTTATGTTGAGGATTTTGGTGTCTATTTTTGCTGAGAAAATCTAATACTAAATGATGAGGTTTGGCTCTTTCCCTTTCCCTCTCGCCTTCTTTCCTCAGACTGCCTTTTCAGACTGTGTCCTATGAACAGATACTCAGCACAGAAACAGTTCTGGAAGGCGGCAAAACCTGGAGGCAACAGCACCACTGACACAGTCCTCCTCAACAAACTCCATGTATGTGTCCACCCTAATTTGTCTACTCTTTGACTTTTGCCATGGTGAAAATAATTGATTAGTGTACTGGTGACATAAAGCTACATTCTTGTATTGATGTGAAATGAGTATGTAGCATAATTCTTTTCAGATATAGTATTTTTTTTGTTTTGTATTCTTGAGCATCTCTGCTTCCTGCTCTGTGTTTTAGCATGCTGCTGACCTGGAGAAGAAGCAGAATGACTCTGAAAATCGCAAGCTGCTGGGAACCATCATCCAGTATGGAAATGTCATTCAGGTGTGTTCAGGAACCTATGAGATAAGGTGCTTTGGTTAATAGAACTGCAGCACCATGTTTGACAGTGCATGATAGCATTGACTGTGATGAGTTTTAAATAATTGCCACCACCCAATGGTGTGCTATAAAGTTTCTGTCTTATCTTGCTTTGCTCATTGCCCAGGAATAGTTTGCACACAGGTATGAGATCATCTGAAACCCAGAATGGTCAAGGGAGTCTTAGCTGTATTGAACTGTTATTCTAATAATAAAGTGAGCACCAGTTGGTTCCTGGTTTGCCATAGGAAATTATTTTAAACTTAGATTTTGAAAATGTCCTTGCAAGTAAGGCTGAGCATTGACACAAATCTGGTGATATGATATGGTAATATTGGCGATATATCACGTGAACCGATATATCCATGTGATATGCATTTCTCATATACTGCCAAACCAATGCACAGCTGAAACATGGCTGTAACTCATTTGTTTGAGAAATATATAATTTTAATACTTAAAATACTTTGTATGTCAATCCATAGTGTTAACACAACTATTTGAAAACATTTTGTTTTAAAAAGGCATAGATGTTAGAGTTTCTGGCATGTTTTTTATTTCTAAGTTCTGTTTTTACTGCGTTGTTTTAAAATGTTTTACATTCTGCTGGTTTCCTGCATTCTGATTCCTTCATATTTATTTTTTATAATTTTGTGTGGTCAATAATAATCAATCAAATCATACTGCCCCTCACTAATAGGATATGTATCACGATACAGGTGTTACAATTCAATATATTAAGATTTAAACCTACTACAAAGAGTTTTTAGCTTTTTATGGAAGAGTCTCGATTACTACTAATGCCTCAATATGACCTACATACGCATATGAGACCATCAGCGAGAAAATTGTAATCAATAAAACAAGGTGGTAGAAACACTACTGCGTTTATCCACAGGATGCCAGAATCAGCACAACATGAACGCTCCTTATTGCTGCTTTTAAAAAGATCTCATTTTAGAACACACCACAACATAAAATAAAAAATAAGTTTACAACAATGTTATCTAGCGGTTGGTGGTTTAAACATAAAAAATCAATACAGTGTTTTTGAGAATTAATATAATATCACAAGCAAAATATGATATCGTAATACAATGATTTTTGATATTTTCTTGCATCCCCTACTTGCAATGGTGGTCTAACTTTGTTACATATAATGTTCTACTATCTGATGCATAATGCCAAGTGCATAAGTCTGTATTAAAGTGTCATTGGGTCTACTCTGCAAACTCACTGGCTCACCATATATCACGTTGTAGGATTAAGTTGAGCATTTAGTTAAGTTGGCTGTGGGCCCCAAAAATATGCAGAGCTTAAATGATTCCAGTCTAGTTGGTGCTAGATTATTTTAGTACAGGTCTGGGAACTGTTGATTAAATGGGTGAACCAACAGAGGTCATGAGAAGCATTTAACGATAAGAGATTTCAAGTACCTAAATAATTTTGAGAAGAAATAAAGACACCAAGCCATTCCGGGGATGCATATTTTCAGTGAAGTGTTCCCTTGGGTCCCGCTGTGCCACTCCATATACTTCCATCTTTGTTCCAACTACTGTCCGCATTATGTCATTGATTGAAGCTATATCTATTTGAACTATGTAACACTGTTTCTTCTGCCAACAGTTGCTACACTTGAAAAGCAATAAATACCTGACAGTGAACAAGCGCCTACCTGCATTGTTGGAGAAAAATGCCATGAGAGTAACTCTGGACTCAGCGGGAAATGAGGGATCCTGGTTCTACATCCAGCCCTTCTACAAGCTGCGATCCCTGGGAGACAGTGTGGGTAGAGCGGGGTGTGGGATTCAAGTTAATTATGCTCAGTAGGAGAAATTAAGGATGTATTTTTAGTCTTTTCACAGGGTTTGAAAACAGAAGTCACACAGCCTCACATTTAGCTTGTTTTTATAAGACAGAATGAATTAACGACAGAAGACAATTAGCACGATCTAAGCATCAGTTTAGGCTGCACATTGTCCTTCATTTTGTTCAGTTCTGCTCAGTTTTCCAAGCATGAGGAACTGCCAACAAACTGATGGTTATCTGTCTTTAAAAGTCTGTGTTAGTTAGTTGTTTTTGGTTTAAGGATAAGATATATCACATCAACAAGTTCTATAGTTTGCTTGGGACACAACTGACAATTTTCAGACGCGTTAACCACTGCAAACATGATTGGTTATCATTTATCCATTCATACCATTTTTTTAGTTTTGGAAAGGCCTTAATGATTTAGCATCGTAGTGGTTCACTTGCAGGTTGCTTATTTAATACCTTGTAGTCCATTGTTTCAGAGGTCTGTTTACAGGACTACAACTGCATATGTAGGAAAGTATGCAAGATATCGTGCTTTAGACGCATGAACCTTTGTTGGTCTTCTGAGTTAAGATGGCTAATTTGCTATTTAAGGTACACTTTATTAATCCCCTTGGGGAATGAGGACAGGCAATGTGCAGGGCTGGGCTGGAGGTCAACTAAGAGTTGATCTTAAAATGTGTTCACTCACAATCCACAGTGGTATGAGCAAACACAAATAAGTTACTGACCAAAAGTTGTTTATTGGTGCTTGCTGCTTATGCCTACAGTACACATTCCTTTGTGGTTGGTGAGTGATGCTCAGGGTCAGGGCTACGCCTCAGTGATTCTTTGTCTTATCCAGTTCTTTCACACACGTTATGGTTCACGACTCCCCCTAGTGCTTATCTGGAGGCTAGCATGATTGAGTGTAACCTACGTGTTAACCTTGTGAGGAAAGGGAATTGCAGTGTTGAAGAATGATGGCTAATATCTTGGGATGTGACATACTTGGAATTTAAATGGAGTGCTCATTCTCACACAGTGGCCTCCAGAGCAGCAGTATTCATCTTGTCTCAAGATTTGTATTGCCCTTCACTCAATGAGCCTGTATTTAAATATGTTAATTGAAAAAGGCACTTACATTTTAGTTGATATTGTACTTCTCTATTACTTTCTGAGTGACAGATTACTTTTATTTAATTTAACTTAACTAAATACTTAGTTGAAAGCGGTAATCTGTGTATTTATATTGCTGCTGCAGGTGGTGATTGGAGATAAAGTGGTCCTTAATCCTGTGAATGCAGGACAACCTCTACATGCCAGCAGCCACCAGCTGGTTGACAACCCAGGATGCAATGAGGTACATGAACACGCTGTACAGTAAATAAGACACATAAGATACATTCTACATTTGCTTCATTAAGGTGGAATATGAAACGTTGAAACGTTCAAAGGCTTGCATTGTATAATAGGAATACAAATTCTTTATATAATTACATGTTTGAACCTTTTTTCCTCTGCCTTTCAGGTTAATTCTGTAAATTGTAACACAAGTTGGAAAGTTGTTCTGTTTATGAAATGGAGTGACAACAAGGAAACAATACTCAAAGGGGTAGGTACCCTCACTTATAGTAATCAGTTGTCACAAATACACTTGTGAAAGCACCTTCATTTGCTGACATGTTAATATAAATCATGGTAAAAACAAACTTTTAAAACACAATATATGAGAACAGCAAGAGAATACATACTACAATAAAATACTGACTTATTCTCATTCAGTCATTCTGTGCATTGTGTGTGTTTGTGTGTGTATGTCATCGCAGGGTGATGTAGTACGGTTGTTCCATGCAGAGCAGGAGAAGTTCCTCACTTGTGACGACCACAGGAAGAAGCAGTATGTTTTTCTTAGAACAACCGGCCGGCAGTCTGCCACTTCTGCCACCAGCAGCAAAGCACTGTGGGAAGTGGAGGTTAGCACAACATGTTCTACAGATAAAATTAGCTAATTCACTTTTTGGTGTTTGTCTGTCATTGTGCCTTTAAGACTAGGCATTTAGTAATTTGGTTAATGATAATGACAGTGCCCTACCCATGGAAGAGAGAAAGCTTAACATTGTTTATATTGCTTCAGTGCAACAGAAGTAATCATACTCATATAACACAAATAATGCAGCCAATTTGACACAAGACTTAATTATGCCTTTGTTTCCATATCCTTTCCCATTGCCAGGTGGTCCACCATGACCCATGTAGGGGAGGTGCAGGCTACTGGAACAGCCTGTTCAGGTTTAAACACTTGGCCACAGGGTGTTATTTGGCTGCTGAGATGGGTGAGGTGTGTGTCAACTTCCTTACCTTTTTATCTTACACAGTTATAATTCTGTACCCATTGCCTTTCATACATATGTATCTGACATAGTAGCATTACCTTGTCTAGAGACATAGTGACTGAATAATAATGATAAATAGGATTCCCAGTGCAGTGAACACAGTTTGAAATGAATGATGTGGAGGAGGATATGTGACATGCGGGTGCGTTTCCCAGGTGAATCCAGACTTTGAAGAGGAAAGTGCAGAGCAGCGGTCCTCGGTAAGACTTGATCTCTTCTCCTTTGAGTGCTTAGCAACGTCACGTTGCCCCACAGCTATTGATCTAATCTGTTCAATTCTGTGCTGGATCTTTGCTTTCTGCTCTAGGTGGTGGACTTTACACCCTTTAATTTCCAGGTACTGTCATATAATCTTTACTTGGCTGCAGCGACCTAGCACAAAATCATTGTCATGTCTGCACATACGTCACACACTGCCTTTGCTGCTTTGTTGTCCAATTTCTCTTTCGGCACCCTTAATTATCAATACCTTTTTTCATCTAGGTTGTATGTGCCTTCATTTTAGTAGCAGTAGATGACCACAGGGTGTCACCATGCCATCATCTTAGCCGATCTCACTGAAAATCACCATTAGGTGGCAGTGTTGTACAAACCATACTTAACAGGGGTACCTGTGTACCTGTTGTTCATAACTATGTGCCAACAAGGCCCAACAGATTTGTAATGATGATTTTTTTGCACTACTTCAGTGAAGAGTGGAGCTAATTTGTGAAATCAGCTTCAGTGGTGACTAGTAGGTTAAAGTGAAGACATGCATACTTCTTGGTTTCATCATGGCTGAGGACTGCATATTTTGTCAGTGGTCTTTACATATTTTGTGAACTCCACTGCAGTTTGTAGCCAGTGCTTTCACTGCATGTTGTCTTGCTCTAGCTGGATGCAGATAATGAAGCATTACGAGGTCGTCTGCGAGCTCCACAGGAGAAGATCATGTACACTTTGGTGCCTGTTCCCGATGGCATGGACATCTCCTCTATCTTTGAGTTGGACCCTACTACTCTGAGAGGCGGGGACTCCATGGTACCCAGGTATAATACACACTATACCCACACACCAAGCATCATTACTTCTTCAGGAGTGCTTATATTCATTTGAAATGTACATAACATCCAGATATCACAGAGGTAGAACATGACTTAAGGACATCTAAGGATACATACCATATGTGATAATCTTCACTCCTCTAATTACAACTACAGAGTGAAAACAATGTTGGTCTGTATATGTAAAAATGTGAAAGGCATTGTACAAACATGCCCACGACTGCTAAGAAGTGAAGAAGACGTAAAACTAAAATATCAGAGACAGTGATAATGTCCCCTCACGGGGGAAACATTTCTTGCGTTTAATGGAAACAACATCATCAGGGATATTGGAAAATATGAAGGGAAATGGGTGGAATGACTATATCTCAATATCTCAACACCACATTATCAAAGCAAAAAGACCACAATGATGTCAAGACTACAACAAATCAAACAATGGCTGTAGTACACATTTGACTCATGTAGGGCTGAAGGGGAATTTGGAACATTAGGGAGGCAGTTTCTGAGGTAACAAGGGTTTGTTTGGTTTTGCAACTATGGTCAAGGACCCATTTGTAATGTGTGGTCTGTTATGTCTGGGTTACCAGCTGTTTATTCTGGTCACTTATCGACTTGACATTCAAATAAGATTGTTGCCTAATTTTCTGTTTGGTCATACAGTATCTATGAAGTATTTTATTTATTTTTCAGGCATCAGAAGTGAATTACTTCTGTGGCTTTTCTTGGAGTAGATTTTTGGCTTCTATGCAGACTTCCCCAGTGTATAGTCAATTTAGTATTGTGTATTTTTGCTAAGTTATCATCATGCCATCAAAGTGGAGTCTTGATTGTCTTGTGCTTTCTCTTATTTGTAAAGCAATCATTGATGCCTTTGTGAGTGTGAATGTTGGTGTACTGGTAATCTTTTTAGGTAGTATGAGAGCAAGAAAGGTCCCACCATGATATAAAATAGGAAACCATTGTAATCAGGCTGAGAATAGGCATGGGTTGTAGGCACAAAAGGGAGAACAAACTAAATTTAAAAATGCCTTGTAGGACACATGTACTTGTCTGACACGACCACAAGCGAGATGTTGTGTAAACACTCAACGCAAATAATACATCTGCTCTTTACCCACCAGGTTAGTTGAAATCATTCAAACTGAATTTTATGTTTGATGTTGCAATAAAAAAAATGTAGTTTCTTTGGTATTTGCTATTGACTGTTCTTAGGCTGACTGTACATCTGTAATAAGACTGTCGGTTCCTTTATTCTTGTTGACAGTATTGTGTGAGCGGGAATGCATAGAATTACAATAGCACGTTTGTCCTCACTACACATCAGATAAAAACAGAAGCGGTCCACCTTGTGTCAAAGCCTTCATTGTGTCACACCGTCAGGTGCGTTCCTGCTGCTGCTAGCGCCTCCCATTCCTACCTGAAATAACTGTGTCCCTCAAACTTTAGCCAGGGGACTAATTAATGCCTGGGAAAACCGGTACACAAAGGTAAGCCTGTTAGCTTTAGTAGGCGTTTATGTAATGCCTGCCAAGATTATGACTACCTTCTGCTGTCTGTTCTGAAGGCCTGACAAGCTACAGACACACAGTCACACCCGCAGTCTCACACACGTGCAGCAGGTGTGAAAGACGTAGTTGGCTCAGACTTTACTATGTGTAAAGGTTTAGTGCTTAATGGAGGATAGATTATACTGTACAGGTCACTACTGGATAATATGCAATGCTACACACGGTAAACAGTCTCTTCCCTACCATGGAAGTTTGTTTACGTATCTTGCTCACTTGTTACTTCTGAGTTGCAAGGATATACTGTATATACACCAACTTATTTCTTTATTAGGTGCACCTCTCTAATGCAAAAATCCAATCTTTATATTGCTCATAATTTTTCTCTTTAATCATTGTTGTTGGCACTGTTTCAGAGAGGTGCTGATTTATGATCATTGTATCATTATTTATGAGGCCATAGACAATGGTGGTGGAGTGCTGGACTGTTATAATATTCTGCCCCCCTCAACTATGTAAATGGGACATTCATCATGTTCTAGTCACATCACAGCAAGTATCAAGTAAAGCTTTAGGAGTTGGTTACTAGTAAGTCTGTTTAAATCACTAGGTGGAGACAAGTAGAAATTAAGGCATAGCAAGACAACTTTATTTGTATAGCACATTTATTACATCAGGGTAATTCAGTGCGCTTTACAGGGTAATAAAAAGTACAGCAAAGACAAAAGATTTCCAATTTAAAAAAGTGTACAGGCAAGTGATACAAAATATAAAAATCAATAAATAAGTAAACTACTGCAGCTTTAATCAAGCGGGAATAAAAACATAAAGGAACACATTCAATATTATCACATTTAGATGCACAATTTGATTTAATTCAAAACAAATTCAAGCAATAAAAATTAAATTAAAGCTGTTTACGACCCAAACTAAGCAGACAAGTTTTTGGCTGGTAGAGTAGGCAGTTAAAATAGGTTTTTAGCTTTGTCTTAAAACTAGTCGGTGTAGGGTCTAGTCTAATATCAACTAGGAGGTTATTCCAGGTCTGTGTTGCATAACAGAATGCTGCTTCACCATGTTTTGCTCTGAGTCTTGGGACAACCAGTAGGCAATTCCCAGATATCCTTAGGGTTCTAGGAGGTTCATATGGCACAGGCATATCAGAGATGTATGTGGGCTCGGAGCCACAGAGTGATTTGTAGACGATCATCAGGTCATGTCATTGCTCTTACTGTATGTCTTTGGGGTACTCTATAAATACAGTCAATCCTGTCAAGGCTTGTAGCTACTGACCTTTGAGAGACACCCACACACACACGCACAAACAGGTGCACCAGATACACAGACATCTGTAATGTTGGTTTTGCTGTGTGAAGGCCAGCAGCTAGTTTAATGAACCTAAACAAAATATTAACATCTCAATAGAGCTTTAACAGTCGCATTGTTTAAAGGTGCTGATTGGATATTGGAGAGATTTTGTTTTCTTACCATTTTGTCTTTATTAGATGGGTCACAGAAACACAGACACAAACATGATGAGGGAGAGAAAGAGGGTATGATTAATTAATTTACTCTGAATATGGTGCTACAGAAAAGGCCATGGGATCAATAAAATGAAAAGGTTGCATTCCCCCAAGGAGTATGAATGTGCCCATCAAATTTGTTGGCAATTGTTCCATTAGACTGTGAGATACAGTGTCTTGTGTACGAGGTTTATGTTTTGGAATAAGGGTGGCTCTGGAGGAAAGCTCAAAGTGTATCTAAAATGAAAAGATTTCACCTACATTTCTTCAATATCTTACACACAGTTCCCTCAAGAAAATCCAATGTTAACTCTACAAGTGAGGTAGCCTTCTTAATGAGCCTGTTAAACCTCCTTATATTCGTCTTGGGATTAGTTCCTTACAAACACTGGCGTAAATGGTGCTGAAACAATGCTCTGATAAGAAAAACTGAAAAATCAGTGTCTTACTGAAGGCCAAGCTAAATTCCAAAAGCAGGTTCACCCTCAAATTGACACTTTGATATGACTAATGGCTGCTGATGGCCATTCAGGTTGTTGCAGGGATCAAACATGGTCAGATTTTTGAAGCACTATGATACCTTTTCCTGTGCCCTGTAGCTTTATTTATTTTCTTATCATCTCAAACAATTTCCTCTAACTTTCCAGGAGCTCCTATGTGAGGCTAAGACACTTGTGCACCAACACGTGGGTTCACAGCACCAACAACCCCATTGACAAAGAGGAGGAGAAACCTGTTATGTTACGGGTGAGTAGTGATGGCTAGGTTAAGATATATAGCACAGCTAAGGTTTTCTCAACAGATATACTAAAAACAATTGATTGTTTTTTCCAGATTGGAACATCAGCAGTAAAAGAGGACAAGGAAGCTTTTGCCATTGTACCAGTGCCACCAGCAGAAGTACGTGATTTGGACTTTGCCAATGATGCGAGTAAAGTGCTGGCGTCCATCGCTGGCAAGCTTGAAAAGGGCACCATTACACAAAATGAAAGAAGGTATGTGGGGACAGATATCAGCTGCAGACTTTAAATACTACATCATTATGTGTCATGTATATGGTGTTATTATGTATATATTTGTATATATTTCAATGAAGTAGCTGCTTCTTTTAAAGTTGTCTTTAATTTTTTACTGTTTACATTTTTACTTGTACACTCTTCAGGTTTGTGACCAAGCTCCTGGAAGATCTGGTTTTCTTTGTGGTGGACATCCCCAACAGTGGTCAGGATGTTTTGGAGATAATGGTTAACAAACCTAACAGAGAAAGACAAAAACTCATGAGAGAGCAGAATATCTTGAAGCAGGTTGGTCTTAAAAATCAGATTGTTATTGCACTGATTTAAAGTTCATGATCAACTACATTTCTGGGTGTCAAAACTCTCCATTTCCATTTCAGATTTTCAAACTTCTCCAAGCCCCTTTTACAGACAGTGGTGATGGCCCCATGCTGCGACTGGAGGAGCTTGGAGACCAGCGCCACGCTCCTTTCAGACATATTTGCAGGCTTTGCTACAGAGTGTTACGCCATTCCCAGCAGGATTACAGGAAGAACCAGGTAGGTGGACACAACAGCTCAACTCTGACTCCTGACACCAAGGCCTTTCCTTTGCAGTAATCATCCCTCCTTTCCTTCTCTTCACAGGAATACATAGCCAAGCAATTCCGCTTCATGCAGAAGCAGATAGGATATGATGTGCTGGCGGAAGACACGATAACAGCTCTGCTCCACAACAACCGGAAGCTGCTGGAGAAACATATCACTGCTGCTGAGATAGACACATTTGTCACTCTAGTGAGGAAGAACCGGGAGCCGAGGTGAGGCATCATAAACATAGCATGAACTGGCATAGAGGAAGCGGCTGTGGACAGTTTAGGTCAGATTTGTTTGTATAACAGCTGCTAAGGAATGTAAATGTATGTAAAAGTATTCAAGTGTGAGCAGAGGAATATGAGTGGAAGTGCTTGTGCATGACTTTGGCTCTGCAGGTAATTTGCTGACAGTTGGAGTGTGCTTGTGTCATGTTAAAGTCCTGTCAGGTGCTGTTACTAATATGTGACTCAGGTTGATCCAGATGTTTGGACAAAGGAGTCACTCACAGAGAGTGGGAGAAAAACAGGGCATATGTATTTGTATATTTTCATATATATATTCCCTCGGACCTATGAAAAATGTAATGTATTATCATCTGTACCCAGGTTTTTGGACTACCTCTCAGATCTCTGCGTGTCCATGCACAAGTCCATCCCTGTGACGCAGGAGCTCATCTGCAATGCAGTACTGGACCCTACCAATGCTGATATCCTCATCGAAACTAAGTTAGCATCTCATTTTCCTTATTCGATTTTCTTTTCAAAAAATAAAACAGGCATTTAGAAATGATGTTCATGCTGCTCTCCAGATTGGTCCTGTCTAGGTTTGAGATTGAGACAGCATCAAATGGAGAGAGTCCAGTGGAGGCAGAGGATGAAGAGGAGGTCTGGCTGTTTTGGAAAGACAATTGTAAGGAGATCCGGAGTAAGAGCATCCGGGAGTTGGCCCAGGATGCAAAGGAGGGCCAGAAGGAGGACCAGGACGTGGTCAGTTACTACAGGTCAGATGTGTTTGATTATACACATATGAAAGCATATGCACTGTTGTAAAATCCTGAATAGTCACATGTCTGGTTGAAACGGGCAGTTATACATTTTGAAATATTGTTCATGAAAAACTTGACCAAACTATGAATTTCTGTGTTTATTTGTAGATATTTAACTGCAAGACATTTTTTGAAAAATAATAACCCCACACATGCACAAAGTAATGTTCAGGGATATTGAATATGACAACAACTTAATTCTGATAAAAAACGACACATCTCCAAACTCGCTTAATATTTCCTCACAGGTGCCAGCTAAACCTCTTTGCCCGGATGTGTCTGGACCGTCAGTACCTGGCCATCAACAAAATCTCTGGTCAGCTGGATGTAGATTTGATCTTGCGCTGTATGTCTGATGAAGACCTGCCCTTTGACTTGCGGGCGTCTTTCTGCCGCCTGATGCTGCACATGCATGTAGACCGTGACCCCCAGGAGCAGGTCACACCTGTCAAATATGCCCGACTTTGGTCTGAGATTCCTTCTAAGATTGCTATTGACGAGTGAGTTTGTCTTACGAATATATTGAATTGATTTGTGTTACCATTCCAACAATGTGACAGCATCTCTCAGATGTAATTCTTCTTTACTTATCCAGCTATGACAACGATGGTACCACCAGAGATGAGATCAAAGAGCGGTTCTGCCTCACGATGGATTTTGTGGAGAACTACCTGAGAGAGGTGGTGTCACAGAACATTCCTTTCTCCGACAAGGAGAAAAACAAGCTTACTTTTGAGGTAATGCTTCTTTGTGTTGGTATGAACAGACAAAGTCACTTTGGTTTAGTTAAAATATAAATCTTTGTTTTGAATTTTCTTTTCCCTAGGTAGTGAACCTGGCAAGGAACCTCATATACTTTGGTTTCTACAACTTTAGTGACCTTCTGCGCCTGACAAAGATCTTACTGAACATTTTAGACTGTGTCCATGTCAGCACCATTTACCCTATCAACAAGATGGAGAAGGGAGAGGAAAACAAAGGTAAACATCAAGCTCCTGAGGCTTAACTCACTTTACTGTACATCAGTGAAGATTGTTTTCCTTTTCTTTCTTGGATGCTGTATCACCATAGAGAGTTAAGATTGTCAGAAGTAATTTTAGCTGTCACTTTCTTTTCCTTAGTCTTGAGCTGCTCTTACAGATACGGTGCAAGTAATTTAAAGATAGGCACAATCACAACTATATATGTGTATTAAAGAACAAAATGACCAGAAACAGAATTTGAGACAGAGATACCACTGATATGTTAACTATGACTTGTAAAGTTTTGTAAGTCAGTCAAATTGTCTTTTTAATACATTTTACTTTTTAATTATCTTACAAACTATTAATGGTTAATTAACTGACTGGGGCCTTTTCAGAGTAAAAACAAGTTATTATTTCTCTGTCTCTGCATGTACTGTAGCTGGCAGTAATGTGATGAAGTCAATTCATGGAGTTGGTGAGTTGATGACCCAGGTAGTGCTGCGAGGAGGTGGCTTGTTGCCCACCACACCAACTCATCAGCCAGAGGGAGATGTGGTTAAAACACAGACTGAACCAGAGAGAGAAGACATCATGGTCATGGACACGAAGCTGAAGGTCATTGAGATTCTACAGGTAGGACATCAGGAAACTGGTTCCTCCTCAATGGCAAACACTTTTTTTGTATTTGTGTTGTAACATTTTTGTCTTTTCCTTTAGTTCATTTTGAATGTACGGCTAGACTACAGGATCTCCTGCCTGCTTTGTATTTTCAAACGTGAGTTTGATGAGAACAACCCGCAAGCGGAAAACACTGCCAGTCAGAACGGAACCAATAATGTCACAGGTCAGATGCCAGGTATGATGCCACTTTATTTAATATACCTTTTTTACAGCAAACATTGTGGCTTGTCATAGCAGGAAAAGTAAAGGTGTGATTAATAACAAATAATGTGTGTATTACATGTAGGTGAGCTACTTCCAGGGTCCTGGTATTTGTGCATGCTGGCTCACTGACATACTGTTACTGGGACACTGGATGGAACTGAGTCATCGTTTTTTGTTTCACCTTTGCTTTTCCTGCTATAACAAGTCAAAATGTCTTATTAATAGGTCAAGTTTTATCATTATTAAACATTTTTCATGTAAATGTTGAAATTTCATTCTTTTGACATTTTAATAACTTTAGGAAACCTTGACTTTGAAAACATTGAAGAACAGGCAGAGGGGATTTTCGGAGGAAGGTAATTCATAGCTTGCTAGTCTTTCCTGAGCTAATCTGAAGCTGGATCAAGCAAGATGAAGTTTGTGTAATTTCTGTTCCAATTACCTTTTTAGTGAGGAGAACACTCCACTAGACCTAGATGACCACGGTGGTCGTACCTTCCTAAGAGTCCTGCTGCACCTGACCATGCATGATTACCCTCCTCTCGTGTCTGGGGCACTTCACCTGCTCTTCAGACACTTCAGTCAGAGGCAGGAGGTCCTCATGGCCTTCAAACAAGTAGGGTTTTCCTTTCTTTAATACTTAATTTTAATATCTGACCATGGACATATCTAGGCTAGCACTCCTTAGTACACAAGTGACAAGTGAGAAATGTAATGATTTCTAAGATTAAGTTTAAGTTAATGCAAATTAAATAGGTCCAGCTGCTGGTGACCAGTCAGGATGTGGATAACTACAAGCAAATCAAGTCAGATCTGGATCAGCTGCGTTCTATTGTGGAGAAGTCTGAACTGTGGGTTTATAAGAGGCAAGGAGAAGATGGAATGGATGGAGATGGACCTTCAGAGTCTGACAACAAAAAGAAGGTCAGAGAACATGAAAAACATAAAACATTAGTTGAACTGATGAAGAAGGAAGGTCCATTGAAAGCCTCTAGCAATGCTATAAGACCCTGCTTCTTGTTTTACAGGGAGACTCACCTGGTTCAGACAAGAAGAAGACAGAAACCACAAGCAGTTACAATTACAGAGTTGTAAAAGAGGTTTGTTCATTTGTATTTTAATCTTGTATTTTAATGTTTGTAACTTGTTGCCTGTGATTAAAATCCTCCTGCTGTGTGTGTTCAGATCCTGCTGCGGCTCAGTAAGCTGTGTGTTCAGGAGGGATGCTCAGGGAAGAAGAGTAAGAAACAGCAGCAGAGGCTTTTGAGGAACATGGGAGCTCACAGCGTAGTGCTGGAGCTCCTACAGATCCCCTATGAGAAGGTGCAACACTGCAACGGAATATTGTAAAATAATTAGGAAGCTTTGAAGCTCTGCATATCTTTTACACATTTTCAGTTTCCCATTAATGTGATGTAAATCAAAAGGAAGTCTGACTCTGTTATCTGCATTAGGGCGAGGACGTCCGAATGCAGGAGATAATGAAACTGGCTCATGAGTTCCTGCAGAATTTCTGTGCAGGGAACCAGCCGAATCAGGCTCTTCTCCACAAGCATATCAACTTATTTCTCAACCCAGGGGTGAGTAGTACAGGCATCTCAGGTCTACTCCTACAGATTGGTTTCTACAGTTGATACAGTTCACTTTCCAGAATGCTATCTTATGATAAAACAAATCTGGAATTCACACATCAATATTAATTTTCCCAGACTGTCCTTTTTGACCACTCTTTTTCCAACTCTCTCAGATCCTAGAGGCAGTCACCATGCAGCACATCTTCATGAATAACTTCCAGCTGTGCAGTGAGATCAACGAGCGAGTGGTTCAGCACTTTGTTCACTGTACTGAGACTCATGGTCGACATGTCCAGTATCTCAAGTTCCTGCAGACCATTGTGAAGGCCGAGAACAAGTTCATCAAGAAGTGTCAGGACATTGTTATGGCTGAGGTCAGTTCTATGATCTTTATACCAAAAGGGGAAAAAAAAGTACTGCTGCTAATACCTACTATAGAGTAGTAACTCAAAATGAAGCAGAAACACAGAGATGTTGCTAATATCAATAAAAACAGTTGTGACACTAATGGTAATATAAAATGTTAAGTCACAGAACAATTACCTTTTTAGTAATAAAACTGTACTCTCCACAACTCAGCTAGTGAACTCGGGCGAGGACGTCCTGGTGTTCTACAACGATCGTGCCTCCTTCCAGACCCTAGTCCAGATGATGCGTTCAGAGCGGGACCGCATGGATGAAAACAGCCCTCTCATGTACCACATCCACCTGGTGGAACTGCTGGCTGTCTGCACCGAGGGCAAGAACGTCTACACTGAAATCAAGTGTAACTCCTTGCTGCCCCTGGATGATATCGTACGGGTCGTCACCCATGAAGACTGTATCCCTGAGGTATGAATAATGCATTTTATTTATTTTCAGCTGAAATGTGTGTTTTTAGTATTAGTAGTCTTTATGCAAGGAAACAAACTGATAATAATTGGAAGTAAGGAGACTTTGTTTTTTTGTGCTTTTTAAACTAAATGAGACAACCCCTTGACAATATTGATTAATATAACAATATTCAGCAAACATTCATGCATTGTTTCATTTTATTTTGTAAAATGAACAAAAATTATAAAAATAAAAACATCATTGTGGCATTTGCAAAAGTTTGGGCATCCTAAGAGTTCTGCAGTCTCAGATTCTTTTTACAATGTCTCTGACCTTCATCAGCTTGTTAGGCCTGAGGCATGTCAACAATTGTCATTAGGAAACGTCAGCTCGTGCCAATTTCAACCCCTTACAAATACTCTGACTCTTCAAACCTTGTGGGAACACAGACCAGCCATGGATTCCTCTAAGCCACAATGTAAGACTCTGAAATTGAAAATTATTGATGTGCACAATACAGGAGAAGGCTACAAGAAGATAGCAAAGCATTGTGAGCTTGCAGTTTCCACATTGCAAAATGTAATTAAGAGATGGCCGTTTAGGGAAACTATGGAGGTCAAGATGAGGAAAACCCCCAAGTGTGTGTGTGTGTGTGTGTGTGTGTGTGTGTGTGTGTGTGTGTGTGTGTGTGTGTGTGTGTGTGTGTGTGTGTGTGTGTGTGTGTGTGTGTGTGTGTGTGTGTGTGTGTGTGTGTGTGTGTGTGTGTGTGTGTGTGTGTGTGTGTGTGTGTGTGTGTGTGTGTGTGTGTGTGTGTGTAAAGAGAACTGAAGGTGAAGTGGGATTTGTTGTTTTGGTTTTTACCTTGGTATTGAATTGGTATTTAGAATTGTGAAATTTCACAGGTAGTGTTATCGGCTACTACATTTTTTTGTATCATGACATCCCTAGTCCTTCTACATTTCAATGTAAAAAATCATGACAAACTACAAGACTGATGAACAGTTTGATCTTCACTAAACAAAGTTTCAGTTTACTGACGGTACACTTTTCAGGTGAAGCAAAAGCTACATGTGCATGAATGTGCAGCCAAACAAGTCTACATGTATTGCGTGATGCTGTTGAGTTAGCATGAACCAAACCTGATAATAAACATTCCCAGCACCTTGTTAAATGGATGCACCTAAATTCAAACAGTTCTTAAGACATATTGGGGTCCTTCCTAAACTGGGCAGGTGTTCCAGATAGCAATAAATAAAGATGATGATATGTACAATGACACAGTATGTGTGTCTTGCAGTTTTATAGGTTGTGACCCTGTTATTAACATTCTGAGGAACTAACCAGCCTGCAAACATGCTGTATGTGGCGAACATGTTTATAGTCTGTGTTTGAGAGCTAGTTTCTGTCAGTGGATCCACCCCTAATACATGTGCCTTATCATGTTTGTTTTTATTGTAATAGGTGAAGATTGCCTATATCAACTTCCTGAACCACTGCTATGTCGACACAGAGGTAGAGATGAAGGAGATTTATACCTCCAACCATATGTGGAAGCTGTTTGAGAACTTCCTGGTGGACATTTGTCGAGTAAGTTACAATGAATTTGACATCTCAAAGTGAGGCTGACTGTGCTGTCGTGCTCTGTATTATATCATGGATTTGGCCGATTATGGCAATACCGCATGCAGTGTCTCACCTGTCGCACACATGCAGGAAGTGTGATCCAGTGGCTGTGCGTCATGTTAATATGTTTTCTGTCCTTGCCTAGGTGTGCAACAACACCAGTGACAGGAAGCATGCGGATACCACGCTGGAGCGTTATGTAACTGAGACAGTCATGAGCATTGTCACATGTTTCTTTAGCTCTCCTTTCTCTGACCAGAGCACAAGCCTGCAGGTAATCTGGACTATGGAGTATTGCTTTTGAAATGCATATTACAAGCAGTCTTGCAATTGTGATTAAAGGTCTATATACACATATATACACTAATACACACTATAAAATATCATTCCTCCCTTTGCATAGATGGCACACCATATGTATGTAAGTAATGGTCACTCCCCCCACATATTTCTTTCCCAACCCTTGGTGCTTGTCGACAGACTGAATGTAAAGAGGTATCTGTGTGAGTGTTCACATATTTATAGCTTAGTCAGCACACAGACTCTGTTGTTCCCAGATCTGTGGGTGTGTTGCACAAGGTTTTACTAGGACATGGTGCAGATGATGTACTCATGCAACGTGGTCACTCTATTTCTTAGACCTTGGTGTAGCAGTGTCTTGTCGCCCACAACTTTCCCAGTGAGCCATGACCAATACCCTTTATAAATCCCCCTTGTGCGGTAACTTTGTGATATAGTCTTGCATACAGTTGCCCACTTGACACCCTGTTTTCCTTTTATGTGGAGTTGTTTTGTTCCAAATTGACCCCATTAGAAACAGTTAATTTTCTTCTTTGTAAGCCTTTTCACATTCTGAGAATTCTGCTTGCTGAGGTTTACCAATACATGATGACATCACGACCCTCTTTCTCTTGCAACAGGCCATCATTCTCGGAAAGATAACTGAGGTATTTATTGTACTCTAGGGCTGTGGTCTGCTAAAAGATTGTTCTTTCTGAGAGAAATCGACTGTACTCTCTATTAAGCACTGGTTTGGTGTGATGTGTTGGGACTGCACATGATCATAAACAGCTGGCCTACAGGACCCAAAGCTGTAGACCCCTCCACCCTAGGTGCTATAGAATACTCACATTGACATCTCCTGCAGAAATTGTGTAAAAGTTTAACCTTGTCAGGGAACACACTTACTTTGTTGATTATTAAATTGTCAATCACAGTTTTTATTCTCCATCTATTCTACACAGTATGTTGTATTTCTCATTGTGTTTTTTCTTATCATCTGCTCTCTTGCTGTCTTACAGACTCGTCAGCCAGTATTTGTACAACTGCTTCAGGGAGTGTTCAGGGTATACCACTGTAACTGGCTTAACCCTGTTCAGAAGGCCTCAGTGGAGGCTTGCATTAAAGTACTCTCAGACGTGGGTAAGATACTGGGCTGAAACCAACCTCCAGTCTCTGATATTATATTAGAAAGGGCACTGTGGCAAACATTGAAAGCATTAAACGGAAATATCTACATTCTTACCTCTACCCAGCTAAGAGCAGAGCCATTGCCATCCCAGTGGACTTGGACAGTCAGGTGAACAACTTGTTTGTCAAGTCCAATAATGTTGTGCAGAAGAGCATCCTCAGCTGGAGACTATCTGCTAAGAACACTTCCAGACGAGACTCCGGCCTGACTACCTCTAAAGACTACAGAAACATCATTGAGAGGTTACAGGTCAGTAGCAAGACATACTGTTTTTTACTGTAATTCAAATAATTGTTTTTTTTCTCAGTTCATTTTAATGTATTTGATAATTTAACCAAACATCTCATCTACCAGCGATTACTCAAGCAGGGGATGATGATTATCAATTCAAAACAGAAACAAAAATAATACAGTGGGCAAAAAGTAAAAGTGGTTAATTAGTAAAATAATGTAACTGGTTGAGAGGCAACTGCAACTGTAAAAATTGCTGTTGTTGAAATGTATTTTTTCCCTCTGCCAGCCCAGTTTATGAAGGGTAACAGGAAGTAGTAGTGCCTTTTATAAAATACATTATTGACAACATTTGATGGCAGAGTGGTACAAGACATCAGGTTCTTTCAGTAGTGGTAATATGGTCATTTGTGCCATAGTCAGTTGGGCAGAGAGGAGCTTGATTGGATTAAAGAAGGTACAAGTACTTTTTTATTCTAAAGTATTAAACTGCCTACTATACAGCATGCACATGTAACTTTGTTTTTTTTGTCTGTATTGATTAGATACATGACCAAGTAGTAGCCCTATGTTTATACAAATGATTTCAATTCGTCACATTTTTCTAAAATGCACAAAATAAATAAAATTAATAATATTTCGTAAAATAAAGAGTGTCCTATAATTGCAACCTGTCTGTTCTTGTGAAATAATTCTCGCACCTAAATATCTGCATTGTCCCCGGTCTGAATGTATTACAAGAAAGTAAGAAGTCAGGTTGAGTTTATAATGAAACGCCATATTCATCAGCATTCATCTTATTGTACTGATTATGCATGGTATTTGAGATATTCTATTCTATTCAACAGAAAACATACAATCTCACATAAAGCCACACTGACCCACAGGTGCAAATTTCAGTTTTTTAAAAATATTTATTCTTTCATTGGCTCCGGCCTTTGTCCTTGAACAGACAGTTGACTGTGAATTGTTTTATGCATTTGATGGCTGTCACCATCATCCGCCAGCATCTGGGTATAATCCACAAATGTGCAAAGATGTGGAGCATCGGTGTAGTTGAGGTGGCCAAAGCGATCACACGCTTAATTATACCTAACTTTGAGCCTTGATATAATTTTAATGGGTTAGTTATATATGTATATAAATGCACCCCCAGTGTAGTCACAAAGAGGGAAATTAGAGTTAGGATTAGAAACTGAAACCGTTTTTTGTACCAGGCTGTAATCATGTTTATTTCTGCTGTGAAGTTCAGCATTTTAACGTCAGGGTTTATAGAAATAAACTCACTTTTGGAGCCAGGTTCAAGTGGCCATTCAAGGAGCTGCAGTTTTTGGCACTTGTCTGTTGGCTTCAATCTTCAGCACAGGAGGTTTCTGCTTGACATAGTATATAGATATATTTTATATGGTATATCCCTTGAATACCAGTGATTGGTGCAATTTAAGTACAAGTAGCAGAAAAAGTCAACAATAATTAGAATAAGCCCAGTCTGCGTTTGCATCTTGACTGTACTTTGCATAGGTATAAAAAAAAAAAGTGGTGTGTGTGTGAGACAATGGGCCTATTAAGAGTCCCCCCACCAATGGTATAAATTGTTGGTAATACGGCAAGAGTGCTGCAGAAGCGGTTTCAAACATTACGGGAAAAAAGCTGTTACACCCTATTTTCTTGTAACACATGACTCAGACATTTTTTCAGACTTCCAGTGAATACTGACTTATCCAGTTCTGCTGTTATCTCTACTTACACAGGAAACGCAGGTCCTGTGTAATGCCTTTTTTTTTTAATGAAAATAAAAAATTCCAATTCCGAGACCAACCTACTCATAATAGTGTTATAGAGTTTCCCAAGATTGTTTTTGCTTATTCACCAACCTATTCCCAGACAGGAGAGTATGATTCAACACATTATTGTCATTATGTTTCTCACACCTCCTAATAGCACTTTTGTTCTACCACTTACTAGACAGCACACGCAGTACTATTATCAACACACTAGCCAATCTGAATCTCTTAGTGATACGATATACTTTCAGAAATGATAACTACTATAATAAATAGTTCATTTGTACTGTATGAAAACGTACAATAATGTATATCCTTCATTTTTCCTAAGAAAAATTTGCTTTTGATTTCTTTGTCACTTTTCAGAAGTTTCCCTTGTTATACATTGATATTGTGTCATAAATCATCATATAAAAGCTGTATTATTAAGGCTGTTATGTCAACAGTCAGTAAGTCAAAAAGTGTTGCAGTGTATGCAGGGATGTGATAATAAGTTGGTTTATTTATATTTTAAATAAAAAGTTCAACACTAATATTCAAATTGTGGTTTCATTAGGTGTGTCAACATGCTTTAGTCTTTTTTAGTAAGTCTACAGTTTCTGGTCAGTCTAAGCTCTGGTTGTATGTCACTGTGCTCTGCAGGACATAGTGTCAGCACTGGAGGATCGTCTGAGGCCGCTGGTCCAGGCTGAGCTCTCGGTGCTGGTGGATGTCCTGCATCGTCCAGAGCTGCTCTTTCCTGAGAACACGGAAGCTCGCAAGAAATGTGAAAGTGGAGGATTCATATCAAAGTAAGTATGAATCTCCAACCACTAAAATGTCTTTGTTTGACCTAGGCTTAGATAACATACTTTTTTAAAATTTGTTTACATACAGTTTATGTTGTAATTTCAGTATAGCTGTAGAAAAATGGCATTCTTTGTATTGTGTAGTTTAGAATATACATGGTTACAAGGTTAGAATTTGGCCCACTGGTAGAATTTTATCCCACAAGTTAGGGATAGGACAGCCAAAGTGCTCACTGCAAGGCTCAACTGGGGCAACCAGTGCCCATACTTGTGTTAGCTTTTGTTTGTTCTTTAGGTTTAACTTGGCAACTTAGATGGATGTTGAGCTTCTTGTATTAGTGTACTAATGTTAAGTGTACCAATTTAAAAACACTGTAATGGATATATTAGATATCCTATCAACCATAAATCAGTTTTTTGTGACGTAGAGAAAACAAATCTAGGAAAAATGGGTAAGAAAGTGAGATGCTTCGGAAAATTCTTAGTAGTAATAGTAAGTATGCATTAAATATAATATATTCTTAAACATATATACAGTCAGGAACTGACATTTCAATTGTGGACACTAATATGTTTTTTTTGTGGCTGATAAGTGCTCAGATTGGATTAGAAGGAACGTGGCAGGACACAGAACTGCTGTTGTTGCAGTGATTAGACATTTAAATGTGCTGGCAGGCCCTTATCCTCCAAATCTATTGTTTGGGGCTAAAGAAAGATCACTGTATAATGGCAAACAGCCAAAATAATATGTTGTGATTCCTACAGGAATTGAGGTGTATTTGGAGTTTGGCGGTTGGAGAACTGCGGCTTTCATCAATCGATTTGTATGTCCTCACTTTTCTTTCTCATCTCCTGACCAGACTGATCAAACATACCAAGCAGCTGCTGGAGGAGAATGAGGAGCGTCTGTGCATCAAAGTACTGCAGACACTGAGGGAAATGATGACAAAAGACCGGGGCTATGGGGAGAAGGTACGTACCTCTGGTGTTCCTGCTTCTCATCATTTACTTGTTGTCGTAAGATTTTACCCACATATGAAACACTTTAATGACATCTCGGGGTTACAGTGTCCCTGGCCCATTGGGCCAAACTTACTGGAGGGTATAAGATAAAAAAAACGGTAAAATAAAAGAAGAGACTGAGCTCTGCTCGGTTGACTCTGTAGCCTGTATAGCACACTGAAGAGAAAAAAATCTATACAAATGTCATAGTCTTTTATTTTAAATCACTGCAGCCAGGACAGTTTATGGATACTTGGTGTCATGTCCAGTTTTATGTTTGGAAAACACAGGTACATATTTAAAAATAAAAATATATGGCTTTCTTCCCAAAGTACATTATCAAACAGTAAGTCCAAGTGATAAATGATACATGCATGCTTTGACTTTCTCACTTCACCATTTGACACAACATCCATTGGCTACTAATGATCTTACTGGCTACTAATGACCTCTTGTACTAATCTTTAATTTTTAGCTTCAACTCTGTCAGCTTGTTCAACAACAATAGCAGTACTGTTTGTCTTCACAGTCAACCCATAACAGGAATGTAGATGTTGATACATGAAACTGAGGGCATTACTTTTGATGCAATGGCTGGCTGTATGTTTTAGTTTCTGGTCGAATTTCTGACCATAAGTGGCACAATAGAGCATGTTTTTATGAGCCCCTGTTCTATTTGTACCTCATGCATGTGCAATAGGATGCAGACACAACCAAAAACTGGTGGCAGTAAAAGACAAAAGGGAGGAAAGAAAGAGACCACTATAGTAAAAATGGACAGGATAATAATAGGATAGAATAGATGAGCCATCATTTATGAGACACCCCTCAGCACACAGACCATACTTTTATTAAATGTGCATGAATACAGAACAGCAGCAGAAATACAACATACCTGTCATCTTTTACAAGCAATAATGACCAATTCAAACAAAATTCAACGTTGACGTATTCAGAGCTAAAACATATTACAACAATATATAACATATATATTAAAACATTTATTATTATTATTATTATTATTATTATTATTATTATTATTATTATTATCCTTAATCCATTTCTTTTATGTTGGTGTATAGCATAACACCACATGACTACTGTCATCAGGATGTAAAGGTTGGAGGAGAACCAATTGAAATATCGTTCATGAGGAATATGTTTGACAAAGGCAACAACTGTGTTTAATGTATCATAGGACATACAAGGCAGAGCTTGTTGCTCTATTAGATAACTGTTGAGGCAGTTGGTGGAGGTGAAACGTGGGATTTGCTTGTGACTTGTTTGTGTTCCAGTGTAACAAATATAATGTAAACGTTAGGATTTACATGCTTTCATGGCCAAGATGGGGAGGCCCTGTATACGACAACTTTTGTTGTTGTAGCTTTATGGGAAAGAGAAAGCCACTGCTGAGAAACCTCACAGAGGACCTCAGCTAGTCTGTTTTAGCTAGTATTTTCCGGAAGACATATATGAATAGAATATGTTTTAACAGACATGTCATCTTATATGCCTCTACTTAAATTGACTTAAAGGTGCTAAATACTTGAAACTACTAGTCTTTCATTATTTAAATCTTTCTTTTTCTTCTTTCTTTTAAATCTTTCAATCATTGTCAAGCAAGCTTAATATCAGTATGTGATTTCAGTATTGTAAAACAATAAAACGAGGTGGGAGGGTGTTTTTACAGTTATTAATCATTGTATTGCCAAGTGTGTTTTGGTTTTGAGCTTTAACATGCAATCCTCTCACTGTTTTCACTACCTTGACATGCTGCGTGTGTCTTTGAGACAAGCTTTACATTTGCACACTTGTGATCCAGCTTTACTGTGACTCACTAATCTAGCTCTACTAACTCTGCCCCCTATACTTTTTCTCTTGCAGCTGATTGCCTTTGATGATGAAATGGATGTGGCTGAGGTTGATCATTTTAATTACTATTGTGATGTACATTCGATATGTCTCCCACTAACAACATAGACATGCTTGTGCTGCAAAGACTTTCTAGCATCACATTCTCATCTGTGACACCAATAGCATAGTCCATCCCTCCCTGTTTTGTGCCTGTAAGAGTTGCTCCTAGCCTCCATGTTAAAATGTAGCATACTGCTAGAATGTCTAGCTCACATTATGCAACATGCTTGTCTGTTGTGCCCGTATATGGTTGTGTACTTACTGTCTTGCAGTGCACTGTTTAAGGAAGAAATACGTTTTAGGAGAATAATAATTTACTGAATACATTCGGGAGAGTGCAGGCATACAACATTACCGCATTTTATCAACTTTTAGGTACTATTGTTTATCCATTTAAGAGCTTTATTTGAAAGTCTGTTTGTAACAGATCAGTCCTACAGCTTAACAGCACATATA
Source organism: Dicentrarchus labrax (assembly GCF_905237075.1). NCBI lineage: Eukaryota > Metazoa > Chordata > Actinopteri > Moronidae > Dicentrarchus > Dicentrarchus labrax. The sequence goes on from NW_026136711.1 coordinate 11,005,122, forward strand.
TGCAGCTAAGATTGCTCATCACAAATTGTGTGGGACTTTTAGGCCCTGGAATTTCCGTGGAGGGACAGAGGGTGATTTTCTTTGGGTTTTTTCTTTAACAGTGTCACATATTTTGTGGCAACCAGTTAGAATCTTTTCTCTTTAAACATCATACTCCTGTCCCTTTTTGGGAGGTTTATTACAAGCACACCATCTATTTTTCACAATTGACCCTGTTCTTATTCTTGAGTCAATCATCTTGATGATGATTATTATAAAAAACAAATTTATTCATTCAACTGATCAGTTGTATTTTATAATTTTTCCCAACATGATGGTTTATTTGCTGTTTCAAAGCCTAGGAGCTAGGAATAAAATTCTGAATACTGAATCATTATTTCTCTTCTATTACAATTATTATTTATTTTATTTCTCTATATTTGAGTCTAAAAATACCAGTATGAGCCTAGAATTATCACCTCATTCTAGGTTGCTAAACCAGCAACAGCCCTGTCGGTCACGCAGTTTAGTAGTGTCTATAAAAACTGAACCTGGTAAGGTGGTATTTATTAGGGTCATTGTGTTACATTGCATTACATCAATGAGATGTTTCTTGTTTCTATTTTTCTGGTCACTCAATCTACATTCCACACAGCCACCGTATGATGGATGGTGGTGAGAGAGCATAGTTTACCATCTGAGCCCTTTGCCACGATTGCAAGAGCAGGTGTGGTGTATATATAGCTGGGGATACTCCATCTAACAGATAGTTCATAACACAGAGGGTGGGACTGTGTGTGGCAGCGTGCATGTCATGAGTGTGCGTTGCAAAAATAATTTAGTGGTCATGACCTGTGGTGGCCTTAAGGAGGTGGATAAAACAGGTTTCTCATTTCTGTTTTTCATAATTAGCGGTCAGAGGAATTGTGGGTGTGACTACAGTGGAACTGGTGACTAACATCACGCAATGTGGCATATCCTACACAAATCTAATTGTAGTTTGTGGTGGAGTTGTTTGAGAGGCATTTAGATAAGCTGTTAATATATTTTGTTTAAAAGTTTTCTTTATTCAAACCAGAAGTCAGTCCACTCCCCTTTAACTTACTCAAGGTAGCCACGGGTCTGTTGACCATTTCTAGAAGACAGGAACATGATATCCCTATCCTTTTCTCTCCTCACTGGCTGCCTGTGAGTGGTAGAATCAAACGCAAGACCATGTCACAAGGTCTTCATTAGCAGATAGAGTTGACGTGTAAGCTCATCAGCTGTAATGAATTCATCTGTAGCATCTCGTCAATGTTAGATTGAAATTAGGCATCAAATTCATCCTCTACCTTGGTTACTATAGTTTCACAAAACAGTCTCATATCAAGGTCCACTTACTAGCTTTTTGTCAGGAGTCCTCAAGATGCTATGGATAAAATCAGAGCAGCTACTGAGCTCATTTCAGATTCATCTCCTGATGAGGGCTGTGCAATGTGGTTGAAAGCTCCAGAGAAAAACTACTAAGTGGACCTTGTGTTGGGATTGTTTTACTATCTTTGGTTGGCACAATACATATTAATGTTTACAGCCTACTTGGTAGCTTTTCTTGAAATCAATCCATTTGTGAGCTGTGAGTACACTCTGTCAGAGCAGGAGAGTCCATGCCAGCGGGAAATAACACTGAAAAATGAAGAACAGGGCGACTAGTCACTTAATCAGGAGTGTGGGGAGTGAAAGGGAAGTGAACAATGATTATAGTTGGGGGAATGGAGAAATTGTCGGAAAGGGCCTTTCCAGAGTTGCCAGGAAGAAACATGCTCTCAGTCTCTCTGTTATGTCTCTCTGTCTTATTTTCCCTCCATCCCACCCTCCCTATACTCACCACTCGGTAATGTAGCAATGGAAATCCCCAGCTTCCACAAAAACAGGGCTGTTCTCAGACCAGCCCTTTGTTCCATCAGCTCCTCCCATATGCATCTTAAGAATGTACACATACTGCCTCACCCCCGCAGCACATGCTGTATGTCAATCATTCATGCACACGCCCATTAACACCAGCATTCAGGGTCCTGACTGCTGGCAGCATGTGTGTGGATGTCATACAGATGGCAGACAGGCAGGCCAAAAACCCCAACTTCCTCTCGACAGCAGCAACGTAAACTGCCATGATAGCTGTTATGTAACCCCAGCGTTTAGCCCGCTGCTGCTCTCTGACCTACCATAACACACCCCAGCTCCCACCCAAAGGTCTCTTGGAATGAGCGCAGCTGTCAGTTTCACTAGTATTTGACAGACCCCATCATACTTCTAGTTTTTGCAAGCCTAGTCTGTGGCTGGATTTTGTGCGTGTGTGTATATATCCAGGGAGGGTGATGAGAGAGCAGGATAAAGCAGAGTGACGGTTTACCCATTAGCAGAGGTTATCTCACTCTTCCAGAAATAGAAACGTGACAAAATGCGAGCCAGGGGAAAACAAGACTTGACTAGCCTGCCACCCTCATTGTCAGGCCTGATCATATCATTCACTGCATGTGTTTGTGTTTCCTTCACGTGCATGTGAACCTATTCGCTTGTTAGACTGTGGGAGGTCAAAGCGGGTCAGATGGAGACGATGTTTCCGTCTTATTCTGGTGATGTAACACGGTTTGCCAAGAATGGTGCTGAACACGTAACCCCTACATACAAGGTTATATAAGGGACTATTTCTATGCTAGTGTGGTGGTCTTGTGTATATGAGTTTCTCAAGCTCTCCGTCTGTATTTATTCCAGGCCACCACAATCTCCTCATTATCCTGACCAATTATTTTTTTTTTTTTTTTGCTAGAGATACCTAGATTACCATGTCCTCTTTTTTTTGCCCCCTCATCTGCGTTTTTCTGACCACATCCCTACCAGTACTTCCACAAATATTATTGTTTCACTTCACTTTCACTTTGTCCATCATGCTTTTTTCTTCTCCACTGTCTGCCACTCCCAACTCTGCCAAACTACCTCAGATAAACTCTGTTTGTCTTGGTTTATACTCCTGCCTGCTCCTGCGGGTGAAGTCAGGAGAGTCTGGCCTGTTGTTTTTGTCTTGGTCAACAGGGGGAGCTGCAGACGTTCCTCAGCAACACACAGCACTGTCCCAGTTTCCTTAACTTAATGCTGCACGATTCTTGGGCTCCAGCCAGCTCTCAGGAAGCAGTTACATAAGAGCCAGCAATTTTATCTCCTTTTTTTCCCTCTGTTTTCTTGGAATTTTAAACTCTCCACTGATGTGTGACCTTCAGTGGTAATTGGCAATAAAAGTGCAGCAGAGATGTCCTCCAGGAGACAGTAGCAGTGGTGCACCTCAATGTAGGAAGCACAGGGTAGATTGGGGGGGGCATGGGAAAGTTAGGGATTTACTTTGGTTGGTGAGTGTGCCCTTCAGCTAACATAACACCTGTTAATTATTTAAGGTCTGGCTCTGTTACAGGATAGTTTTCTATTGTCAGCAGAATGCTATACACAACGTTCTTCTGCCCTTTATTCTGATGACTTATTTTCTTTAATTATGAACAGCCAGTTTCCTTTATGACTTCCCAGTGAGTTGAGGTAAAGCAGTGCTCACTGTGTCAGGGAGTTTTTGGGATATGGGTTCAGGCTCTTAATTATGTTAATGTAAAAAAAAGGGGGGGGGGGGACAGTACGTCTACTGGTAGCCCCTCTAGAAATGTGCAACATCCCCGGAGGAATATACATATTTTTTTCAGTAAGATCATACGATCTGAACTTCCTATGTTTCCACAAATGTCTTGATTCTCTTTGAGTTTGTTTGTCTTGCATCACGTCTATGGATATTGTATCACAGATTATAAGAAGCATAATAAGTGGAACTAATGTATTTTTTTTACATACCAAAATTCAAACTGGATTTGACAACGTTAGCAATGGATGTTGAATAAAGCTTCAGGTGCGTGCATGTTGCATCACCATTTTTCTGTGGAAATCGATGTGATGACGTAAAAGGGGGCTTGTTATAGGGAAATTCCTGTCCAGTTGCATAATTAATCAGCATAAACCACCATGACTGGGTTGCAGAGAAAGACATATGGTCATGTTAGGCTGCTTGTTTGTTATTTAGTTCTGCCGATTCGCTGTGTGGTGTGTGTGCATGTATATACTGTAGGTATTTTTATAGCTTTGTCATTAAAATGAGTAGTTTACTTTCATAAGCAACCAGAATTTGAATGCATCTATGCTCTGTAGGCATTCACCAAATTTATTTTTATTTTGACATGGGAATTGACATTTGATGATAAGGGAATTTCTTTTTTATTGTTACATAATATTATTCTACCAAAAATCAGCTGGATTACAAAAAATTCTCACATGGCCTTCATATAGCAGCCAATATGCACACGCAGATGAATGTACATACTGGTACTCACATGAGTAAGAAAGTATTTTTTGTCACGTAGGGGAATAGGCTGCTACACTTTACAGCAGGAGGTAAACCGTGAACCACAGAATACTAAACACACCACAGTATAGAATTTTAGTCAAAGATCTATAGTGTGATTAAGGCAGGGCAATTGTTTTTATTTATTTGTACACAGTTTCTGATTTCTTTCTGCAATAGGTTAGTGCTGCTTATCATCTTTGCTGTCCCATAATGCTAGTGCAAACGCATAACACGAGAAACGCTGAAATGGAATCATTTCCTACATACCGTAAGCAACAGATTTTTGGTTCGTATTCTCTCTGCCCCTGGCTCTTTAAGTCACGCACAATTATGATGTGAAGCTGAGCATGTGACTGCCAATCTTAGTGATCAGTAGAAAGCCAGATACAGATGGATGCATCAGCAAATATCAGCCTTTAAAGGCGACAAGTTTGTTGGTTACACTTTCAAGGGAGGATGCTATTCTTTGGTGGCAGAAGCAACCTAACTAATTCAACATCTTCAAACTTTGACTAACATCATCCTTTTATTTCCAATCAGCTGGCACCTCCACCCGAGCCTGAAGTCCCTGCTGAGGTGTGTTTAAGACCCATATTGCCCCACTGCCCGCTAATATGGGTCACTGCTGATCAAAGATCATCTGTCATATTTATATACTAACTCCATCCTCTACATTTGTGTTCAGTCCTAAACATCTCTTTATCTGAATAGAAAAGAGTTACCACCCATGCCCATGTTGTATTTCCTCTTTTGAGGGCCCACTCATGCATAATGCTCACTCTGTGGAACTTGAGTTACGCTACATATCAGCGTTATTGTGCGCTGCCTCCCACTTGTCCACTCATCCGTTCTTCCCCCTTTTCTCCCTTCTGCCCTCCCTCCGGCCTTTCCTTCATCTTTCTTTCCACCTCTTGGTTTTTGAGCAAAGTCCAATTTCCTGATCTTCTTTAAGCGGGGTGGGGGTGGGGTGAGGTGTTTTTCCATGCCAGATTGGTGCTTACAGTGTGTGTCAGTAGCTCACGGCTCCATTATGTAACCTGGACAGAGCTTTTTTTTCTTAATTTTTTCCCCCTCATTTTCATAGCTTGTGTTTCTCCCCCTACGACAGTTTGTCATTCTCTTATGTAAATAATTTTTGCCCTTTTGCCAATGTGACGGTAAAGTAATGAGGGTGTCACTACATGCCAGACTACAGTGTTTGAAATTTCATACACTGGTTGGTCAAGAGCCGGCATATAACTCCTCAGAGTTTTTATAAGATGACGAAGATTTTTGATATTTAAAATAAGCTATGAAAATAACTTTCTGAATAATAAACTCTATGTAAGTAAATTGTGTTTTAGAGTGAATATCAGTTTCTCCTTGCATGAAGCCTTGCATGACTTTGACTTGACCTCACATCTACCCCGACACAACCACTTCCCTCTTAACTGCATGATCTAATTTGCACCCAATTTCCTGCATGCTAATAAATTAACTAATTTGCACTGTATTAACACCCTATTTTGTTTTCTAATTTCTTTTCCAAATTTCCTTTCCGACCTTTTTATTTTTATTTTATTTTTTTCTTATTTTATTGCTTTCTGCTTACTCACCTCACCTTTAAGGAGCTTGATCCCAACCAACCACAGAAGCAACTGGAGGATCAAACGAGGGTAGGTACTAAGAGTGCTTTGCTGTGGTCTGGTCCCAGCCGGCATCTTATGGACGTTACAGTCGCGCTGCTTCCACAGCATGGCACTCACATAATATGTAACATGTGAGACATTAAGTTTGGTTGTTCATCTCTTCTTTGATGGGCGGTGACATGTTTGGCCCAGAGGGATCAGGTGACTGCGCTGCATTGATTTACACCAAACCAATATGGGGAAACACTGAATGTCAGCATATGTTGAGGGCACAGTGTCACCTTTGAACATCACTGACTGAGGTCAGAGGGCAAAGGTCAAATGAGAAGATGCTGTGTGTTGAAAGTGGATGTCTTATTAGGATTAGCCTTCAGGGCTATGACATTCTAATCTTTTCTTTTTTGTGTATTTTTGTATTTAAATCATTTTATTTTTATTTACACACAATTTTAATACAACTGCAGTAATTGTAAGGCTTTTTATGTAATTGCCCTGAGTAGCTCTAAAAGGGCCAAAATAGGGGGTGAAAAACAAAGAACAAGGCTCTCAAGTGGAGCAAATGTACTCTTCAGGGGAGGTGGGTGATCAGGAATTAAAAAATTTGAATTTGGATGCTTCATTATTTTAACCTATCCATGTAACCATGTAACTTTTCACAGCTTTATATGGGCTTTTTTGAAATGTGACTTCAAACTATTAGTGTGATTACGTGTAATTTTGTGTTCATTTTCTGTCTTGTATTGCCACACAGTAACACTGAGTTTGGGTTCCACCTCCATTTCTGTGACTTTAATTGGACTTCATCTTCTAACATCCATTTCACTGATAGGGTGAAGCTCTGCGGCAGATCTTGGTCAATCGATATTATGGAAACGTCAAACCTGGCCAGAGGAGAGATAGCCTCACAACCTTCAGCAACGGCCCACTCACTCCTGGAGCGCAGGGAAAATCTCCTACAGGTGTGTATAACAATACAGCATCTGTGTGTCTACATAGTTATACTACATTGATAAGATAAGATGTTTTTTAAATGATTTACATTGAGAAACTGGGCTGGTGATGCAACAAGCTCGACACGCAGCACAAAACATTTTAATCAAACTAAAATAGTTTAGTTCATAGCTGCCAGCTGTAATATGTCATGCCATTCAAACATAATAGGAACTAAAAAGAGAGAAATAACACCTATCCCTAATTTGTTCAATCATATGGTTACACCAGGCAGGAAACAATCTTAACATGTTTCATAAAGCTTTGGAATTTTTCAGCATCCCTTAATGTCCAAGAGAATATTCTCTAGGATGTAAGTAATGTGGAATCTGCTTAAAGAAAGAGTACACAAAAAAACATTTAAAGATAAATTCAATTTAACTTAGTCAAAATGTAGTTTGAGAGTTATTTATTTAACTGGTTCTGGGTAAACGTTTGGTCAGAAGTTAAAATTCTTAAAAACTGTTTACAGGTTATGTGGAATTTCCTCTCATTTAGGAAATGTTTAGGAAATTAGTTACACAGATTACAATGAATAGTCATAGTGTCAGGCATCACTGATTATTTCCACAGTAGTGGTTAACACAATGGCTTTAATGTGTGTCGACATCGCCCTCCTGGACCACGCTGCAGTATGCCTTTTGTGCATATGTGAAGGCCATAAAAGAAAAAAAACAGTTAAAGCGGCCTCTCCATCTGTCCGTCTCTCAATCTTTGCTCAATCAAGACTGACATTCACAAATGTAATAGATGTTCATAACTGACATTTATTCATTCCAGCAAGTCACTCCGTGTCTTTCATCACAGCTATGACTCATCGTTCATCTCTAATGCTTTAGAGCGGAGAAAAAAAAAATTTGATCTTATTCACAGCCATGGCCTTGTACTCCTTTAAGCCCTTGGACCTCGGCTCTGCTACCGAGCATACTGTGGACCGTGTTGTTGCCAAGCGACCAGAGAGCCAAGCTTCGTCTAGAATGGGATGTGTTGTTGATTCAGTGGCTCGCCCAGCCAGAGATGGCTCTGATGGGTGCTGTTATCTCACCACTGCTTCCCTGGTTGGCTGTGGTAGCCAGCAGCAGCAATAGGAGTTAAAGTGCCTCCATGAATTACAGACACATCTGATGTTATTTGTGCGCTATGGCTGAATGGATAAGACACTTGTGGCTCATTCCTTGTATCATAAACTCCTTTTATCAAATGGCATACTATTAACGCCTGATGAAAGTTAGAATTGTTCAAAATATAATTCAAAAGTTGAAGCTGTAATTCCTTACACCGCTCATTAGATTTGTTTTCCCCTATACTGTCTAAAATCTAGCCTGATAATTAGTCATGAATGACTATCTGTCTCTGACGTCATTTTCAGTTGACACTGAAGCTGCGGTCATGGTTGCTAGGAGTGGCTAACTTAATGGTATTTACACTGATAAATTAAATATGCTGTTTTTTAGAGTTGTTATGTCTGTTTGTGGACACAAGTTGTACAGCTGCATCTATCCCGTATCACTTTCTGTCACTCTTTTTCCTGAATTTAGCTAGCTAGTTTCAGAAAATGATGTTCCCATTCTTAATCCTGCCCAGAAAAAAACTCAAATTGGTTGATTGAGGTACATTAATGCATTAATCCCCGTCTTTTTCAGCTAGGTTAGCTTTGAAATTTTGTACTCTATAACATGTAGGTATTTTATTGGTAGGCTATAATGAACAATAGCACTACTTTAATTAATTCATATTATAGCAACATAAGTTAAATATGAATATAGTGTATTCTGTTCTGAATAAAGGCATCTATCAAACTCCATAAAGCATCTGCATGAACGCCATAAACCCTTAAATTTAATTTTAAATACATTTAATTAACTAAATTAATTAATTAAATTATAACATTACACACATAACCTGTCTGGAATCTGAATACATCAGTATGAATGTAGATGATATTTATTTTCACTTGTGACCTTAGTTGTCAGCTCTGGTGTCGGAGGTCGAGGGGACCTGAGTTTGGCGGAGGTCCAGTGCCACCTGGACAAAGAAGGGGCTTCTGATCTGGTCATTGACCTCATCATGAATGCTACCAGTGACAGGATCTTCCAGGAGAGCATTCTGTTGGCCATTGCACTGCTGGAAGGTGGAAACACAGTTATCCAGGTAAGGGGGGGGGTTACTGGGTTCAAGAGTACAGACCACAAACAGTGCAGAGGAGGGTGGGTGTGAAGTTTAATGAGGTCCAACACTCACACGTCTACGCAGCAATTAACTGGGACTACTAAAAGTATTCCCTTCATAGAGGCATGAGCAGAATCTCAACAAGGAGATGGTATCTCACAGGTTCATAGCTGTGATGTGAAGAATTTAAGTTATTGCCCTGGAGCTCTGCTCGGTCAGTTGAAAATAATGACAAAGGATGACTTCAAATGGAAAAACAAAAAGATAATAAGTTGTCAGTGTGGCAGCCTGGGCACATTTTAACATCTAAATGTAGACGTAACAGTTGGGTGCAGAGAGCATCCTGACATGTTTGAACTTGTTGACGTTTGGAGTTGTGGAAAAAAGAGAAAGTGGAGGAGAGGAGAAAGGGAAGTCAGAAAGTAAGGGAAACAGTAGTCTGCTGGGATAGGTCAAAGCTGTGCAGCCAAACACGTCATCACCTCCCCACAGCCAGCCAGGGGTTGCTAAGGCTTGCTCAGGTTGAGAGTAAAGAGAGGGCTGCTGTTTGCAACTGCATTATTTCAGCTTTGCAGGGTGGCGTGTGTGTGTGTCTGTGTGTCTGTGTGTCTGTGTGGCTGTGTGCGTAAGTGTCTGTGTGTGTGTGTGTGTGTGTGTGTGTGTGTGTGTGTGTGTGTGTGTGTGTGTGTGTGTGTGTGTGTGTGTGTGTGTGTGTGTGTGTGTGTGTGTGTCTCAATGCATGAACTAGAATATGTGTATGCATGTATTTGTGACCAAGTTTGTGAGTACACGTTACTTGTAAGCCATATATCAGTCTATTCTGGTTTTGTGGTTTGTGTGTTTGTGCTTGTGTGTTCTCTTGCATGAACAGGCCTGTTGCATAATAGGCTCATATTTGCATAGTGTTATTACTGGGGGTGGGAATCTTTGGCAATCTTGTGATCGATTATATTCCAATTCTTGGTGTCACAGTTCTCCACTGTATTATGAACACTGTTTTTAATGGTATGCCTCCAGTAGCAGGCAACAGCCACTCTGCTGCAATGTTAGTACCATTGTTATCCAAAACACTGTACATGTCTTTTGAAATGAAACAGACAGTGGATGAAGTTTTCTTTACCCGACCAGAGTTGGTTGGGAGTGTTATAAAGTGCTGCAGTGGGAGTTAGTCGTTCTCATTTGTTTTTAATTACTGGCATTCACACAATAATCTTTCATCTCTCAGAGCTAATTATAAGGTTATTAATGCTTTCCTTTTGTGGTTTGAAAGTGTTTTCTTCAACATAACGTTTTAACAACGTACAAAAAAAGCATTGTGAATCAATTCAGAATCATAGAAGCTAATAATTGCAGTTCTTCAATGAATCAACCCCCTCCACACCCCTAGTCGTTACCTGACAAGGCCTGACTTCCCAGAGGGTACACAAAGGCACTCAAATGACTCCTGTTACATAAGCTGCTGCCTGCCTCTTTGCCTGGGTGAAGAGCCCTAGGCCTCCTAACATTCCAACCGGACTCTCAACTGGGTCATGCTTTGCTGAAGGAAAGAGGGAAGTAGAAGGCACCACCCTTTGGGGGCCTCAGAGGAGATCCAGTAGATTCCCCCTGGTGCTACCTGAGGAAAAGCCACTCCCTACAGCTTCTCTTAGAATAGATCAACTCATCTGATTTAGCCGTCATGTCATGCACTGTTTGACCTTTTTTAAGGTGTCCACTGCTGAAAGTAGTCTGTGGTAAGCATTTTAAGCGGGGGGTGGAACTTTTTTGGTGTGCACCCGAGGCCATTGTAAATGTTTGCAAAGTTCTTTGTCTTGTTTGAGTCAGAGTTTTGAATATAAATGTTTTACACATTAGAATATCAGAGAGTGCTTAGGATGTGAATTAGACCAATTATTTACAGTCAGTGCTATGTAGGGAAATAGAGTAAAGTTATTTGCATAAATGATGCAGAATTCAGTGTAAATGTCTCTGACTCCTACTAGGACAGGGTAGTTTTCCCACTTTACATTTGCTGATTGAAAATAACCTCAAAGTGAACTTTATAAGCAGAGCACTTTATTGCCTTTAACAAGGAGAAGACACAATTATAAAGAAGCATCTTGTTTCTGAATTTTAAGTTAGGTGTTTTTCTCCTTATTTGCCATGGTACAGGGACAAGTGGGCTTTGTTGAAGGATCATGCATGGTCCAGAGTGAATTTACAACATATCAGCAGATGCACCACATTTCCCTGTCTTACATAACGATGGGTTGCCTGCCCCCTTTTCAGGACAGAAGGGTTCTTGTTGTCTAAATGAAAAGCAGGACAAAAACATGCCCACAGATTTCTCCAAGCAGTCTGTTTGTTTGTTTTTGAGGTAATCCAGGGTCGTAGCCTAGCCAACAAAATTTCTGGGAAAAACCAAGTAGAGAAATGGAGAGCTCTTAGTTGACTTCAGAATGAATTCATCCAAGGGCCAGAGCTTGGTACTAGCTGGACTTGATATGGCAGCCCTGAGTGACAGGGTAAGTGTGTTAGTGAATACAAAAAGAAATGGGTTGGGACACAATCCTACCAGCCTTTTTCTGGCTTGCTCACTACATGATGTGTAAAAGTAACACACTTGATACCACAGAGACGTTTATCTGCTGGCTTCACACATTTACTTATTGTACTGAAACAACAACAAATTGCACTTGTTTGTCTATTTACACGTGCAATGCCCTAAATTTCGTAAACAGTAATGTTCACAGTTATACCTGCTGGGTTAAATACAGTTTATGCAAGTACAGGCCAAAAAGTGAGTCTCAGAAGTTGGAAATCTCCCCTAGGACTCTAATCACGAGAGCCTCTCTATCCCTGCAGATATATCATAACTTTCACAGTAAAAAGATTTGTTGATGTCACTGAAGCATCTCATTAATACACAATTTTGTGTGAACAAGAAATGTTTTTGATGCAATCTCAATACTTGCTTTAACTATAGGCTTCTAACATTTTTTCTTTGTTATTCCTTATCTGGCCATCAGCCAATACACTGAAAATGATTCTTTGGTGGATCCCTTAACACGTCATAACTCAAGGACTGTTTAAAAGTGTACAGCTATCACCAGTGGAAATCAACCCCTCCTACCTGCAATTTGCTCTTTGCGCTTAGTCTAACTGAGAATTATATGTCTTCACTTGAAATGCATAAAGTAACTACAAGGGCACTAAGAGTGTAAATCTGCACAAAGTTTACTTTAACTGTGCAGAGTTTGTGCAGGTCTGAAAATCTGTAAATATAACATCCCTGATTGTTTACTGCATTTGTTTCTACAGTGATTTTTGAGATCGCTGTAGTGTTCTTTTGTGTGTTTAGTCATGGCACACCATTCACTTTCATTACAACGGTATGCAACAAATTCAGTTAATTTTGCCCTTTGCCCTGCCCCGTGATTCATATCTACTCTAAAACTTAATGGGTTCTTCCCTGGCCCATGCTACACCATTGCACCAAGTTTGATGAAAATTGGGCTAGAAGTTTTCCCTGTAATTATGCTGACAGACGAAAAAACCCACAAATGGCACCAACATTTTGGTTTTGAAGAAATCTGGCAATAAATGGCAAACTGCGCACACATATGTCAAACATTAATTATTGGCCTACATAACTTTCCATAAATAATTTGGGCCTACGTAGATCGTCATGGACAAGATAACATGTTGTCTGACACGTATGCTCACACCTTACAGCTTGTTATTCAGTGATGAGCAGCAAATACTCTGACACTACTGGTGTAACTTAAGCAGACATGTAGCACACGTACTGTATCATAGCATAAAACTACACTCTTGCATACTCATCTGTACACCCCATTAGCACATGCACACACACGCACGCCTGGATATACTTAGAGGCTAGAAAGCTCACACCAAAAACAGCCCTTTGAGAGAGAGAGTGTGTGTGTGTGTGTGTGTGTGTGTTTGTGTGTTATGTAAGAGAAGAAGTGTAGAAGCTCTGCTCCTCCCAGCCCACTATCCATCTACTCAACGCTGTCTTCCTGACCTCAGATCTTTAACTGTCACAGGAGCAAACAGGTGCCACCACTCTTAGTCAATAGGCTTGTTGTGGCACGCCGCTGCCCTCATCCCCTTCCAAACATGATTAACCCCCCCCCCTTCCTTGGTTCAAGTTTCCTTTACAGCTACCTCTTGGAAAGCTTTAAAAAGATTCTGCAAAGTGAGTTTCCAGGCATGAGTGTCATCAACATACCAACTCTAATCTAACTACAGAGTGGGCAGGGATTCTCCTTTTAAAACCCTGTTTATAGATGTTTAATTCAACCCTCTGCTTTTTAGTCAGATCAGTGCGATTTTGTTGTGGTTGGTGAAGTCACTGGACACATTCTAGACTTTGTTTGACTTTTTGCCTGTACAGAATCTTGAGAACACACACTCATGCGTATTTCTTTCTTTAATTTAAACCTCCTATTTGTCAACCTTGTTGTAGCGTCAAAGAGCAGATCTCCGTGGTTACCAACTGGGTGTGGCAGAATACGCCACTGAAGCCCTCCAATAAGCACAGAGATGGCTTTGTCACTCACCAAGGTGTCAGACTAGAAAGGCGGGAGACGGATAAAAAGAAAGAGAGAGCTGGTGGTATAAACAGGCCTTACATAACTGGCCCGTGTTGATGCCAAGAGCCGGGGTGGCAGCTGACAGTGAATGGAGAGAGAAGTGGAAGCGCAGAATAATCAGAAAGGAGGCCCCGCTGTGCCACCATGTTGAAGCCTTCAAATAGGATGGTGAATTATGAGCAGACCTAAACCTGCTGTGCTGAAGATGAATGACAGCCGCAGGATCAACAGAGCTCTCAGGGGGCTTAATGGCTCTGTAGTGGGACACATAAAGGGTTAAACTGCCTCAGGGGGAAAAGCTAAGGCTTACTGGCTGACTGACCATTTTCTTTAAAGAATGACTCAGCATTCAAGTGGAGGCTAAATGTTGTACACATTATTCAAAATGTTTGTTATCAAAGTTATTATCTGAACCTGTTTCCGTATGTACAATAGTGCATCATTGAATGCTTCGTGATCTCTCGTCAGCTCTGCTAAACAGTGCAATCATATTTTAAACAAACACAAAAGCAACAATGTGGCAGTTGGCTGCTGAAGTACAGCATGGAAAATCTCCCTGGATCTGTATCTCTTAGTCATTGACTAAGTAATTATTTATATATATTTATAAGTATTTATTAATTTACACGATTCAGGCCTTGGATCAAAATATGTTTTAGGAAATTATTCAGCCAACTGAGTAAAATCCCTAATAAACCATGTTCTCTTGATTCATGTATAGGCCAAAAGCTGATTTTTGACAACCATAGAGCCGGCTAACATTTACATTATTTTGTACTGGTGCTGATACAATACCTATTATTCAGCATAGACATATAAATTATTTTTTTTACATTTAATAAAAGAAGTAAAACTACAACTAAAAGGTTTAAAAGGTAATGCAAAACTCCTAAATGTATTACAGACTGAAATTGACAAGAGAGTGATCAAAGAAACTATGTGGTCAAAGAATGGGTGAAGAGGAGAGCAAGCATTTTATTCCAGCGTTTTGTGTTTGCTCTTTGATTGGTACCTAACTGAAGTTTGATACCCACCTCTAGTCTAACTGACTGCTTTTGCCTCTGGTGTATATATATCAGGCAAGTGTTGTATCAGGGAAGAGGTTTTTATGCCTGTAGTCATGAGGTCTGTTTAATATGGTAACCTTATAAAGCTGCTATCCTGGAGCTGTTGTCTGGAGAAATCGGCCTGCTTACATAAGTCTTCTGCTGACTTTTAATCAGATCACTATCAATGAATGGCCCTATCTTGTCAACAACATGATGTTAACAGCTTGAAAAACAAGCAAGAGGAAACTGTTGCATAAAAGACAGGATGAAAACAACTCAGATTTGCTTAATGCATTAAGTGTTCTGCATCCCTTGGGACTTGAGTCAGGTGATGATTAGAGTGAGATTCTCACTAAATAAGTTTCATACGTCACTCTAGTGCTGTGCACTGCACTTGCATGTTGTTTCGAAACTTAACTGAGTTGAGTTAAACCTGGAAAGAGTCTTGTGTAATGGGCTTTCAGAACTGCCCCAGAATCTATGTATGTGATAACTCCTGCTTGCATCAAACGCACTTTGGGACCCTCCCTCCTCTCTCTCACACCACACGCTCACTCCGTGCCGTTCTGGCACTGAAAAAGTAGGGCAGGGTTTTCCTCTCTCCCTCTCTCCAATGCTCGCCCTCCGTGGGCTGATGTAACAGTGTTAGAGCTGAGGCGCTGTGTGCCCTCACTGTAACCACTCAGCTGATTACAGGTCTTATGTAAGGAGGGATTGTCGAGAGGAAAATGGGACAGAACATATGAGCCTGTTGCAGAAAAACAACGGCTCCGTGCATACAAGGCTTTTAAACAAGATAGCCCTTTGTGTGGTTCAGCTATGAGCAGAACATTTCCTTCCTCAACTTGACTTTGCAAACCTATTACTCATGCTGGATCAAACTTTTACTGTTGCATACCTGAAAAGCTTATAAAAGCAGACATTTGAGGTCAAGTGCAGTCACACAAATGCGTTTTTTATTGCAAGTGAGGCCAATTCTGTGAACATGTCTCTACAACTGTATGTGTGAATGTGTTGTGTTGGAATGCCTTTGTTTGTGTGTATGCACAAGCATACTTGGAAAGTGGGTGCATGTACAGTAGTGTGTCCTCAGCAGGGTGTCTAGCTGTGTCTTTGCGTGTGCTGCATGTAAATCCCAAAATCTTTTTGCTGTTGCTTGCCTGTTTGTAAGCGTTAACACCCAGCATAGTCCACAGGATGCCAGAACCGTGTTATGCCCAGGGAGCAGAGAACAGATGGTGTAAAATCAGGTGAGCATGGTGAGGCCTTGCAGCATCCTTTTCTGGCACTGTGAGAGAAGGCTTATGTAACTGCTCCTAACAGAACCTCTGCCTCTCTCGTGTCAAAAATGTAACACAGACAATGATAAGAAGTGGCGGCAAGATCTTACTAAATAAAAAATGTCCTCCGACCTTGTAAACCTCCTTCTCTGATCAAGGTGAATTTTGAATAGAACATCACTGGTAACATGTTGATGATGAAAGTCAACCACCTTGACACCTTGGCATAACATTAGTTCATAAATAAAGTAAGAGTGCAGAAAGTGGTGTGTAAACATCTCCATCTGGAGCAGCCAACTAAAATGAATGACTCTTTCTTATTTCTCTCCAGCGGTCATTCTTCCAACGTTTAACAGGGGACAACAAGTCAGAAAAATTCTTCAAGGTGTTTTATGAGCGCATGAAGCTGGCCCAACAGGAGATCAAAGCCACCGTGACAGTCAATACAAGTGACCTGGGCAGCAAGAAGAAGGATGAAGAGCCACCAGACAAAGACACACCAGCACGCAAGAAAGGTGAGGGGTCAGGAGTTAGGTCACAAACAGGAAATATTCAATCAGATTTTTAAGGGAATAAGACCATCAAACTGGCAAAATAAACCTCTGTTGACCTGTGTGTACATGGAATTTGGTCTGTTTGAATACCCAGTCTCTAAAAATCAAAATCATCATTTTTTTTAGTTTATTTTTTTTATTTTTTTAACATGATAGTATTTCACAAAAAAAGACTAAGCATGTACATGATACAAATCGGTACATGGATACGTGACTTGTCAAATGAACATTCTTTATAACACTGTGTCTTATCTCCAATGCTCTGTGTTTGACTCAACTCTCCTCTACCTGTGGTTAGTCAAAGATGTGCCCGTGGTGGCCGTGGTGACCGAGGAAGTGAAGGAGCAGCTGGTAGAAGCCTCCGTTGTCACCAAGAAGGCCTTCACGACCTACCGCCGCGAGGCTGAAGCCGAAGAACACCAAGCGGCCGCTGATGGCTCTCCCGTCCCAACCGCTGATAAGGGCCAGGAGGAAGGCGAGATGAGCGTCATCATCACCATCATGCAGCCCATCTTGCGCCTCATGCAGCTGCTTTGTGAGAACCACAACAGAGATCTGCAGGTCAGCCATTACAGCAAGTTATCGCAGTAGTGCTTTTGTTAACTCGACCCGGCCCATGATGTGCTAACATTTCCTGACCTGTGTTCTGAATTTCTATCACCCCTCTCAGTTATACAGAAACGAAACCATGTAGAAAATAGGCACCATTTGCAGAACTTCCTGATGCAGCTGTTTCCATATGTGGTATGTCTTGGTCTGGTTTCACTATGAGGAGTGTGTTGTTGTTTAGTAATGGCTAGCTCCAGCAGCCCGGACAGAAGACTTTCTTCTTGCACTGTTCACCCCAAACCAGGGCAGGCCTTCATTAAATGATAGCTGGCTTGGTGCTGAATCACTCTCGTCTAGCCTGACCCAGCGTGGGTGCAAGATATTGATTTACTGCTCGCCATGCAGCACAGATGATCAATTCATTGAGATGTTTGTGTTCCTTCCAAAGACATGCAGTAATTGTCTGGCTGCTGTATAGGCTTACATGCTTAAAAAGAAAGAAACGAAAAGTTGAAAAACGTATTTTCTGAGTAGAAGGTTAAAGGAGTGTTTCCACCAGACCCTGAGACCACGACAAATCTGCTTGTCCAGCCTTTGCTCAACATCAAGTCTGACAATTTTGGCTTTCTTATTTGTAGTTTTAATTGAGACACTATCTTGATGACAAAGGTATATTACACTTCCCAAAACCATAGGAATAACATGAGTCCAAAAAACAGCACATGCATTTAAGTGTATATTTTATCTCCATCCATCTCCAGAACTTTCTGCGCAACCAGAATAACAAGAACAACTATAATCTTGTGTGTGAGACGCTTCAGTTCCTGGACTGTATCTGTGGCAGCACCACCGGGGGACTGGGGCTGCTGGGACTCTACATCAATGAGAAGAACGTGGGACTCATCAACCAGACTGTGGAGAGCCTGACAGAGTATTGCCAAGGCCCCTGTCATGAGAACCAGGTGATGCACGTACACACAGAAACATGAGTGTCCAAGCTCACACTAAAGATGTACTTTCAATTGTATGTTTAGTCTGCTGTTCGTCTGCGTTGTCATTTACGTAACTGTATAGAGCTTCTTTTATTTGGACGTTAAAATTAGTTTTTTTCGAACACTTAAATTATCTTCATTTTAGCAATCATACTGGTGGTTTTGTGTGGGTAGTGCTGTAATTAGTCCTGAGAAAATAGTATTTTCATGCTCAGCACTCAGCTGCTGCAATGAAGCTATGCAGTCGCTTGTCTTTCTCCAACAGTGTGACACCAGCCTACTCTGGGCAGCGTGCCCGTGTTTGTTCTTGGGTATGGATTAGCATTGCTTGGTCTTCTCACATGATGGTGGCATCCTCTGTTCGAGCCGCTGTCGGGTCATTTCATGGCAAGTGTGAAACTGGCATGACTAAACAAGCAACTGGCTAAATGCAGTTGCTGTTTGAACTGATTTCAGTTCCCTCAAACAGTGCTAGGACTGCCAGACTAAACAAAGCTCTTTGTTCATATTTACTGAGACACAAAAGGGAGGGACAACTGCTAGAATTATTTTTGTTTGTGTGGTATTAAGTGTCTTTGTTTGATAGTGTCAAGATATTTACTCCTAACCTTGCAAATAGTTATGAAATGTGACCCACCTCAATCAGCACGTGACTGTGGGATTGGTAACTGAAGGGAACTTGAACAATATGGGGAACCCAAAAGGGCCTGTTTATTAAATATTCAATTGTTTGACAGATAATATTCAAATCTGTAATGCTGTCTCGGAAGTTCATAAGTCAGCTTGATCAAGGTTGCTGTAAACCAATCACATTTTATCTACTGTTAAACAACTTCTTAAAATCAGCTTATCTATGTATGCTGTCCACGGACCAATTTGAGATTTGTATGATAACTGACTAACATAAGGCCTTTTTGAATCCTTGACTGTTGAAAGGACAATTCTTGAAGGCATGTTTTTCCATTCAATGCTTAATTAGATATCGTATTACGCAATTTAGATTATTGCAATGTCTTCTTAAAATGAAGATCCAATCTTTCTCAGATTCGTTGTGCAGAATTTGGGACTTTGATGACGCATGCGTGGCTTGAAGAGTTTGGCCTCTAGACTGAACATACTGGTCTGCTGCACTGCTTTGTTTACAGAGGATGTCAACAAAACTCCAGCAGCATCAGAAAACATTAAATACTGTATTAAATTCTTGTTCAAATAAAAATCCTGTCAATCGCGATTCCTTTTTCAAAAACAATGCTGCTACTGGTTAAAATTGGTAACTGTCTTGGTCCAGACTATATTTTACATTTACTTTCATTTTACAATCTATTTTTTACATTTACTTTCATTTCGTTTGTTCCACAGAACTGCATTGCCACTCATGAATGCAATGGTATTGACATCATCATCGCTCTCATCCTAAACGACATCAACCCACTTGGCAAGAAGAGGATGGACCTGGTGCTGGAACTCAAAGTGAGTCATTATTGTTAGTTTGGTGGTTTTGAAGTGGAAACAACACTTCAGAACACTTTTAGTGTTACATAACATGTAACTTTTCTAATTCCTTTGGAAACCCATTCTCATCTAGACATGATGTCACACGTAGATATTTCTGGTAATAGCACTAGAGATTTGAATTAAAATTTGTGAAAGTTTTAAAACATAAACATCAGACGTGACGTTATAAGGGAGAGATGAATCACTGAATTGCAGAGTTACTGTATGAATTACATCACTAACAGTAGCTCTAAAACAAAATAAATAATCATAATGCAATGTAGCAACAGATGTAATAACAGTCACACCCCTGTGTTATTAATTACTTGGCTTGCTGAAGTTAAGACACACCTCTCTTGAGATTATCAAATCACTACAGGAAATACCACTGACTGTAGAAAATTTTGAAACAGTGTTGGCTCAATTTCACCATGCCAAAATATGTGATTACTACACCTCATTATAAAGTGCTCTATCACAAATTACAAAATAATGACACATGGCAAAGTAAGAAGATTTACAATTGGGAAACACCAGGTGTTTTTTTTAGTTTGTTTTCTTTTATCTGTACTCTCATCTTTTCGTAGAATAACGCCTCAAAGCTTCTTCTTGCAATTATGGAGAGTCGCCATGACAGCGAGAACGCTGAAAGGATACTGTACAACATGAGGCCTAAAGAGCTGGTGCGTATGATACCACACAAACCATCACACGATGTGAATTGGATGTTATTTTGACAGTCTATATTTTTGCAGGTGGAAGTGATCAAGAAGGCCTACATGCAGGGTGAGATAGAGGTTGAGGAGCCGCAGGAGGGTGAGGACGGAGAGGAGGAGCACTCTGCGTCTCCACGCAATGTTGGTCATAATATCTACATCTTGGCACATCAAGTAAGCCACCAACTATCTGTAAAATCATCATGGAGACAAATGCACCCACAAGTAAATGCTGCAGCACATGCATGGCCACATAATATAGTACACAGCCGGCAGGTTTTCAATGGCCTTATTGTTACTGTACGTCTGTGTGATTTTGTCCTTGCTGCTAATGACATGTGATATCTGCCATTCTACATTCATCTCCTCCTTTTCAGCCCTCAGGCTGAGCGCTGCTCAATAGCAGAGTGTCTGTTCAAACCATGATTTAGTTTAACGACAACAATTATAGTTATGAAACGCCCACGGTCAATGCACACCCTGCAGCCTTGTGGTTGAATGAACAGAACATCTTGCATTCAAAGAAAGAATAAATAGCATGTGCTGTACCCAGCTGGTAAATACCAGCAATGTTGGCTCAGTATTACAGCACATGCTAAGTTAACATGTGTACACATTTAACCTTTCTGATAATAATAGAAACAATCATTGTAATGAATATTTGTCATTGATTTGTTTGTCATTGATTTGATGGTTTGTTGTTATTTCAGTTAGCCCGTCACAACAAGGAACTGCAGGCTATGTTGAAGCCAGGGGGGACATATGGAGAGGGTGACGAGGCCCTGGAGTTCTATGCCAAACACACAGCCCAGATTGAGGTCAGTTGTTAGATCCATGTCGAAACCAGACTGTTTTGGTTCTGCTACTGTCATTTTTTCTATTTTATTTTTAACTTTAAAGTTTTACTTTGAAACTTTCCCACAGTTTCTCTGTTTTATGGCCACTATCTGGCACCTATTGTAAGACGTCTGTGTCAGCTGCAGAGGATTGCGACATGTTTTGGCATCACAATTTCCTTGAGGCATGTGATGGTGTTTTTCTTGGCTTGCTTTTGAGTTTCATCGTATGCCTTGGCAGAACGGCAAAGCACCTCTGCACACTTATGAGACTAATGAAAAGAAGGAATGCTGGTTGTTAACAGTGCTCTGAACTGAAGTTGTTGGTTCAGTTTTACCAAACACTTTTGTAAACAAAACAACCTTCTTATTTGCATTGCAAAGTACAGTGACAATAACCAGTCAAACCAGTCAGACTGGACAGACAGAATGATCTATAAACACCTGGCTTTAAAGAAGACAGTCTAGGCTCAAGATTTATTTGCCCACCACAGTGACAGAGAGTGTGTGATAGGTGGCTGCTTTTTTGGTTGTGTCCAGATTGTACGGTTGGATCGCACCATGGAGCAGATAGTCTTTCCTGTGCCCAACATCTGCGAGTTTCTCACGCAAGAGTCCAAGTTGCGTGTCTACTACACCACAGAGCGGGATGAGCAAGGCAGCAAGATCAATGATTTCTTCCTGCGCTCTGAAGACCTCTTCAATGAGATGAACTGGCAGAAGAAGCTGCGAGGTACTCAAGAGGCTACTGGTAACACAAACACCGTTCCCTGTGCGTCTTCCTACTCAACTCTTTATCTCTTAGTTCCTGGTTTACACGCTGTCTTCTTGCATCCCTCCAGGCCCCTGAGGACCCCCCCCCTACCCCTACTAAAAAGGGAAACAGATACTAAAGCCTCTTTCACACATATAAATCATGAATCTTAGGTCAATTCAACATGTTGGCATTATGTGTGAGCAGAATCTGGAAATGAAATTCCTCATGCACACCATTCTGGCAATTTCCCAAACTCTTCCCCTATACCTCTGTTGGGATCAAAAGCTGTAACATGCAGCACAGTAAAGGACAAAAAGACCTCAGCCACCAAAGAAAGCCTTCTCAATCTATTTTCTAGTGTTACAATTGACGTCATTATTAAAAATGGTATGGCAGGAAAAATAAACCATTGCACTCCTTCTGAAGGTATTTCTGTAGACTCTAACATATTTGCAACACTGAAAGCACCATGGATAGGTGTGATTTAAAAAAAACACACTGAGAGCAATGAGTGCAACCACAGCCACACAATTCTTGGCACTCCAGGAACTCCAAATATGACAACACAAAGAAAAACACACGGATGTTAGACCCTCAGACAGGTCTTAAAGTTTCAGTTGTGCCAACCACAAAACTCTCTGGTTTTTTCTCAGCAGGTGAGCACAATAGCATTGAAAGAGACAAAACTTGACTTGTATGTCTTGTGTTTCTTAAGTAACTATAAACTGTTTGTGCATCACTGGTTTGATTCACAAAAATTAAACTTTAAACATATTTAAATAATAATAATATAACTTGTAGGATTGTGGGACAGCCCTGCCACTTTTGGTGTTTTCCTTGGCAAGTAGAAAAAAAAAATCTAATCTATCCGTAATGGTCATACATCTGAAAACAGGCCATATTCTTTTTCTACACCATGGCAAATTGTAACCAAAGACCACCCTGATAATTCCATGTGTGAAAGGAGGTTGCACCCTGCTCCCTTAACTCTTAACCCTGGATGGATGGAAGCGGAGAGCATGTAAACCTTGATAAGCAACTTATCAGCTCATTTAAGTTACCATATTGTATAAGTTAATTCAACAAGATGGAATAACAAGATATGTTCTATAAAGATGTAAGTTGTTGTTTTCCTGGCAGGAGAGAGTGCTGTAAGCTCTGTGAGTGTGATGTAGTGAATGATTAACACGTTGTGGTCAGAACACAAACTATTCCACATTGAAAGCCCATTTGCAAAAATGCCTTTACTTTGGAATTTACGCACAGTTCTAGTATTCTGTTTGTCTGTATATTTCAGAGATTACTGTGTTTCCTTTTGTCTTTCTAGAATCATAAAATGGAGAGGCTAAGGGAAAATATTTTTTTTCTGGCAAGATTTAACTCAGGAAGCGGGCGGTCACAGAGTATTAACCTTTACATCATCCCTTCTTTTTAATATTGTGCTACCAAGAATAGTGAGTTTACAGTAGAGCTAAAACAGTGAACTTGCCAGTGTAAACAACTGATCAGTTGGTGTTTGAAAGGTCCATCAAGTGTGGAGTGTTGTTTTGTCTGGGAGGAAAGAGCTATGGATACAGTGTGAAGCCTGTCCTGAGTCTTTAATTTAATAAGTTACCTTTTAGTACATATTCTAACCAAAAGTAAGTAAACAGGGACCGGAAAGATGGCAGAAAAATGGATGTGATATGTGATAAAAATCCTTAGCTGGATTCACACACAGGATGTTGTTCTTACATGTTACATCTTAGCCAACTGAGTTAGCAGGATGCTCCAAGTCCGTCCCATCTTAATAGGATTAATGGGTCAACCCGCTTCATCTACCTGCCAATTTGAGGTAATGCTCAGTCACACATTCTTTACTTCTGATATGGCATAACCTTACTGAGAAACATCAAGGCAGGGTAGTGGATGCAGAACAACTCCTGCATCAGCAGGTGGGATATCAGGAACGTTCCAGAAGAAATGTGTGAACATTTCAAGAGGAATCCTCTTGATTTTAAACATTTGTGTTTCACTAATCTAAATACCATAGTCGTGCAGACTTGAACACTACTTAGAGTTTCCCTTTCAGCAGGGCAGGTCTCTGTTGACACCCTGGCTGATTCTGTCAGCTACTGCAGTGAAGTGACTGGTTTAGGAGCATGTTGTAGCCTGTCCATTGTCAGGCCTGAGGGAAGATGGTTTGACTATAATGTGGTAACACGTGACGACAACCACCTCTCTCATATCTGAATGAATCAGCACAACTGGAGGCCGTATTGTTCCCCTGGTGCTAACCACTCGTCATGAATATCATGACTTCTGTAGCTAAAAGTCCCTGCCTGCAGTTCTTCTTTTCTGATGAGCAGCCGGGCTCAAAATAGAGCTGGCCATGATACTGATCTCCTGACCGAGGTCTGAGTTTTGTGTGTGTGTGTGTGTGTGTGTGTGTGTCTGTCTGTTTGCGGAGCAGTGTATGCATTCAAGTTGTTTTTTTTTATTTCCTACAAGTAGGAAATCATGTAGTGTATGTGAAATGAGTATGACAATTAATTTAATGTACTTTACGTTTGGCCTGATTTTACCCTTCAGAGTGAATCCTTTGCTTGCAGTTGTGGTGCTTATGATGGCACTTAATACCACACAGACCCCTTCTGATTCTGTTTGATTAATGTGTTTCACCCCAAACTGAGTACATTTCTCAAATCACCAAAGTGACTTCCCACTCAACTTTGGAGTGATTAAACTAAATTCAAGTCTAGTTAATATAACACGGCAAAAATGTTATTTTGCTGTGGAGGAGAATTACTGATGTTTGCCACTAAGATAATTTATTCCACACTAAGAAAATTAATCAACATTGGGTATCTACATTACATAGGAAATCATCCCCATCTTTGTCTTAGCTTTGGTTACAATTAATTGGAAATAAGATTAATGGCCCAAATTTGATGAATTTTGCTCTTCCTTGGTGTGAAACACCAATCAGTCATTGTGTATTTTACTGTTAGTAGGAACTAGTGTTCTGTAATGTAATTAGATAAATTGTGCTTGGTGTATTGCATTTATGTTATTGTTTGGATGCTGCAGTTTTCTCTCTGCAGTACAATGACCTGTGTTCATTTGCTTCAATACACTGTCCTCCAGCTCAGCCCATCCTGTACTGGTGCTCCAGGAACATGTCATTCTGGAGCAGCATCTCTTTCAACCTGGCTGTACTCATGAACCTGCTTGTGGCCTTCTTCTACCCTCTGGAGGGTGTCCGTGGAGGTTAGTGTGCTAAAGTCATGTCTCTTTCTCTTCCCTTTATTCCTTTAACATAGATCAACAGATTTTTTTATTGGGGCGCTGATTATGATCTTGTGTTTTTGTGTGTATGCACTGTGGTTAACACAATGAGCATGACTAATACAACACAGGAAATGGGAGTGAGTGGCACAGACACAACTGCTCGGGCAAAGCCAGGGTTGCAGCAGGAGACATATAGTACATATTGTGCTTGACTAGAAACCTGTATGGCAAAGATGAACAGGAAAGAAAAATGGACCATCACTTGTTAACATCTTTATTTTAGGGTCCCATTACACCCTCCATGTGCAACTCTTTGTTGCCAGTTTAAAAGGAAACATCCTGTTGTTTGGGGTGTATAGGAGAAGGTTGTCCTCGACTACCCCAACAGTGGAGTTAAGTTATTTGAACTGTTTAAAGTTTGTTTCGGATTCGTCCGAAAACAGTGAAAAGCTTCTTTCTGATATTTAGAGAGGAAGGGGCATTGTGTGACACTTTTTTAAAGTTTCTGAAACCAACAAATTGACAGACACACCCACTTACCATAGTAAATGCCAGGTGTGAAAATGAGCAGAAACTCCATCTATCTTACACTTCTCTGTAAGTCTGTCTGTTTACTGGTCACGGGGAGTACTACTGCATATGTGAAATATGTATAATATATATTTGTATAAATCCTTTTGTGATGAAGTTTGAAAAGGAAAAAAATGTAGTTGTGGAGTTAGAAAGAAATTAGTTTACCAAACTTCTTCAGCCCGCTCCTCATCTCTGTTCTCTAGTGGCTCAGGGCTATTTTAGCCGCTACTAGCACAACACATCAGAATATCTGACCGAACTGTTGGCAGCCGAGTTGCATTATGGTAATATAGGTGACAGGTTTTGACAAGAAAGAAGAATGTATCTAATAAAAAAGACAATATTGTTGTTTCTGACTCTCCAACAATGTTACAAGAACGCAATGCTAAATTGTTTTTTAGTGGGATGTAGCCATCCTGCATCTATATTTGACAATCAGGGAATGAGAACGGGCTTTGAAGTGTGTAGGTTACGAAAACACAATGATTACCATATTCAGGTGATTATACACTAATGAAAACATGTACGACTATTATATGAAATTTCTGCCAATAGATCATCCTAAATGTTACACATTGGACCTTTTAAGAACTCTGCTCTGACAACAAGATAAGATCAGAGTTCAGATCAGCTGTAAGCCATCTTTGAAAAAAAAAAACAAAAAACAACTGAAAATTCCAAGTAATCATGGATAACACAAGCTTTTTCAGTTGAAGAAGTGACTTCAGAAATTCAGTCAGGAGAACATTTGCTTTCCCACTGGACACACAGTTCATTGAATAGCTCCTGATGTGGCTTGAGCACTCACATCCCAACATTCATGTATTTATAGCAGTTGGCATTTGACCAGATCACGTATGGAAAGATGCTTTATTAGTATTTAGTGTGTAAAGGACTTTATAGAACACTCTGTACTCTCGTGCTTGTGGTTTGGGTGTAGCCTCACACCTCCCTAACCAAAGTGAGTTTCACCACAAGTGGGGGTGTGATGAGAATGTAATCCTAGCTGAAGATTTGGATCTTTACATACCATGATGTCACAAAAGACCAAGATGGATTTGTTCTCAGTTCGGTCCTGACCTGTTTATTGATACTGTGCCTTTCCTGAGCTTGACAGATGACTTTGTGTTATCAGATTTCTAGTCTTATTCTCACACTAGTCTTGGTTTGAGTAGTCTTCTTTTCCAAATGTATCACTTCAGGTAATTAGGTGTGTGTCTGTGTGTGTTTGTGTGTATACAGACTTGATACTGTGGTCTCCCCATAATTCCAGAGTTTGAGATACCATTTAAAGTGACACTTACCTGATAAGAAGCAGATAAAAAAAACCTAATACAGCAAAATGTCAGATGTCAGATCTACTGACTGTAGTCCACAACATTGCATCCTTTAATTAATGTGTCAAAGCTGCTGTAGATCATGTCACAAATTCAAATTTAAAGTTTCTTAATGTATTGGCACAGGAGAAGGATAGGTCAGTGTCATTTTACAAGCATTTAAATGGCATTTTAAAATGACCACTTTCAGACTTGTAAATGCCGTCAACGTTTAAGTCATAGTTATGACTGGGAAAAGCTTGGATATATCCAAATTAGCACTTGATAATAAGAAAGTGCCTGGAAACCCAACTCATCGGCCAAAATCCATCGTTCGGTAGTAAGTACTTGAGAGCAAATTGAATGGATTTAGCACTATATTTTCAATACATTTCTGATACAGCCGTCTTGAGTTGATGAGCCTGTAAGTTGAAATCATGGAAATCTTCTACCATCTGTCCCACATGATGTGTGCGCAGTATCAGACTACATGACTTACATAACTAAAAATACTACTCTGAGAAAACCTAGAGTACATCAAATCTGTGTGTGTGTGTGTGTGTGTGTGTGTGTGTGTGTGTGTGTGTGTGTGTGTGTGTGTGTGTGTGTGTGTGTGTGTGTGTGTGTGTGTGTGTGTGTATGTGTGTATGTATGTATGTATGTATGTATGTATGTACAGTGGGTACGGAAAGTATTCAGACCCCTTTAAATTTTTCACTCTTTGTTTCATTGCAGCCATTTGCTAAAATCAAAAAAGTTCATTTTATTTCTCATTAATGTACACTCAGCACCCCATCTTGACAGAAAAAAACAGAAATGTAGAAATTTTTGCAAGTTTATTAAAAAAGAAAAAGAAAAACTGAAATATCACATGGTCATAAGTATTCAGACCCTTTGCTGTGACACTCATATTTAACTCACATGCTGTCCATTTCTTCTGATCCTCCTTGAGATGGTTCTGCTCCTTCATTGGAGTCCAGCTGTGTTTAATTAAACTGATTGGACTTGATTAGGAAAGGCACACACCTGTCTATATAAGACCTTACAGCTCACAGTGCATGTCAGAGCAAATAAGAATTATGAGGTCGAAGGAACTGCCCAAGGAGCTCAGAGACAGAATTGTTGCAAGGCACAGATCTGACCAAGGTTACGAAAGAATTTCTGCAGCACTCAAGGTTCCTAAGAGCACAGTGGCCTCCATAATCCTTAAATGGAAGAAGTTTGGGACGACCAGAACTCTTCCTAGACCTGGCCGTCCAGCCAAACTGAGCAATCGTGGGAGAAGAGCCTTGGTGAGAGAGGTAAAGAAGAACCCAAAGATCACTGTGGCTGAGCTCCAGAGATGCAGTAGGGAGATGGGAGAAAGTTCCACAAAGTCAACTATCACTGCAGCCCTGCACCAGTCGGGGCTTTATGGCAGAGTGGCCCGACGGAAGCCTCTCCTCAGTGCAAGAAATATGAAAGCCCGCATAGAGTTTGCCAAAAAACACATGAAGGACTCCCAGACTATGAGAAAGAAGATTCTCTGGTCTGATGAGACCAAGATTGAACTTTTTGGCGTTAATTCTAAGCGGTATGTGTGGAGAAAACCAGGCACTGCTCATCACCTGCCCAATACAATCCCAACAGTGAAACATGGTGGTGGCAGCATCATGCTATGGTGGTGTTTTTCAGCTGCAGGGACAGGACGACTGGTTGCAATTGAAGGAAAGATGAATGCGGCCAAGTACAGAGATATCCTGGAAGAAAACCTCTTCCAGAGTGCTCAGGACCTCAGACTGGGCCGAAGGTTCACCTTCCAACAAGACAATAACCCTAAGCACACAGCTAAAATAACAAAGGAGTGGCTTCGGAACAACTCTGTGACCATTCTTGACTGGCCCAGCCAGAGCCCTGACCTAAACCCAATTGAGCATCTCTGGAGAGATCTGAAAATGGCTGTCCACCAACGTTCACCATCCAACCTGACAGAACTGGAGAGGATCTGCAAGGAAGAATGGCAGAGGATCCCCAAATCCAGGTGTGAAAAACCTGTTGCATCATTCCCAAGAAGACTCATGGCTGTAGTAGCTCAAAAGGGTGCTTCTACTCAATACTGAGCAAAGGGTCTGAATACTTATGACCATGTGATATTTCAGGTTTTTTTTTTTAATAAATTTGCAAAAAATTCTACATTTCTGTTTTTTTTCTGTCAAGATGGGGTGCTGAGTGTACTTTAATGAGAAATAAAATGAACTTTTTGTGATTTTAGCAAATGGCTGCAATGAAACAGAGTGAAAAAATTTAAAGGGGTCTGAATACTTTCCGTGCGTTCCCACTGTGTTATGTGTGTGTGTATATATATGTATGTATGTATATATATATGTGTGTGTGTGTGTGTGTATGTGTGTATATATGTATATGTATGTGTGTATATGTATATATGTGTGTATATATATGTGTGTGTGTGTGTGTGTGTGTGTATATATATGTGTATATATACATATATATTTTTTTTTTTTTTTTTTTTTTTTTTTTTTTTTTTGTGTATATATATATATATATATATATATATTGTGTATATATATGTATATGTATATATTATGTGTATGTGGGTTTTTTTTTGAATATCAATATATTGATTCATGATTGTATCATACATTTTTAAGCAAAAAACATTTTCAATAGTTTGCAAGCCCTGACTCATTTTAGTCAATGTAATCTCAAATGGAGGATATGTATCAATAACAAAGAGCTACGAAAAAAAACTCGTAATTAATTTCCTTTGTGTGATTTACCTATTTGTCCTCGTTCCCCACGTTGTATTAACCACTGGTCTGTCAGGTTATGTCATGTGGACTATATATAAAGATTTATGGTTTGGAAAATCTGGTTTTACTAATTCCTGCATGACAGGAGGTCTTTCACAAATCAAAGGAATGAGTGACAGACCTAAGCATGTTTTTACACGCAGTTTCAATTTTCTGTTTGTTTGGTTGTCTGTTATTCTTTTCTCTTTTTTTCTCAGTTCTCCTTGAGGGCAGTATTTGTGGGGATGTGAAAAGCCGCAGCCGTTAAGGCCTGCATTGTTCCAGTGCAGAGTAGCAGAGAGAAGACACACATTGTGATTCACATAAACTTTCAATTGTTCTGTCTGGGGTCAAACGGCGAGGTCCCTTTTGTTTGAACTTCCTCACAACAGTATAGAAGAGACAAAAAAAGAGGTTGTTAGCTTAGCTCTAGAAACCCCATGTGGTTTTCAGTGTCAAAGGTCTTCTGAGAGCTTAGCAGTTCATTCCAGGACATGCCAATTTTAGCTTCAACCTGAGGCCAGTTATCAAGTGAAAAAAATATCTGAGCCACAGTTAAGTTGCCCAGTGGGGAATATTTAATGTCTACACGGATGCATACATTCACACACATACACACTGTGTCCTGGATTCATATGACCTCAGACATGTCTCGTTTAATATTCAAGCCGACTGCTTGTAAACCTTAAATGAACCAAACTACTCCAGTGAACTTCCTTGGCCATGATAAGCATTTACTGCAAGCTTGACATTGAGGCACTTCTTTGCTTTGAAGACATGGTTAATTCACATATTCCATAGACAACTTAAACACCATAAAATCCTTTTTAAACATTATTGTATCAGCTACACTCCTCACTCACATGACCATCAATTGATGGTGGTTTGTTGGAAGAGAAACTGTGGTAGGGAACTTTTCCCAGTAGTGTCCAGATGAGTTGAAGTCCTAAACAAAGTTAGGTAAAATAAGTTCAGGCTGTACACCTTCTGTTCAAGTCGGATGGGTGTCTGTATGGGATCAGGTGAGCCTTGATAAACAGTAGTCAAAGTGCCAGAGCCTCCACCCTGTCACAGACGCTGCTCAAATAAGACCATGCAAGTAGAGGCAGACATCAGAGCTATAGCTCAAACAGACATAAAAGCAGTTTGTAAAGTAAAATCATTTCAAATTTTCATCCTGTACCAAGCATCAGGCTGTGTGTAGAATTTACTTTGGTGAAGTGTAAGTGGTTTAGTGTAAAGGTCAGTCTGCCTATCTTCTAATTGCTGCAGAGTAAGCAAGTAAGAGAGATGAATGGTCTGAGACTGTAGGTGTGTGACGTACAAGCTGCTCTGTCTGGGTTGGCTGCCAAGTCCAAGCGCCCGGGCGGCCTGTTACGATGCAGTACCCAGGACCATCCCTGATGAATTTAGCTGGAGCCAAGTGTATTTTTAGCCAACCGGAGGTTATGTAACGAGTACCTGTCATGTGATCTGTACATAGAGAGGCGAGAAGAAGGAGGCCCCAGAAGGGGGGCTGGGGAGGGAGGGGGTAAGGGTGGATGAGGGAGACGTTTTCTTGGTCCCTTTGTGAATAGAAAACCTGACTGAGGAATTAGATTAACATTTAAAAAATGTGATGCAGCCTTTTCATGACATGCTGGTCAGGATCTGGCACTGAGGAAGAACCTGGTGAGATCATGATACTGCTTTGCTGACCTACAGTCAGTTACAAACTAACTCATACACACACACAGGCACAGAGCTCTGCATGTAATATACAATTCAAAAACTGTTAGGTATATGAATGAAACCACTAGGATATCTTTGTACTGATAACACATGGAGCCAATCAATAAAATATTATTCACAAATGGTAGATAAGTCTGCTTCAGTTTCTTCATTTTACTTCATGATAACGTGTAATGGATGGATAGAAAGGCTTACACTCCTCTCCCTAATGTGGCCTCCTTCATCCTCAGGTACCCTGGAGCCCCATCTGTCTGCCCTGCTGTGGATGGCCATGCTGGTTTCTCTGGCTATAGTCATCGTCTTGCCTCAGCCTCACGGCATCCGGGCACTTATCGCTTCCACAATCCTGCGCCTGATCTTCTCTGTAGGCCTGGAGCCCACATTGCTCCTGCTGGGGGGTTTCAATGTAAGTGTGGATCTATGTGTTCAGAAAGGCGATGAGCAGCGGGTACAGATCTCACATGCAGTTTCAGATTTTGATAGGCTTTATTGCCCAGTAGATGGTTGACTGGAATTTGCCTTGAATGAAGGCGCAGTCACATGCAAAACATTAACTAAACATACATTTTTGATACAGGACTTGCATGTACATAGTGCAGGAACACAGCATCTCCCAGTAGCGTAACATAATGCATTCAGCCAGATTTCATATTCAAGTGCTTGTGTAGACACACTGGTTAACAGCTGAGGTGACATTACAACTGCTAATAGAAATGTCAGTCATAGCTGTTAGGTGTTAATAAGCATTTGAAAATTCTACCCAAAGATACTTATACTAATACAAATAATCCATGGCTGCTGTCATGTTGTCTCTGTGTTGTCTATTGTTCTTCAGTTATGTAATAAGGTCATCTTCCTAATGAGCTTCGTTGGGAACCGTGGAACCTTCACACGTGGCTACAAAGCCATGATCATGGATGTGGAGTTCCTGTACCACCTTCTCTACCTGATTATCTGCAGCCTGGGGGTCTTCGTCCATGTCTTCTTTTACAGCTTGCTTGTAAGGACACACAAAACATATAATCTTATTCATATACACAACCATATATGGGCAAGGAAAGTGTAACACAGAGAAACATGAGATAAAAGTGTGATTTGATGCCATTTGATTGGTCATAAAGTTGCACATATTCCCTAACGACATCATTTAACCATGAGCTGTTGGCAAGGAGATTTAAATAAAAGGCAATGATCCAAGCAGTACATATGTCCTTTGTCCACTGTGGCCTTTATTAGCCCACATGCTCACATTTATACTCAGTTCTGTCTTTTTCTTGCACATTTTCCACACAAATACTATACACACACCAAACTCCTTCCTCTTTCCAGCTCTTTGATCTGGTGTACCGAGAAGAGACGTTGCTGAACGTGATAAAGAGTGTGACCCGCAATGGCCGCTCCATTGTTCTGACAGCTGTGCTGGCTCTTATCCTCGTCTACCTCTTCTCCATTGTGGGCTATATCTTCTTCAAAGACGATTTCATTTTGGCTGTCGACAGGATACCCAACAAAACACTAGGTACGTTGAAATACAGATTTCTTCTCATTCCCCTCCCGGCACGGACATAAATAACTTGCCCTCCCTGACCCAGACAGTCAACAGACTGAAACATGGAATGTTTTTCTGCAGCACAAACACACACACACATACATACATACATACATACACACACACACACACGCACACGCACACGCACACACTGGGTGTCTGGGAAACCACGTGTAGTGTCCAAATTAATGTACATGCATTTACTTTTGACTGTGCTTACCTTGCTTTTAGCATCACCAACAATCTGTATATATAAAGGATGTCACCATTAAAATTCATTGTGAAAAAATAATTATTAAAATTGTCTTGTGTTCTTGAACAGAGCATGGAGCCAGTATGGTGGGAGAGTTCTTCTCTGGTGGAGTGTGCCAGAAAGAAAATGGGGAGAACTGTTCAGCAGAGGCTGTGATGGATGGTAGGTTGACAAAAGTCTGTGTGTGTGTGTGTGTGTGTGTGTGTGTGTGTGTGTGTGTGTGTGTGTGTGTGTGTGTGTGTGTGTGTGTGTGTGTGTGTGTGTGTGTGTGTGTGTGTGTGTGTGTGTGTGTGTGTGTGTGTGTGTGTGTGTGTGTGAGACTAGGGTGGGCCACAGGGTCAAAGGGTTCTTTTAGGTTTGAATGCACAAGGGTCGAAGGGTTCTTTTAAGTTCGAATCCACATGTTTGTGCATGCATGTCTCTCATTTGTGTGTGACTTTGTGCTTATGTCGGTCTGTCTGTGTAAGTGCAGCCTTGTATGAATGAGTAGGTCCCTGTGTCCTTGCACACATCTATAAAAGCCAGAGGAGATTCGTCCCACTGAGCCGATTAAATCTGGTTGGGTCAACTAGGGGCTTTAAGGAGCTGGGTGAAACACTTGGGGTTTAGACTCATTGTGCATCTCAGGGGACGGAGCCTAAGACCTGATGTAGGGGCCCAGGGTTGAAAGGTCAAGGATTAAATACCATCAGGTACAAGCAGGTCGATGGGTCCACTCAGTGATGGCACAGAGAGCTTTTCACTTCAAGCAACAAGTTCATGCAAACCTACTGACCTTGGTGGGAAAAGCCTCCAATCAAATATGAACATGTGCACCACCTTAAAATTGATCCGCCAACCATGTCCTCAAACAGCCTGGGGCCTGACCTGGACTCGGCTTCCTTATCCATCGTAGGCTGGCTAATGATGGTAGTCTGGTGACTTGTTTTTGTCTGGATAGTTGAGAAAATTCCCAGTCTTGTTATGTCCTTTCAGAGCCCTGATGTGGCCAATTCAATAAACCAATAAGAAGTATGTAATAAAGCATGAAATTAGGGTTCAAATGCATAGTGTCTGTTGGTGTCTTAAGGTTTTCTATTTTTGGTGTAGCCTTTATTGGCGTCTCTCCTTTATGGAATTAGGTTTAAAGGCCTTGTTGACTGGCAGAAGCAATGCAGTTGACAGGGAGCACAAAGTTTTGCTTTCAGGCTGTACAAGAAATGACCGTATTGGTGTATCTCCATAGCTTCGCTTGCTGTCCAGCCGTCAGCAGTGGTGATTGAGGACAAGGAGCGAGCGTGTGACTCCTTGCTCATGTGCATTGTCACAGTATTGAGTCACGGCCTCAGGAGTGGAGGAGGTGTGGGAGACGTCCTACGGAAGCCATCCAAAGAGGTACAGAGCACAGGAACGCGACAACAGGGAAAAAGTCACACCCAAGTCAGTTTTAGATTACAAGTGTAAAAAACTGTATTACTGAATTTCCAAAGTGAAATAAAAATCACTGTCTACAGTCTATTGGATTATAGTAAACTTGGACATTTTACCACTCTTGATAACAAAATATATGACGCATCAAACATGCTTGCACAATCTACCACACACACAAAGATTCAATTAAGTTGAATTAAATTAAAGTGGTTAAAAGCGGATGGATAAAACTGATAAGGGAATTTAGGTTTTAATGAGGCCATGATTTTATTTAATTAACTCTAGCTTGTCTCTAAAAGAACATAACATATTTGACCCAATAAGCAAAAAATAGAATATTTTGGGGACTTTCATAACGTGCCAGAAAAAGCATTAATAGTACTTATCCAGGATGAAGACAAGTTTCTACACTGTGACTGTGTTAGGCCTGCAGCTTGACCCATAAAATGAGGGCATGACTCATGCATACTTATATAAAACTCAGTTTGCCTAACATTCATGTGTATTCTCTGTACTGTTTTCAGTTGTCAGGTTGCGTTTGACGCACAGCTGCTTATATACAACTGAATAGTACTGTGTATGCAAAGATGGCACCATTAGTCACTCCAGTAACCCCCACCCCCACCCTCACCCCCATCCCCACCCCGACCCCCACCAACACCCCTCAATCTTAAATAAAACTTGACATCATCTTTGACTGAACTGAACTTGACATCTCACAGCTCAAATGACTTAGGATAGTTTCTAAGATTCTGTTCTCGGTTTTCAAAATTACTCAACAGAACATTGTCTGTATAATGTCCATATATAAATTACTAGTAAATAAATATTACTAATATTACTAACTTAACATTTATTTAGTGGATGTCCCTCTGCTCGCCTAAAATGACATCAGCATTCCAATCTGTTGTCAAGTAGTAAACAGTATATCTGCAAATGAGTCAAGTACAGTTTTGCACATACACAACTCTCTGCTACCTACTTTATATTGAATTTCTAAACTGGGCCCATATTCATTCCCTGTATGACACCATCTGATATAGCTTGTTCTTACGAGTTTTCTCCTGTTTTGTTTCAACAGGAGCCCCTGTTCGCAGCCAGGGTGATCTACGACCTGCTCTTCTTCTTCATGGTCATCATCATTGTCCTCAACCTCATCTTTGGTGTCATCATCGAT
This sequence comes from Dicentrarchus labrax, assembly GCF_905237075.1. Taxonomy (NCBI): domain Eukaryota; kingdom Metazoa; phylum Chordata; class Actinopteri; family Moronidae; genus Dicentrarchus; species Dicentrarchus labrax. The sequence continues at coordinate 11,041,195 of NW_026136711.1, forward strand.
ACATTTGCCGACCTGAGGAGTGAGAAGCAGAAAAAAGAGGAAATATTGAAGACAACATGTTTTATTTGTGGTGAGAAAATAAACAAAGATGCATTTTTTTCTGCATCATAGCCATTCTGCCTACTTAGCAGTTAAAGACACATTGTTTCCTGTCTTTTTCCCATCATCACTGCATAGTAGTCGTACTCCCTTCTTAGAACTGAATAAAGCGGAAATGCCTAGCAGTTCAATTCAAGTCGAAGCTTCAGTCAATACTTGACTACTGCCGATCAGCAGGCGTGATGCAGATGATGAAAAAATCAAGAGTAATCAAAACAAGTGGTCTGCTCTGAGCCTGTTCTTGTATGGGCGTGCCACTGCTGTGTTGCAGCTTCTCATCAGGGCTCTGTGCAAAATGGGGGCTGTTTTTCTTGGTAGTATAAACAACCAAACGCCTCCTCTTCCCAGAATGAATGGTTAGTCATGGCAGGTGCTGCTGTGGAGGAGGAGTGTTTCTTCCTGTTGCCATATGGGTCTTGACCATGTTAGACTGTACACTCACTCACACGCTGGCCCCATCCAACAGTAAACAGTCTCTTATCGGTGTTACATCTGAACAGCCATTGGTCAGTTACGGTCATTCTGTTTTCTGTTGGGCAACACTATTACTACCATTTCTCTGTTGCAAATGCAATAGAAGAATGTATATGGATTACAGGGTTTGGCGTGACAATATGTGAACATTTTTAGCAGCTCTCACCTCTCACATCTTGCCTGCCCATTCCCTTGTGACCCCATTTCCTCTTGGTTTTTTCAGTCATCATTTAGGTCACGAGTGGTCAAGAGTGATTATGTCATCTTGCCACATAATGTATATTTCTTCACTCTTCCAAAGAAATGAGAGAACTGTTTATTTGGTGTGTGTATGTGTTTGTTTGTGTGTGTGTGTGTGTTTGCGTGCTTCTGTACATGGGGTTGTGTGCTTTCATTTTTAGGTTTGGAGAGAGACAAGTTTGACAATAAGACAGTTACCTTCGAAGAGCACATCAAAGTTGAGCACAACATGTGGCACTACTTGTTCTTCATCGTCCTGGTGAAGGTCAAGGATTCAACAGAGTACACCGGCCCGGAGAGCTATGTGGCCGAAATGATCAGGGTAAGGATGTTGTCATGCATAAAGCATTTTGCTTTTTATAATTGCTGACATAAAATCATTAAATTCATCAAATCTGCAGCACACAGCCTATTTTAGGTAAACTGAGAGAGAGTCAAGTTTGGAATATAGGAAGATACACTTTGTGTGAACTAATCCTCAATTCTTCAAACTCCCTTACTTTCAAATTACACCCCAACCTTGTTCGCTACTGCAGGTAATAATTCATGTGCCTCAGAGCCTGCACATGCAGAAGTATCGTGCAACACTATATATCAGCTGCTGCTGTGGTCTTTACTGTGGTTAACCTTCACTCCTAAACATCATGGGCGCTGTTACTCCAGCGAGCAGGTTTACATGAGTTGGACAGAGTTGATTACTGCAGCTATTTTGTTTCTCTGCAATGGTGATGGGCAGTATTTTCTTTTTTTACCTCCTCTGCCCCCGATTATAAGGACTGCATTATGTAATCTCTGACTCCATGACCTTGAATCCTTCTAAAGTATTATCACATCAGTCAGCTTTGTGAATGGAGAATTAACTTTCCGACAGAGTCTGCCATTGGCATAAAATGTGTTAATCCCCCAAAGCAGCCATGCCTTGCTAAACACACACACACACACACACACACACACACACACACACACACACACACACACACACACACACACACACACACACACACACACACACACATATACACACACACACACACACAGGTCTCACCCTGCATATCACCTCATGTTAGGCACTTAGGCAGACCAGAACATTGCCTCATGATTATTAAGCGGCAGTGTGAGAATATCTCCTTTTTAAAAATAAGATTTAGAACAAGTTTATTGAACACAAACATTTAAAACTATTTGTTGTCTTACATTTCATATATTTATTCTACTGTGATATATATTGTGATATGTGTATCATACGTTTATTATAACTGATAAAGAAAAATAAAATGCAGTCAAATGTGAATTGCAGCAACGTTTAGAAATTTTCTAAATGTTCATACGAATCTCAACGTGTAAGTGTTTGTGTTTAGCATTACACATAATAAACAAGAGCCTCACTTCCGATGCACACACGCACATCCAATCTGCCTTGATGTCTCAAAATCGATTCAAACTAACTGGAAATTTGCTATTAGAGCAATGAAAACCAGAAAGAAAATTGATTGTTTGATTGTTTTGATTGTTGCATCATACTCATAGCCTGTGAGCAATTAGAAAGCATTTTTAACTGCCAAAGGAAAGCCCCTTCTTCTGAAGTGGTTGCTTCCCTGACGCACTTGTGCTGCCGTCAGTTTCTGACACGGTTTCTCATTAGATGCCATTTAGCCCACTTCGCTGCCTTCTGCCTTGATCTGCTATGCTCAGTCTTGTGAGGAACCACCTGATTCGGGATTAACCCCCATCCTCTCTTCCATTAACCTTGCACCCCGCTGAGCCAAAATGAGTTTGTCAAGGGTGCAGGTTGAAGGGGGAGGCTGAGCAGAGAAGGCACACATAGTGCAAAAAGACCCCGATGACCCATCAGCTGACCCAGTCATCCTTAACATTGACTCTCAGCTTTACATGCGAGTGTTTTGATGCACGGCCTCCATGTCTTGTTGTCTGACTTGTCTACAAAGATGTCTGTGTTCACAGAGCTTCCCTCATATATCACATTTATTGCATCATTCGTGGAGATTATGTTATGTCCTTAAGTCATGTTACATGCAAGGAATACTTTTGGAATTTTGTTTGTTTTTGTTGATTTAATTCAACTTTTTTAAGGTTACTTTTTGGTTTTATTTAATGGTGAGAGTAGAGATACACACAATAAATGCACGGAGAGAGAGAGGGACGACATGCAAAAGTAAGCAATAAGTTCATGCAGTGTACATATGTAAGTTTTCTTCGTACCATGAAAGAACATTTGGTACATTAAAACACATCACAGTGATGGATGGATGAAAATGCTCTATTTACCTATCTTGCTGTCTATCAAGACACATTTCTAGACTAATTAAGCAGTAGCATTTGGGACTAAGTTAATCAGTGCTGTTTGTGTTACCAGACAATAAACTTTGTCTAACTTACTTTCAAGTTTAGGTACTGTGTTATATGCTGTGTTTCTATTGCCCTATTTCAGGGGTAGGCAACCTGTACCTCCAGAGACGCATGTAACAAAAAATATATGGAATTAATTAAATTCAAATTTAAATTAATTGTTATAGGCATAGTGATTTTTCATTTTCACATTTTCTCATGATAAAAATGTATCCATTGCACACCAGACCAATTTTTCAACATTTTGTCAACTAAAATTTGCGTCATTCATTATGTCCTCTAACTGGCGCCTTTTCCTCTATATTTTGCAGACCCTCCTTAATAGCTAGGCTAGTCTCTGAGGAAAATAGAGAATTTAATTCCAGTGCAGATTTGTTTGCTTTCGGCACCAATGCTTCTGGCTTACCGGTATGCTTGATCTGTAGTGAGAAAATTCCATTGTAAATCTCAAGCGACCTAGTTTTGGTTGTTTTTCACTTATTGAACATCTATGTATTTACATGTTATTTGACACAGTATTATTATAAAATCCTAAAAAGGTTCATAGATGTAGAAATTAAACAGCCAAATACCCCAAAAATAATTTCGGTATAATTAATTTTGAATTCTTGGTTATATTCCCTTTTAACATTTTTGCTGGTATATTTTATGCAGTTCATATCTAACTTATTATTACTTATTTACTAAAGACTAGCATCAGAGACATGATTTGTATGCCCAATTTCTTCAATCTGTTCTGCCTGTTTCCCACCGTGTTTCAATCTATCTGATGGTGCAGTAACGTGGAAGAAGCAACAGGACAGAATGGGGGGGTGTAGAAGCCAGACTACTCTGACAATGACTAGGACTGACGTCAATGGTGGAGGACTCTGAGTGAAGTGTCACATCTAAGGTGTAAAAAGATGATGCTTGGCTCAGACTCATTGCCCTCATTCTTACTGCGTTCAGCATTGCAGGATGCCCAAGCTCCATGAGTCGATTTGAAACATCCGTAGCCACAAAGATTCAAAACAGTTATTACCTAAGTATAGTAAAATATGCTTAAACCATATCTGTGGATGTGTGATATAAATGTGTGGCATTTATTTGCATATTTGTTGACTGAGTGGGCTGTCAGCTCATCAGGTGGCTTGTGGCATGACTGTGACGTTTTCTGTTGCTGTTTTAACCACACAGCATCCTGTTTCTCTGTCATGGCCACGCGGTTTTAATAATGAAAAATGTACTTCCGTCATTTCCATTGAACCAGCGTGATGCAGAGCCTTAAGTTAGGGCTGTTCTTCTCAGTTTACTGGAAGCACTTTCATATGTAAACACTGGGGATGGAAAGAGAGCCGGGCTGCTGGTGACAGAGTCGTCAAACACACGTGTGTTTGTGGCTGGCAGAATCCAAAATGGGGAAATGACCTCTGTCATGTTTAGTTCATTTTTTTTTTTTTTTTTTTTGACAGCATATGAGTAGAACTGAGTGTGGGAAACACTGGTGGCAGAAAAAAATGTGGAGGGGGGAGGGGGGGTGAACTAGGTAAACACAGCCTCTGTCTCTTTGCATTCCGGAAGTGGAACTTGCTCACAGCAGACGTCCCCTCCTTTCAGAATGAGTGTGTGCTGCTCATTATCTTAGTGTTGTGTGATTCCCCTCGGGCTGTCGTCTGACCCAGGACTCATTTGTGGTTCAGATGGCCACCTTACTCACCTCTACGTCTCCAAACCAACCACTGAAATCAAGGGACTTTTCCAGACTAGTTCATCGGCACTGCGCTGTTTTTAGCCAGTGACCTCAGTGGCTACGCAGCATCCTCTCTTTTCATTCATGCTGTATTAGGACTTATGGTTATGCTGATTGAGGGCACATGACATTGACATGGGTATGTGGGATGCGTGTTTATGTTCGTGCACAATAACAATGGCATGTGGTGGTCAAGTGCCAGAGGAGGATAGAAGCGTGAAAGAATGCAGCCGAGTGGCCCTCGGCCCTGTTTGAACGCAACGACCCCTGAGGTAGCAGCTGGGTTTCTTGTCCAATGCCACTTTTGTATATACATGTACAAGTAAAGTGCATTAAAGTTACAATAAAAAGTATATATTTCCATATCATAATACATATCTTTATAACTACTTTAGGTAACACTTGATTTGTATAATCAGCCTACAGGTAGTTTATAGTATAGGGTATTTGTAACATTTAAACAGCTTATTTGTTGAGATTTAAGAATTCAACTGTTTCACAACCAAAACTGTTTTCTGATATTGGTAAGGTTTAGGCACAAAAAACATATTAGTTAGGGAATGTTCATGAATTGTCACATATACTGTATAGATAATCTGGTAACATCTTTAAACAAAGGGAAACCGTATTATTACAATATTACAATATTACAAACCTGTTGGCGGACTTTCCAAATAAAGTGTTAGTGTTAGTTTTATTTTTAAATATTAAAAAAAAGAAATGCTAGTACTTTTCCTAAAGTTATAATGCTTAAGATTTCAGTCCTGACTGATTTGGTGAAACACGTGGTTACTGGGGGTATCAATAAGTGCGGTTTAATACTACAGGACCCAGAGTTCTGGCAGCAGAAAACACTTGTTGAACACTTCTGAATTCATGCTAATCTCTATGACAAATACGTTGCATTTCCTCTGACTGTGTCACGATATCAGCCTCGCTGTGTTTGGCCAGTTGAATGCTTTAATGTGTAGGAGCTGCAGTGAAAACTGTGGGGTTTACATAACTTCATACAGTAAACAGTTCAACATATCAATGTAATGATGGATTACATTTATGCATTCATGCTTCTTGTGAATCCTTTGAACAAGGGATCAAAGGTAATTTGAATCCAGTGCAGGAATGGTGGCCACAAACAATGAGAACTACTAACTACTAAAAGAGGTGTAATTAGTGAATGTAAACACATCGAATGGCTATTGCTGATAAAATGCTGAAAAAAATTTACAGCACCCAAAACAGCTTAGTTTTTCCTTAGATATTTTATCGTACATAAAACATACACATAAAAATTCTGAAGTAGTAAGTAAATGTTTTTGAATAAACCCACACCTCCCACGATGTAAAACTACCTCTTCATTCTTATCTGATATTGCTGGCCCATCACTTTACACCATCAGCCACATTTAAACTTTTGTACTCACAGCTTGCCAAGTTCAACATCTCAACGGTTTGTCAGACATTTGTCATTGGGGGTTCAAACAATTGAATAATGTATTAAAAGACTGTGCTTTTGAAATACCTACAACTCCTGAAATCCTGAATTTGCAACAGTTATGTCAGAGTTCTGAAAGGTCTGATAAAATGAACATGTTTGACCTTGATGTTTCTTGGTTGCTGCTGACACAAGTGTCAAAGGTCTCACTCATGCCAGGACAGACTTTATACTGCAACTTCTCTCACAAACAAAATCAAACCCACACTTAAAAATAAACAATATCACACATTAACTGCAACAGCTCCAACTAAAAAAGCTCACACCAGCTCAGTTCCAGCTACTATGGCTCATATACTTAATTTCAGTGCACGGTGAAACGGCTTATTACAGCTCTTGCCTGCGACTCGCAGGAGAATTCAAGAGCTGTGTGTTTATCTCAGCGCCGCATGTGAGGCGATGTGTATATCATCAAATGAGGAAGTGTGTTTCTCCGTCTACAGATTTTTGTAAGTTTGCCACTTTTGTTGTGTGTATGGTAAGACTAGACGTGAAGGAAATATGTCACCGATAAATGAACTGCCTGTTATGAGTGATTTCAAGAATGCCCTCTTATCCCATGTGATTCTAATATGGAAAGTCCCTCATGATTAATTTGATTCCGCTTTTAGAGTCAGCTTCAAATCACTGCACACAGCCAGAGACAAAACAGGACCTATGGTGAAAAACACAAATCATGTAGGGCCTGGCAGTTGTACACACTTGATGCCATTTGTTGTGTAATGTGTGAAGCATTTTCAACTTAAAAGTTAAATCAGCTTATTTGAGGAATTAAATGTGGAACAAACAGTAATCTCTTCTTTGAAAATGGCAAAACTTCCAGCTGCTTACAACAGATTTAAGACAGTACCATAAAGAATGTGATACATTTTAGATATTTTGTGATATTTTAAAATACAGTTTAATGATGTGTTGATGTGATGGCCATAACCATTCAGATTTCTGTTTACCAGGACCACAACTTGGACTGGTTCCCACGGATGCGGGCCATGTCCTTGGTCAGCAGCGATGCAGATGGGGAGCAGAATGAGATCAGAAATCTGCAGGAGAAGCTGGAGTCCACCATGAAACTGGTGTCTAACCTGTCAGGCCAGCTGACGGAGCTCAAAGAGCAGGTTGGTTGAACTGAAGTTGAAATACTGACAGAAACAACAACTTTTTATTTCTCCGATTTCATCATGGAGAAAACATGAACATGTGAGTTATTCTAAATATGTGGACAGCTCACGTTGCTCGAGGTTTGTTTGTTTGCCGCTCATTGCCCTTTAGATGCAGAGCTTACTAAAAAAGGTGATGAGTCATAGTTCACAACACAGCTCATGAGGCACCCATCTCAACGATCTGTGTCTATGGATTTAATTATTGACCTGTTGGCTAAGATTGTTGAGAGTTTTTATTTATCTATTTATTGATTTATTTACTGCATAAAGCCTGGGTCCCTAATTAGAATAACACAAAATTATTTTAAAAAAAGTGATTTTTTTTTTAATGGCTTTTCATTATTAGTTAGTTAGTTATACTGTTTTTGGAATAAATAAACACTGAGATCTAACTGCTAAGTTGTGAAAGACATTTCTGCTGATTTTGCGTATAAAGGCAAATGAGGCTTGAATTGCACAATTGCCGCAATCCACGGATTCTAGTAAACAGAATTGTAAAAATGCCTTTACCCTTGAAATGAGAACTATCTGTGAGGAAGTGAATGTTACAGAGACATTTTGACCCAGACAGGGGGAAATGATTATTGTGCTGCTAAAAGCTGTGAAGGGCACAGGGGCATCGGTCACATTTCAGTCCAAAGTCAACATTCGCAAGGCCTGTTTTGACTTGTTTTATTAAAAAACAATGTGAAAGTGCCATGTTCATACATTTAAATTCTCCTTCTTTTCAGGAAGAAATTGGCATTCATTCAGAGTAGAACACAAAAAAATGATGGTACAAGCGTTTTCTGTATTTCATTCCAAAGAAAATTGGCTTATTTAGAAAATGATAGTGTAAAAAAGGTCCGGCATTCTACTGCTAACTGAGTTTAAACTCTCTCATTGAGATGTTTTAATGATATTTTTCTCTCACACCCATCCTCACAGAACTATTTCTCCACGAACACTCATTACAAGACCACTCTGTTTTCTCACTTTTAATATTGTTGTGTTTCAGTGTCGTGGTGAAAATCAATACCTTACGTTACTTAAAGTGAACTCTTAGCAGAAAACCTATTCTTATTCCTTCTGGTATAAAGGTTAACATCTGTGTTATGACTCATGTGCTTTGCCTGATCTCTGATTTCTTTGACTGAGTTTCAGTATTAGTAGTTTGTATTCCACTGCTTTCGTCAGAAGACACGGCAATGTGGATGACAGAGCCGGCAGGATTTCAAAAGCATCCGTTTCAGTTCAGCAGTGTGCAGAGTTTGTGCAGCATTTGTTAGTTTCTGTAAAGTGACACGAAAGAATGAATCAATGAAGACAGTAGACCAGACAGGCTGCCGGCATATTCGGCAAAGGTACAGAGCTTTAAAAATCATCGTCTTTTTTTTGTGTTCTTCAGATGACAGAACAGAGGAAGCAGAAGCAGCGGATTGGTCTGCTGGGACACCCTCAGCACATGAACGTCAACCCTCAGCAGCCTGCATAAGATTCAACCGACACAGGCCCGAAGCAGCTCGGCATCAGCTTTGTGTCTGGACGGAGTGTGCCGCCCTCACTCAGAGGTTGCACATAATGTATACTGCACTGAGTGTGAGTGTAACTAATAACCGTAGGGAAACACTGTAACATAGGTAGTCATAAGGCGATGTGTAGCTAACCCACGCACGTGTTACTCCTAACAGTAACACTCACCCACCTCGTTCTGTTCAGTCCAGTTGGAATTGGTGCCAAATGTTTTCTATGTAGAAATAAATTGGATTTTCTAAACACATGGCCTTTACTGGTTGAACTTGAAACATGATGTATAGCTGACTGGACAGGAGGTATTAGTCCCATTTGTTTTTCATTTTTTATTTTATTTTAATGTTTTCTATTTATACTTCTGGCATAATGAGCAGTATTAAATGTCTTATTTTTGTATGTTGTGCAATATATAATAACTTAAATATGCAACCTCATTGGTGTGTGGATTTAAGTTCCATCAACCATGTCTTATTTAAAAGCGTGGGCCAATGTTTTTGTTTGTACTTTACTGCCACTGGATAAAATAGGGAGTAGTTTGTCGTCTTTACTTGCGCAAATATAGAGATAATATTTAATAAGCTGGCCTTCTCAATTTTACTTTATTTCTTGAAAATGTGCATACTTATTGAGTGTCATCTGCACTCAGTAGAGATAGTATATTGTGTGAGAGCAATATATACGGATAGTTTTTCTTTCACCTGTAAATCCAATGGTGTCATTTCTCAGTGCTAACTTATTTTATGATAAATTTGCTTTCTTATTTAATTTGGATCTAAAGGACATTTAGAATGTTTGACTTGTTGGCCAAATATGTACTGTATAATTTATTTGGGATCACTCATGCTATTACAATTTGCTCAGGAGTTGTGTAACTGTTACTGTAAGAATCATCATTAGCATAATTTCCTGTTCTGCAGCAAACTTGTTCCATTTGTGCCTGTTTTGGTCCTCATTTAAAAGTCTTATACAAGTTTGCTGCATGTGCAGAGTCACTAACTTTTATGTTCATGTTCACTAAAATGTATTAGTTGGTTTTCATGCTACTGTTAGAATGATCTCTCTTTTTTGGACTACTTTATGTATATAAAGTTTGTTGCTTATCTTTGCTTTTGTATAGAAAATGAGAAAAGAAAACTGTTGCTCATGAATGTTAAGATTAACTCAAAACCACTGTCAATTTGTATATTAAAGTAGAATTATTTATTAAAATTGATGTAATTATCCTTTACTTCATGTTGTGTTTCTTTATTGTTGAGGTGATATTATAGGATTAGGAATATAAAGTAAACCATTATTGTTTAAAAATGTTCAACAATGAGTTTGCCTCAACCATCAACTCTTTTCGGTTAGTACTGGTGCATTTTCTGTCCAGTAGCTAATAAGACATTATTAAATAAAGACCTATAGCATGTAGATATCACTGACAGGAACATAAGAAATGAAAACACATAAGGGAAGAGCAGTACACGTAACGCTCATGATTGTTTTAGTCACAACTACAAATGCCACCTCTTAATTACATATACAATATATTCCATAAATCAGGTGCAGTCTTTTCCAATACAGAAATTAAACTAGGCCATGTCCCGGATTCATTTGGCTTTCAGAGAAACTACCTCTGTTAACTGGAAACTTGCATGTCTGAAACCAGCAAATGTCGGCACTATGTGTGGAATGTGTGTAATTGAGTAGATCTAAAACTGCATGTATCCTCATTAATCAGGGGGCTTTCTTAAAAGATTCCCTGCATGCCAAGTATTTATCAAGCTCTACATGTCTTCAGTTGAGCTGATCGGCCTCATAAATGATTCTTCATACACTGACTCAAGACAACTGATAATAGTAGGCCTACGCTGCTAATCTGTGTGTCACTGAAGATCAGTTCACAATCTGTGACTTAATTCAAATTTATATTTTATTATACATTTAAACATCAAAAAACACCGAATCAGATCGGCTCTGCTCATAATGGTGCCATAATGTCCTTTACAAACTTACTGCAGCTTTAAATGTAGAGTTCAGCTTCAGCAGAATTACCAATGGGCCAACACCATTCATTCTTCATATGAGTACATAGGGACCATTCCATAGAGCTAACTGTCCCTATTTATATTTTTGTTGCAGGGCTGGGGAAATACTGTCATGCTGCAGGGCATTGCTAACATGGGTGAATATGGGCGGTAATGGAAAGTAGCTATGTTTACTGCCGTGCTTAGGTGCAGTTTTAAGGTACTTTTACTATTTTATGTTACTTCATATTTCCACTCCACTACATTTTAGGGGAAATTATTCTACTTTTTTCTCCACTACATTTGTTTACCAACTATTCATTTCAAGTTATGTGTCAGATAAAGATTTTACATACCAAAAAATATAAGCATCTAAAATATTTCGCCATTTTGTTGCTAATGCATTTTCCCAAAAGCAGAACTTTTACTTGTAATGGAGTCTTGTTATAGTGTGCTAGGGCCATTGCCATTATATATAAGTAGATAGGGCTTACTATTACTATTTAGTAGCTTGCCTTTAATGACTTAAATACTTCTCCCGCCACTGAGACTGACGGACACTGATTCAGGTTAAAAAAGAGTTACATTCAAGACCCCTCAGTGTGACCACTGCTGCTTATTTTTCCCATGGCTTCTTTCCACAGAACAACAAAAGCAGAGAGTTTCATTTTCCTCTAGGATGTTATCTGCGTTTACAACGAGTGTTGACAGAGACTTGTTTCCCGCTCCCTGGTTTCCGCCGTTCCTCTGGCACTGTTTCTATCTATAGTCTGGCTGCTTCGGGACGTCGGCGGGTGGAACCGACCGACCAGTCGGCCACTCTCTGTTGTCTCCGCACGTGACGTCACCGACAGGGATTCGCTCCCCGCTTCTCTCGCGGCCATGAGGAGCTCAACGTGACAGCGCGCTCGGTACAGGCATAGTATCAGCGCGGCAGCCGGTAGGCCTGTGGAAAACACACACACACACACACACACACACACACACACAACAAATCGCTCCGCTACAGTGTAGTCCGCTGCAGGTGCACGTGCCGCGCAGCAAATGGGTACAGTATGAAATTACACGGTGTCCCTACTGAGCGCGTGTCACATGCCAGGCTGCAGAATGACTGCCCCGTTGGCTGCGATCAAACACCGTTTATTAAGGATCGGATGACTCATTTTATCATGCTATAATTGCTGGTATCATTAAATCGGGAATGCTATTGGCTGTATTAAAGCACTCAATCTATGGAATATATATATATATATATATATATATATATATATATATATATATATAAAAGATTATTGAAAACGTGTCAAAACTATTTTGAGTTTTAAATGTTTATAGCATGTATTATTATTATTATTATTAAGTAGTAGCTGTGGTAGTAGTATCATAATAATAATGTAAATGTTAATATAATAAAACATCGTGTACAGTGTGTCTATTCCCATATTATTACCCCAGAGACCGAGCATGTGACACAGGATTCACAGTGTTGTGACTTCTCGTGTTTAATTGCTGTTAATAAGCACACAGGCCTCCAGCTAATGACCAATGAGCCAACAATGTTTTCAGCGTTTGTCACACGTAACTCCATATACCACAACGTCTCCGGCTCTTTACAGTTACAATGTCATATTAAATGCTGCCACATTCGCTCAATAAAATTCCGCCGCTTCATAACTGTTGGCGGGGGAACTGTTGCTCCACTTTCCGCCTGTCTTTGTAAACACGGTCGGCTCTGCAAACACGGTTTGCCTCGAGAGCCGGAGCATGGTGGTACACGGGACTCGGCCCCAGTGGAGGAGTACTACAGAAAGGGGTTGTACTCTAGCAGCAGGGCGAGGGGAGGAGGAGGAGGAGGAGGAGGGTGTGTGTGTGTGTGTGTGTGTGTGTGTGTGTACGGGGAGGGTGAGGAGTTGAAAGCGCCGTCCAACACGTGAGGCTCATGTGACGGTGTCGAGTCTGTGTCTCTAGCCGAGAGACGTGCCTGCAGTCACAGGGTTTATTTAACACGTAGTCAGAAACCCACCCAGCTCTCACACATTCAGCCGTGCGTGGAGCCTCCCTAGACATACTACTGAGTCCGGACCTCTGGGTGACAACAACTGCGCCGTGCTCAGCTCCAGCTCGAAGCGGGAACGCACACGCCACACACACACACTGGATAACAGGAGATACTTTTTTTTCCTTTCTTTTCATTTTTTTGTACGATTTCTCTCTCGGTTTGAAGTGCGACTGCAGAGACGCATTTGGGACGTTTTGAAGGCTTTTTGAAGTAATTTATTCGGGTTTTACAGCTAAGCGACATGGAGAGGATTACCAGTGCGCAACCACCTCCCTGTGTGCCAAAACACGCATCACTGGATATAGCTGACATGCAAGGGTAAGATAAATACATTCTTTTTTTTAAATTATTATAATTTTATTCTACCAGCTAGCCTATATAAAACACTTCATAGGCTTCTGAACCCTAACCTGCCACCAAACAAAAGACTAACTAATTTTCTCTTGTCTCCAAAGGATGGATTTCCCCATTTACATGTACAAACCCAGGAGGAGCATGAAACGTGTGGATGAGAGCAAGGTAAATTCAAGCAAAAATGCAAAATATTATTTTTCCATTTATCAGTTAAAACCGAGCAGCCTGGATCTCACTGACAGCGTTTCTATCCTCTCCAGGAGACATACAAGTTGCCACACCGACTGATCGAAAAGAAACGACGTGACAGAATCAACGAATGCATCGCCCAGCTCAAGGATTTGTTGCCAGAACATCTTAAGCTTACAGTGAGTATTATCTTCTACATATGGCATGTCTGCTAACAGCCTGGGAATCTGAGACGCCACATGGTTCTGCTGAGCACTTTGTTTGCTCCAAGCCTTTGGATTCAGTTTTCGAGTCTCAAAAAAAAAAGAAAAATACAAGTTTGGGATTTTAAGAGTAAAGTTGGATAAATACAGATTTTTAAAATTTTATTTAGTAATTTTATTAATTTTTTTGTGTAAATTCTAGTAAGTTTTTTGGGATTTTAATTTGTTGTAGAGAATTTGGTGTGTGTACGTGGATTGCATGACTTCCCTGGTGTTCGAGGCTTGTCCTCTGTTCAGCTGCAGAATGTGTTACATAAGAAAGATCAACATGCTCATTGAAGGTCTTCCTGTTTTAGACGCTGGGTCATTTGGAGAAAGCTGTGGTGCTGGAACTCACTCTCAAGCATGTGAAAGCCCTGAGTACCCTCCTGGAGCAGCAGCAGCAGAAAATCATAGCGCTACAGAAGGACCTGCAAATTAGTAAGTCTGATGCCGTGATATCGTGTAGACGCAAAGTACAAAAAGTTGTTTCCCGTAAGGCATCAACAGCCTGAGCGCTCTGGGATTTGTCTGAATCTAACGGAACTACTTTAAGGTAAACCTTGCGGTGAAGATGATTTTTAACCTTGTGATTCTTCTTAACCAGGTGATCATGGAGGTGACAGTGCAGAAAGCAGTGAGGAGATGTTCCGCTCCGGCTTTCACCTGTGCGCAAAAGAGGTCCTCCACTATGTGGCCAGCCAAGAAAGCAGCAGGGACCTTACTCCTTCCCATGTCATCAGCCACATTCAAAAGGTAGCAGCTGAAGTCCTGCACCATCGGAGCGGCCTACACCAAAACGAGTCCATCCCCCAAGCTTCAGAGAAACTGAAGAAACCTGCCGGACAGCCCCAGAGGGCGTTTGAGGGCCCAGCTAAGAACTGTGTTCCCGTCATTCAAAGGACTAACCCCCATGGCATGGGAGAGCAGAGCGGCAGTGACACAGACACTGACAGCGGTTACGGGGGAGAACATGACAAGCGTGACCCCAAAACCCGGTGGACAGAGAGCCACGCGAAAGAGGGGGAGCTCAAGCATGCCGTGTCTGAGAGGACGGCTGGAGCCATCAAGCAGGAGGGCGATGAGCCTCAGGCCAAGAAGCGGAGGTCTGACTCGGCAGAGGACGAGATTCTCTCTGGTCACACGGCAGGAGGCCCTGGCAGCTACATGAGCTTCTCCCCCAACCAGCCCCCGTTTTGTCTCCCCTTCTACCTCATCCCCCCTGCAGCTGCACCAGTGGCTGCCTATCTGCCCATGCTGGAGAAATGCTGGTACCCCGGGGGAATGTCAGTTATGTACCCAGGCATGAGCGGCTCTGCATCCAGCTTGGCCCCAGAGACTCTCCCCTCAGCTCTGGTGATGTCCCCGCGGGCAGGGTCTCCAGTTCCCCACCAGAACTCCATGGACTCCCCTGCTCGTCACAAAGCTTTAAAGCAGGCCCCTCCATTGAACTTGGAAACCAAAGACTGAACTGACGTTCCTGTTGGAATCTTGCCCTCCGAATGTTGATGGGGTTGAATGGTTGGCCCACTGAAAAGAGGGTAAACAAACGCGCTGGTATCCCTTCAAACCACAGCCGCTGCTTGGCCCGTCAGAACATTGACCCCAGCAAAGAGCCCCAAATGGCCTCCACCGTCTATCATCAGCTCCTCACACACTGAAACTGGACTTTTTTTGGGCAACCTCGAGTGCCCCAGTGAAGGCTCATAGATCACCTGAAACACTGTGAAGATGGTCAGTTTAGAAACGATGAGTGCGAACGAAAGATGGCGGATTGTTTTTTTTTTTAGCAAATTTCGTCCTCACCGTGCTCATTGTTGAATGTCAGAAGTAAAATCCAGAATGTAAGGCACAGATAGGCCCCCACCCCAAAATTATTTGGACCTACTTTTTGCACACACACCAGTCTGTAATGAATGTAAAGACAAAAGCCCCTTGTAGATGCTGCTTGAATTATTATTACCCGCTGTAGATCTGTGACTGGAGGATCTACCTTCAGTGTTTGTCGCGCCTGTAACTGCAACAAACTATTGTTTAGACTAGAATGTTACCAAAAAAAATAGGACTGGTTCATGTTGACCAGTTACGTCACAAAAGACATTGCTCTTTTGACCCTACGATTACCTGGGAGCGAACTGAACACGAGTGTTCCAAGAATTCAGGGCGTTGTCACTGTACGAGGTGTGTCACTCATGTCTGCTGAAGAGTGATGTGGCCATACGTGCTTTTATGATTTTTTTTTTGACTCATGCCTATTTGTGCATCTAGATGGAGTTCCTGTGAAGTCTCGTCATGTGATTATTTTTGTTTATACTACCGTACATCTCTATTTTTGATACGTGACCCACTGAGTGTATCTGCATCGCTACCAGAGGAAGGTTGAGGTAGTCATTTGCTGTATGCCAAGCGAACGTGTACAGTATATAGCACTGTGCTCAACCAGATTTGCATCTTGCCCACAAATTCCCCGTCGAGTTAAGGCTTGACCTTTGCTTATGCTGTTGCCTTTGCTCATTTAATGCAGACACAGCGATGGCAGGTGTTTAAATGTATTTTCTTTAAATGTGTCTGTGGCAAAGAGGGTGAATGTAAAGTTCAAACAAAATAATAGTTTTGTATAGAAAAAGGTACTTGGGATTTTTATTTTGAAATGTAACAAAATGTCGTTTGTTGTACATATTTTGTATATAAAGTATTATTGATATATATTAAAATATTAATAAAGCTTTTTCTCCCCCGTGGAATTTGTGTTTCACTGCCTGATGGCCTAAACGTGTTGTAGGCAGCCAACCTGACAGCTCCTCATAACAACACACACTTACATAACACTTACATAACCTATAGAGCAGCAGAGCCTGTGTAAATCAATAGCGTGTCTAAGATTACAGGCTGTAAACATTAAATTATAAAGTCTTTCAAAGGAATGATTAGTGGGGTGTTAGTGAATTTTAGAAATAAAAACAACAACTTTATTTTACTGTTTTTTAACAGTGAAACTTTTTGCTCCTCTCAACTGGGATAATCATGGACAAGATTTTGCTTATGCACTATATTATACTAAATATTATACACTAATAAAAACTGGTCCTGCAATCCACAATATTAGTTTAGAAACTAGAGATAACCTTTTGGTTTTCTTTAAAAACAGAGACGCACTACAAAGTCACTGAATTTTACTTAGTCATTTCTCTTCCATACAGTTTATATGGTGTATATACTGTATGGCAGCCACTGTAACAATACTGAAAGTGTGCTGAGTAGGAGAACAAAATGTGTCTGGCAACTTGAGAACACCACAGTAGATGGAAATGGTATTTGAGGTTGCGGGGGAAAGGACTTCTATATCTTTGATTTACTTTCACATTTAACAATATGGAAGAGCAGTCTCCACCAACCTCCTGCTGCTTGCTGACTGTTTCCTGGGTGGTAACACTGCTATATATGTAGTGATACTGAAAATAAAAAGACCCGTCATTTGCTTACCACCCACCATGCCTCCCTGAGAAATGTGGAAATGGCACTTTTCTTTTCTTGTAATCACAACAGTATTTTGTAATTTGGTCTGCTGATCAGTGAAATAATCCAGCAGCACATTTTGAGATTTACTCCCCTCAGGCCTGTTGACTGTCCTGATGTGCTCATGAATGCAGTACCACCGCCACCTTGTGGAATTAGTGCTTTACACCATATTGGCTACCATTTTCACACCAAGGTTTAAATTTTCATTAGACCACCTTAAAGAAAACACCAACTCAGAATATGTCAGTAACAATGTAGTAGAAGCATATAACTGTCAGTGTGAAAACCCCTCATCAAATATCATCATTTTGCATTGTCCTGTGTAATAAATACTTTCCACTCTAATCAATATTTGGGTATTATCAATGCATAAAATGACTCCATGGAATGTGAAAGGAGTTTCTAGTAGTGACCCACAGAGAATTATCGAAGCCTCTTTCAGTTTATTGTTTTGGTTTTACTGCCCGCAACTTCATTGTTTTGGTTCACTCTCACTACTCTCACCGGTCTCGTTTCCAGCCACAGCAGGAATGTTTTGTCCCAACCTGCTGTGTGCAACCCTCCCAGAACTAAACCGCAAAAACACAACATCAGCAGAGCTGGTTAACATGGTGGGGCATAGACTTTTTCCACAGTAGCCATTTTAACATGTAATAGTTAAACACAGGTGTTACCAATGACACTAATTAAGGTTCCGTTCCATTTAGTGTCGCAGAGCCTTTGCATTGAGCCAACATGCACAATAGCAGCACCCTGACCTGAATGGAATGGAACCTTAATTAGTATCATCGGTGACACCTGTGTGTACTTCATGTCAAAATGGCTTCTAAAAAAGGTCTATTTGGTAGCTAAAGAGCCAGATATTTCCCTCAGGAGTTGATGGAACCAGACTGGAGCTAAAAGCAGAATGAATATTGGAATTGCTTTTGGCAGCTGGACAGAGACACAGTTCCAAATGAATGCTAATGCTGCTCGTACCGGCCAGATGTATAAATTACAAACAACTGTTCACAAGCAAGGTCACTCTATCAACTTTACAGTATGCATGGTAAAAGCATGACAATGTAAGGTTTACTGCTTGTTTCTGCTGCCACCAAGTGGTTAGAAATAGGTTCATGTAGGTTTAAAATCCCACAGGAGCACAAAGTTAACTGTCCCAATGGATGAGGAAGCTACATCCACAGAAGAGCATGGATAGCTTCTCGGGATGCAAAGTCACAGTGGTGAGTCTCAGTATACATAACATTTGAGTGGGAACCATCATCCCTTTATTGAGCTTGTTTGTTTCCTGTCCTCAATTAGTTCACAGTCTTATCTGAATGTATCCTTCACTGACTGGAAGGGAATTTATAATTGAACCGAGGACGGATGTGACCTCTCCGGAGCCTCACTGCCTGAAGTGGCAACCCTGATGGCTAATGCAGAAAACACTGACACCAGTGTAAAAGAGGCAGTGAAGAGATAAAGACTGGCTTCCAAGAACCACACAAATGTGATAGCATGAAAAGAATGACCTTGTTATTGAGATACTGGCTGATAAATGTCTAACTTTGAAACTTGGTGTCACAAAGGACATAACAGCTGAGACTGTGGAGCTTATGTGTATGGATATTGCCTCCATGGTTACTGTTGCTGAGAACAGTGTGTGCACTGTGAATGATGCACCAGTGAGAATTGTCATGGCTGTGAGGCTAATTTCTCATAAGTCTCATCAAAGAGAAGTATGACCTTAAAGAGAAGGTCCAAAAACAGGCATTCATCCAGCTATATAGAAGAGTAGCTGAGGACAAGAGCCATCAGAAGAACCTGAGGCAGACGCTTGACAACTATATCAAATTGTACATAAACAATATGTTACTGATGTAAGCTTAGTCAAAACTTTCAGCATATTAAATGTATGGCTTGTCAACTGCTTCCAAAAATAAAACTGATTGCAAATAGGTTTTACATATGACTTTTTGTTATCTAAATATATGGGGACCTTTTGCTCACAGTAGCTTGCTGTATTTTTGTTAAAGGTTTACATGCAATGTGACTTCATACATGATGTAAAACAACAGCTTGTGCTACCGGCAGATTTTTTTCTGGAATTTATTGATTTGAAAAAGAATGAAATGATTGCGGCAAGTAGCGTCAAATGTATTCCTCTGCATCAGTTATTTCCATCGACAAGCACATTTGAACAGTGAAAAATATCAACATTTTTGAATTCTTTTCAATTCTTCAATTCTATATAATTTAAGACAAAATGACTATTTTCAGCATCATGCGACATCCCACTTTCAGCTGTGTGTGTGTGTGTGTGTGTGTGTGTGTGTGTGTGTGTGTGTGTGTGTGTATCATCTTCATCCTCGATGAGCAGCAGCTGAACAGTAAGGTCCTCCTGGCCAAAAAGGCGTTATTTAGTAACATAACGTATAGCATCATGTAGAGGAGCTTCTGGCAAATGTACAGTTATATACTGTACATACACTCTCAACAGCCTGTGGAAATTTAAGACAAATAACTATCTAGAATGGGCTCAACTGCGTTTAATTCAGTTTGCTGGTGGTGTTCACAGTTCCTCGGAGGGTGGGGTGGGCAGGTACACTCTGGGCAATCTTCCAAGAGAGGCATGATGGTCACTTATCCATGTTTATACCAGCCTTATGCAGTCTTAATGCAAAATCATCCTCTTACTTACCTTTGTGTGCTACTATGGAAGCTGAATACAACAACATACAACCCCTTACTCTCACAATTACAGGGGGCAAAAACTTCGAGATTATAATTTTACCTTCCACACACAGAAATCATAGAGCAACGTTTACTGACAAAGCTTAGAACATGTATGTATTCCTGGATTACATAGAAATAAAGATTTTATTCTTTTTTTGAAAGCATTAAATATTTGACTCTCGACTGAGTGAGAATCTAAGACCCCTGTACTCTGTATATGTAGTGTTTTTTGTATTGGGTTTAAAGGTCCAGTGTGTAACATTTAGGATCTATTGGCAGAAATAATTTAATATAATATTCATAGGGACATTTTTTTATTAGCGTATAATAACCTAAAAATAGGAATTGCGTTCTCGTTACCTTAGGATGAGTCATTTTGAGTAACAGATGTCGTGGGTCGCCTTCCATAGAGTCCACCATGTTGAACTACCACAGTAGCCCAGAAGGGACAAACCAAACACTGGCTCTAGATAGGGCCTTTCGTGTTTTTGCCACCATCGTAGTTTCTCCTACCCACTTCACAGCCTGTTCACATTCCCAGCTCATCAAATACAGACGCCACGGTGTTTGTTCAGTTGCAATATGTGACTAATGACCATAAAGCCAAATTACAAAGAAGAGATGATTAAGTTGTCAAGCAGTTTTTAGATTGCGTCCCGAAACAACACTGTAAAATGATGCCACCCATTCTGTAATGTTGTTAATCAGTTAGGCTATGTTGATAGTGCAGTGCCATAATATTAAAGCACATCAGCCTAGAAATGTGTTTTCTCTGCTGCCTTAAATTTTTCTGTTATCTGAAATTGTGAAGAACAGTATGTTCAAAGATCTATGAAGCTCACTTAGTGAAGACAAAAACTCAAACTGTTTGATGAGATTAGAGTTGCCAGGCTTTACTGCATTCCACTGGCAAGAACAATAATATGATTTCTGGTCAAATCTTTTCAAAATAAAAGCGTATTTTCTACAAATTACAGGCCACTGTCTATATAGAAAGCTTACAATAACAGTAATAGTAGTACGGAGTAAAATGCAAACATAGCCGTAATTAATCTAATGTTAATCTGTCCTTCTACCATAATCCAACCTATTAAATGACATGTCCTTCATTTTAGTTGAACTGTACAGTTGTGACACATTGAAACGCAAATGCAGCATATTTGCCTTTGCATTGCTCCATCAATAAACAGCCCATATCATGCCATATAATAGTGAGACCTCACCTGAGAAATCATGGCAACTGTTCCTCTTTTGTCCTGAGTTTCCCTGGTTCCTCTAAATTTACTTCCTCTAACATTGTGGCTTAACTGACAATCATCCAAAAACTGTTTTTATTCACTTACCCATATACATCCTCAAGTGAAGCAAAAAAACAAGATAAAAAAAAACTGATGATACTTTGATACTTACTTGACAATACTTATTATTATTGTTGTTGTTATTATTATTATTATTATTATTATTATTATTATTAGTAGTAGTAGTAGTAGTAGTAGTAATTATTTAATGGTTGGAAGTGACATTTACTCAAGTATTGTAAAATAAACATTTTAGGTTTTTCATGCACTTTACTTGAGTATTTCAATTTCATTCCACTTTATACTGATATTCTACCTCATTTTAAGGTGAATATTACACTGTTTTCTCCAGTAGTACATTTTTGTAAAGCTCCAGTATGTCACAGTTAGGAGGATCTATTGGGAGAAATAGAATATTCATCCATATGTTTACATTAGTGTATAATCACCTAAATGAAGGAGTTGTTGTGTTACATTAACATAGAATGAGCTGTTTTTATCAACAGATGCCGCAGGTCGCCTTCCATGGAGTCCGCCTTGTTGAACAGCCATATTCCTACAGTAGCCCAGAGCGGACAAACCAAACACTGGCTGTAGATTGGTTCTTTTGTGTTTTTTTCAAAGTTTCACGCCACCATAGTTTCTCCTACACACTTCTACTCTACCGTTCCCATTCCCAGGTCGTCAAATCAAGACACGAGTGGCGTTCAATTAGCTGTAATCTGCAACTTCACCGCTAGATGCCACTGATACACACCGGTCCTGTAACAGCTATATTTACGAGTTCATTTTCACAATAAGATTTTACATCCACTAGACATCCGTTTTGTTATAGATCAGACAAAATTAAACTAAATTAACGTCGACCATCTACAACAATACAGTACTGTTCATATGGATATGCATTAATTATAATGATCAGATAATATAACACTGACAGTGTCCATTATGCATAATGCATACTTTTACTTTTCGTAGTTTGGGTAAAATTATAGTTCTGTAGTTATAATTCTGTATTTTCTGTTTGTTGTTATTATTACGTAATTATACACGTTTTATTATTATTGTTATTATTATCATTAATACTAATAATATTATTATTATATTAAATAATACTGTTAGTTTGCGGAAGACCTATCTTTGTATTGACCAGCTTTTACTCTGAAAAGTCGGAGGTTCCTTCCTGTTTTTGCGTGCTGCAGCCAGCCAGCGGTGCTTCGCCGTTTGTAGTCAGTGTCAGCCCACGGCTGTCTCGGAGTGGACGGGTCATGATGTGGCCGGCTGCGGTGCTGCTCCTCGGACTCGCGGTGTGCCGGGCAGAGTTCGCTCCCCCCACCGTGAATATCAGCCTGGATGAAGATCCAGAAGTGCGGTGGGCTCCTCTACTGAAAGTGTTTGATGTAGACTTCCTGAACAAAGCCGGTGCAGAGGTCATTGAGTAAGTTTTCCAGACTTCCAGTCTTTTTCCATAACGGTATGATAACAATGAATTATTCATGTTTTAAAGTTTTATGTTGGAGAAGATAGCCATTTGTCATATGAGTAGTGGAGCTAGAACATGTTTAATAGTTGAGTCTTTCATTATAGGCTACTGAGAATCAGATTGTCAGGATCGAAATATAAACATTATGTGGTAACAAACAGCCCGCAGATTGCACTGTTTCAGTTTCCATTAGGCTGCATTATCAGGGTGAACTAGTGTGAAAGCTTACTTGCTTACATAATGTTATCTTAATCAGCAGGTAAACTAACTTCTGGGTTAATGAGCACTGTGTTATTGTGTCTGTCTTCCAGTAGTAGTGCTGACAGCGATTACAGTGATTCACATGTTTCCTTAATCTCTGTTTGTTTTTTGTCAGCACCACAATTCCAAAATGGGTGCATGAAGCAATTACACCTATTGTGATGGCCTTGGAAAAGTACATTCCTCAGCCTTACGCCGGGGAGATCCGTGGCATGGCCTCACACTTGGGAGGAAGCCTTTCAGATGTCATCCTACTCAACTTTGCCTATGAAGTTTCTGCGTACGTATGGTTTTAAACATAAGTACACATTTATAGTACAAGCGTGTGCACGATACAGAGGCACAGACTGTCTAACAAGTGTGCAGGATTAAGGTGAAAGCCATCTCATGTGTGCAAACAAACTTTATGCATTCCTAGATTTTGCACTAGCATCGTAGCTCAGGACAAAAATGGGCACGTGTACCACGGCAGGAACCTTGATTACCCACATCCTGTTCTGACGAATCTGACTGTCAACGTAGTTTTCCTCAAGAACGGAGAGGTACAGTATGTATTCATAGCATATAAAAACCAAATAATGTACCTCCTCAAATTTAAAAACACAAGAAATATCTGATAATCATTTATGGGGAATAGCCATTCAGTCAGTTGATTTTAACAGGTCCTTGCATAATGATAATGTGGCCAAGGATACAAAACTGTTGTTGTTTGCTGACACAACCATTCAGGAGGCGTACCGTGGAACTTCATTTGCTGGCTACGTTGGCCTGTGGACAGGACAGAGTCCTAAGAAGTTTACTGTCTCTGGTGATCAGCGAGGTAAGACCACACTTCCTCTCAGAAGCTATGTTTGCCCATAAATGTTACAATAGTCAGATTTTATTGCTTCTTGTTTATTTATTTGTTTATGATCATCAGGCAGTGAACACTGGTGGAACTGGTGGAAGAATTGGGTGTCTGCTTTCCTCTATCGGAGGTCCCCAGTGAGCTGGCTGGTCAGAGAGGTGAGGAAAAATAAGTTAGTATAAAGAGGATGTTTACTGTATGAGGAAATGAAACTTTGACTAATAACATGCAACTTATGCAGACGCTAGAGGAAGCGGAGAACTTTCAAGATGCAGTGATGCGCCTTTCCAAAATCCCCATCATCACTGGAGTGTATTATATTGTGGGAGGGGTGCGAGCAGGAGAAGGGGTGGTCATCACCAGAGACCGGAAGGGCCCCGCTGATATCTGGCCACTGGATCCCGTGAATGGAGGGTAGGCAAAATGAAGTATCCGTGAAGAAACTGTGTATCAAGGTGTGTGTTGCACAACTGAAGCCAAACACAAAACTGTGTGTTCCTGTTTTAGATGGTTCAGAGTGGAGACGAACTATGACCACTGGCTCCCTCCCCCAGCCAGGGATCATCGAAAGTGAGTCATCTCACATGATGAACAATTTCACAATTTTGTAGTTAGTATTATTATGTTACTGTTGTATATTATTATTATTATTATTATTATTATCATTAATATTACACTGTTATTATGTGTTCATTTTGTAGAAAGGCAGCCGCCAAAGCACTAAATGCTACTGGCCAAGATCACATCAACATGGAGACACTTTATCAGGCAAGTGTGGATCAATAAATCAATATATCAGGGATCCAAAGTATGCCTGATACTGAGAGACATTGTATACTGCACATTTTGAAAGTCAGAGACAATGCATGGATTTGTAACAGAGTCTTTGCATTCTAGGTTTTGTCGCTGTATCCAGTGTGTAATGGGTAAGGAGAACGTTATCCATTCAATATTCTCTCAGTTTCGTTTCAAGGAATCACATGACTGTCCATGTTGCTGAGATGGGGCAGCTGTGTGCATACCAGTTTCCGTTCCCTTTACCCCATCTCAGCAATAATGTCAATAGGGCTTTGTTTGAGTGTGTGTGTGTGTCAGCACATAGCATAGTAGCATATAGAACAGCAAAAGCTGATTTACAGTCCTACAGGCTTATTATTTACACTTCTATGTTTAAGGAAACTTTACATAGCTTGTTTTAATAAAGTTGTTGTTTTGCTTGAGATTTGATAGTATCTATTGTCTACTGTATAATCCTCCAGAATTACTGTTTACACGACAACAATGAGTGCAGCTACCCCTGAGAAGTACAATACACTTGTCAGGCCACAGGTAATTACACCTCAAATACATATATCTGTTTGTACTAGAAAAATAAGCAAGGAAGTGGTGATATGTCCCTGAAAATCTGATACCATCACTTCCTCATACTTTTCTCTCTTTATCTCTTTCAAGGGCTGCCGACCGAACTGACCGGCATTGAACAGTCAACAAGTGTCCCTGTGTGTCTGAGTATGTGGCGATTGTAGAATCAATGAGTATGGAAGGGAATTGGAATCCAGCATTTTGAGGGTGACAGTGCTGCCTCTAATGAAAGAAAATTTGTTATGAACATTTTTGTCACCTTATGTACCTGCAATATGAATGTCAAGCTTAATAAAAATTTGGTTACGATTGTGATCGTCTTGAGTGGAGTGACATTGTGGAGTATGGAAATGACACTGATAAAATAACGCAGAATGGGGTAAACTGAGTCTGTGAATAAACTGTTTCATCCCTGTAATCCAACCAGTTAGACTTTTGTTTGTGGCAACTAATAACAGCTTTTTTTGAGAGATGGGCCTCTGACCAAGATTGCCATCTATAAAGATAATTCACCTTGACACAATGCAGGGCTGCAACAGTATACTGTTTGTATAGTATACCATGGTATATGTATGTACATTTGCTTATCCATTGTATTGAATTATACCATATTATAGTGCTGTGTTTTGGCAAGAATCTGGTGATGGTGGTACGTAACACGATACAGAGGCTACTGTTCAATATATTGTGATATATTGCAATTTTATTCAATCAAGTCTTTGGGAAAACTGTCAGACCATATCTAAACACTTAAACCTTTGTTTGTCAAGTACGTCTTAAAACAAAACTCACATTCTCAATGACAAAATCCAGTCTCATCCCTGAGCAAATAAGACCTCCAAACTTCAGCAGGCTTCATGAAAAACATACAGTACATGCAGTATCATTGTGGCCTTCAGGAAGAACCAGCGCAGCCACACTCCTCTTATCATCAACAACTCAGCAGTGGAAATCGTCAGCAGGACCAGGTTCCTGGGGGTACAGATAATGGACTCTGACCTGGTCAAACCACACTGGCACCCTTGTAAAGAGGGCCCAGCAGCGTATGCACTTTCTGCGCCGGATGAGGAGAGTGCACCTACCCGCTCCCATTCTCACCACCTTCTACAGAGGAACTATAGAGAGCATCCTGACCAGCTGCATCTCAGTCTGGTCGGCATTCATTTTGTACATACTGCCTCCCTTTAATCCTGCTGTGCTATGTGCCATTGCAACGTAATTTCAGTTTGATGCAAATCCAAATGACAAATAAAGTCTGTCTAAGTCTAAGTCTAATTGTACATAATAGTTACATATTGATGTAGTACTTCTTTTGCATTTTAGATTTTTTATTGTATTGTATTCGATATAATGCACTTTAATTTAGAAAAAAAATCTTTTATCATTGTGCTGGAATGTTGTTTTTCCCATTTCTCCCAAGCGTTTGTTACTTCGTTTTGACAGGTGCTGTGTAATAGGCAGTTTATAATGATTATATGGTTATTCATTTCAAACGTGTTGCTGTTAATACAGTTACAATACACATTGCTGTTTTCTTGCCCAGTAGTAGCGCGTATTTTCCTGTTTGAAAACATAAAACAGTCAATATTTACAAAAAGGCGAGATACTCCAGGGTCTAGCCAACTGAAGATAGACAGATGATAGATAGATAGACAGATAGATAGATAGATAGATAGATAGATGATAGATAGATAGATAGATAGATAGATAGATAGATAGATAGATAGATAGATAGATAGATGATAGATAGATAGATAGATAGATAGATAGATAGATAGATAGATGATAGATAGATAGATAGATAGATAGATAGATAGATAGATAGATAGATAGATAGATAGATAGATAGATAGATAGATAGATAGATAGATAGATAGATAGATAGATAGATGATAGATAGATAGATGATTGTCGATAGTGCTACAGGCTCACTACGATCAGCATTAGACTCTATCGCTCCTATAAAAAGGAAATTATTAAAACATAGGAGACTAGCACCGTGGTACAACCACCAAACCTGCCAGTTAAACCAAATAGCTAGGGAATCTGAAAGGAAATGGCGCTCTTCCAAATTATCAGAATATCGCTCAAATTGGCAAGATAATCTTAAAACTTATAGAAAGGCCCTCCGTAATGCCAGAGGAGTCTATTACTCAGCACTAATAGAAGAAAATAAGAATAAACCTAGGTTCCTCTTCAGCACTGTAGCCAGGCTGACAGAGAGTCACAGCTCTATTGAGCCACATATCCCCATAAACTTAAGTAGCAATGACTTCATGAGCTTCTTCTATAATAAAATTATTACTATTAAGAGAAAATTAATCACCAACTGCCATCAACAGTTATCAGGGGCTCTCAAGTTCAGGGACTTCTGCCAATGTAAACTTAGATATATATTTAGACTGTTTTTCTGCTATCGATCTTCATCAGTTAACTTCAATCATTTCTTCATCGAAGCCATCAACCTGTCTATTAGACCCCATCCCAACTAGGCTGCTTAAAGAAGTTGTTCCCTTAATTGGCACTTCTTTACTGGATATGATTAATCTTTCTTTATTATCAGGATATGTACCACAGTCCTTTAAAGTAGCTGTAATTTAACCCTTTCTTAAAAGCCCACTCTTGACCCAGGGGTTTTAGCCAACTATAGACCGATTTCTAACCTCCCCTTCCTCTTTAAGATTCTGGAAAAAGTAGTCGCCAAAGAGTCGTGTGAATTTCTACATAACAATAGTTTATTTGAGGATTTTCAGTCAGGATTTAGAGTTCATCACAGCACAGAGACAGTTCTGGTTAAAGTTAATAATGACCTTCTGATTGCTTCTGACAGTGGACTTGTCTCTGTACTTGTATTATTATATCTTAGTGCTGCATTTCACACCATTGACCATAATATTCTTTTGGGAGACTTGAGCATCAAATTGGCATTAAAGGAACCGCACTAAGTTGGTTTAAGTCATACTTATCAGATTGTTCTCAGTTTGTACATGTTAACGATGAATCTTCAATAAATACTACAGTTAGTCATGGAGTTCCACAAAGTTCTGTACTTGGACCAATACTATTTACTTTATATATGCTCCCTTTAGGCAACATTATTAGGAATCACTCCATTAACTTTCACTGTTATGCAGATGATACGCAGTTATATCTATCAATCAAGCCAGATGAAATTAATCAATTATCTAAATTACAAACATGTCTTAAGGACATAAAATCCTGGATGACCTGCAATTTTCTGATGTTAAACTGTTAAACTGTTAAAGAAAAAAACGAAAATTCTTGTTATTGGCCCCAAAAACCTTAGAGACTCACTGTCTAAAGATATAGTTACTCTAGATGGCATTAACTTGGCCTCTAGCACCACTGTCAGGAATCTTGGAGTTATCTTTGATCAGGATTGATCATTTAACTCCCACATAAAGCAGACCTCTAGGACTGCCTTCTTTCATTTACGTAATATTAGAAAAATTAGACACATACTATCACAGACAGATGCAGAAAAACTAATCCATGCATTTGTTACTTCAAGGCTGGATTACTGCAACTCTTTATTATCAGGTTGCCCCAATAAGTCCATTAAGACGCTCCAATTAATTCAGAACGCTGCAGCACGAGTACTGACAGGAACTAGAAAAAGAGATCACATCTCTCCTGTACTAGCTTCTCTGCATTGGCTCCCTGTAAAATGTAGAATAGAATTTAAAATCCTCCTCCTCACCTATAAAGCTCTTCATGGTCAGGCCCCTTCATATCTTAAAGAGCTCATAGTATCCTATTACCCCACTAGAACACTACGTTCTCTGAATGCTGGGCTACTTGTGGTTCCTATAGTCTCTAAAAGTAGAACAGGAGCCAGAGCCTTCGGTTACCAAGCTCCTCTCCTGTGGAACCAGCTTCCAGTTGTGGTTCGGGAGGCAGACACCCTCTCCACATTTAAGAGTAGGCTTAAGACATTCCTCTTTGATAAAGCTTATAGTTAGGGCTGGATCAGGTGAGTCCTGAACCATCCCTTAGTTATGCTGCTATAGGCCTAGACTATCGGGGGATTTCCCATGGTGCACTGAGCTCCTCCTTCCTTTCTTTCTGCACTCATTCATGTTCCATTAATGCATGTTACTAACTCCACTTCTTCCCCGGAGTTCTTGTGCTTTCTCGTCTCGCAGGTTCTTGTCGATCCTGGTGGAGCCTCCTGCCATGGTCCTGCTAGATTGCCATTGCCAGTACTGTTGTTGCTGTGCACCTGTCTGTCTGTCTGTCTCTCCTCTCTCTCTCACCCCAACTGGTCGAGACAGACGACCACCCACCTAGAGCCAAAGGATCTGTCCTAGGTTTCTGCCTTTTAACAGGCAGTTTTCCTTGCCCTTGTCTCCGAGTGCTTGCTCATGGTGGTACTGTTGGGTCTCTGTAATTAATGTTAAAGAGTTCGGTCTAGACCTGCTCTATTTGAAAAGTGTCCTGAGATAACTTCTGTTATGAATTGGCTCTATACAAATAAAATTTAATTTAATTTAATTTAATTGAATAGATAGATAGATAGATAGATAGATGATAAATAGATAGATAGATAGATAGATGATAGATAGATGATTGTCGATAGTGCTACAGGCTCACTACGATCAGCATTAGACTCTATCGCTCCTATAAAAGGAAATTATTAAAACATAGGAGACTAGCACCGTGACCTGCTCTATTTGAAAAGTGTCCTGAGATAACTTCTGTTATGAATTGGCGCTATACAAATAGAAATTTAGATTGAATTGAATTGAATTGAATAGATAGATAGATAGATAGATAGATAGATAGATAGATAGATAGATAGATGATAGATAGATAGATAGATAGATAGATAGATAGATAGATAGATAGATAGATAGATAGATAGATAGATAGATATAGGTACTTCATTTATCCCAAGTTGGTAAATGATTGTGTTTGTAAAGGTTTTTAACATTAACATTAAACTCTCTCACAGTCAGGCTCCACTTTCATTGTGCGCGCTCCCGTGAGGTTCACGTACTTTTCGACAGGCACGCGCAGAGCCCGTCAGTGGATCACATGATATGACAAAGCAGCTAGCTACTTCCTGTGTAAACTGTTAGCCAATTCACATCCAGACGGCTGCAGCGACTGCGACTACTGTGTCATCCAAGATGCTGGCCCTCATAAACAGGCTTTTGGACTGGTTCAGGTCCCTCTTTTGGAAAGAAGAGATGGAGCTGACATTGGTGGGGCTTCAGTACTCTGGAAAAACCACATTCGTCAACGTGATTGCAGTGAGTAACGTTAGCTGTCAGTGTGGGCCCAGGCTACTACCTGGGAGAGGTTGTGGACGAAGGTTTCTTTGAATATGTTATAAATTAAATTAAAGGGCTGCAGCATTGCCATGTCATTGTTACAAGAATGCAGACACATGGCGGCATGGCAGATAGTGTTGGTACACATAACTCACTATCCTGCGGTAGCGACGCTGCTTACGGTTTCACTCAGTTGTTGTTTGGCTAGCTAGAATGACGAAGTTGTTGGTATGACTGTGCGCTTCCTTATGAAACCGGTCATGTGAACGGACCAGTCAGTGCTTTGTAATAGCTGCCAGTGTGTCAACATCAAGGATATGTTGACAACATGGGGCCACAAGGTAGCTTTGTAAACAGTCTGTCTTGTGTACGTTATCTAGCCTGAGTGAAGTGAAGCGATGAGGCCTGGATCCATCATGGCCACAGGCGGTCTGCCAGCCGGCGGGATTACCACTACAGCTTATAGAGCCACATGTATTTGTCTCTAATAACCTGTTGTGTGAGTTCAGTATTGTCATCGGCTCCTGTTTATGCTCCCTACAGAAGAAATGTCCCTCTGCTGTTAGGTCTACATTTATGACACTTACATCATATCATATAGCTGTTAATGTGAATGTTATTCAAACGTTTAAAGGGTTTATGCTAATTGTCCTCTTTGTTGTTAGGACTGGCTTGTTTATCCTGCCACAGGCTGGGTATGGGTTTATGGGTTGGGTTATATTCTGTAGTCCAGCCTTGTCTGTGTTTCTAGGTGAAAGACTACATTGTAGTCTTAAGAAAGCAAGTCATAGGCCACAGTCTTGTAGGCCTTTCCTGGATTCATCACATGAATACACATTTTGCTTTGGCTCTGTTGTAGTCATGCCTGGTGATCTGTAATTAGGTTTGAACGCAGCTGCCTTCTCCCTTACACAGTCATTGTCAGGCAGTTACACTGGGCCCAGGCTGCATATGAGCCACAGAGCCACAATCATTAAAGTTATACAGCACATTGGAATCATTTTATCATGGTCCTTATGGGGGTAAGACTAATAATGCCTATTAAAGCAGTTTACACTGGCTTGTACGGCACTTTAAGCTCGTGGAATGTTTGGTTACAAAGTACTGGTTGGTTGCAGAAAGCTAATGTGTGCTGATGCGTAGATTGCATCATCTTAACATGATTCATGGAGTGAAAAGTCAAATATCCAGCTAGAGGCTTCAAGCAGCCCAAATTAGGTTTTAATCATATAATCATTTTCTGACCCCATGCACAGAAATGATTCACATCCACCAGGCTTTTCATGTGACTTAGTTCTGAATCAGATGAAAGCAATGTTTTAAGTGA
The DNA here is from genome assembly GCF_905237075.1 of Dicentrarchus labrax. Taxonomy (NCBI): domain Eukaryota; kingdom Metazoa; phylum Chordata; class Actinopteri; family Moronidae; genus Dicentrarchus; species Dicentrarchus labrax. The sequence goes on from NW_026136711.1 coordinate 11,073,233, forward strand.
ATGTCATTTGTAATACTATTTCAATGCTTATCATTTCTCTTGATGTGTGTCTTTTTAACAATAGTACATTACGTATTCACCAGCATGCCACCTTTTTGCATTTGTCTTGTACAGTCCGGCCAGTTCAGTGAAGACATGATTCCCACAGTCGGTTTCAACATGCGAAAGGTCACTAAAGGCAATGTGACAATAAAGGTAGGCTGATGAGCAACAGTATACAGCTGGATGCTTTTACTGTTCAAATAGAAATGTTACACTGGACCAGTGCCAGCCTGGATCTGTGTATTCACTGGAGTTGTTTGGCTTATGACTATTCTATATTGTGCTTTCTCACCTCAGATATGGGACATAGGTGGACAGCCCCGCTTCAGAAGCATGTGGGAGCGCTACTGTAGAGGGGTCAATGCTATTGTGTAAGTACAGCTGGTGACCTCTGTAAGGTTGCTGGAAACCTGGAAAACAGGGTTGAAATTATACATTCAAATGAAAGACAATGTTTATTCAATATGTTTGTATCTTGGTATTTCTCCATATACATGTGTCATTACAGAATTATATAATATAATATATATAGTTAGCATGTCATGTTTAAATATTTTAACATTTTTCCAAAAGGATTACATTTTGGTTTAGTAAAACAGGTATTTTAGTGCTACCAAACTCTAAGTAGTACTTTTTTCCCCTTGCAGTTACATGGTGGATGCAGCAGACAGAGAGAAGATAGAAGCTTCCAGAAATGAACTGCACAACCTTTTAGACAAACCACAGCTACAAGGAATTCCTGTAAGAGGCCGCTTGTGATCTTTGGCCCAAAAGCTCATGATATTACAGCTTCAACTACATTCATCACATTTATTTCTGAGGGTCCAGTGACTTCAGTACACATGCAGTCATAATTAGTCAATCACTGCAGCTAATGGGTAATGGTGACTCAGGCTTGATGACATCGCACTAAGTGGTCATTTGAACCCTATCTAGTATGCTTTAATGAGTTTTCAATATCTAAGCTGACAGCATAATTGATTTGACAGGGTTTGATGTGCTAAATCGATAGACTTCCAGCTGCTGTGACTCGACACCAAACACACAGACAGTTATTTTGTCCTAACAGTAAGGATTCTGTGATGAGTGAAGCACATCGTTAAGAGACATCCTTTAAATTGTCTGTTCACACTGTGCGATAATGCTGATACATTGCTGCGCCGGATATTAATCAGCCCTTTTTCTCTTTTTCTCACGTTTCAGGTTCTAGTACTGGGCAACAAACGAGACCTACCCAACGCACTTGATGAGAAACAGCTCATTGAAAAAATGTGAGGGACTCAAGAATACTGTACTTGTGAATATATGATTCGGTTGTGCAAGATTAGTAACATAACTAGTGCATGATAAATCAATGTCAGGAGTATTATGTGACTCTTTCCCTGTGGTGATCCAAAAGTTATGATATCAGACATTTCCAGTACGTCAAATGATCCACTGTATGGCCAACAGGATGAGAACATGGGTATCCCTACACCGGTGTTACATTTAAAATACTTAAATAATTCATAAATATTGGGAAAAGCCTTCTCAGCAGTGTTGGTAGCAGCATATTAATGCCCATAGTTTTAGAGATGTTCAACAGTCACATGTAATGACAGGAGTGAATGACCATATAGTGAATGTGAATTATTGACTGTATCAGGGGAATAGTTGTAATTTGGAAGTTCTTAAAATACAACTGGACACACAAGGAATACTGCAATTACTGATAGGTAGAGGTGTCCCGAAGCAATCCTAAGAATCTGTCTCTGGCCGATACGTTTTGCCTACTTCAGCTTGCTAGTACTGCAAAACTTACTTTGAGTCCTGACACTGAGGAAGCTTAGATGCTAACAAATTCATCTTCTTCCCACTCTTTGTTTTATTAGCAAAGAGCATTGTACAAAACATTCAGGTAGCAGCTTCTCACTTCCGCCAGTTAGAATGATAAATGCTGTAACTGTAAAATGTGACTAACTTCTGTTTTCTGTGCTCTCTGCAAGTATATGTACTCATCCAAAGATCCTTAGTGAGGGAAGAACCTCCGCAGTGTAACACCACCGTACAATCACAAGTGTTTTTGTAATTCTAATAACTCCTAATAGAGCGATAGGTCTAACAATTAAGCTTTCTTTCATATCGTATTAATAATTTAAGGTGATTAATATATCATTCAAATATTTTATTGAGTAGAAGCTTGTGTGCCAGTTGTAGTAGTCTACAGCTGTTACTTCAATGAGTCTGGCACATATTTAATATTTTATATAATCATTATTAGTCTTGGATTGGCCAAAAAACATGCTCCTAACCACAAGACTCTTATTCGTACTTCTTCAGGAATCTATCTGCCATTCAGGACCGAGAGATCTGCTGCTACTCTGTCTCCTGCAAAGAGAAAGACAATATAGGTAACGAGCCGATCAGAGTTTAAATCATTCTACATCCTGTTCCAGTGTTTAATAATAGTATTTGGGCGTGCTGAGGTCATTAAAATGTCTTCATGTTTTCACCCCTGCAGATATCACACTGCAGTGGCTCATCCAGCATTCAAAGTCGCGGAGAAGCTGAAAGTGAAGCCTCCCCAGTCGCAGCTCTGGCCTCAGCCCCCTAATGGTCATGGGTCCTTGACAGCCATCCCTTCCACTGCCTCTGTGAAGTAATCCAGCTCTCTGCTCACTACCGTCACCACCTGCACCACCCAGTACACTACCATAGATGTGTAGCCCCTGTACAGCACTACCGCCACCCCAACTATCTGGAGTCTTGAAAAGTTGTTTCAGTACTGTGCTTGAAGGTGGATTGTCCATACCCATCATGCCTTATCGCCCATCATAGCGGACATGCTCTGTGTCTGAGTACATTTATTTTCCTTCTTTTTTTTTTAATTAATGGCCTCTGTTCCTTTCGTCACAAGAATCTAATGATGTTGCAATGTGCAGTTCCTCGGCTACACTAGGATGGAGCTGCTGTAATCCGACATCCGTTCTGTTGCCTGTCAACATTCGATGTTTACGTCACGAGGTTGTGATTGTAGTTTTTAAACAGTTGTTTGCCAAACGATGATGTTTGCTTGCGCTAATGCCTTCAATTCCTGATAAACTCTTAGCAATGTAGCCTGCATTTTATTTGCTGGCATATGGAAGTATCTATTTTATTAAGTGACTTAAATCAAAGTTTACACATAACCTAAAGATGAATAGAAGGTAAGACTGAGTGGTTGTTGTGTCTGAGGGCAAAATCTTAAGATAGGTCAGCAGAGTTTTAAGTGCCTTTGGCTGAGTGAGTGTCCCAATGAGACAGTTATTGCCCAATGCAACTTCTAACCCACTATTATAAATAAACACTTGGTACAGACACAGCATAAATCCCTTGATTACACTTAACACCACCCCTCGACAATCTCAATTTATGTTTTGTAATCACATAAACACATTATGATGTCTGAGAAAAGACAGTACTGTAATAAAGATGAAAAATGAGGAATGAAGTAATGGATGATGAGGATGCGAGGTGAATGAGAAAACTGTTACAATATATATTTTTTTTCCTTTTGGTTGATGGGTGATTTGAATGCTGTTTCACCTGTGACTTTTATGTAGCTTGAAATGTGGGCTAACTTCTGCTTGCAGTTCTCAGGTTGTTAAAGGATTTTTAAAAAAAATTGTCTGATCACCGTATGGGTGTGCCCACATATCTGTTTCATAATCCCTACTTTGTCCGGGTTGGATAACAGAAAGCCAGTGTTAGTCATGATGACTGAGCTTGCGGAGAACGGGAGCCAGTCCATTAGTTCAAAGCATTGGACGCTTGATGTCATCCATGCAGTGCCACACCCTTGTCTGAATCCTGATGTCTTTTTGTAGAAGCCTTAGCAGTCCAAGGACAACACTGTTTCCTCTAAAAGTGACGTATTGATTGACACGTCTTCTCCTTTCAGCGACCAGACAATGATGAGGTTTGACCACTGTATATTAATCTGCCCCTTACTTGGCCAGTGCATATTGATTCAGTTTAAGTTTTTTTCTGTGTGTGTCGCTGGATCAGAATGACTTATCCCTTCTGCTACAACACTGTATGTAGGCCTACATGGTTTCTGCATTTCACTGTAATGTCTAAAAATCCATCACACGCTCTGTTATCTCATGTTGTTCTGTGTCTGTTGGTGATCGTCGTAATCCTAAATGTCAATTGTTGGGACCACAGCAGCAGTGAGGGGCTGTGAAATTTGGGTGACTGTGTGGGTAATTTGGGGAAAGCTTTGTAACCCGTGTAATAATATAGCCTATTTGCAATTTGTATGTGCATGTGCTGAACTTATTCACATTCAATTGCAGACTTTGTAAATAAGAAGTTAGCATTTTTATTCCCACAAATGCTCCTGTAGATGTCATGCATTCTTTCCCTGTGATTGCTAATAAAATTGTTTTTATTTTTAAGGAAGCGTGGAGTCCCAAATTCCTTGCAAAGCAGTCAGTTTAGTTTGTCACCACTAGGTGGAAGCAGAGGACCTTGGAAAGATAACAGTGAAGGCTGGGAGCTTTAAATTCTCTACAGAATGTAGACATCCAAGTTTTACCAGAGGTTTTCTTTTGGTGCATCATGAACCTGCTTTTGCTCTCATACACTGACTGTAGGGCTGTGGTTTCGTGCAGGCCTGGCAAACTCAATCTTCAAGAGATTTATAATTACACTGAACGTGCATGAGTGGGATGTCTTATTCCAGCTCAGTTTTCTGCTATTTTCGCACTAGGTCTTGAAACTTCACAGCACTTTCATCCACAAAGGATTTCATAGTGAGTTCAGGGAAACCACCTGCACCCACAATTCCCTCAATCATTTCCATATGCAGACAATGTTCCTATCTTTGTAAAAATATATGGTTCTGTTTTTTTCATTAAGCAGCTATTGTTACATACAAATCCCATCATGGATGATTAGCACCTCTCTGTGTTTCTTGGGAGAAAAATGGCTATTATGCATAGAAATGTAACACTCTGCTAAGCAGAATGTTAAGACAAGCGCAGGGAGTGTGTCACAAACTAGGGGGCCATAAAGCGAGCCGTGTTCTCACAGCTGGAGCTGCACAGAGCCGTCGGAGACCAGGCCTGTGCTGTTAAAGCAGGAACACCTTAATTAATCTCATTTCTTAAACGCAGCGTTTAATGAACAGCTGCTGGCATTTATTGTATGCCAGGGCAGTAGTTGGGACGTGTGGACAGATGTAGGTGTTATCCGATGAATTCCATGGGTCAGTGGAGACTGTGGTGTCTGTATGGGAACTTTATATACGTGTGTGTGTGGTTTACAATCGCAATGACCGCAGGGGATTAAGTAGTGGTTACAAATGTGCCACAAGGATTTATGTGCGGAGGTCACGGAGAAGACCTGAAGGCGTGATATACTGTTAATGTTTTTATTAATTACCAATAGGCTCAGTATGTAACACAACAATGTTTTGCACCTATCACCTGTCACAAGTGCTGTCTGCATTTTTTAAGTGTCCAAACTCGTCGGCCAGTCCTATGAATGACCATTCATCAGAAAAATTACAAGGGCTGCTCTAAACTGAATTATGGAATATTCCTCCAGACATGAGTCACTTCCTCATAGCTTTCACTCCACTTAACTCCAACAACCCTGAGCTTAGTAAATCCTCTGTAAAACCATGATTGATGTCTTAAATTATGAGGATGTAACTCAACATTCAGCAGGGCTGCACATACTGATATTATTTGGAACGCATCTATACAGCACTATGGATAGCCTGCTGTATCATAATCACTGCGGTGCAAATAATGTCAAAGTTTGAGCTTACTCTGAACTGATATTGTATCTTAGCAACATCAAATAACTGTTTGACATGGCAAGCATCTTTTCAGCTTCCTGCCTATAAAATGCCTGGCTGTCTAATGCACAGAAACGGTTCCAGATTGAAGCTGTTGTCACTTACATTGACTGGTTCACTTCTGTCTTTCCAGCAAACAGCCCTGGATAATCTCTCTCGACACTCAGTGTAGGAAGCCTGCGCTTTACTTTCACTCAATTGCCTGACAGTGCTGTAACAAGCAAACAGATCACACCTAGTTTGTGCAGCCTCATAATCATTTCTAATACACATGTAGTGTGAAACTGGGAAAAGGGAAGGGTTCTGTGTTATCTGTGACAGTCACCAGTGAGAAAATGTTCAATGTCTGTCCAATCAAAGACCATCTTGGAGTTTTCTTTCTTCTGGCATATGGTCGTGTGTGTGTGTGTGCATCTGGGTTTATTTAGCATGCACATGAAAGCATTAGTAACGTCTGTAGTATCCATATCAAGGTTGAAGCATCCCCATTTTCTTTCTCATTTCCCTGTGTCATCATTATAAACTGTTTCTGTATCTTCCAGACAGGCCTGTAATAATATTTAGTTCACTTCCAGCAATTAGACTTCAAAGTCCTAATATTTATGATATACAGCATTCACAGTGCATCTACAGAGCATCTCACTAAATCCCCAAGCTGCGTTTGTGTGGCTCTAAAGGTGAAGGTCATTTCATGATCTGATTTACAGCACCTGTATTGGTTTGAGTTTTAAACAGCAAGATATTAAATCTAACATTTAGCAGAGAAATAAAAAGAGCGGATATAACCTGACTTGGTGGAATGTCAAATGAAGCATGGGTTGAGTTACTCTTTCTACAATGTGTTTTGCTTAGCGTTTCAATAATTAAATTTGCCAATAAGTCTTCTTTGTTCATATGACAGCGATGACATCAGAGCACCACTGTCTTTAGCTGAGCTAACTGTGGGGTAATTTGTCCCGGGATCTTAAAGCCTCTGTTTTATGAGACGTCAATAAGTTGTTCCAAAGTTGTTAAACTGTAGTTCGGGGATTACAGGTCTGAAGCCCCGGCATCGGCAGGCATCTGCAAACACTTCATTCAGGTCTCCATGTGGACCATAATTTGGCACTAATCACTATGTGTGGAATGTCACATGATTCATGCAGAGCTGTATGGCACATATCACCATCCTTTACTGCTCTACACCCTGTAAAAGACAGATGGTTACACGCACACACACCCTGTCATAGCCCATCTTAATAAGACTCCACAGACAAATATTTTTCTCAATGTAGCTGGTTGTCCCCGGCCATTTGTTGACATTCATTTGTGCAGATACAGAGTTAAACAATCTGATTGGATTGATGCATATTTCTTTACATGTGTGGATTTCTGTTTAAGACAAGGAACAATTTGAACTCTTGCTTAGAGGGTCAGCAGATAATTAGTAGCCCTGCCAGGTGCATGGTATTGTTGATGCCAGCGTTGGTCTGTTGTTTGCTCCCTTTGTTCACTCTTTCATTACTCTCCATATACTGTAATGTTTGGACACTTACTAATCACTTTTTGTTTACATGGTGTAGAGTCGCCGTTATTTTCTTATCTATAAAATGCAGAGCATTGCATTATGTGATTGCCAGCAGAAAGTGGATCACACTCCTTTGATGGACACTACTTTTTTTGTTTCATTCTGGAATTTTTGAATGCTCAGTATAGTGGAAATAGTTCTCACACTTTCAGCCAAATAATAGTTGTGTGTAATATAAATAGGGAGCGATTGATAACCTCAGCCAGCCTTTATGATCAAATACTTTAATATAATAATAAGCAAATCTTGGGATGCTAACTTACCTGTTAAACATTTGGTGAAGCTAGTAGGTTTTTTGATCAATTAATCAAACAAAATATTCTAAAATGGTTGAAACATACTCAAACTTAACCATGTTTCATGTTTTATACTCGGACACTGAGGTTTTCGGGAGGCATTGCTTCCGTTTGAGTGACTGCGAGCTGCAACAGAAAAACGTTGAGCGTCAAACGAAAAGTTACTTTTTATTTGACGTAAACCATGACTTTCTCTTCTTTTTTTGTGATTGTGGGAGTGCAGAAAAGCTGCTGAGACCTCCAAATGCAATAATTCCATTTCCACTCAGTGTGAGTAATCTTTCAGGTCCGTTCTGTTATCCGGCGTCCTCTCAGATAGCCAGCTCTCCTGTGAACGCTTTCATACTCTCACCTCCCTGCCTCGGCTCCGACACTCTCCCCTCCTCAGATTCCATTAAAAAGCGTAACTTCAGCTCCTGGGGCTCTGATCAAATAGGGCGGCTAATGCATTTTCCTACATTTTGATTTTTTTTTCCCAATGTACCTCATATTTACATATAGATTGAGTATTTATCAGTCTGCATTTTAAGGCAGATTCACTGTAGTCCACTTTATTAAACCATGTTGGATTTATGTATATTTAATGAAAAGTTGATGTAGGGAGTGTAATTCTTTGAACAAGGGAGTATACTTGGTATGTGGGGTGAATAGTAATGCAGGGGCTGTGAACAACTGAACTGTCTTTGGTGTGGTTTGGTCCGTTTCTTATGGTATAGTGTCCTCTGCACCTCTGCTCTCAAGAGTTACACACGAACCTCGCTCCACCAACATCATGTGATTAAGAATACGAAATATCAATCTTGAATTTTTTTATCCTGCTCTATGCAGATGGAAATTAGATGGGTCATTAACCACACCCCACATACAGGGTAGAGCAGGTTTAATACGATCTGTATTCCCTGACGTTGCCTGCCATCTCTCTTCCACTGGGATGCCAACCACAGCTAGAGGGCCAGAGAAACAATTCTTATCATTAGCGCAGGGAAACACACTTAAGTACTTAAGTACTGTATGAAGCTACAGCCAAGAGGTGGTTCGCTTAGCTTTAGCATAAAGACTATGAATATGAGGGAACAGCTATCCTGGCCCTGTCTAGAGGTAACAAAACCTGCTGGCGCATAAACGACATCATTCCGTGGAATCTTCACTGGTTGAGATAAACAAATGAGATATAATGTGTTATCTTCTCATCTAACTATCAGCAAAAGTGCAAATAAGTGTATTTCCCAAAATGTTGCACTATTATGTAATGTAGAGTCGGATAAACTAAGACTTTTTTGTCCACTACACAGATTACATGCATCCAGAAACATGACAGTATTGTTCATATAAGTTTTCCACTCCTTATGTTGCGTAAAGTGACTTGATTTATCACTGTAACTCTGTCACTATTCCCTAAAACTGAGCCTCAAACTCATGTAATTAGACTGGATTATCCATTAACATACAGGACCATGGGAGGTCTCTAAACTACACAAGACAATTGCAAAAAGAGAAAAAAAACAACATGTGACTAAAATGTGTCTTTTCTGATAAATGTTGTCCAAATCCCTACAAAGGATGTCCTCACTGTGCGCTCGCAGCCTTCCTGGCTGGAGGCTTGTGGAATCTGCTGCTCTTTGTTTGCATGCAGCATCAGGTATGAGTGTGTTCAGAAGACTTTGCCAGGGCCGTGCAAGTCCTTTATCCTCTAGTCACCCTGGCTTCAGATTGACAATGGCTGAAAACCCTGTAAGCTTTGAATAGAGAGGCTGACAGGACAAATGGTGCATTACAGGCTGGAATGTTGGGAAAAAATTAGTAACAATAAGGGCAAAATAATGTTGTGCCAACAGTGTAGCAACCTAAAGGCTCACTTTTGAATGCCATTCTCGGAGTGTACAGTTTCGGTATTGCATGACTAAACCTATAGGTGTAGGGTCTGTTTTGCACTGTTTGTCCGACAGAGAGTGATACGCCTGACTGTCAGAAAGAGTTAAGCATCATTCCCACCACCCCTGCTCCTCTAAACAAGGCCTTGATGAGACTTTAGATTCAGTTCAATGAGAGAGACAGATGTTCCCCCGGGCCAGATGGACTGCAAACCCGGTGACAGCTGGATTCAGACCAAGTAACCTGCCTTTGATATTAGCAGAACCTTTCCTCTGCAGGTAGCTGGCCTTGGCAGACACAAGGCCAATCAGATGGAAGAACAGCCTTTACCTTGGTCTGATCCCTTGCCAGGACACTTCCTGCAGCTTTCCCAGAGTCAGAGCAGACACAAGGTGATTATACATTCACCCTCTCTGTGCATCACATTGCATGCTCAGTAATGATGGAGTTAGTATAGCTCCAGATGACAAGTGATTTGTAAAGAGGCCTCCAGTAGGCCTATGTGATGTCATTTTGAGTGACCGGGTGTGATCTGCTGCTCTTCTTCTGGCTTAATCCTCTTCACTACATTTGTTTGAATTCATTCATTTTTATTTTTTTATATTACACAAGGGAAATATCCCCAGAACTGTCTCTTGAGCAACATGATTTACTTTTACTCATACATATAGAAGCAACAGTTTTCCCTGTAGGTTTGCGCTCCATTATAAATTGTGAGTAGACTGAAGTTTTGCAGATGAGAAACAGCTGTAGCCTAAGCTACCTCAGTCACAGGAATAGGAAAAATAGCGCTTTGGCAACTTTAAACCACCTGCCTGAACATACACCCTTTTCAGCTACAAGCAGCCCGCAGAGAGAAACACAGAGAAGTGTGCTGTATGACAGTGAAGTCTTACTAATACATACTAGATACTGAATTTCAGAATGACGTCCTTTTTCCTTCCTATCACAAGTTCATGTTTTCCACACGGTATTCTGTGTGAGTTTAATGGATTGTCCATTTCAATTTCACTGACTTGCCTGCAATGGTTTCCAAGTGGCAGTTTTGCTTTAGCATGTTGTCGTTGAGACATTTCCAAAGCAAACTTTCCAGTCATTAATTCCATTGCCATGTTTTGTGTGAAGGATTGCCAATCCAACCACCTCTATGTGTTATGGTGTAATTAAAGAAGTGTTTCAACACGATCTGATGAAGAAAAGTGTTTGGATACAGAGGAAAGGAGATGAGGCATGGCAATCTCAGCTGCAGAAAGAATTACATTCTTTGACATAGTTATCATGTCCTTCACACTCACTCTGCTGCCAAGTTAAAAGCATTTCTGAGGGGCATGATTAAAGGTTGCTTATAGAACAACATTTGAGCACAGCATATGCATGTCTTTGAGCCGAGAGTCCTTCCGTAAAGCAGCATGATGAAGCAGGACTGGAATGCTATTGTTTTAAGGAATGCTGTTTCCTTGCTGTTGGCATTTGACTCCGAAATGAGGACAAGTTGCTATTTCTGGTGGGGTATGACTCCAAGTTATTGTGCCAGGCTACAATGAGCACAGTCCCCTCTGAAGGTGACTCTTCATAGAGGTTGGTGGCAAACAATAAGCTGGTGTCCTAGGATACCCAAGGCAGGGACTCAATAAAAAGTCTTGATGTCAGTTCTAACAGAGAACTTCTCACACTGGTTGATACCTCCTGATGTCATTGTTAAAGGAATAGTTTGACATTTTGGGCGCTGTCTTGCCAGGAGGTAGATGAGAAGCTGGATACCTTTGTGATATTTGTTGAAGCTACAACCGATTAGCATTCAGACTAGAAAAAGCTAGTCTGACTCTATCCAAAGGTGCCTACTTGCACCATGGAAGCTCACTAAAAAGTTATATCCAGGTTCCATACGGAAAACCAAAGTGCATAAAACAAGATAATATGGGGTTTTACAATGATAGGAGTGAGGAAACCAATGCACCTGGCGGAGAAATAGTTCTGCACTCAACCCCCACATTTCAACCACAACTTATCATTTTTCACTTTTTATACAGATTATATACTCTTTCTAGTCTTTATGATAAGCTAAGCTAACCAGCTGCTAGCTGTAGCTCCATATTTAGCTTACAAGTTTTAACGGACAGACATGAGAGTGGTGGTATTGTGATTATGAAGTGATTAACATATTAAAATGTCCATTATTTTAATATGTTAAAACTGGTACAAAAACAGTGTAATAGCATTATTCAATAACAGCCCCAATGACATTTAAACAGCCACACACTTCCAGTTCCATAAGTTATCAGAAACATTAACCAGCCACTGTACACACTGAGGCAAACAATGAGCTCATTTCTTGGAAGGGTTCCTCTCTGGCTCAAATAACACAAAATGCATTTCTTTTTGTATATTTTAATAATCTTTAGGCATGCAAATTAATTTCATGCTTGGAAAATATTAATAATATATTTCAACAAAATCCAACCACATTTAGCTGTGTCCTTAGTTAATGCCCACCTCTTGCTCCACTCCTGTCACTTGCAACTTCAAGAGGCTAATTCTGAGTAAACAGGAGAGGGAAATTATTGTTTGTTCATGTGAAATTGGTGATATTTTCTTTGGAGTGATACACAGACAAGTTCCTGGCTTGAGACCATGATACAAAGCTGTGTGAGTACAGACAGAGCAAAAAGAGAGAGGTTTTCCATACTGGAGGTAGTGAAGAGGCATTTCCAGGTGAGGATGTTTGTACTGAATAATTACATTTACTGTTTATTCACATTTATTCCTGGCAATAGTTGTTTTTGTGTGCATCCAATCCTGTGGCTTTTATCTAAAATCGCATCTCTTCTTCTGTGTGAAATTGTGTTACATGTTGTATCCACACCTTCTTTTTAAAAGAGACTTGGAGATGGTATTTTCTTTCATTTCCTCGTGACACTGGCTTTGTCTGCCTCTGCGAAGGCTTGACATGTGGAATGTATTGTGTGACATTTGCAGTTTTCCATGGCTTATTGCTTTCTCATTATGGTATGAACGTTCTCTAGTGCTGGCCTGCTGTCTGCAGCCATGGTGGTCCACTTGGCGAGAGACGTATCGTGTCCCTGCTATTGTCAACCACTGTCTCCTCCCTTTCACCCAGAGACGTAGCACCTCTACCTCTTAACAGGCTACGCGTCACACACTCCCACTAATCTCTATGCATGATTCCTCCAGAGAGGGTTCACAGCTATCTTTGTTCCTCCCACCGCTGACTCTCGAGAGCAAGAGGCTCTGTGCATTCCAGCAGCGGCTGGTCATTGAGTCGTTTCCATTGAGGCGGGAGAACATGGGTCCAGCTCTCTGTCTCCGGACTGATGGATGGCCTGTCTGACTTTATCTGAGCAGGACGGACGCTGCGTTGGCTGGGGCCCAGAGATTGTCACTCCTGACTGCTTTATCAGAGCCTGACTTATAGAGCTGTCATCCTCTTAGAGCAAGGTTCCCAGGCACCTCGTCCAGCCATTCCCCCCTCCTGTCTGTCATGCTGCCATCCAGGGACCTTGGCTTGCTTGCATGCTTCACTGGCCTGACGCCTGCCTCCCACCCACCCAGGGACAGATACATTAACAAACTTGTCTAGATTCATCAGCTCCACCCTTGGGTGTTAGGCAGCCTGTTGTAAGAGCCTCTCTTTTGCCAAGTGGTATTAACTCCAGATGAGGCGTGGACATTCTTATTTTTAGATATAGATAGGCTTTGAGTGTGAATAAAAGACGGCTCTAATGTGATTTTCACAAGATGTCCACTCATGTCGTATCTTCCTTGTCTTCTCAAAAGACATGAGTTTCAAGCACTTTTTAATAGCACTGATATGTCTCTTTCTCTAATGTTCACACTACAAAACCCTGAATGGGAAAAAAAGGAAAACGATGGCAATTTTTCAAACATCTTCTCAAAGGCTGAGCCCATGTTTGAGCCTGCCATGAAACCACAGCGGAGTTCCTTCCTTATTCTCACTTTGATGAGCCATTGGAGAGCTTGGGGAGAAGCCAAGTAAAGTCTGAGGCCTCTTGCACATTGTGATGTTTTGCTTCAAACAGAGCAGCTTTTGTTCAACTGTCAGAAACTGAGCGATCCACAGTGTGTGTGTTTTCAGTAACCACATACACACGCCATTAGAGTTATTTTTTATTTAAGGTTACATAGACACCATTAGACATGTACTGTGGTTATCATCAACCCAGAAATCATGTGATTTTGAGTGTGTATGTGTCAGTCTGTATCTAGTCTAAGTATCATTAAGGTTAAGGGTTAACATCAGTGTGGCTTTTAGGAGGTCCCATAGGTTGAAAGATCAGATAGAAATTATCATCCACAAATCTCACCTTTGACTCCTCTCTCAATCAACTAAATAGGACACTTTTAGAATGGACCTATGAAATAAATAAATCTATTCTCTCTGTTGCATATTTCCCAGAGCTAGACCAGGTATAGCCATGTAATTAAATTAAATGTATATAAATTGTTTTCATAGTCATAATTGATCAGTTTCTCACCACTTTGATTCAGACTGAAATAGCTCAACACCAATTAGATGGATTGCCATGAAATGTTGTATAGACTGTCATTGTCTCTGGATGATGAATGACTTTGACAATCTCTTGACTTTTCCTCTAGTGCCATCATGAGGTTGATATTTGTGGTTTTATTTGAAATGTCTATTGGCTGGATTGTTGTGAAATCTGGTAGCTGCACACATTCATGGCTGTGTCTAAAATCACTCCCCATTTTGTATTAGTGCCGACAATTTTTGAATGCTGACGCATTTTATTTATTTTGAAGATGTGGAAATTACAGTTGTGCATATGATGATTGTTAAGGGTCTGAAATCTCACTCTCCTTTTTTTTTTAGATACTTATTGTTGATTGTCTACTGTATGAGGAGTTGTGAATGAATGAACAAGAGAGTGATTTTGGACAGAGCACTGGTCTTTTTTGACATGTGCAGATACAATAAACAATTAAACATACAGTTTTGTCATTCATAGTGTTCTCCTCTTAGGGGACAGCAGCCCAGTAATCATCAGTACTTGGCATTAATGCTGATTGTGACCATCAAAAGTGAGACAACAGAGACTCGTTAAGACCACTCAGCATTTTTCATCCAGATGTCAGCTCATCAGAGTGTATTCAGAATAATTTCCCCAAGAGGCTTCCATGTTGAGAGTGCAAATGGCTGCAGGTTGTATGAGTGGTTGTGGCTGGTGAAGTGTAATTGCAAAAACAAAGCTATTTTTCTGCTATAGATTGTGTCAAGTGCACACTCCCCAATAATTGTGAAGACTATTCATCAAATGCCTCTAAAAGCTAAAAGAAAGCTATTTTTTTCCTCTGGATCATAACTGTACAGGTCAGCCAGTAAGAGTGAACACAACAGCTGCACGTACAGCTCAAGCCAAAGCTTTTGGCCATTCTTTATCCTCTATGCACCATGAAGAGTTGATCACTCACAGGTCTACTACACAGGTAAAATACAGTCTGTTTAAATCTCAGCTTTACTGATGCTCTTACATGTTAAATATAAAGCAGTATGTTGCTCCTGGTGTGTGTCAGTGTAACAGACTGGAAGTTGATCTGTTTTACTCAGCCACTTGTCTTTAGTAAACTGTGTTTCCTTACCACTGTAAGCCTCATTTCCAAGATCAGGAACACAGACCTTTAGTGCTTTATTTTAATGTATCGATGGCTATTTGTTACCTTAACCTTCCAGCTATCCGTCCACTCATTCTGTATTCATGGTCACTGTCACAGGTGTGTTAATCTGTCATTGAGTTGCTGCTTTATCCCATGGCACAATGATGTATCATATATCTAACGTGACGTGTGGACACAAATACAAAAAATATTTCTCATGTCCAGTCCTGTTTGACTATGTGAGACAGCGGGCATTACATTATCATACTTTTATAGATAGACTGTGACCCTTCCCTTAAATTTGATTTACAACACTAGATTGGATTTTGCCCATCAGCAATCAAATATCCAGGCATGACTCCAGTAATAAACCTGCTTGTAGGGCTGAGAATGGGGCACAGAATGGGGCCAGTGTGTCAGCCAGAGTCATTCCAGGCAAGCTGGAGTCTTTCCTGTAGCCCCATCCACAGCTCTGCTTTCCATCCAACCTGGATCATGTGCCTTTAATAGTGCGTAATCTCTTAAGGGGTGAGATTTATGTCCTCTCCCTCTAGAGTTGGGGCCAGGGATATTTGGGAAGCGAGAGCAAAGGCTCTTGGGGGAAGAAATGATTGACCTTGCGTAAATTTGTGTGAGGAACACAAGGCATCTATTAGTCCTGCATGACCTCTATACAAAAATACTATATTTAGGAAAGGTTCTAAAGTTAACTCATTTTTCATTGTTTCTTTCCTATTTTTTGTATGACCCAAGGCCTTCAGATTCTAAATATCACTGTGCAGGTAAAAAGATACCAGATGTGGACAGCTTGGCCATGAGCCTGCAGCTTATGTAACCATTCTCAATAGCTGTATTGTACCGGTTTGTTCCTTGTAATTGTTAAGGTGATGGTTCTGTGAAACTTGGTATTGTGTTAGATGATGGAATTTGTTTGGAGACAATACACATTTGTTGAACTTATGAAAAAGCAATACACCCGTTGATGTATGATATCTCTCTTCGGCGGGTCGATATTGCTCATAATTTTGATAGACTGGCTAGTTTCTCAATAAGCTGCTGTGTCATGGCCGCCCTGGGGTGTACAGGACATATTAGCTCTGGGAAATCAAGACCAAATGTAAACCAAGCAAGGAGTAAAAAATCCTTTAATATCTGTCTTATTGATATGAGACATGCGGAATTAATGTACCTTAAAAAATTGCACTTGTCACATTACTTAAAATACAGTTATAGTTAAATACATTTTTGAAAAATGTAACTCACATAAGAACGAGACAAACATTTTATTGTTTAGCTTAGTCTGATGTGTTTTTAGTGTTTTACTATTTGATGTTGTTTTGCTGCTTTTATGTTTTTATGTAAAGTGTCTTTGAGTATTTAGAAAAGCGCTTATAAATAAAATGTATTATTATTATTACTATTATTAAAAAGCTTCCAGCCTTGCTAGCAGTTACGTGAGGCTGTACAGGCACAGCAGTGCTAATGTCTGCAATACTTACATGCTCACAATGCTAACATGCTGATGTTTAAGAGGTCAAATGTTTACCTCGTTTAAAGCTGCAGGTTGATGGGAATGTCATTAGTTGTGAAGGCCATTGGCCTTAAACCAAAGTACTGGACCAATTAAAATGTTGAATTGACGATGGTCCTAGGCAATAATTACAAATCATCCTGAGGGGGGCAGGAATGTCTATACTAAATTTCATTCATCCACAATTTGTTCAATAGTTGTTGAAATATTTCATTCAGGACCAAAGTGTCTGTTAAGTTGAGCTGCAGGCCGCGCACCTCTCTGCCTGAGTACTTTAGGTGTAGGTGTGTCTCCCAGCTGAAGGCAGCAGACTGAGTGCACCAGGTGAAGCAAATTTGGTGATCAGGGGAGTTTAAAGGCATTCACTCGCAGCATGGTAAGAGGAAGCGGTGTGACAGAAATGGTTGGAGAGACTGGACTTGGGGAAATAAGACAGCAGGACGAAAGCTTGTTTCAATCAATGAAGAAGGAGCCGGTGAGCTTTCATTTAGTTCATTTAAGTTAAAATGTGATGTATTAAAAAGTCAAGTGATTTAAACGAAAGTTAAAATGTGATATTTATATATGGGTTAAGAAATGTGGTGTACTTAAAAAGTAGTCAAGCTAAAAGTAATTTGATAAATGTGATTTATTTGTATTTAAAAGCTGCTAAAGATCATTAAGTTAAAATCATCATTTAACAGTGCTTTAAAATGTATTTAATTTATTTTGGGTACTTTAAATGTTGGTTTGCTAATTTGAGATTACTTTCTAGTAGGTAAAAAATTAAGTATTTCACTTTGGATTATGGTGATTCATTATGGTTTCTACATTTTCTTAAAGACTATTTGTGTTTGTATTTAATGGTTTTCACCTGCTATTGGCCGTGACTACTTTCAAATAAAAAAAGATTAATCTTTGTCATTGAGTGAATTCCAGTTAAAAAAATCTTCTGAAGCAAGCTGCACGTCAAACCTCCCAAAAGTGAGGGCCACTTGACAGTGTCAGACAGACTGGTGCCACCCCTAGAGCCACGCTACTAGAGTGGCCAACTTTGTTTAAGCAGAGCATTATATTGTGAAGGTGTTCCTGTTAATGTGTCCACTCCCTGTTGCTGCCGGATGCTGATACCCTGCCAAAAAGAAAAAAAGGGCTATCTCATCTGCACGCTGCAGTATCGTTCTTTGATCAAGCTATGCTCAGCTTTCTCAGTAGAACAAATGAAGCACTTAATGTACTAATCCAAGCCAGCCTGTTGAGCTTAGCCAGTAATGTAATGTCAGCCAACAGCCCATATAAATCACTGCAGGCAAATTTCTGGACCTGTAACATTAACTAGGATGTTCTGAGCATCAACTTGTCCTTAATAGCGTTCTACTGTGAAATTCTAGCCTTTCTTTATAATAGCTGATACATAAATCAAAGATTGCTTCATCTTGTGAAAGTTATTGGATGTATAGTACAGGCAACGGTATTTATAAGCCTATAATGCCTTTGATGTCTCACTGAATGCAAGCCTCATGATGAAGGACATACATCTGTCACCTTGGGGTGATGAGTTTATTTGGCTGAAATATAGAAGGCACAAGATAAAGGAAGCTAAATTGAAATTAATTTGCCTTACCTCATTCTGTTAGGCAGAGGTCAAGCTTTTAAGTTGCTGCAGGTGTTGTAAGATAAACGTAAGAAAGGATGTGATCATTTTGACTGAATTATCCACAGTTTGTTTAAAACACATCACCGTGATTCACAGTGGAGAATCTCTACTATATAGTGCTGTCACCGGTACTTTTACATTGAGCATAAATCAACTTTTACAAATGTAAAACAGAAATCCAGAAACTAATCCAGTGCATTTCCTAAATTCAACTGGGTATAATTACTGGTGAATCCCCCCCCTCCCCCTCAAAAATGAAGCTCACAGATACAGTAATGTGTCTTTCAGTATTACTCAGTAAGTGGTAATACTTTTTGTATTTAGGTTCATTCAAGTCACATGTAATTGGAAACTTCTCAGCTGGACAGTTGGCCATAATGTATCTATTGGCTAGCAACACTGAACACTTTATTTGAATATTTTCTTTATCAGGCTGTGAGGAGATCAAAGTGTTCATCTTGTTGCCTGGGGCTCTTTTATATGTTATGGCTAGTGGCTCTCTGCTTTCATTCAGCTCATGGAGACACAATATTGATCTCAGTGAGTGTCAATGAGCCAAGATGAATGTTTGAGTCATAGCTCAGCTAGAGGGGAAATGTTTGACGCTCAATAGTAATTTTCACTTCTTTTTACATGCGTCTTTTTAAAATGTTTGAAAATTAACTTTTAACTTTAACTTTTCCATTTTACTTAAATAGAATGTTTTCTGATGTCACAACCACTGACTGTATATAGGGTCTCAACCTGTTACCTGCTCATCACCTAAGCTGCAGCCACATTCTACCCTGTTACAACTATTAATGGCAGTGACATGAACATTTTTACTCCAGACTTGTATAATGTTACAAAGATTTCCGATATTGTATCTGAGCTCCACTACCAAGTTAAACTTCCTGTCCAAGACCTCCTTTTTATAATGGTAAATTGAACAATGTGCCAATGTCCCAAGTGTTTTTTAGTTAATAATACTGTCATTTTGACACTAACCATTTGGTATAATGATAATACAGTCCTTAGTGTAAAGCGTAACTAGACACACCACCTGTTTTTGTGTTTCAGGCGCCAGCAGCATCTTGATGCTGAGGGTGTGTGTCTGTCCACAGATTTGACCTGATGTGACCTGGCGAAGCGCCCAGGCAGACAGTGCCACCTTCTGCCAAGGTGACCTGT
This sequence comes from Dicentrarchus labrax, assembly GCF_905237075.1. Classification (NCBI taxonomy): domain Eukaryota; kingdom Metazoa; phylum Chordata; class Actinopteri; family Moronidae; genus Dicentrarchus; species Dicentrarchus labrax. The sequence goes on from NW_026136711.1 coordinate 11,092,826, forward strand.
CACCACAGGCTTTTACACAGGCCTGCCATGGGTCTTAAGTTGCCCAGGGGAGCTGTAAAAGTGTTAACACCATGCTCACTCTGCGCACTGATATTAGGGAAAGGCCTGGTTACAGGAATAGCCACCTGTTCCCTTCTAGTCTGGGATGACTGCCCCGACTGTCCCCAAGGACCCCTATTCCTACCACAACCACCACAGTTACACACCGAGAGGAATTGCAAAGCTAAACAAACACATCACTGTGGTCCACAGTAAACCTCAATTTGTAGATTGTCATTCAGAATATTTCAGTGCAGCTGTCAGGCTTCCAACTGAAAACCATTTTCATAATGTAAATAAAAAGAGACAATATTGATTTTGATTCATAAATGAATGTTGATAAAACATATTCAATGGTTATTTATTTGAAATGCCTAAAAATATTTGTGAAACGGGCTGCAATGGTAGTAATGTAGTTAATCCTTGGGGTTAAAGTATGCCCAATAAAAATGCTTGTTTTTGCCACTGACAGGCTCAGATTATTATTCCAAGACAACATAATGGAAAGAATCCCTATAGGCATAATATTAAGAGTCAGATATTTTTTTTTTTTTAACCAATGGTAATTTTACCGTGCAGGTCATCATAACTTCAACTTCAACTTCATTTAAATTTAACAGGAACAAAACTCACCAAGACAGACTTTGTTAGTCTTACCACTGTTACAACAATCACCAACTATTTTTTGTTTGGAATAAATCCTTCATTCACCACTGTAGATAATAAAAACAGGCGGTACAGTTGCTCGATCTACAGTTGCACACGGAGGGATTAACATGAATTTCCACACACGCCCAGCCGTTGTGGCTATAAACAAAGCACAGGCCGACATGGACAACAACACAGGAGGAGGGCCTGTGACATCATTCTCTGCTCAGGACGCCATTACTCGACTATATGGTTACATAGCAAATAGTTGTTTGCTGCCATATTAATGTTCTAAATCCAATATATAACCTTACTAAAATGTATTTTCTTACTTGACCTTTCACTAAACCCATCAGTGATTGTCCAATCATCAACTGTTCTCTGAGGATTTCTTCACATGCTGGTGGTGTGCACTGAGCTATAGTAAGATCGGCATTTAAAAAGTTGATGATTTAAGACCATTTTGAAACAATGTACAGTCACAGAGACATTTTCAGCCACATTGCTGAGCTACTGCTTAATTAGCTAGCAAGCAACAGCTGATAAAATCTTTCAGAAGCCAATATTTCAGAAACGGCAGTCAGCAGCTAGAAATGAGACGCTTTTGTCTACCTGTGTCTGAAATAAAGGAAACATTGTTTCAGAAATTACTGTGAATTTTAAATGCTAAATCTGCCACCATTATCACTGTGAACCGCATTTGCCATGCCAGACTGGAAAGCTTGACAGGCATAGCAACAGTAGCCTAACTCGACTTCGCCACCTTTCATTTAAGAACGTTGTACACTGTTGTCAACTTGACACAATGTTGTCATTCTTACTTTTGTAGCTGGCAATAGGCTAAACTGCAAATGCAGATAATGTTCTTCCCTGTTTGGCATCAAGAGAGACCGTGCAGAATAGTAGCGTTATCTGTGGCTGTCAGATATCTGAATGGCTGGTGTCACGACCCCCCTCCTCCTCCACACTCGCATAAACACGCATACGCTCATCATGTTTCATGTGGACAGCTGTGACAACATACAGATGTTGGCAGAACCTCTGGCCATTGTAGCTCCAACTTCCATTTACTTTTCAAAATAAAGATCGTAAACTGTGTTTATTTTATGCATGATGGCTGATTATAACGTCGCTGGTGAGTAATGCATTTAGATGACTGACTCGAGACTCAAGTGGGATTTCCTGAACATTCTTGTTATTTATTATCTCAGACTTTTAAGTGTGTCATTAAGCTGTTTGTCAAATTCAATTATGGTTTTATTATTGGCTAATTGTTCATTTACAAGTCTAATTAAGGATCTTTTACATTTTTTTAACGGAAGGCAAACTATTTAATCTTTCTGTCATCACTGCTGCTTTCCAAGTACGGGTCTTTCTGGAAAGTATTATTAAAGTGGGAATGAAAACAAATATTCTAAGCCACCACACCTTCTTTCCTTCTTTTTAAATGGTCAGCTTTTGACATGGCACCTTTTTAATTTATCATGAGCAGACACTGCATGCGCTAGAGTACAACTTAACTATACCCAAAAGACCGACGACAAATGATATATATTTTATTCTGTGTGTAGAAAGAGAATCCAACCTTTTAAGTCACAATACTGACAGTTTGCTGGCGTCCCTGGATTGAAAATGGATTTTAGGGGTTAGGTGTGAGGAAAAGGGTGCAGTCCATTTTAGATCCCAGGGTCTGGGGCCAATGTCATCCTCACTGCAGCTGTTTGTAGAGGCCTTCGTTTATAGCCTATTACCTCACCATAACCGGGTTATGAAAATATCATCAGTCTTTATGCTTGTGTGTAAGGACAGAGGGTGGCGCTTGACTCAGTGCTAAATTGAGAGTAATGATGGATCTTCGTAGTCACCACCAGCTCAATGTGTCACTGATAGGAGTTGGAAAGCTCACAAAGAAACAGTATTGTACAGCAGTGATTATGTCTTTCCTGTACTCTTTGTATTTTAATTTTCTTTGCCTTTTCCTTATTTCAAATTAAAAAGTCAAAGCACTATTTTATCTGAATCCAGGTTTTACACAATTGAGGCAAATTTATGATTTGTTATATTGGGCTGTATAAATGGCTCTACCCTTAAGTTTCCAATCCTCCACTTTGACATCACTCATTGAAAAGTTGTTGTCACTCCCATTTTCTTCCCACTTTTCACACTCTCATTTTCATTCCTCGATGTTGCAACACAATGCTCAAACCCTCCACACAGCACTTTCAGACACAGCTTGTTTACTAGAGCAGAAAGTGTAGAAAGTGAGTCTCAAAGGGGGTCCGAGCTGCTCTCTGTACAGAGGTAATTATGTCAAAACAGAAGATTTTTTTTTCTAAATTATCTTCCAAGTTTTCCAGCAGCTGTCAAGGATAATTATGGCTCTTGAAAAGACAGAATGAGAGAGAAAACGAGAGAAAGTAAAGGGCCCAGGAGTCCCATTTAGACATAAAACAGAGGACTATGGCAGTTATGATATGTGCCTCATGAAGAACTAGCATCCATTAGTTATAGTGTCTTGTGACAGTGCCTCACTGCTTTTCTCCAAACCTGGAACAAGCCTTTGAAACCTTTTAAAATGCTCCAGATTCTCACCTCCCTTACTAATTAATGTCAGTAACATCGCCTCAATTTGTCTCTCTGTGCAGCGCATAACCAACCTGGACCTCAGCCTGAACTCAAAATTATAGACTTAGCCTTCACTTTCTGTCTTGGAAGACATTCACAACAGCATTCTTTATAAAAAAGAGAATTTAGTTTGTGCCATGCACGACCTCAGAGTTCAGAAAAACTAAGAGTTAAGTGTCGAACCTCTGATGCCCTGTCAGCAGCTACCACATAAACAACATGAACAGGCACGTGGCCTCGCAGCACAGTTGAGCATAAATTAGTCAGAGGCTGTGATCTGGGGCCCTGAGGCCTGATGGCCATGGGAGTGAATGTGTGCTGCTGGAGAGGTGAGTAATAGAGGTGGAGAGAGGTGGAGAGAGAGGGGGTTCAGAGGATGCTGTAGCTGCATGAACTGTGTGTGTGTGTGTGTGTGTGTGTGTGTGTGTGTGTTCAGCTTGGTCAGAGGTCACTCTTCCTGTCAGCAAGACAGAAGTTTGTAACTCCAGTATTATGGGCCTCTGTTCCCCTGTTTATTCTAATGTCCATCATGCATAACTGTATGAGTTTTCCAGTTCGAAAAACCTCAAAGGATTCATGTACCATAGTCTGATTTTATTGGAAGAATATTTTCTAATGTAGGAAAATGAAAATATATCCACAATCACTGGAGCCCAACCCAATGTTATTAGTGTGTTTGAGTTTTATATTCAACATGTTATCAGTTTACACAACAGAGAAACAGCATACAGAATGGGTGTGTCTGATAAATCATTGGACTTACTATATTTAACACAGATTGTATGCCATTAGTCAGATTTAACAAAATTTCCATAAAATAGGCAAAAGAAAATGCTAATTAATGTGTTGTTTCCATCCACTGCTGTCATGCGGTGATTAGTGATGTAAAAATGGCATTTTTGTTTGTTCCACACAGATGTATTTACCAAGTCTGTTTCCATTGTACTTTGTTTTTAGCTATACACCTCAACCATTTGTAAAAGCTTTTTTGTGAAAACATTTCCACTCTCTTTTTTATGTGCAAATTGAAAATGCACATAACAACAGGTGGATGGAGAAGCACTTATTGAATATTTGATTGTGTTAGACTGTATATATTTACTGTTATTTACATATTGCAACTTGAATCTCACTTTCATATTTTGGCCATCGCTTCCATCAGTAATGACAACGTGCTCACCAAAGAAAATGCTGCAATTTAAGCACACAGGGACATTGATACAACAAAGACCCACAGGAAAAAACACACAAGTGGCCAGACACTCCAGCAGTGGCCAGCAGATCGATCATATTACTGTATGTAATAATCCTTTATTGCACAGGAAAACTGCAGAAGGTGTGTTAGGCTGAACCAGGAAGTTGTGTGTAAACTGTGATTTAGGTTTTCAACAGTGGGTTATGATTTTACAGTTTGCCTTCAGTATGTCTTCTAAATAAATCTGTCTAAACTGGTGGTTTGTTCCTCCTCGCATTCCCAGATTTCAGCCAATAACCTGTGAATACAAGGTACAATTACAATACAAAGATCTAGGGCCCTATCTTGCCGATCTGAAACGCAAGTATCAAACGCAAAACACAAGTAGCTTTGTGGGTGGATCTCGGGCGCTGTTGCTATTATGAATACTTAATTACAATTAAGTATCATCTTACCAAATACATATTGACAACGGTTGTCTTGGGTCACTGTAGGAACCTCCTCAGCAGGCTCAAAAGAAGCAGAGGCCTCCTTAGGGGCAACAGAAACTGAAAAGATTGATAAAAAATGAAAGACAAAAAAGTCAATCTGTATAGAATATACAGTATGTATTGTAACATAAGGCTGCACAGTTAAATCTGGATTCTGAGCCTCCCTTCCCTGCTTAGGCTGCTGCCCCCCGACCCGACCCTGGATAAGCGGTAGAAGATTCTTTGCACTTGAGGATCAAAAGACATAATCTGGAAACAGATCTAACTGACACAAATCTCAGTCTCCTTAACAGAAGAATGGGACAACACATCAGGGAACTTGACTCCATATCTTTGCATTTGTTTAGCATAACAGTAGTTGACATTTGAGCTTATGTAGTGTAAAGATGTTTCTGGTCCTGGAAAATATATTTTAACAAATGTAACAGATCCAAACTGTGGCCTTTTTGGCACCATAGACAAATAGAAAGGAAACAGACATACAGTGGAAAACCCACCCTGTTCGGTGGTCTATGTTTTAAATGTAAAAAAACTGTACATTAGCTGAATTTTAAATACTATGGACACAGTTACTTGTTATTACTCATTTGATTAGGGTAATGACAAGTTATCTTGCAAGACATGAAATACCTGTAGCCGATGCACGTTTTTTCCGTGTCTCTCCACTTCTGCTTCTTTTTAAGATTCGACGTCCATCTGCATCTCTCTCCACCCATCGGACAGTAGGCTTACTGCCTTCAGCAGGTGTAGTGGATGCAGATTTTTTCTTTGCCTCCCTTTCCTTTCATGAAAAAGCGTGCATTGTATGATAACACTGAAATTCAGAACACTTACAAATTGCCACGTTTTAGTATTATCACAAATACTCAAGACTCACTTTATATTCAGCCAGTAACTTTTCTGCTAGGAAAAGAGCATCCGCTGCCTTCCCACTGCCCCGCGGATCAGCCATTTAAGGCAGACGCAGACAAACAGACAGGTAAACAAACAAACAAATATATATATATATATATATATATATATATATATATATTATATATATATATATATATATATATATATATATATATATATATATATATATATATATATATATATATATAGAGAGAGAGAGAGAGAGAGAGAGAGAGAGAGAGTGAGAGAGAGAGAGAGAGAGAGAGAGAGGGGTGTGTGAGCGTGTGTGAGAGAAAGAGAGCGAGTGCAGTAGAGGAGTGGCTCTTAAAAGAGCCGTTGGTTTACTATAGAAAAAGCCAAGGAGAGGTAAAGGTAGGAGGGAATATGGGCTGGAGCTGTTGGACAGAAGAAAATAAAAACATGGTCAATTATCTTGCAGCAAGCCTTTTTGGATTTCACAAAGAGCAAATACTGAATTCTTAGTCATCTTCAACGTGTCAACTTCAAGCATGCTAGCAAAACACAGTGGATATTGTGGACAATACATATCTACAGGATTGTGCGGAATTCCTCAAAATGAATTAAATATGCCATTTAGACAACTTCACTGCAAGATTGTGGCTGCAAAACTAACTTGTTGTAGGAATATGTACATACACAGAGAGGCTCATCTGAGCATTGCACTAGATACTATTTTGTGAGCACTAGATACTAATTATATTATTATATATTAGATAACTAATTCATCTGTAACCTTTTTTGTTACATTCCGCAATTAAATGCCCTGTCCTGCAGTCCGACACTCATTTGTCCTCCTTTTGAGAAAATAACAAAAACAGTCCACCTTCTGACACATTACCTTGTTAGTTTAATACTTATTGGCTTAAAATGTGTGTCAAAATAAGTTATTTCATTGGTTACATTTTCGTGTTGTGACCTATCAACACATGGCTAATTTTAATATTTAAATGAGCCATGTGCTGATTCGCCACAACACTCGATCTGTATCCAACATTAGCTCACTAGAAACGTTTCTTTTTTTTCTTTTTTTTATCATGTCCCTTTAGGGGACAGTTTAAGAAGTCCTCTAATGCTTGTGCACACGTACATATAACGTTAACTTCATAGGCAGGCTAAAACATCATTAGCGCTGTTTAAAAGGACCTTGGCTGACCGGACCTGCTGAAAACGATAAAAAAAAAAAAAAGAGAGAGAGAAGGAAAAAAAAACGGACCTCCGTAAAGTGTCGCGGGGTCATAATTAACATTAACCAAGACTTCCCCTTAATAATTTAAAGCTGAAACATACTTTTATATGACGTTAGTTGTAAAGCTAATTGCTAAAATAGCTAGCGTTTGCTAACCGAGTCCTCCAGTTTAATCTCAAGTTAATAACCTTCAGATCTCTACCGACTCTCATCAAATCCAATAAACATAGTAAGACACATAGGCGGCCTAGAACATATCCAACACAAAGTCATCATAAACAAAAATTAAAATCAGCAACATATCATGGACTTACCTGGTGGGTCGGGATCTGTAAAAATGGCGTGACTGATTTCTTCCTCTGCTCCATGTAGTTGTTGTAATAGTTGTTGACAATGAGTAAATGACTGCCATCTGCTGGTACTGCACGTTCATATTAAGGTGTTACCATGACCGTGTCCTCCACAGGCTAGTGAGATAAAAGGCGTGTGGAGGACACGCAAGGCCCTAGTGACCGGCGTGTGTATTACACGCTTTGGCGTGATACTGGGTTGTTATGCCAGCGGGATAAATGACTCTTGCGCCTGGCGCAAATCTAAAATGGGTTGGTCTGAAGTAGCTACATTAGTCATAGGTGTGGTTTGGGCGTAACGTGCAATAAACCAATCAGAGCGTCATCTCACATTCCCTTTAAAAGCAGGCGCGCTTGTTTCATGGCTGATTGCTATTATAACGGTGGATTGGCCAGGCGCACGCCAGGAGCGGTTCACAGCCGAGGAGACCGACGTTCTCGTCAGAGCCGTAAAATACCGACAAGTGACATTATTGACATGAAATAAATGTAACACAGCCATACTATAAATCCAAATAATGTAACGCAGCTTCGCAGGAAGAACCCCCTGGCCTCGGGAGCAGTGCGCACGGGCCGAGCAGTGCGCAAGGGCCAGCTGAGGAGGGAGCAGCGCAAACACCAAGGTGCAGAGGATCCAGACCCACTACACGCCGGAGGACCACCCGTTCCTGCAGCAAACCGGGTCTGACATGCTGGAGCGGGAGCTGTCCGGGATGCGGCAAAGTATTAATGCCCGTCTTGACCGGGTGGCGATGTTGCTGCTGCCTCTCAGGCGCATCCCCTCAAGTCTGCGCCCTTAAAATAGCATATGAATAAGCGCCACTGACTTTAGACTAGGTTTTTCCTGGTCTGTGGCGGAATTGTTTTCTGAAACAGCAAAATAGCACCAGGGAACATTTGCGCCGGAACATGCCTCCTCTTTTCGCTGAACCGCCGCAAGTTCATTCTCTAATTTAAGGACGTGCGTCGGTGGAGGGAAAATTCCAATGTGCGTCGAGTGCAAAATAGGAATTATACAAGCGCCAGTGTACAAAGTCAGTTGCGCTGAGTGCAAGATAAAGCCCCTAAGGTGTAATGAACTGGGATTATTCCTTAATTCATATTGAAGTTTTGTAACATTCTCTTAACAATTTGCAGTCTTTGCACTTTGGAATGATCAGGAAAGTTCAGGCTAAGGTTGTTAATATCTGTAGTATTTACAGTGGTAGTTCATACATAATACATTCTTATGGATTACCATAACTGCGCAACATACTTTTAGTCATTAAACATAATGAGTTCCCTTTGGATGTTAATCTGAACTACATTTGGAGGCACATGTGCCCTTACATACAGAGTTAAATAACTGGAAACCCTACACATGACTCATGAGAAAAGGCTACTTGACACATACTGAAACAAAAACACAAAAGAGAGTGTAGGTGCAGTAACATGTGCCTTTAGGAAACACCTACATTTATCGATACTGTAGCACAGCTTCATATGCTGTAAGACTAGTACATCTTTAAGTCATAAAGTGATTAAACCCTTTTCATAAAGCTTTTTATGAAATATGAGCCAATAATTATAAGCGGTTCCAGGTATTTCAGCTGTGGATGTTGGTGAAAGAAAGTGGGTGATCTGACCTCAGGGCACTAATTCTACCCTCTTTCTGGCATGTGACTGCTTACTGTACATTCATCACCTGCCATGGGTTCATTGTTATTTCTTAAGAGTTGCATTGCATGCTGGAGGTGCCTTGTTCTTTGTGGCTGGCTTCATGTGGGGCCTTTTGTGCCACTGGGCATTCTTAACTACCTTGTGCAAGTAGTAACTAGCATTCCTGCTTTACTAATGTCGATAATCTCTGCTTTAGCCTGACACACATTGTGCTACTTGTCTCTTTAAGCAGCCAAAAGGACACTTTCCACTAGGCATTTTGATAATATGACTCCGCTTCAAAAGACCACCCACTCAATAGACTCTATAAGAGCGGCTGAACCTTTAAGCAGTAGTGCCTCTGTTATCAGATAGTGACTCTAGCAATGATTTATATGTCCCACCACAATGTGACATAGTAGGCACATTATGTCACTGACCACATGGATGCCAACCATATCAGTGTGTGTGATGTCATTATGGTGGCATCTTCTAACTAGTATTATGTGAACAAGTACAATCATTTTGAAATATGTCTGGGTTCCTGCGTGAATGACTCCTTAGTGTCACTGGTTATATTTGATATGAGGGTGACTCTGTCGGTACAATGAGCAGCTCAAGTGCCTCTCTGCTTTTGTTGTGCCATTGTGAGAAACAGACTTCAAGTAAATTGGATCCAGCAACTCACAGAGCCATACATCCAAGTGGAGCATTTTGTCTGATGCATTCACTCAAAATGTTTGTTTTCATCACGATAAGACAAAACAAAAGATGCGTATCATTTTCTCATGATCTCATCACAGTCCAAACTGATTAAACCTCGTGCTTTGTTTCATTTGCCCCTGGAGACAGAAAGGTTACATATTGTAAATCTAAGTGTGCATCTTGATTGCAAAGAGGCAGAATGCAGTCTTTCATCCTTTTGAATGATATGAAGCAGGCACCGAGGTCTGTAAAATCAGCAGCGTCTCTGTAGTGGTATGACAGCATAGCCCTGTCTGTTTGAGTGTGTTTGTGTTTGTCTGTTTATCTAAACCTTTATCTTTCTGTCTCCTGCTATCATGTCAGTTGAGTGTATTACACAGCAATGTCTAGTCTTCTGGATCTCAGACGCTCACAACAGCTGATTAAATGTGTCACCACTTTAAAATATGATAAAATACAGATAAAAGTCACCATAGGGAAATAAAAAGCTCTATGATATTCCATGTCTGAAGGATGACGTACATATACACAGAGCACATTATGTTCAGGCAGCAAACAGGGTTAAAACTAGTGTAACAGCATTCTCAAATTATGATAATTCTAGCAAAGGATGTCATAAAAAACTGGTGTCTTGAGATTAATTCTAACAACAGGATGCTAATTCGCTCACAATGACAATGCTAACTTCTTCAAGTTAGGCAGTAGAGTATAATGTTTACCATGTTCACCATCTTAGTTTAGTGTGATAGCATGTTACCACTTGCTACTAAACAGCACTAAACACAAAGTACAGATGATGCTGATGGGAATTTGGAAAAAACTAGATTAAAAGTTAAGTGATCACTAAAGCTGTTGCAATTCATTCTGAGGGGAGCATGAATGTAATGCTAGAGGAGAAGTGATTCATTGTCTGGGAACCATGAATGTCTGTACAACATGTATTGGCAATCAGTGTTATAGTTTTAAGATATTTCAATCTGGACTAAGATGGTGGACCAACTGACAAACTGACATTTACACCCAAAAACAAAAGCTTGTGTTGCTATCATTGCTTAAGAAATAATTTGAGAGTCAAGTAGATGCTGCTTAATTAACATCACTAACACTTAGTTTTACAGACTCTACTTCTTCATTTTCCATTTTATTTTATTTTGGTGTGTAATTATAGCTGTAATCCTGTGTTGAAAAAAGACATATTTCTCTCCACACACCATGAAGTGCGGCTGAGAGAGAAGTGCCACACAGCAAGGATAAAAAATCTGCAGCGGTTCAGCAGCTAAGTGATCATATAGACACAGTTGGACCTATTGATGTATGAAATGTAATTTTGTTTGTCCCCTGTAACCTGTGATTACATACTCCAGAGTGAGTCACTGAACAGGACCTGTTTTCATAAAGACTTTTCCTAGAGGGGCACTGCAATTTTCCTTTATTAAGCCTCAATGTTAGAGAAGAAGAAGGATTGTATTTCCCTCATATTGGGGGACCAGTGCCAGGCATGACTAACTTTGGGTCATTTAGAGAGTTCGCTCAGTGTGCACACAGTATGCACGCATGCATACCCTTGCACATATGCTCCTCATGTGCAGTGGGACATTGTTTCGTGCATACAACGAGGAGCAGCGATATTTTCTTTCTCACACACTTTGCACGCACACCCCAAGCACTTGTGTTCTTTTTGAAAACCTAATTAGGGTTGTCTAAAAACCGCAGTCTCTGTAAGTCAAAAAGAAAAAAAACTTTTTCATATCCGTGATACAAAACAAAAGTCACCCTGACCTTTTCAAACTGACAAGCTGTTTCAGCCACACCTATTACTTGAAAGGATGCCAGCATTTTCCTGCCATTTTTGGAACAAATCTGACATGCTCTAATTTATATGGCATTGCAACTCTTATAATAGAACACAAAGAGATCCTGCCGTTGAGATGGATTGAAGACTAGGTTTAACCCTTGGATTTGATCTTTAAATAGATTAGAATTTTTTTTCATCTCAAAGCTTCTTAAGGTATGTTTTGGAGGAAAGGAATTCCAATTTCTAGAAATTCAAACTAACACAAGAAACGGTACGCACCCCTCTCCTCCCAGCCCCCTGCTGGCTAGCTAATAGGCTAGGAGTGATTGACAGGATAGAGTCATGCATTCTGCCTCAAAGACTTCTCCTTGTTAGGATGCATGGGTTTCTGCACATTTCAGTTTTAAATCAGGGAACAGAGGAAGCTAGCAGTTTTTTCTGTTTGTCTGCTACTGAACAAATGTTAATCAATAAATTAACTTTAACAAGTTTTACCTGGTGGATAACAAAGAAAAGATCAAATCTGCAAACACCCTAAAGTGTTAATCAGAAGCTGTCTTCGTACCCTTTTACTCAACTCTTCCTGTTTAGCGCTTCAGTTGTATGTCCCCATTGCTATTCCATCCCACATGTCCTTTTGTTTCATTGGCTAATGTCGTCCTGCCTGCAGATGCCAGTCCCAGGAGGTTTAGGGGCTCCACACTATGTTACCTGCTGACACTAATCTACACTGAAAGTCTCCAGCCACTACAAGACCCAACAGCTAGCTGCAAAAAGCTTTTCAGGTCCCTCTGTACGTCCATTTCTTTCCAACTGAGTGGACATACACAGGCTGTTATATTCTCCTGTAATGTAGCTTACATGTCGGTGAACTCTTGGAAATTCTCACTATGTGCATGAGTGAACTGGCAACTCGGGATGTTTTTCTTGCAGTTTGGATTTTCAAGCACCAACAAGTCATTAAAATAGAACGACCTTAATGCAAAGTATTTCAAATTGGGATTTACATATTTACTAACGAAGCAGTAAAGTTCAGTGTCTTTGTATTTATACAGTGTCACATGAAAATATATGGTATTCAATGCCGCCAATAAACAATATGAATTGGATGTTGGTTCCCATTGTGCAATTACAGTCACTATCTGCTTCCAACATGACACAAAATCCTTTAAATGTATAACTGCTGAGCAAAATTCAACAAGGGTCAAAGAGCAAAAGCATGATTTGTGTTTCCACTTGGGACAGCTGACAGCCTGTTATGAAGAGACTCCTCCATGTCCCCATAATCCCTTAGTTTCAAACCTCCAAGAACACTTCAAAAAACTTCAACAGCAGTTGTAAATATGTCAGCGCACACAAGTGGTGCTTACAAGCATCAGGGGAAGAGACGACATTGATCAAAGACCAGAGAACACACTTGCGAAATAGAGATTACACATCAAACTGATGTTATGTCATCACTGTTTGGAATGATGTTAAAGCTCTGTGTTTACAAACACTGTGTCACGTCGCCCAGATCGGTTGATCTGTATTTTGTCAAATTTGGCTTGATAATGTCTTCTTGTCATTGCTGAGAACATTAAGTCAGCATGGGAACAAAAACAATGATAATCGAGTCAATCTGAATTAATCAGTGACGATGATCCAAAGTTCAGTTCATGACCAAAAGTTTACTTTATTTGCTGCTATACTGGTGGAAAGGAGCTGATGTGAGAAGAAGACCTTAACCATTGTGTGTTTTCTATAACCCTTTATTTGAAAATAAATGAAAATAAATGGATGAAGGTACATTGCACCTATCAGGTCAATATTCAGCTCTGAAATTGTAGAATTTTAGTATGTTTAAAGTTAATGTTATAATTGGGGTATTCAGAGAAGTAAATATTTTTTTACGGATACTTCCTCGTTATGGCTCAGATCTGGTTTGAGTGAATTGTAGATCTTGTTTGTCAAAATACAGCTCATTGGAACTGCGCCCTGCCAAAAGCTACATGCTCAAAGGCATCGGCTGATTTTCTCTTCTGTTTATTGCTCTAAATAACATGACCACAAAGTAAGCACATAGAGTGACATGAACTGACACTTTTATTGCCTGCCTCTAAACAAATGCAAATGGTATGGTATGGGACTGCAGATGAAGATTTTCCACTAACGGCGATACAAATAGTAGTAAAATAAATGATTAATTATCAATTATTTGTGCTTTTGCAGAACCGTGTGTTTGGATTTTGGGAATCCCTTGATTTACAAACATTATTACACGATATAACAATGCAGTGAATGGATTTGCTGTTCAAACATTTGTCTGCAAGCTGCAATCGCAACATGAGCCTAATTTGTCAAAGCAGAGCTCAATTAAATTGGGGAGGTAATACCATGTTTGTACCCCCTGCTAATAACCAAATGCCCCACCTCTCTGTTCAGTAAAAATATGGTGACAGAGCTCACATCAATAAGCAGTCCTGGTAATTAAAAATGATTGACAAGCAGCCAGGTTAATCCAGCAATCCCAACCTTGCATAAAGCATCCCTCTTAGCTGTTTTGGGCCCTGGCTCCGGTCCACCCAGGCCCTGAGCACATGTGGCCTCCAGATGTGGCTCCTGGGAAGGATGCAGTTAGGCTAGTGGATGACTCTGAGGAGAAGCACTCAGCACAGACACAGTGGTTAAAGCACAGACACAGTCACATCCCTCATGTGTGTCCCTCAAGGAGCAGTCCTACTGGAAAGACCCTGTAGTTTTGTAAGAGGAGAACATGTGGACCGTAAGATAGATGACTGTTGGCGTACTCCAGACAGAAATGTACCTTTGAATCCACTAAGAATATGTGATGTAATCACACAGTTGGATGGAGCATCTTTAAAGTAATTATGAGTGATTTGTGATTGTGCACATGCTCTTAAGAATTGCAAAAATATGCCCAAAATGTTAACGCCCCTGGCTATAAGCTAATTAGTGGGGTACTGGCATCAAAGACTTTAAAAGGCTGTGGCCATAGCTCTACACTGAAAATGACTTTTTAAATTGTAGGTACTCCACACAAAAGAATGATCAATCTTGTTGTTGTGACAGCAAGATTACAGTATGAATCTGACCTATGATATAGCATTAGCCTACTGCTAATCTTATATTGTATCTTTAGTTGGCTATTATGCTTAGTTCCTGCTTTCTAGGGACTATGGTATACAAGTCATTAATTCTTGGGGGAATTAAAGACTGGTTTAAAACTACAGAAAGCTTTGATTAACATTTATAAATGTCCTTAGCTGTCCATGTCACTCTACCTGCATGGTTTTATATAAAAATTAACATTAGAACTAGAGCCTTCAACAGTTCAACAGGTTGACCTGGATATACCCAATCCTACTGCTATGTTTACAGTGGAGCATGTGCTATGATCGGGCAAAATGAAGGACAGGCTGTTTTGTTGCCTTTGTTGTTGGAAAAAAAAATGGTTTGAGACTCACGTTTCCAGAGTGCTGTGATAGCTGAACAGTTACAGTACATGCCACACAACTGCAATGTCCATGGTTTGATTTTAGCCGGGGACTGTTGGATGTCACTCTTATTTCTCTCTCTCCACTTCCTGTTATATCTTTAGTATAACTATCAAAAACAACTCAAATGATTTGTGGATACATCATAGCTATTGTATATATTATCTACTAATTTGTAATCAGGGACATAAAGGGAAAAAAAGTATCATTTTGTTCAAGTGTTTCGCTGGTCTATATAGTAACATGTCCTCAGTAAATTAGAAGGCAGATGAGAATTTGAGTGTGTATGTGTGCTGGCACAGTGTACACTGGCACTGCCTATTATCCTGTAGGGTTTAGTTATTTGGGAGGTTAGTGGTCACAGAGGGACCAAGCATCGTCAGCATCTGAAATGTCAGTGATAAGTTGATCAATCTGGAGCCAAAACCTCTAAATTGGAAAAGTATGGGCTGCCCTCAAGATCTTTACCTGTGGTCTGCCGCAAGAAACACTTGCGAGTTTGTGTATTGAGGATGACAGGATATACTTACGGTTGAATTTTACCAGAGTGGTTACAAAGAAAAACAGGAGTGCAGAGATGTGTTTGAGGAGCTACTTGAGTATGATGCCGTGCTGAGTACCCTTTTAAAGCCTTTTTTGTTGTTATATTCCTTTTGGACCAGGATGAAGGATGCTGCAGGAAGAGAAAACTTTGCTGTCATTTATTCCCAGGATGAGACCATAAAAAGCAGAGGCTCGTTCCTCTCATTCAGACTTCAGAGTTTGGACAACTGGACAGCACTCTCAAGTCAGAGTTTGCAGCTCTGTTTGATCATTTCATGCAGTTTTTGCTAACCCTGGAAAAACTTAAAAACATCCTCGCCATGTGGGTGCATCCGTGTTTGAGAGAAAAGAGTGCACATATCTCTGATCTCGACAGCAATCCCCAGAGAAAAGGTTTTCATCTCTATTCCTGATAAATCTCTGAACAAAAACAAGAGATTCTGATATTCTTCAAAGGAGGCTGAGAAAAATCTATAACCCGTCTGGGCGGAGCCTTTCATCAATATCACATGAGGATCTCACAGTGTTCTCATGTGAAGCTGGCAACAGGGTTTTGTTTTTCTACTGCAGCTCTGACCGCAGAAGGCTGGGTTTTTGTATGGAGCTGTGGGAATGTGGCGGTAGAAGACATAATGTGGACACTGAAAACAAAGTAGGTCTTGACAGGTTGAAGGTCCTGCACAATGAAGGGATTGTATGGGTTTGCCCACAGTTGCAGTTGTTTTAATTGGCTGAAGCTGGATGGCAGCCATAGCACCAGTTACTCTTTCAAAGAAATGGATGGATGGATGGATGGATGGATGGACGGATGGATGGATGGCTGGATGGATGGATAGACAGATGGATAGACAGATGGATGGATTGAGTCTCCTGCTCCAGATCTATCGGGGCCATTTTATTTTATTATTTTTTTTTACAGATTTTGCCTATTTTACCTTACTGAATCAGATTTAATTAATATTATAGAATTAATAACAACATATTTTGTAATCTTCATGACATCAGACACTTGCAACAAACATTAATTATTATACTTAACTCACTATTATACTATCTGATATAGTATATTTAAAGTAGGATACTAAATTAGACCAACATCTGTTCCAGCCTGTGTATGACCTTTAATATGAGTATGCATAATGTTAGGTTATTTTATTTATATGCATATATGGGTTATGTTCTTCATAAAAACTTTGTGCCTACATTACCCACAATGCACCTGGGCCACTATAGAGGGCAGGCTACAGAGGTCTTGTAAGCTCACTTCTGTCTACTACACTTGACATTACTTGAGGTAATTTATCAAACTTTGTGCAGCTCTCTCTGGAGACACAAAAGGCTTTGTACAACTTTTTTCACATATGCAGTAGTACTCCCCAAGACCTGCAAACTGATGATGTGTTTGATGTGTAAAATCGGAGTTCCCCTTTAACAATGGTGGAATGCTTGGAAATGACACTGATGAGAGCAGTAAGAGTGAACCAAAACAGCAAGTTGTGGCCCCTAAAACCAAAACATTGAGCTGAAGGATGCTGAAACACCAAGGGGAACTGCAGAGTCAGGTCATTATTGAATGTGGATTCGTCACTACAAGCCCCCACATATAGTTAATTGTTCCATTTTAAAATATGGAGTATACCAGCTTTAAATAAATGAGGTGCTGTTGTTGTCTTTTAAACATGGTGCTGCATTAATTATTTGAACAAAGCAATGTCTTTTCAAGTACATGGGGTATTTTTAGTACTTTCCAACACGTCACATTGATACGCAAGCAAAGCTTGCAAGAACACACTAAAGTGTGCATTTTCCCTGTCGTCTGCTCTCTTCCTCCTACCTGTCAGTCCTCCAGAGGTCAAGTATTATCTCTCTGTTCAGATTTGGCAGCAAAGCCCATCAACAACAGCCACACCTGTGTGTCTGTCAGTGTTCTGACCTCTCTGCAGCCCCTCAGGTATACACAAAGACATGCACTGTATGACCCAGCACACACTGAACAAACAACTTTATTCATCTCCACTCGCTCTCCACCTTTTTTGTTCTCCTTGCTCCTTCAACCACTTCACAGGAGACAGACACCAAAGGAAGGTCATTACCTGGTGGCGGGCTAAATGAGCCATTGCTGACAATGATGAAAATCATAACAAATCTCTCATTACAGGAAGCAACAGCCCAGTGGAGTAGTTTTGGTCCCGCAGGCAGAACACACTGGTTGGTTGACCTGGAACTGATACTGTTTAGGGGACAGCGCAGAAGGAAATCCTTGAGCCTTACAGAAACAAAGTGAGGGACCTCTTGTGTCAGATTTGCCCAGTGGTGGCGAGATCCTTAAGTCTTCCTGCTTCAGAACACTTCCTGGCATAATCTTTACGCTCTGGTACGCACATTGTCATCTTGCAGATTAAGCATGGAAAGAATAACACCACCTGAACACACATTACATACTGTATAATTTTCTTGGTACAGTCTATTGCTTTCTCAATGTTGTTTCCCACGAGAGGAGAGGGAACAGAGTGCATCGGCCCTGTTATGGATGAACAGAAATTGGTATGTGCAGAATTTGTACAGAGGTTTCTATGTCTGAGCTGTGGCTTGACCTCTCTCTGGGTCTCATCAGGCGTCTTTTGGCCTGAGACGAGGAGGCAGGAGGGGGCCGGCACTTCACCCTAGAAGAAATGAAAGAGGCAAAGGTACCAAGTCCTTGCTGACCTCTATCCCTTTACATTGTCACTCATAATGACCTCAGAGAGCCTGCCTACGACTTGTATGTCTGTCAAAGAGGCCCCCTCTGCATGTTTTAAATACTTAACAGTCGCTCATTTTAAAAAATGCATACAGCACACTGTGGTGCTTTCAGATGATCTGGATGGGAGGAACGAGTCTGCTGCCTATCAAAATGAACATTTCCTCTCTCAGTTTGACACATGACAAAGTAACACCTGTGTGATACAAAACAGACCCCACAGCCTTTTCAAACCATCAACTATTGGAGCTGTTTGGATTAAACAGTCATTTACAAACACACCTTCAGTGGCACCCAGAAACAGAGCTGGGATGTGAGGCGATTTTGGAACAGTGATCCCCATGGCGTATTACAACTTTTGGTTTGTCACATGACGCACATTGGCCCAAAATTTATTTTTATTTATCTATTTATATTTATTTTTATAAATACATTTCCATTCATTCCAAAAAGATTTGGAAAGTCTAGAAGAGCCATGATTTCATTATTTTATTACATTTATGTGCACACATCATGAGACTATAATGGACTCTTTCTTAAGCCTTTCCCCCAGTTACTGTCACTACGCATGTCCATTTTTCAGTTCTAGCCCAGCATATAATGCACTTTATGATGATTATAATGGTTGAAGATTTACTACTTAAAATGTATAGTCATTTTTTAAACAATGGGTCCTTGATGTCAGACTGGAGTGGACAAACACCGCATTTGTCATCCATTAGCGTCCTAACCAGTTGATGACCCTTATGTAACACTTGGAAATAAAGGAGCAGCATTGTGATTATATAGCTGTTGCAGAAATAAATACAGTTGAAATTTAATAAAAATTATATTTGTTCTAACACTACCCTGTTTGGATGCTTCCTACAGAAAAACTCAGAGGTTAGATTAATACTTTAGTGATTTGTAAATTCAAAGAAAAGTTTGGCTTTTACAAGAGAAAAGGCTTTGAAGATGAGGAATAGCAGATAAGTTTGATAAAAGTAACACTGTCTTGGGTAACAAGTTTAGCAGGGGCAGCTGGAGGGTGAACTCAAATCAAATTAAATGCAGGACAGAACATTACTCTAAACTCTGAGATAGGGGCATCTTGGCTCAGAAAAAGGTGGATTTTGATAACATACCTAATAATTCCACAAAATAGTGTTGTTAGCTAATTATTTGTTCTTTCGGCTTAAGAGTAACTTGACAGATTGCTACAATAGGTGGCTTACAAAAAAGTCACAACCAAACCAATTCTTTATATCTGAAGTATACCTTTTTACCACAGCACCATGTGTTGAGCAATGCTGAGGACTCTGCAGGGGGTGATTAAAACTGCTCTGAACATCATTGGTACTTATATACCAAGCATTAGTGATATAAGTGAGGTGAGGTGACTATGCAGAGTTACTAAAAGACAACCCACCCCAGCCACAGCCCGTTCACCCTTCAGAGCACTCACTACGCAAACTGTGTAGGGCCCTGCAAATGACTCAAGGGCCCTGCCTCCTGTTGTGTCAAAGAGAGGCTGTAGTCAGGCAAGTTGGAAGTCAGCATTTAACAGAACTTTTTTTTTTAAATATATATTTTTGGCCTTTATTAGATAGGACAGCTCAGTGTAGACAAGAAAGGGGGAGAGAGAGGGGATGACACGCAACAAAGACCATAGCAGCAAGGCCTTTGCACATGGGGCACCAGCTCTACCCGGTGAGCTATCAGGGCGCTAAAGAGCAAACTGTTTTAAAAGAGAGAGGACTGTTAGTGGGAGCACTGGGGTGTCAGCTGCAATGGCAAATGGTTTACATGGCTCACGGATCAGGTAGGAGGGGACCTTAGCAGTATTTTACTTGGGGCTCAAGGGAGGTGAGGACCGGCTCTGACCCTGCTACTGCCTAGCAGAAGTATCCGCTACTGTACAGACTACAGAGCAGCTTCTTTCCTTGGGCTGTCAACTCATTCTCCACCACAACAACATGGAATTCACACTGACAATGCACGTACAGTACTTAACATCCTTTCTTTGTGTGTATAGTGAATAGTTATATGTGTAACTGTATTTTATTTTATTTTAATACTAATTAAACTATTTGTTATATGTTCAATTCAATTCAATTTCATTTGTATAGCGCCAATTCATAACAGAAGTTATCTCAGGACACTTTTCAAATAGAGCAGGCCTGGACCGAACTCCTTAAACATTTACAGAGACCTAACAGTACCACTATGAGCAAGCACTTGGCGACGGGGGCAAGGAAAAACTGCCTTTTAAGAGGCAGAAACCTAGGACAGATCCTTCGGCTCTAGGTGGGTGGTCATCTGCCTCAACCAGTTGGGGTGAGAGAGAGAGAGAGAGTGAGAGAGCGAGAGAGAGAGAGAGAGAGAGAGAGAGAGAGAGAGACAAACAGGTGCACAGCAACAACAGTAGCAACAACTACACTAATAGTAGTGACTGATGATGATGAACATGAAGAAGACAACGGCGACGACAACAGCAACGATGAGGGACAACGAGCAGTGACAACAGCAACAACAGTAACCATAGCAATAATAATACTTATAATAATAACACTAATATCAGTGATATTAGCAATGGCAGTCAAGCAGGACCATGGCAGGAGGCTCCACAAGGATCCATGAGAACCTTTGAGATGAGAAAGCACAAGAACTCCGGGGAAGAAGTGAAGTTAGTAACATGCATTAATGGGACATGAATGAGTGCAGAAAGAGAGCGAGCAGAAGAGAGGAGCTCTGTGCATCATGGGAAATCCCCCGATAGTCTAGGCCTATAGCAGCATAACTAAGGGATGGTTCAGGACTCACCTGATCCAGCCCTAACTATAAGCTTTATCAAAGACGAACGTCTTAAGCCTACTCTTAAATGTGGAGATGGTGTCTGCCTCCCGAACCACAACTGGAAGCTGGTTCCACAGGAGAGGAGCTTGGTAACTGAAGGCTCTGGCTCCTGTTCTACTTTTAGAGACTATAGGAACCACAAGTAGCCCTGCATTCAGAGAACGCAGTGTTCTAGTGGGGTAATAGGGTACTATGAGCTCTTTAAGATATGAAGGGACCTGACCATGAAGAGCTTTGTACTTGTACTTTGTAAATTTTACAGGGAGCCAGTGCAAAGAAGCTAGTACAGGAAAGATGTGATCTCTTTAGCTAGTGATCTCTTTACCTAGTTCCTGTCAGTACTTGTGCTGCAGCGTTCTGAATTAATTGAAGCGTCTTAATGGACTTATTGGGGCAGCCTGACAATAAGGAATTGCAGTAATCCAGCCTAGAAGTAACAAATGCATGGATTAATATTTCTGCATCCGTCTGTGACAGGATGTGTCTAATTTTTTTAATATTACGTAAATGAAAGAAGGCAGTCCTAGAGGTTTGCTTTATGTGGGAATTAAATGATATGTACTGATCAAAGATAACTCCAAGATTCCTGACAGTGGTGCTAGAGGTCAAGGTAATGCCATCTAGAGTAACTATATCTTTAGACAGTGAGTCTCTAAGGTTTTTGGGGCCAAGTAGAAGAATTTCGTTTTTTTTTCTGAGTTTAACATCAAAACTTTCAGGATTTTATGTCCTTAAGACATGTTTGTAATTTAGATAATTGATTATTCATCAGGCTTGATCGATAGATATAACTGCGTATCATCTGCATAGCAATACAAGTTAATGGAGTGATTCCTAATAATGTTGCCTAAAGGGAGCATATATAAAGTAAATAGTATTGGTCCAAGTACAGAACCTTGAGGAACTCCATGACAAACTGTAGTATTTATGGAAATAAATACATCGTTAACGTGTACAAACTGAGAACGATCTGATAAGTATGACTTAAACTAGCTTCGTATGGTTCCTTTAATGCCAATTTGATGCTCAAGTCTCTGTAAAAGAATATCATGGTCAATGGTGTCAAATGCAGCACTAAGATCTAATAATACAGTACAGAGACAAGTACAGAGACAAGTCCATTGTCGGAAGCAATCAAAAGGTCATTATTAACTTTAACCAGAGCTGTCTCTGTGCTATGATGAACTCTAAATACTTACTGAAAATCCTCAAATAAGCTTTTGTTATGTAGAAAGTCACACAACTGTTTGGTGACTACTTTCTCCAGAATCTTAGAGAGAAAGGGGAGGTTAGAAATCGGTCTATATGACTAAAACCCCTGGGTCAAGAGTGGGCTTTTTAAGAAGGGGTTTAATTACAGCTACTTTAAAGGACTGTGGTACATATCCTGATAATAAAGAAAGATTAATCGTATCTAGTAAAGAAGTACCAATTAAGGGTACGACTTCTTTAAGCAGCTTAGTTGGGATGGGGTCTAATAGACAAGTTGATTGCTTCGTTGAAGAAATGATTGAAGTTAATTGATGAAGATCGATAGAAGAAAAACATTCTAAATATCTGAGTTTACATTAGTTAAAGTTCCTAAACTGATAGCTTTTGATGGCCTTTGGTGATTCATTTTCTCTCTAATAGTAATAATCTTATTATAAAAGAAGCTCATGAAATCATTGCTACTTAAGTTTGAGGGGATATGTGGCTCAATAGAGTTGTGACCCTAACTCAGCCTGGCTACAGTGCGCAAGAGGAACCTAGGGTTGTTCTTATTTTCTTCTATTAGTGTTTAGTAATAGGCTCCTAGGCATTAGGGAGGGCCTTTCTATAGGTTTTAAGATTATCTTGCCAAATTGAGCGATATTCTAATAATTTCGAAGAGCGCCATTTCCTTTCAGAGTTCCTTGCTTCTGCTTTCACTGGCGAGTTTGGTGGTTGTACCACGGTGATAATCTCCTATGTTTTAATAATTTCCTTTTTATAGGGGCGATGGAATCTAATGTTGATCGTAGTGAGCCTGCAGCACTATTAACAAGATTATCAATTTTGGAAGGACTAAAGTTGTTATAGGACTCTGTTATATTCAGACATGGCATTGAATTAAACACTGTTGGAATCTCCTCCTTAAATTTAGCTACAGTACTGTCAGATAGACATCTGCTGTAGGAAGTTTTGCCTAATGGCTTATAATCTAATAATACAAATTCAAAAGTTATTAAATAATGGTCAGATTAAAAAGGATTATGTGGAAGACTATTAAATGTTCAGTATCAATGCCATATGATAGAACAAGGTCAAGAGTGTGATTAAAACAATGAGTTGGTTTATTTACACTCTGACAGATATATGCATTACTAAGGCTGTCATTGTCAACATCCACATGGATATTAAAATCACTTACAATAATTGCTTTATCCGAACTAAGGACTAAACTTGATAAAAACTATGAGAATTCAGATATAAAATCAGAGTACAGGCCAGGAGCGCGGTACACTATAACATACAGAACTGGCTGCAGTGTTTTCCAGTTTGGGTGAGAAAGACTAAGAACAAGGCTTTCAAATGAATTATAATTTAGTTTTGTTCTATGTATGTGTAGCATGAAGGGTGTACTACTGACATTATATTATGCAACCCTGGGTTGTAAAAGGACAATAAATGAACCTTGACACCTTGATACATTAAAAGACCTTTAAAACAATCATGGGTCTTCGGCTGTGCAGTTTCACCATTCTGTATGAGTAACATAGTGAGTCACATTAAGTAAATATACTATAAATGATTCCTGCTCAGTGCCATAGATTTAGGGTGGTGCAAAGAAGGTATGAAATTAACCAATGGTCTTGCTGTGTGTGTCCCTGAGTAAACATAGAGTCATTAGCCACTTCCTCCTATGTCTCCTCTGCACAGTCATGGCCACTTGACCCTTATAAAAGTGATGAACAGTGTGTCTTGAGATGCTTACTTGTGTTAATACTCAAAAATCTAGGAAGGTTAGACTTTCACCTTATGGAGCACCTTTTACTGTTGGCTCACCTCAGATTGACAAAGACATACAATAACTTCTCAAACTCATATGACTTGTCTCTCAGTGCCTCCTCGAATCAGTATTGAAAAGCTCTCCCGTTGTCTTAGAGTCATGAACGGTTTTAAGACGTCTTAGGGCAGAACGGCCCATCGCTCAGTAAACATATGAGATTGGTTAATGCACAGCCAGCATAGTTTCATGGGGTTCACTGTAATGCTACACCACAAGTTGGAGGGCATTAACTCTGCTTGTGTGACTTTAATGGAAACGAGGGAGAGTCGAGCTTTCTAGCCTTAAGTTCTCCAGTGTGTTGGCTAACAAGTCTGTTCAAACATTTTCCCTCCTTTCTCACAGAAGACATACATTTCTCCTCAGTGTCCGCTAACAATGACTTTTATAGGTTATAGTGGTCGGCTTGTCATTGGATTGTGTCCCCTTACTTTCTTGCTTTAAACCCTGTCCTGTTGTATGGGGGGCTATATCATGTATTACCGTATAAGCATGGATGGATATATGGCCGTACCGTACGTACATTGTGGGTTTAAAATTTGACCCTTCGCTGAGCTCCAAGCCTCTTAGTTACTGTTACTGTTAAGCCTGTCATTCTGACTCATAGACTAGAAGTTTATGAGTGTGTAAATATTACGGAGTTAGTCAATAGTCATGCACTTGAAACCTGCATCAATTAGATTAGTAGCCGATGCTAAAAGACTGATGCTAAAGTTACATGTTAGCCAGTTAGCTCTACTGTTATTGGTATTGGTGCTGGTATTAGTATTATAAATAAAATGTACTTAAAATTCTCATAGATTTTATATTAGTTATATTACTATAATTATTTAAAAATCCATGCAGTTAGAAGACATGGGAATAAAAGAGCAGCATTGTTACACACTAGAGCTAGTTATCCCAAAATTAGAAAGAACCTGTTTCAGTTCTCATCTTTAATATCATAAAGGCTCTACCTCAAGTTGACATTGACGGGGTGACCAACAGTCAAGAGCCAAGAGTTTTCAGTTTGTCCTCTTCACTGATATCTTGATCTATTCAGTAATATAACTGGAGGAACAAAAGTGTGATGGTGGTTTTAGGATTCACAATCTAAATCCAGAAGGACAACACTGCGCAGAACAAGGCCATTACTTTGCAGTAGCTCTGCCCGGGGGCCACAGCATGAGAAATAGTCGCACACGCTGATCTGATTTTCTGCCAGGGAAGTTCAAGTCAATTGAACTGTGACCTCCACGACGGGTGTCCAAACACATAGCAGTATTAACAGAAATCCAAAGTTATGATGGTGCAGAATTTCATACATGGCAGAAAACATCAGGTTAAAAAATTAATATTGCCACATATGCTTTTTATGGTAGGAAATGCTTTATGTTTATGTAGTTAATCTCTATCTTGCTCTACCTAACTATGCATGCTTGCACATTTGGTGAAAAAATAATCATTCACACTTGCAATTTGGCCATCATCCTGACTTGTACGGATCATTTTCATTCCCTCATTTGGATTTAACTTTGGTCAGCAGCAGGCCAGCATGGTGTCAGACAGCCTGCACCATCCACACCTTGATTGCCATCTATCACTTTAATAGTGGAGTAACTTAACACTAAACAGCATACCCAATAAAGACAAAGTATCCCCACCCTTACCTGAGCCAGTAAGCAAGCAGTGGTAGGAGGGCTCATTACGGCTCACATGGGGCACAGTGTCATACCACAACTCATAAAAAAACATGGTAACAACAGCTGTAGGGGCTACACAGCTCACTTACACAGGCATTATTTATGCTAGGGGTGTGCAAGGGGGTGGTAGAAGCAGTTTGGTGCCCTGTCTGTCACGCTGCTGGAGGGGTCCAACCTGGGCTCCGTTTTATAAGCCTTTGGTGCCAGGGGCCCCAGCTCACACTGGCGTGGGAAAGGAGGCTAACCATCAGGTTATGTGGAGATTTTTTTTAACGGTGCATTGTCTAAAGTAAGAGTGGAGGTCGGAGCCGTGGAGACCGTGAACTTTGACCAAATACACACATAAAAAGGCCACATCCACATATTGCTCACAACCACACACTCAAATCTTTAAACTTCTTTGTTAGTTGTAACATAAGCAAAGACGGTAATTTATGTGCTTGTTGGACCTCTTGATCGTAAGCCTTAGATCTTGTTGCTCATCTCTCTCCCGTATTGGATGTATTCAGCCAGGATGTATGTGTGTTTGTGGTATGAGCAACGCCTCAGTGGGCTTGACAAAATCCCATCTTAGAACCTCAGTTGATTTACTCCAGTCTAACACTGAATCATCTCTTTCTTGGTGAATGATTCAGCAGTGACAAAAACTGAGGCACAGTAACCTCATATTCACATTTTCACTATGACTACTGAAGAGTCATTTAGCATCATAAGCATCAGGTTTTGGTCCTTTTTGCTTTTTTGTAGGAAGTACCACAGACTGGGATGAAAATGTAATAAAATGTGTGACAACTTTTGCTGTCAGAAATATCTGCTGTCTCCACTGCTGTGGAAATAGTGCTATAATGATTAAAAGGAGGAGAGGGCACTTAAAAAAACATATTCAGAAACTTGCATTAGTAGAGTTGGAATCCTGGATGACCTACAGCCTTCCTTTTACCCAAATTTCCAAACACAGTGCACACCCTGTCTGTGACTTGCAGCTTTTAAACAGCATTTAAATGTGTGTTGTGTGGGTGTTGAGTATGTTTGGAAGACTCTGTGACTGTCCTTTTTTGACCTGCACATCTCAAAACACGATGTTCCAATTTGGTTAATGCACACTATACTTATTGGTGGTGCGTGTGTGTTATGGTGTGCAAGAGAAAAAGAACCTGCAACAGGGAGATCTGGGTAATGCTGTATTTCACAGGTCCATTATTTCCCAACAATTTTCTGTAAAGATCTATGTCATTTGTTATGGTTTATAGGGAAAAAGTTCTTAGTCCATTATTTTATTTGATGGTTGAGTTTATAAGCAGTTGTTGATTTCCACAAGAAATCCATTGAAGGAGTTTAAAACCAAAGTAAATATCATAAGCATTCATTTATATATCAAAGCTTTATTCTCCTGAATTTTGTACTTGCCTCAAGGCCTCAAGTGTCTCTCTTTACCCAGTTATTGCCAAAATACAGTGGTAAATTCAAAATGATTAGGCTATTAGGAACTTACAGACCTGCAAAATAAAGTGTTACAGAGATTTGTTTATTATCAATTACATCTAGGATTTTTGTTGCTGTTTTTCCCATATCCACCCTCCAAAAAGTGTCTGCTCTGTAACAGATGAATATCACACATTCTCAGCAGTAATTCAAAGTGAGTGCCATACTTTATGAAACAAATAAGGTTCACAGAATGACTTCCAGTTGATCTATATACAGTGTGTTATGCTGACCAAAAACCAGTGCCTTACACTGGAGCCTAAGTTATAAAAGCCAGCTTTGCAATTACACTGAGTGCAAAATGTGACTATAACCAAAAATATTTCTATTGTTAAGTGATTTTGTTTTGACTGTTTCACAGAACTGACCACTTTTGGAACACTCTTTAAGGAGTGATTTATATGAGAAAAAGGGCAATGTTATTGGTATGAGTGGAGAGGACACAGTATAGCTTGTCTTCTAGCTGATGTCTCCTCTTCCAGCAGTCCCATATGTCCCATATGTTCACTCCATCAAAGCTTAACATTTGACTGGGCTTCCCTTGGCTCATGGAAGGGCGCAGTTACGGTTAGCTTCCCAGGGTAGAGCATGAAAAAGCCTTTAGCAGGGTGTGTTCATGCACCTGTCAGGGGTACACTGGAGTATTTGTGTGAGTTGTCAGTGTGTGTCTGTGTTCATTGATAAAGTCTGCTGATAGCGCAGGTTTAAGACAGGTTGAAGACTGATGTTGCGACGCATTTGTTTCAGGATTTAGATGTTTTTGCACCTGCTTTAAGCACTATATGACTACCACTGTCTTATTGAAAACAAAACATCCTGCATCATTTTTTGTGTGTGCAGAGATTTGTAACATTTTACATATACTGGAATTGGAAATTTTTGCATATAATATAATCACCATGTTATCACAAATGTTCAAGAATTTTTAGTTAGTATCCAGGGAAGCCTCATAACTTAGCCACAGAAAAATCCAGGCTTCACATATTTATTGTCAGTTCCACTTGCCTACCTATGAGAGCTTTTATTTTGACATATTTTAACATATTTGTGGTTTTAAGAAGTTGAGTAATATTTATTGTGCGGCATAACAGTAGCCAAGTAGTTTCATGTTTTGGAGTTATTGACTTGGAATTCCCTTTATCTTATTTCATGAGCCTCGCTCACTTTTGTTTTTATTAAGTTGCCACACACATGCTTCATTTGTTAGAGTGTAGGAAAATGCCTTTGTTTCCACAGATGTTTCACATGAGTCAAATCTGCTGATCTATATTACACAATGACAATCCTGCCAACTGCCACTTATCTATTCCTTACGCTAAACAATCAAAGATATCCCCTGAGCATTTAATTCATCTGTGTTGCATCATGCCATACATCTGGGATCGGTTGTTTGTGGCATTTGAAGCCTCCCAATGAGAGGATGGAACCTGAGACCATGTACATTCCCATGAGTTCATGATGTGCTTCATCTCCCCTGCTCCACTATGGTGCTGAGCCCCAACCGCAGCAGATGTTATTGAGTGCACATTTGTAAATATTTACCCTGGTAGGGAGCCTATGAAACTGAGGGAGGTGCACAGTCACTGGCGACGCTGACAGAGCGGCAGATATTGGTCTCTGAATTGGCTCAGAGGTTGTGTTGAAAAGGTGCTGCAGGAATACAGCACATTCCAATTTCAGAGAAAAGGCTTGGAGGAAGTTTAAACCCAAACTATAGGAGGCAGTCAGTAGGTTTCGTTGTAGAACTGGCAGTAATATGCTCTGAACTGAAGCCCATAGCCAGAGGGGCTTAAGTGGAGGGAGTAATACGCTTCAGATAAGTACTTTCATAGTGCCCCCTGCAATGATTTAACATTACAGAGTTCCCGTTTTGAGCTTTGAGTGGTTGAGATATACTGATATACACTTTATCATATTAACCTTACAGCTGATTAGGCTGATTTGGACAGCTAATGTTGGTTTATGACTGCTCTCTTGAATGAATTGAAGGAAAACCTTTGGGAAGCTGAGTAAAAACCTTTATTTAACCTCTCCCAAGAGACCATGTAGGAAGCATGTGCTTTAAGAACAAGGCAAGGAAAGGGAAAAAAAAGGAATTACTTTTAGTCTGATATGAAGCCTGACCCGCTGCCAACTGATGTATCCCAGGAGAGAGGGGTCAAAATGTGCCTCGCTGCTCACAGCCCCCTTCTTCCTAATGAAGATAAAACAGGCATGCTGCACCGCAGTCTGCCTGGATGCAAGCCATTACCAAAGCTAATTGGTAATTACTAGATTAATCAGCAAAAGCGGTACCTTTCAAGAAGTCACTCAAAGGCAGGTTTTTCAATTTGTGGAAGTTAAGTATTAAATACTTGCTGTGTCTGGACTCTGCATGCTGGTTGCAAACATGTTAGACCGTAAACTTATTTAATACGGTTACAAAATGTTATTTTATGACATGTACAATCTATCATGTAAGTATTTATATACTCAAACATAGACTTACATGAATGCTGATTTTAAGCAAAGCATTCTGCAGGCCTCGGGAATGTTCAGAGCATTTCTGAAGTGCCTACATGGTGTCAGACATGATATTGCATATTGCGTCCATGTAGCTGGCAGAATTCCTTTGCTTGCCAACATGAAGCTCGAGAAGGGAATAAAAGCATTAATTATACATTATTTGAATGATTATACAAGCATATGAGATTAGGAAGTGCAGTGATCTTCCATGTTGCAATAACAGCCTGTCTGTGTTGGTACAGCACGCCTCATTAGCACCATTCCCACAGCTGGATGTGGGCAAAGCAGATAGCCAATGTTCACTCTCTAATTAGTTCCTCTGGTACCCCGCATTCCCCTCTCGGAGCTCACCATCGGGCTTCACTATCAGGGCCTTGCTTTGCTTTGCCATGCAGGGGGTGAGAGATATTGATTGTGCTTCTTTAATGATAAATTCCCTTTGTGCTACGGAAGCCAGTTAGTGAGGTCTGTAGTACTGGGCAGACCTTTTCTCTGTGAAATGGATTCAGCAAAAGGAAAATATTGGGGCATATCCTTGGACTTCTGAATCAGAGGAATCACAGGTGCCTCTCTGTGGGTTGTCTGGAATTGGCCTTCAGTATTGAAGCAAAGCAGTACTATAGGGAGGAGCGTCAATAGCTTGCTTGTGCAAAGCAGGCAGAAAAACTGTAGTAAATCCGCCAAAAAGTATTGGATCTTAATGCCTGATTACCAAGACTGAGATGCTCAGTCTAGAACACATGCAGTACTTTTGTGTTACTCAACTACATCCTTGTTAGTGACAGGAGACCAACCCTTCCAGTTGTGAAGCAATTGTTGCCAGGTCAGACATGACAGGAGCAGCAATGGGCAAGAGAGGGATGATAGGTCGCAAAGAGAAAAGGGAATGAAGGGGTTATGGGGGAGCAGGGAGGGTCAGAAATTGGGTGCTGTGAACAACTCGGGGTGAGCAACCCTTTCAGCCAGGGTGTAGGGTGTCTCCACACAACATGCCAGCGTTTATTTAGCACCAGGCAACAAGTTGTAGGGAAACCCAATCTCCTTGCCGGCAGTCGGCCGCTCCTCCTTCAGAAAGGGCCGCCCTGATCTTCATGGCGTCTCCTCACTTTCTTGTCTGTCTTTCCCTGCATGAAGTCCCCTGTTAGGTGACGTGGGACGCCTCTTATAGCCCACCACTCCAACTTTTCTACTGCGGTCAAGTCACCACCTCTCGTGTTACATGGGATGGTGGGTACTCTGTCAATGATGGCCCAAGGGCAGATGCAAAGCTCTGCGTGAAATTGTAAGGAGGGGGGGGTCATCGGTTACTTTCCAAGTATGGCAGTTTGAAAATACTCCAGAGAAAGGGGAGCCTCTGGTGAACCTTCCTGTTCTATGTGCTTTCTGGACATGTTTCAAGTCAGGCAAACAGATCGCGTACATGTGACCACAGAATTGACGCTCCTCATAGTAACACTGACCTAACACACTGATCAGAGGAATGTGGTATAGTTTCCAAATGAGCTGTGTCTTATTTTAGGGGTTGGTAGTTGATCTCTTGACTGCATATTCAATATCAAAACTGTTCACATAGCCAACATTGATGTAGAATGACATAATTTATTAAAATAAGCCTCATGTTACTAAAGGGAGAAAGTTGTAACTCTAAATACTGTTTTCTATCACACAAAAGGATTTTAAAGTGGAAACAGAGTTTGTGTTTGCATAGGATTGACCTTTTGGCTTACTAGTATATCCTTAGCATGCTAACACTGATTAGAAATTATCTGTATAGTATGTGAAGGTTTAACTGTTGCATGGTGTTGTTTGGGGTGGCATGTCAGGCACACACAGAGTCGTGCCTGGTCTGCTTGATTAATGATGGGAAAGGTCAGCCAAACAAGCTCCCTGGCTCTCCATTTCCAGACAACAACCAGAGGTGTAGGGTTCACTGTTTTCAGTCAGTGGTGGATTTATCAGGACTGTGTTATCACCGCTGCATGTTGCAAGTCCCTGTACCAGTGACGCAGCTGTAAGTGGTACCTCTAAATGGACTTTTAAACTGAAATCTGATGACTAAAAAGAAACTTGGGTGACCTGATGTATTATTTAAAGGCTATCAGGTCTAGATAACTTGGGCTGTATTACAGAGTTTTGAGTGAAAAACACATAAACATGTAACACATGTATTTGGTATTTGTCAAAAAAAAGTGACGCAAGAGCTGCTATTTACCTTTGAATTACTTTGCATTAATGCCAGGCGTGGTAGTGACAGCAACACACATAGCCATTAAAGTCAGCCAAGAACAGTTAAACAGAAAAAAATAGTAAATTGTCACTTTTTTTAGCCATGTTAAAGACATGGCTCTAAGCATGGCAATGTTGGTTGGTTCACCACTTTGGTTTTTGGCTTTGTCAATTTTTTATAGACATTCATGCACAGAGGATGAATTATAATGACTTTGGTGATCACTAGACGCTTCCTTCAGCGCTACCATGAGGTTAAGATTTGTGCTTATGAGTGAAATTACTCAACAAATGTTGGATTGATTGATAACAAATTACATTGCATCTCCCCAATCTCTATGATGGCCAGCTTTTCAGTGTAGCAATTCGAAATAAGTATAAACACATTTGATTTCTGACAAAGTTGGACAACATAACCCAAACCTTAAGGCCCCTTTAAACTGTGCGATCCCGGGTTCTCTGAGAAGAATAGTTGTGAGAGAAACTTGGTAAAATCTTAAGTAATCAATCCAAGATCCTAGTCTG
This sequence comes from Dicentrarchus labrax, assembly GCF_905237075.1. NCBI lineage: Eukaryota > Metazoa > Chordata > Actinopteri > Moronidae > Dicentrarchus > Dicentrarchus labrax. The sequence continues at coordinate 11,125,476 of NW_026136711.1, forward strand.
AGACACATTCACTAAAGGCCAATTCAGACCTTTGGAGGCCATAATACAACCAATCAGAATGTAACAATGCTACTTTTGAATAAAGTTTAGGGGACAAACAACACACACACACACATACACACACACACACACACATACACACACACACACACACACACCAAAACCATTGTTTTGCTGCAATTTCAAAAAAATACTGTAAGAGCAGCACACATGGATGATTTGAGCTGATGACATGGCTCTGCTCACATATAAATGTTTATTTACATTGTAGTGCTACTCGTCACCATGCATTCTCGCACAGTCCTAAATGCCTCAAATGGGTAGGGTACAGTCTGACACAGATTGCAACCAAGATTTTATTAGATCCATATCTCAGAGTGTGACATGCAATAAACTTACACGACTGTTGTTATTGCACAGTCTAAAGGCATCTTTAGTCTTGTTGAACATTTTGTTGTCAGTACGTTTTCAGTTATGATACATTCATAAATATGACTGCTATGCTTTGTCAGTATTATTTATACTCTGACTCAAATGTTGTTTTAATTATAAACTAAATAACTAACTAAATTATCAGTCTAAACAATCATCTTACAATTTCCCAAGACTGCACTGATTGAATAGCAATAAGCCTATGCACATGTATGTGTATGTACAGCAGTTTGTTATGAGCCACACATTTTCAATCACAAACCCCATATGAATTCTATTTTCACCTGATAATCTGTTAAGCGACAAGCCATTTGCGGATTTTGAATTGAGACCTGATACTGTGATGGTCTGTGAAAAATCAAGCGCAAACAGTTGTCTGATGAAAAGCAGATGTACAGAAACAAAACAAAAAAGTAAGCTGTAAAAGATGATGTACTATGTGGCAAAACCCTTGTGGTCATATGACCCATGTGACTGACATACAGTCATAGCTTCTGAGGCAGATAACTGAAAGGCTGTGAGGTTATGGGAGGCAGGCAGCCTTTGCGTGAGCAGTTTGGTTAGACAGGCTCCATGTGCGAGTGATAAAAGTGTAAAACCATCCAAACAAAAGGCACATGAGATGACATCTCTATCTGTGAGGACCTTAACATTCTCACAGTAATGATAAGGCCAGGTCCCATGTGTGCTTGCATCAGTGTCTGACAGACTGGGGTCAGTCCAGTCAGTCACAGCAGAATACATGAGTGAAACACAAGCAATAATAATACCGTAGTAAAAATAATAATAATAGTAATAATAATAATAATAATCATAATAAAGAAAGTTGAAAACATATATTTGCTAATCTTTTACATAATAAGGATTTATTTCAATGTAACTATTCAGAGAATAAACATCACCACTCTGGAATATATTTTTCTTAATTTTCTCATCATATACTGTATGATTTCAGAGTTAAATTATTAATGCTTGTGCTGAAAGCAATGTTGGCCCATGCATTCCCCTGCAGATAGCTATTGAGAGCTGCAGCAAATGGTGTGTAGCCACAGCCCTCAAGCAATCATGCAGATCTAAGTCAAATACCCCTATTCCCCATCATAGCACAACAAAGGTTTTCCCAGCAGCCACTTGGTATTCCGTGCGGAGAACTTGCGTGAAGATGCCTCGACCCACAGCGGGGTGAAGCCTTCCCTCTTTCATGTCAGGCATTGTTTTACATATGTCTGTCTTTTGTTTTGAAGTCCAGAGATTAAGAGTCACCAGGAACAAGACAGGTAATCCTCAAAGCAATACAGGCAATTAAGGCGATTAAAAGATAAGATCAATTTATGAAATATGGTTGTTTAATGCCACTTATCGCTGGGGATATAACTGAAGGCTCCAGAGACATGCAGGTAATTAACAGGGCAAGATGAGTGTAAACACCAAGTGGTCACACGGGAGACATGCTCTGATGGAGTCATGTTCTGTTCATTTACTCACACAAGCTCAGATCACAGTATTTTGACATAGTGCAGACCTAATACATACAATACATTGCTTATTTGCTTTAACCAGACGTTGTACAAACATTAGCATTTGGTGACAGTGGGTATGCCCAACTGCCAGGAGAGATTGTTCTTGGTAAGCCTGCTTTCAATCTACTGTAGACTGTGTGATGAAGCAGTGGCAGTAAAGGTGCCAGGAGTTAGATTCCCTGCTGGTGTAGCCAAGAAAGAAAGAAAGAAATAAAGAAAGCCTAGCATGGTTTGTCTGGTGGTTAGTGCAGAAGGAAACATGTATGTGTGCCAGCCACAAGCCCAGTATAGGAATTACATCCTATTTTAGCATTAATTTACACACCATGCAGGGAGTGTGCCCTTTAACAACATGCATGGAGAATGAGTGTGTAGAGGTTGGTTCAGTGAACTTCGTACGCAAGGTATGTATGGTCAAGGAGCTTTTTTTTATTTTTTCAACTGTCCAGCAAGCCTGGACAAAGTTACCCGTGATACTGAGAAAATGTGAAAACATACAGTTTGAAAATGAACGAGGTATGTAAACTGAGCAGCCAAAGAGAGTGATGATAGTCTAATTATTACAAATTCTTACCTGCGCAAATACTAGCTCTGCACTGTCAATGCATCTTTATTTTCAAGTCTTTAATACAATATCATATGTATGTAGACATGACATGAATATGTATTTGAGACCCTTTAACAAGATTCTTGTTTTTACTGAATAGTCAGCCAGAGACAGCATTTTTAATCAACTCATGGAGCTAAAGTTAGTTTAATTAACATGTTACAACTAATAAATCTGCTGGTGACAGTTTGTCATTTCAGCTGACAAACTGATTGCCAACTAGCAATGGGACGCATGTTTTTGTCTACCTGTCTAAAAACAAGTATCTATGGTTTCAAAAATTTGAGTGATAAATCTGCTATGCTTAGCTTGTGTAGCAACAATAATTCCTGTTTTTTTTTTTATATCGTTATAATATCGTTTAATAACGTTTCCACAACCCTAATCTGGTGTTTTAGTTGCCCAACCCTAACCATATTTTATATGCAATGATCTTTCCCTAACCTGAAACAAACTGCAGATAAAAAAAATGTAACTGTAAAATTTGTCAAGTTGTTTTTATTATTTTTCACAATATAATGTCATTCATAAATTACATTCTCGTATGACAGTGGTGCTGCACATACACACTGATGATCCTACCTCACAGTGGACCTCTAGTCTGAGTTGTCCAATATAAGTTTGGACCAATTATAGAGAGAAATAGGTTAGAGTTCGCCTAATTTAAATTTAAACTAAAATTTCAAACCTCTGTTGTGTTCCCAGTATCTCCAGTAATGAAACCCATAGGGTCTATTGGCCTGTTTTAAAACTGTACTGAGATCAGAAATCAATTCTAGGTCATGGGCTTATTAGGAATCCCTGTATCACAAGAGCACCAACTGGTTTTAATAAAGTTCAGGATGAGGCCAAATTCATTCAGTATGGGCTGAAAAGGTTCAAGAGCCCCTATAATGCAGATTGGATTCCCTTGCTGCTAACAATTAACATTTCTGAAGTGAATCCTGGGGAAACAACCCAGGCCAGTTTATTCATTGTACACAATCTCTCATGTTTTCTGATGGAAATATTCTGTTTCAAAAGGAGACAATACAACACAGCTGTATCTGTGCATTGTTTTTGCTTAACATATGCATTGTGTTGATGCAGATGTTTAACTGGATTTTCTCCTGCTTTCACAATGAACATATTAAACCTGATCTTACAGTGTAGCAAATACACTTTTTGGTGAGCCACACAGCCAGCCTTCCACCCATCTGTTTCATTTAAGGGAAGAGTACTTTTTATTCCACTAGTGGCCACACATACTGACATAATCCTGAACAGTCAATCATAAAGAAATCACAAGCAATTAAGACCTACATTAAATATACCCAATGTTGCCTTGAACACACGATGGAATGAGTCAGTGGGCCCTGAAGGCCAAACCTTTGGCTCAGCCTTGAAGAACTTCTGGTAATTTTCCAGTTTCTAACTGCTTTATCTTATTTGTCAGAGGGAACAAATATTTCTGTGATAAAACATGCTACATTGTTGAAAAACAACCAGAAGCATGGGCAGCCCAAACATCCATATAAAGTAGAAATGTGAACCACTGGAGGTGATTGAAAGTTGCATGCAGAGCATCATAAATATACTAGCGTGCCTTGGATTCAGTCTTGAGTTGTTTTGCCTTCAGAGCACGCCTGACTGATAAGAACAGACGGATGATAGCTGTGATAGCAAGTCCTGTACTCCCAGTTTAGAGTTCAACAACTGCAACTGAGCTAGACGGATCTGGGCAGACTGGGAGCTTTTCAATCAGGAGAGGCTGGAATTTATTTATTTGACATGTGCTCATAATGAAAATAAATTTAAGAATGTGACTAGTTTTTGGCAATTAGATGGCATCATGATGTCATCTTAAGGGGGTACTGATGCCATGGGATGCACACAATAACCACCTGATCCAGTCCATACACTGTTGGTGGCGAAGGAGTGAAGAGCAATGCTTGAAGAACTGGATAGATGTGGAGTAGGACCTCTGATGATCACAGTGGAGGGATCCCTGGACGCCGAATGTGATGAGGACCGGAGGTTAACAGCGTGGACGGTTGCATCGAAGTGACTGAAATGACAAGTGACAGCAGCAGAACAGTTTTAAACTTTGACAGCAACGAGATGATTGGTTCACAGAGGCTGTGGCAAAATATGATGAAATATAATATGAAAGAGTGAAATGCCCATGGTCAGCAGGTTGGAGTTTTTTCTGATTGAGTTGGAAAAGAAGAGGGAACGAGAGAGACGGAGAGAGAATGTAAATAATGACAGTCAGTCTTCCTGAGCTTCCACTAAGCTTCACTTGCTGACTCCTCATGTGAGAACAACGCTCAGGGATATGTAGTTTACTTTTTACTTTTTAATTTCACATTTAAGGGAAAATCTTAACTTGAGTCTTATTTCAATGTTTTGGCCATAATTTCTATTGGTTATGCTAACACTGAACTCCCCTTAGTGATTGCTGAGATTTGGGAACACTAGAACAAAGTATGACAGGGCAATAAGTGAGTAGTCTGACAAAGCCAACAGTTAGAAAGATGATCATAAAACTAAAGGGAACACACAAATACTGGGTAATAATCTTTCATTGCTCAGGGAAACTGTGCTCACAAGCAAGTACAGTAGGTAAAGTTCAACCAAAATATTCGTCAACTGTTTGAACTGTATAACAGTGATAGCTGTCTACAACCATAGGCAGCAAGTTTATTGTTTCCCATAGGATGCCCACAACAGCGATAACTAAAATATTCAGTGCAAAAAAATCCTAATTGAGGGGGTTTTACCAGACATACATTAAGCCAGACCCACATACACGCTTAAATCAGTACATTCAAATTGCTATAAAGCCAGAGAAGGAATAACAGGCTGAATGTGTGTAAAGTGCGGCCAAAAGCGAGCGAAAAAAAATAATTTACAAACACCATACATAGATCAAAATTAAGAGAAAATTAGTTGAAGCATGTCATCACTCTTTCTTGAAATAAATGCTTTTACAGGAGTAATCTGATACCTAAATCCCCATATCTCAATTACCCTTTCCCTCTAAATCTTTACTGATAGGGATGCATTTATTTTCCTGCTTCCCCTCGAGGAATCAGAAACAGATGTAGGGAAACACTACCGCTGGCAAAACAACGCAGCATGAATGGGAAAAGAGGTTGAATGACAACATGAGGGGCCCCAAAACCTATAAATGGACACTTTGCAGGACAAGCAACATTGTGTGATCTGGAGTAGAGGTCCAATCGCTTTGCGCCAGCAGAGGCTCAATGGTGCTTTTTAAAGAAGTGAACTCTGAGAAAGTGCCAAAACACAGCCCTGATGGTGAAAGCCTGACCTAGCATTTAGATGAGTTAGCCTCCGCGTCCTAGTCATCAGGGAATAAGCATGAATTCCACACCGTGTGACTGGAAAGGCTTTCTGTGTTTTACACTTACAGAAGAGGTGGCCACATTCTTTTTAGTTCATCATATTACAGTAAGGTGGATAGCTGCCTTTTAGACACTGACCTTTTAATGTTTAACTCAGTCGATGTGGAGCAGAGCTTGGCTGATTTTAGTGTAAGCTGGTGGCAGTTGAATGTGCTGTGACAGGCCTTGGTTCCTGTTCTCCCGCCCCTCTGCTTCTGCCGACAGCCTCCAAAGGAGACTTGTCAAGCTCAAGGGTCTGGTTAATGCACTCTCATCCACTCACCCCCACACACACACACACACACAAAGACCTTTTCACTTTCTCTCCGAGGAAACTAAATCATTCACCATTCTTGGTCAAGCTAAACAAATCGTCAAGTGTCCTATACCACCTTGGAAATATTTGCAAAGGCTTATATAGAAGGTGTTCAACTCAATAATGCATGTTTCAATCATGGATAAGTTAATGACATTCCAAGAACAAACTGAAACAAAAGTGTTTGAGTTTGTCTGAGTTGTCTAGAATATGTGATGCCCCATGGGCCACTGACACTTTAAGGGAAATTTGAGTTTATTTCAGCTTGGGTGATTTATGTGGTTTTAACCATAATTTGTACCTGTAATGATAACATTATACTCACCGATGTAATTGCTAAGATGAGAATGACCCAACATCACAAGCAAATAAGTCAGACAGGGAAAAGAATGTGCAGGAAGACAATCATATAGGTTTTAAACTAACTGCTATGTTAGCAAAACTTATTTTGAGGAGAAAAAGGCAAAGTAAAATCATTGCCTAACATGTCTGGTGTTAATGCAGTTGCTGATATCATAGATGCTCTCAAGTATAGGGCGGCAATAGGGACTTTGCATTGACTGTTGAAATCAATAGAGTAAACCTGACTCCTAGAAATTACGTTTATTACTTTGTATATTACTAAATTGTGTGTAAATTTGAGAGTTTTTTGAAAAACTACATTGATGTAATGCAGTGGAGTCACAAGGATGTGGTTGGAGTGGGTGGAGGGCGTACAGAGTGAAGGACTGTCACACCACGTCCACACTTCTGCAACAGAAACACTTTGGGTAAGGTTAGGAAAGATTGTCATTTTGGTTAAATGTTAATAAAAAGTATTACGTCTCCACTCACTCCTGAGTTGTGAATAAGACTGCAGTCACTATGAGTGGATAGTTTTGCAAGATCGAATATTTTGGGGAAAACAAATGAAATATGTTGTTAGTGAACATTTTACTGATATGTTCAGTATCAACATTTTTGGGACTTGTCAGGCACATAAATTAACAACATTTGCCTATTATGTTAACAGAAAACATTATTATTTATATACATATATATATATATATATATTATATGTCCATCTGTATAAATGAAATTTCTAGGGACAGGGCTGGACAGAGGCATGAACACATTGTCAAAGCAGAGTTTTAACTGTAAGGTAAACCTTCCTATATTTAACCTCATGATTTCTTAAAGCATATCATTTTGCATCCTCTTGTAAACTGCAGCCAGTAACTTTCACCATGAAGCCACTGCAAAGTGAGATAACACATAAAACATTCTGTCCATTAATAACTGTAAGTTTTTAATAAAACAATAAAATCTACACAAGTGGAGTAGGAGCTGATGAGACTTGCAGTGATCTGTCAACAGCTCCAGTCAGTTGACACCTGTGGTGAGTGAGCCTATAATGTTAGCTGTGTTAAAGTGGCAAAGTATCAAATGTGCTTTACAGGCGAATGCATTATTTTATCACTTTAAATGACTTGGGGTTTTGGCCCACTGGTCATTGTAACCAATATATAATGGAAATAGTGTCACCAAAATTGTATGTTGATAAATCACAGACCAAAAAAATATTATCATAATTATCACAAATAATAGCAGTTCCAAAGCAGGAAGTTTAATTACTTTAAAGTCACATTACTTAATTTTTTTGCCATTTTGCCATGCAGCAGAACTAGCTATTAATACAACATTATATCATCACCTCATAAGATTGTCAGCCAATGATTGCTTCTTTACGCATTCAGCAGAAACATCAGAATTATTGCTCTCCTTTTAGCTCTGTTGCTCTGCACCAATTCCTGAAGGAAATATCTGGCTCTTCCGCTGCTAAATGTTCACCAACTAGTTCCTATCTTTGTCTGTCTGCCATTTATTGGTGGTGGACAGGCAGTGTTATTTATTTACTTCATTGTATTATATTTTATGGGTTTCATCGGTGTATAGCTGCCTACAATGAGAGCTGTGGGAGTGAACCAAAACAATGAGCTGAAAGATGCAAAAATGCTCAGTATAGCAGCGGGGAACTACTGAGTTTGGTGCAAATTTTTGGTGGATTCGTTGACTACTAGTAGTCCTCTTCACATTACACAGGGTCATTTAATCCATTTTATATCATCCCAAGAAAATACCAAAACCATCAATGTGTTAGTCCACTTTTCAGTTCTTCCCAACTTCCCTGACTGTGTCTCTCACCCCTAAGCCCACTGGTTCCTACTGAAGACATAAATCTTACGAAATGGGGCACAAATACATATACTTACTTTTTTTTCAGGCTTAATAATTTCCGAACACAGCTACATCCTTTTGTTTTTAGTAAACATTACTCAAACAGGAGTATTGTATTTGTTACAGTCACAGTTTGTTGCAGCAGGATGACGTATGTGGGACAGAAACAAAATTAACTACAGTGCTCATCCTAATAAGGGAACATGTCACCCAGTCTAAAGGTCTGCCTCATTGACTGATGTGTTTTTAATCCATTTTGGACAACAACATGCACAGCGGAATAACATAATATCAGGCTTTAGACACAGAAAATACTTGTTGATGGGATCAATTAATTATTGGTTTTCTATTCATGGGATTTGTTGGAGGTAACAAAACATATAATTTCTAAAGCATTCTCAGAGATGATTAACCCAGTGCATGGGATATGTTAACCAGTGGGTCATGCTCTATAAATATTGGTATCATTTCTGCTGTTTCAGTTATGAATATAATACAATATTTACAGTGCCAGATGGAGACCTTTGCTTCCTGGTAAGTGAAATCTTATCTTATCCTTTAACTTCTCTTTTTTAAATCACTCATGGACTAAGTGAGCAGAAATGATGGAGGTCAAGGGTTCTTTGTAAAAATCATGTGAGGAAACTGAGAATAAAATGAACTCTTTCTGTTGCAGACCCTGTTGTGCGTCAGCCAAAGTGACGGTGAAATGTTGTCACATACTGAAAACAAGGCACCTCTCTTCACCGCTGTTGTTTGATCTGACTCAACTCCTCTTCAGTCACTGACCTTTAACTTGACACTTTCTATATATTTATTTATTTGTGGGTCCTACCGATTAAATTCTTTGGTTCGGCCAATAGTGTACACTGGATGGTATCAACCAAACCACCTTCATATGTTGTTGCCCCGCCACCACATGCACATCTGTATTTGATGATGCTTTCAAGCTGAGTTCAAGGTAGGGTCACTACAAATTACAAGAAAGGTCACTACATTTTATTACAGAATGACAACTGGTATTTTAGCTGAAGACAGTGAATTACCGCCATGCCTCCCATAGAGGAAAGTAACATTCCTGTACTAAGATATTATCTTTTAAAAAGAATTAGAAGAAGAAGATATACTTTATTAATCCCCAATGGGGAAATTATTTTTGTGATGTTTACACACACAGGCCTGAAATACAATCGTGCACACACAGGGTTTATGGACATGGAGACATGGTGCAGTGATGGGCTGCTACGTAGCAGCACTCCGGGGGTTCGGTGCCTTGCTTAAGGGCACCTCGGCAGTGCACAGAAGGTGGAAGTGGCACCTCTCCAGTTACCAGTCCACATACTGTAGTCTGTTCTGGACTTGAACTGGCAACACTCCGGTTTGCATGCCAAGTCCCTACAGACTGAGCTACTGCCACCTCAATAGATATTTTACCCTGAGACCGAACACTGATTTCAACCAACCAAAGCTCTGCCCACAGTGTTTCAGCAGAAGAGGTTTTGCAGCCCATAGGGACTCCTGCCAGTCACCACAGTATCCTGTGTGACTTCCCTTGTGGAACAAGTGTGGCATCTAATTGCACCCAGGAATATGGGTGAATGGGGGGATTCAATAGAGCAGTGTTAGTTGGTGCCCTCCGCCAAACAAGTACATTTCAGATGACATCAGCTTGTTCATTTTAATTATCCTCTAATCCTCTCTGCTTTGAACAAGGCTCATGCTAAGCCTGGCGGTAATGGGCTGTCATAAGCGAGAGTAGGCAAGGTTCTGACTTGTTCGGATGAAGAATGGAAAAGTTTGGAGTAGGAAGTGTTTTCTTTTAAACTCCCACTAAGGCCTGCAGATTCACTGATTCTGAGCTTATTTCCTCTGTGAGTGAGGGTAACGAAGGGTGAGGGTCTACTCAAATGTTTATATAAATTGCATCCGTAAGACTGATCCATCACCTTTATGAGCAGAAGGATCCAATTTGAAACAAACTGATTTGGATGAGAATCAAGTGAATGGTTTTTTTAGTGATGTTTTTTTCATTTGAATGAAGGAATACTGCAAGATTTTAGGGTCTAGCATTAAAATTAATTTGACTAGTTAGTTGGATTTTAAAGTAACAGTCTTTAAGGGTTCATTTCTGGTTGATTTGGTGACACCTGTGGTTTATTATGGCAGAGCTACGGAAGTCTTGAATACCAGTTTCTTTGGAAATTACACATTTATTGATCACTGGGGGCAACGATCACATCAAAAATACAATACAACAGAAGAAGTGCAACTCCTATGTCTGTGTACAGTGCACTCAAACAAACCAGGGGCTGAGTGGATTTATCACATTAAACTGTTGTGATGATGCTTGCTTAACTGCAAACAGTCAACAAAACCAAAGAATATGGACATAAAATACATTCAGTGTTCCAGCTCTTGTCTTTTTTGAATTTTCTCCAGCGCTTGCATGCATGAATCCCTGGTGCTTGCTCAGACAATCTGGGAATGGCTACAAAGTAGTACCTAGTTAGTGTAAATACATTAATGGCTATATAAAAATATAGCCATTAAATAATTGTGTATAATATGATAATTTTAACAGGTAGAAGACCATTTTCATTTCATACATTAATAACTGGAAATTTCAGTATCATTTCATACATTAATAACTGGAAATTTCAGTATCAGCTTGCTGATTAAACCTCCGTACTTGGTTAAAAATTTGAACATAAAAGTAACATTAAACATGATTACCACTGAATGGAAGCAATTTATTCAGATATAATTTGGAAGGATAGTTCAGAACCAAACCCAGATGGTGGCACACTCAAATGAATTGTGCATTTTGTGTTGTGTTTTTTACCTTTTACACCAGATGCATTTTTGCGAGTACTGTGAGAAAGTTTGTTGGAGAGCAGCAGGGGAACTTTGTAGTGTTGAATTCTTATTCAGATTGCATGTAAATTATTTTCAAAGCTTGCACAATGGTGTAATAGGTTTAATTGCGCATTCAATTGTGCATAATATGCTATCTTGTCTTGCCAATGTAATGGTAATAAATGTACAACACATTTAAAGAAATGTGCTCTCATGTTTTTGGACAGCTTTACCCATTTTTGCTTTGTGACAAAGCCATGCAGCTGTGCACACAGAAAATAAAATTGGGAATCGCAGGAGGCAGGCCAAGTGAGCCTGCTGCTGCACACTGCTGTGGTACCTTTAATAGATAATGGAAGCTTTGACTTTAATACAGGACTTTGTAAATTAATGTCATGCTGCTTCTGTGACTAGTGTTGTAAAGGATTTTTTTTTTACTCTGTCAAGGCATCCACTGTACAGTAGCTAGTGTCGTTTTAAAAGTGAAATCTCTTGTGAATGGGCTGTAGCTTAATTAGACTAAATACAATAAACATTTTCATATTTTAATTTCTGTGTTAATTTCAGTGTTGGTGAAACAGAGTTGTGTGGTACCAGGCTGAGTCTTCAGATCGCCAAAAGGTTAATGTGTTATGTTCATTTCCAACATACAGTAATGTATTTCTTACATGTTCTAGCTGACTTCTCTGCACAGTCACACGTCTCTTTAACCTCTTAAAGGGATGAAAAATGACAAAAATGTTGAATTGACTGAAGAGCCAGAAAGTCAAAGTGATAAGTAGGAATTCGACCTCTTGGAGGTGTTCACCTTTAGATGATATTGTAACAGCTGTATTCATCTTAAGAGTGAATGTCTGAGGGCTGCTCTCTTTTGAAGTGTGAAGGGTAGAGCCAGTTAGTCTTTGCAGGTCAAAGTAATTACAGAGCGGCTTGAAGTGAGAGGCCAGAGAGGTCAGAGAGAAGTGCCTGTTCTGGCCTCAGATTACTGGCTGCTACAGCCTGACTGTGCTCCAGAGGTTACTGTTAATACTGGAAACATTTTTATGTCTCACTTTGACATCATGTAGAAAGAAATATTTTTAATTTACATACAAAGGGCTGTATTGGGTACAATATCTGGAGATATATTTTACATAATGGGCCACAGTTATGAGAGGTTTCAAATAAAGAGTTTTCTTTTTGTATTTGTGATGAAGGCTCCTTCTGTAGAGAGTGATCGGATTATCTGAAGTATTACTCCATCGTGTGCTGACAGCAGTGACTTTATCATGACTGTACAGTACCTCTTCAGAGGTTTTAAAACAGTGAAACATTGTAACCTGCAGAGAAAACTGCCCTCACAAATGTAAACTAAGATCTAGATCCTCTGTAGACCTGATCTGCTTACTTTATGTAGCTGATTCAAATTAGAGTTGTTCCACATCAGTGCAATGTGTTCCAGAGTGCATCTGGAGATCTCTGTCTGTTGATTAACGTGGACAGAGAGAGAACAGTTACTAGTGTTAGAAAATGCTAAATCATTTTTCAAACTAATTTCACATTTTGCTGGTGCACTTGATAGTTTGGTACTTCTGGGTGCCACTTTGAAGTGAGGTCTCAAGCATCAGAAATACAAGACAGATGTTTTTTTCTGTTGTAAATGCCCTGCTTCCTGCTCTGTCTTTTTGTTTGGCGTCTCCAAGTACAGGGCTCACAGTCTCACCTAATGTCCAGTCTAACACCACTGCTACTACAAACTGCTAGAAGCCAAAAGCTATAGAGAGAGGACTTATTGTGTAGTCATTTGTGTATTTGTAACATGTACTTTTATAATGGCCCTTGATTTAGAATATATAAGTAGTAATTCAAACACAGTCTTCTACTTATATATTAAAGCACACTGATTACTGACAATTTTTATAAACTTAAAATAATATAAACTATTTGAGTAATTCAAGAGATATTTCAAATGTGAACAAATGTTTTTTGTTTACTATGTAAATTATTTTTTTTTTTTTTACATATTCTCAATTTAAAAGACATTGTTAACTGAATACCATTCTGAACAAACAGTTACAATAAAAACAGCAAGCACCTTAAGTCTGATAACTTGTGATGGCCACTTTTCATAATTTATTATTACATTATTATATTACTTATACAGGGTTACACACATAGTACATAGTTGCAGTTGTATTTGTTTAGCTAAATTATTACAAAATATTTTGCTAGGAATACGTAAAAAACAAAATATATTGAAGATACTGTAATAAGAATATCTGAATTCACAAATTTCATATACATTTACCCCCCTGTATGAAGAAATTCACAACAAAGATTTTAATTTCACTGATTAGATGCTGAAACAGTGTTGAAATGTATGCCGTAGAGGTATAAATAACATGTAAAACCTGCAATTTATGCCTGCTTTATGTTGTGTGTTGTGTTGTGTGGAGTTATTTGTAAGTTGTCCATGTTACTGTCCCGCTGTGTGACAGAGCTGCTGCTGCTGCTGCTGCTGGTCCACAGCTGTCTCCTGGCTTTAAGATTCTATGATAAAACACTGGAACATGTGTGCCAAACATGAAGTCAGTGTGTGGGAAAGCATGTAAGTCTGTGTGTGTGAATGTGTGTGATAGTGATAGGTCATAACCCTTGGACAGCCCCAGATACCATGAATAGTCCTCTGACAAGCAGCATTTTAGCACATTCATAAATCATTGTTAGATCAATACAATACAGTTTGTCCCGACATTGACATCATTAAATGTTATCTGAAGCATATAGCATGTAGAGTTTCTCTGTCTCAGCCAAAATACTATTATAAAAACACCTTGTCCATATGTCATGTCTCAACCAAAATCTGAATGCATTAAAAGGCAGCTTTTACTTGTTGATGGTGATCTCACTCCTGGGCAGCCAGATGACTTGTGTCACCATTGCAGCTAAGATATTACCAGTATGTAGTCTTCATCTCTTTTTCTGCAGCTCCCTCTGTGTGAGGCTGAGACCCAGAAAAGAAAGAGCAGGTCTGGCCCTAAGATGAAAAGAGATGTCAGTCAGCGTCTGCGACAAGGCTGCCCACCTGCTCCAAATACCACACAACCAGATAGCTAATGAGATACCTGCCTGGATTAGCAGAGGGATGCTGGAATACAGTATTTCATTAAGGGTCACTGCTGGATGGCAGATTTCAGTCCAGCTCTGGTATTGAGCTGTGGCAGGGCATGGATGCAGGACAATGAGGTGATTATCTGTCACTCAATAACGCTGCCAAATACCAGCGATGCCATGTTGATTGAGGTGCTATCAAATGCCAGGATCTGCGGCTCTGGGGAACAGGTGGTAAATGCTTATCAGAGCTTCAAGAGTCCCCTCCCAGGTCCCCCCGGTCTGCAGATGCTTATCTCATATAATATGTAACAGCTCTGTTTTATTCTTTTGTGAACTTTTGCTTCATTGGCTGCACTGACATGCACAGAGTAACCTTGGTGTAGGCCATAATGTGATTAGGAATTCCAAGTGGGTCTTCTCAATTGTCAGCTAAATAATGAGTAGCTGACTATATTCAAAGATAATACTTCCTTATATTACTCCAAACCTCAAGCAAGCACTGTGTCTTTGTTCTGGGTTTGATCTGTGCATGGTCTTTTTCAGGTTCAATTCCAACCTGTGGCCCTTTGTGGCATGTTGTCCCCTCTCTCTACCCACTTCCCCTGTCCTATCAAATAAAGTAATTGCAGGCAAATGTCTGCTTTAGTTTAAATACATATTTCTTTTGTTAATTAATTCCTGACTGAGAACTAATTTATGGTCTGTATTTTATGGGCTTACTGAAACCTGTTTGTTGAATCAGATGGTTTAGCTGAAGTTAATTTTGTACCAAGTTTGCAAAGATCTCCTCAAGCCTCATCTGCAACAAATGTTCATATAATTTGGGGAAAAAGTTATCTTTTTTTCTAGCACTCAGATCCCAAATAGGTGACAACACAGTGCTAAAGACTGATGTTTTCAGTTTGCAAGAGATGAGCAGCTAAGCCTGCAGACATGGATAGGTGCTCCAGCGTTACAGCGGTACATCCAGCTCAGACTTGGGCTGTGGCCCTCTATTCTGATCCCTCAAAGCCCCCAGGAACCCATAACTTACAGCTTTTCTCATGTGATAAGGAGCAGTTGTGATGTGTTTTCTTGGAAACACAACTGTAAGGTATATTTGGACTAAAACCACAACATCAAGCAACTGTAACCAAAGCAGTTTTATTATTTGAGTCTTTTGGCAGCACTGACAAGCTCAAAGAACTGATGCCAGAAGAAAGTATGAATAAATCTGCACATCACAGTGATTCTCTACTGCTGTCTATCTGAATGTAGAGGTGTTTTAACTTGTGTGGTGTCAAGTCAGACTCAAAGTAAAATAAATGAAGACTTCAGCAGTAAAATGAATAGTATAATGTTATTGACATCATTATATCTATTATGCAGTGTGAGATTTAGTTTGCACAGAATTCAAGATAGTTAAAGAAATATGACCTTGTCTATCTAAAGTGTTTCTCATAAAATGGTTATGAGCTCAATTAGTCTTGATGCTTACATGAATAACTACCATTATATGATTGTTTTTAGTGTTGGTGTTGTATAATAGTAAAAATCTCACATTTGGTGGTGGCTGAATCAACTGACTGAAAAAAATCGAGGTTTGAACATCTTGATATTGAAAATCTTGCAGAATCCATTGAGTCTTTATGTTCCCTATATTCAATAACTCGACTGAAGATATAACATCTAAGTAGCTTGCGTTGTGCCTACACATCTATTGATAGCTTCCTTACTTAAACACACATATTTAGACATCCTGATCGTGCACATCAATGCTGCTCTTGGACATGTCTGCTCATGGTCTGGCTGAATGTTTGGCAGGTTGCTGAGATGACAGGGTGGTGAATAATAGCCGTTTATGAGAGAGACAAATCAGCTCTACAAGACACAAGCTGTAAATTACTATTATTTTTCAGAGGATGTGAACATGATTGGACAGACTCTGTGGATCTGAAGAGCAAAATCCTCTGCTTATGAATCAATGAACTCATGTCAATTACATGTGTTGAACCCTGGATCTACAGTGTGATTTACAGAGCACGTCTGTTGGTGTGTATCAAATAAGGCATGTGCATGAGGACATTTATAAATACCCATAAACCCTCTCTGATTGCCACTTATGTTTAGAGAGAGGCACCAGCTATTTATGGGAGGTGTTTCTTCTCACTAGTGAAAGTTTGATTTCTTTTTTAAAGATGCTTGTTCTGACTGTCTTCACTGGTTAAACATATTTCAATCTGTTATAAATAATTCATATTTAATTCAGCGCAGTCTTATAGTAGATGGTATTGCAGCAGCCAACATAGGTTAGAATATTTTGAATAAATAAATAGAATTGCTGTAGGCTTACATGTACAACAGTGTAATGCTTGAATCCATAGTGAGTGAAATTGTTGCTCTAACATGTATACATTATTTAAAAATCACACATTAATTTTTACTGTAGTTTCAGTTCACGTCAGCAACTTACCAACAACACTGATATCAGCAGGAAAAGTTATCAATTTCAGTTTTTAATTTTGGTTCGGAAAATCACAATAAATAAGGCAGCAGGTTTTGTGACCTGCTGATCTTGGCATTGCTCTTACCAACAAATAAAAAGCCAACAGTGCTATTCACAATTACCGGTTGCTATGGGCACATAACAATGAAAGCGAGGCTGAGCTGAGAGCTGCTAATACTGCCGAAAGTAACATTAGCATTGCTCTGATCTAGCACATGAAAGCCGAGACGCGCCAGACTTGCTTCACCCAACTGGCGACACTTACATGGTCTAGACACACAATGCTGGCAGAGAATCCCTCCATTTAACTATGGGGTGGTCACCATGGATACCACATACTCAACACCAATTTCTATTACTCTCCACATGGCACTGTGTGAAGGCCACAC
The DNA here is from genome assembly GCF_905237075.1 of Dicentrarchus labrax. Taxonomy (NCBI): domain Eukaryota; kingdom Metazoa; phylum Chordata; class Actinopteri; family Moronidae; genus Dicentrarchus; species Dicentrarchus labrax. The sequence goes on from NW_026136711.1 coordinate 11,142,780, forward strand.
TACCTCAGAAATCCAACTCAAAGCATAAATGAAAGCTTTGACTCATCAGGCCTGGTGAACTATCTCAGGATGGAGGTCATGATCAAAGTGACTGTTATTAACTTCATATTGTCTGCATGATCCATGAGTGTGACTTTGAATATGGTGAGAAATTGGAGTTGTAACTGGATGATGAGGGATTTGATCACGTTAACTCCACAGCACGCGTTAAGTATCAGATCCATGTGTTACAATTCTGCATATACGCATCCAGTCATGAGGTCTCCCACATGAAGCAATCCTATGCACACACTACAACCTCGAAATGCCTCAATAATTCAAAGCCCAAAGTTTCTCTGCCTGTTTCTCCTCTCTGTTTTTATCAGATATTCCTTTTGCTTGGTTGCTCTCCTGGGAGCAACACTGCAAGGCTGGAGAATTTCAATCTGGTTTATTCATCCCCCCCCCTGTCTTCTATCTCCATGTCAGTCTGGATCAAACAGTGGCATCACATCAGCTTCAACTCACCTAACCTGCCATGGCCAAAGTTTTTTTTTTAAGAGCTGTGTTGGTAGTTTTAGAAAGCATCAGATATACCAGTTTGCCTGTGTTTTCTGTGTTGTGTTGGAGCAAAGACAATGGTGTTTGTCATTTTTCTGATATAAATAAACGTATACATCAACAACACTGAAGTCCCTTTCACACATGCACTACAATCCTGAACTTATATAGATATTACCCGCAGAAACTGTATGTGAGAACGCAAATGTCTGTATTTGCCAGCTTCCTACTACAAAGTCCGACTGAGCCTCTGTTTATATAGAGCAGGTCATTGTCCAGAGAATTCACTGCGAGCGAGTGGGTGTGTTGATGACATTTCTATCATGCGACTAGCCTCGTCCGCCATCTTCTTTGTGCTGTAAACAAAAGACTGCTATTTCCGCAGAATTTTCTTGTGTCATATCCTGGATGCTCTACCCAGGCACCGCCCCTTGCCTAAACCAAATGGCATATTTCCAGTGGGTGAGAATGCGTGTGACAAGGATAATCTCCTGTTGTGTGCCACATGTGGGACAATGTCTGGACCTGATTCTCCAGACATTGTCCAGAGTTATGAGACTAGCAGCTCTGTGAGGTATTTAGGCATAGTAATCCTTTGACATAAGTGCTAACACCAGTATGCTAATGCACTCACAATGACAATGTGTAACGTGTTGATGTTTAGCAGTTAAAATGTTTACCAGGCTTACTATCTAGTTTAAAGATATGTTGGTTTTAGGGTGCCGGGTTAGCTCAGTGGGTAGAGCTGGCAACCCATGTACTGAGGCTGAGTCCTTGCTGCAGCGACCTAGGGTTCGAATCCGACCTGCGGCCCTTTGCTGCGTGTCATCCCCTCTGTCTATCTTCAGTTGTCACTATCATAAAGGCAATATAAGCCCCCCCAAAAAAAAGATATGTTGGTTTTATGTCAGGTATTAGGTCATAACCTTATTATTAGACAATGTGAGGTCAAGTTAAGGGATCACTAAAGTCAGTAGGCTTCATCCTCTAGGGACCATGAATGTCCGTACAAACGTTCGTGGCAATCAATCCAATAGTTGTGCAGATATTTCAGTCTGAATCAATGTGGTGGATAAACTCAACAAACCAACATTGCCATCCAAAGCCTTCTGGCATGGCTAAAAATATAAAAAGTTCTTCTAATAATATTTGTACTATTTATCTAAATAGTGCCTAACTAACACTTACTTGTCTCTCTGTTTCTAAACAGGTATGGTCTATACCCTGGGCAGACTCTAAAAGTGCCAATAAAAGTAAGTGAAGCTTCTTGCAGACTAGATGAATTGTGGATTTAAACAGCCGTCAGCACACAGTCTGCATGGACAGACGCATGCAAGGTCCGCAAATCGAAAAAACAACTCAAATCAGAGGTCATAGTTGAAGACCAATAAGAACATCCTATTCTTGTGCCAGCTTTGACTTCACTTCCTATCACTTCACTTTATTGTACCTTCAAAAGAAACTCTCCTTGCAGCAGAAGTAAAAAAAAGAGACATGACACACAAATACATACATTATGTAAAAGCCAGCAAACATCAAAAGCAAACAAGGCAAACACTTAGAGGCAGGAGACCAGTCGGCAACAAATATACAAGTAAAAGAAAAATATCCCATAATGCCACAGTTGTTCCTGGAAAGACCCTTTTACTGATCTCTGTGTGTTTCTGTTAATAATACACCATTTCCTAATGACAGGCACATTTCCCTGTCAATGGACCACCAGTGTTCTGCAGCTGATTGTGATGTAAATACCCACAGCAGGGATGCATAGAGGTTAGGTACAGGTACTGGGAAAATGAATGTGTGTATGCATGTTTGTGTGTGTATGCAATGGGAGGGGGTCTGAGTGGAGTTGTGAGTGTGTTTGCATGAATGTGCATTAGAAAGAGGGAGAAACAAACAAAGAGGGAGAAGAAATGGGTCAAAGAGACAGAGCAAGACTTCTGTCAAGCATGAGTTGTGTAAATCGCATCGGGCCAGGTCAGAGGTCACTGAGCAGCACGCTCACTGCAACCTCTGGTGATGTTCGAAAGTGTTTGTTTGCTCAGGCTGAAAAATGATGGATGGGCTTGTTTCTGTAAACCGAGGGGGCATTCAGCTAAATGTTTTATGTAACAGCCCTCAAGTAAATGATCATTCAATGGGGCATGTTTAAAATATTGTGGTATTCACTTTAATCAGCAGCTCAGCCAATCATTTACCAAATTAAAATGTATGGCAAACAGTCGGGCTAGTTACTTAAAAATTTTATTTATTTAATTAATTACTCATTACTCTTTTCAAAAGTAATACAATTACGTTACTTATTACTCTCTGCCATCAGTAATTAGTTACACTACTGGTTATATTACTTTTATAACTGCTACTCTCCAGAAAAGAAAATGCGTCCTTTCTCCCCAAAATTCAGAGTGACGACGATTCAAATCCAGTCAAAGTAATGGAATTCAGCTGCTGAATGTTTCCATCTTCCAAACTAGTTTCCTCCACAATTACAAAACTGAATCCATTGATGAAACTGGATCGTTGGATTTCCAAACAGTAGGGGGTACTGTAAGGGACCAAGCAGTGAGGCAATGAGGAAATACGAATAGTGTTGGGAAAACTGGGTTTTTATTTACCCAAAAAATGCAAAGAATATAAAGCAATAATTTAATAACAAGGCCTATAAAAGAGGTCAACAAAATATAACTGTAATCAAATAGCAACTAAAACTAAAAAACTGAATAAACTGACCTAACACAATGACACAAAAGGGAACAAACAAGGAGTAAACAAAATGGATGCCAACTATAACTAAACACAAAGCAAACTAATTAAACTCAAGTCCCCCACCATGACATCTCAGCACGTGGTTTGGTCCAATGAACTGCCCCCCAGATTTAAGAGTCCTGCACCCTCGGCCACACCTTTTGCTTCAGCAGGAAGGAACCGCCTCCAACAATCAAGGTAACTCAAAAGATAAAGAAATACTTGTAACCATACAGTGTGGGGAAAGTAATAATACAGTAATATGGTTACTAGTAATGAGTTACTGCCCAACACTGATGCCTGCAAAATGCCTAATATAATTTGCTTTAATATAAAAACATGTCTGATATGAATTTAGCCATATCAGCAGGGTTAGGGTATGATACTGTCGGTCTTCGTTCCAGACTGGTAATTTTACAAATATTGGATGAGAAGCCATGACATTTGTGAATTCCTATATTTCATGATCATGAGGGAGACATTTTTGATTTTATGTGAAAAGTCTGACTGTTGCAGAACTGTTGGATGGACTGCAATGAAATTTGGTAAAATCACAAAACATCATTCTATCAATCTTTTTATCACACACACATTTACATTTACACTCATGATCTGACTTGCCATTATATGGATGTTCATGCTCCCCACAAGAAATCCAAAGCCTAACCCTAACTTGGTGATTTGTTTTTATGAAAACAAATTAAAACTGTACTTTGTTTAGAGTTAAGATGGTAAATCACAGTTGGTATTTACCCAGAACACAACCCCTATGTTAGCTTTGTCAATGTGGGCAGTTAACATTTTGAAGCGCTGCAGTGCCTGTACAGCATCAGAGTTAAGTCATAACAAATTGTCTTATCATAAAGCCTTTTCTTTTTTTGGGGGGGCTTTTATTGCCTTTATTATTGTGACAGCTTAAGACAGACAGGAAAGGAGGGCAGAGAGAGAGCGGATGACACGCAGCAAAGGGCCGCAGGTCATATTCGAACCCTGGGCCACTGCAGCAAGGACCCAGCCTCGGTACATGGGTCGCCAGCTCTACTGACTGAGCTAACCGGGCGCCCATAAAGCCTTTTCTTAACTTTAAAGTTATTTCTCCGGTAATAAAAAATGAAAGAAAAACAAAGTGGTGCAGTCTTTCCAAAATATGTCCATCTCTTTTAACCCTTTTGTTGTGAGACACTATATTTAATCTCCTTGTCACCTATCTCTCCTCTCTCATCGCTTCACTGTGTGTCACTATCCAGACCTCCATCTGAGAAGTGCTTGCTATTACTTGAGTGTGCTGCCGGGCCCCCTGCTGGGATAGGGGGATTATCTGATCACCTGTCTGCATTCCCTCGCTCTCTATCTGGGAGAGCTGCAGGTTTTAGTTGCAGGTGGTGTTTTCCTCTTCAGCTCTTCCTGCGTTATATATTCCCTCATTACCTTTTCTCACCTGTTAAGTAGGGACAGTCCTCAAATTACTAACCATTGAGTGTCGCTATTGACACCATAATTTGCATCGATCCCTGCAGGTATTTCTCACGAGAAAAAACTGATGCAAAGGTAAGGAGTCCTTCCATGGCCAGAATTGTTCCCTCAGAGCCAACAAAAGAACCTTTCATCCTTTCTTATTCGAGAGGGAAATAGTCTGTGTGCCCTGGAGATATTTGCTAACACATTCCTGTAGCGGGTCATTTCCTACTGTAGTGCTTCCAATAAAGACAAGCCAGTGATCTAAACATTTAAGCCAGATGGCAAACTATTACACTGGAGCCATAGCACTCTCCTCTATTTCTAAATCAAATATCCAAAAGTGATCTGTACATTGCAGTCCAAGCTGGGACAGATATTTCAAAGTCGCACCCCAAGACATGCAAACAGTGATCCCCCCTACAATGAGAACCAGGCGAGCATGCTTAGCCTTTGGCTCCAGCATTTGCTGTTGTGAGCTGCTCATCAATCACTTAATGGCTTAAATGTGGGATCAGGGCAGTCTCTCTACACAGCGGATTTATTTTTTCCTTTTTGTTTTACTTTTTATAAAGCGTTTATGAAGAGTGCTTTGCCTGTCATTAATATTGCCTGCAAAGAACTAACAGCAACAGATCCACCCTTGGATTTAAGTAGTGTTTTTGAGTTTGTTCCATCTGTGGTGTGTTTTTAATGATCTGGCACCATTCCTACTGGGTGACAAGCTTACATTGTCCTCAAACTCCCTTCACACTGTATACCATAATTAGACATAAACTCCTGAGGCAGTTGCACAAATATGTTTTCCTTATGCAAAACCAAAGAGGCAGCTTTAAAGTTACAAGTATTTTCTAACTGTGGATGAAAGGGTGTTTTTCAAGTGTGAGTCATGCTAACGTGCCAATAGTTTTGGTAAATTTCGTGCATCAGGCCAATGTTTGATGCCAGGGAGCAGATCCGTGCTGGAAAACCCTCTTGAGGTGACACTGCCAATAGGTCATATAAGGAGAGCACAAAGGGTTTCAGGGAAGGACAGCATTCCAGCCAAGCCTAGAAACCAAAACAGTTTGTGATTCTTAAGGTTGATGCGGAGTACTGTTTGATGAAGTCTCCTGCTCTTGTTTTGAAAGAAATGAAAGCCAGTGTCATTTCGAACAGCGTGTTACTGACAAGATTGCTGTGTTAATGCTAAATTGAAAACTATTAAAGGGCATGACAGATGGTGTTTAGGAGAGTACAGGGGGCCTTTTTGGCTCAGGCCTTCACAGAACTTCCTCATATATCATGTTAGTAGAGGGTGATCCACTGTGGCACTCAATAATTAGAAGTGCATAAATCCTAATGACTTTGTCACCTGGAGCCCTGGTTAAACATCTGTAGCATACAGTATGAGTATGGGACGACATCTGATCATGATGTCTTTTCCTGCTGCCTGCTGGGTCATCCACTCAACAGAATTAACCTTCAGTTTTCTATTTGTTAATGGAAAAGAATAAAAAAGAAGTGGTTTATCAAAATAAGTTATAAAAAGACAAGAAAAAAAATTACTCATGTTCCAACTGTAGTGGCATCTGTCCATGCAGATGGTTTTTATTTGTAAAGCTTTTGAGATTTCTATTGCCACACCAATACAATTTGAGGTAAGGTGTCTGTGGGGCTTCCAACCTTGAAAAGTTACATTTAAAAGTTTCAAGACCAACATTGCTTTCTGGAAACAGTGTCCACTGAACATACTGTGAACAGTTAAGAACAGTTTTTAGGGTTAAAAGTAGTTCCAATGAAAACTGCTCACAAGCAATTGGAACATTGTTTCTTGAAAGACACACTATTGTTAAATTTCTTAAATGTTATTTTCACTGCTGGAAAAACCAAAAAGAAAATTCAGTTTAACTCCATTGTATTGCAAGCACACATTCCTGGTAGATGTAAGATTCACACAAACATCAGATATGTTTGAAGTTCACTGTGCGTGATTGTCATGAAAAGCAATTTAGCTTTTTGTTGTTGGTGGTGGTGGTGGTTATGCAAATAACCCTAATTTCAAGCTCCTTAGCTAAGCCTCACTGTTGCTGTCCTTACCTACAGTTTATCATATGGCACTTATTGAGAAACCAACACCTGCGCGTAGGTTTACTGTCAGGTTAATTATAAAAGTTCATACACATGACCTTCAATTTTCAGTGGCCATGGACAAATACTTGAAATGATTGTTGCAGTGATAACTTTTCACCTACGGATGTACAGTAGTACCATACAGTTGTATCATGGAAGTATAGTGGTATATAATGACATCACTATAAAATTATACAATCATGGTAGTGACCAAATTACAATGGCATTTTCTATGGCATTACCATGATACTCATGGGTGTTCGACTCTAACAGGACTTCCTGTTTCAGGGTTTTGCCGCTATTATGTCTTTTTAGAAAAGTGAGGGTACGAAGTGTTATTGAAGATATTCAGGGGCACACAATGTTCAGCTCGGCACCCACTCCCATGACATCATTCAATCCCAGTCGATTTAGTTAACACCCAAACACAATTTAGGATTAATGTATTAAAAAGGATTGATCATGTTTGTGTAAAGTCCGCAAAAGTCTATTGTAGTGATTAGTGATAAATCCAAACCTGAAACTGTTTAAGTATATGTACCCTTTAGTGATGTTGACAGTGTTACTCAGTTCCCAAAGAAATTAATTCAATCCAGGCTTTGGCCTTTAGTGCTGTTGGCGCTGTGTAGTCTACAAACTGAGGAGCAGAGCGGCCCAGACATGCAGGACCCACAGCCCCTCCAGCAGTATGGCAGACAACCCGAGCACCTCACATAGAGACCAGGAGTTTTCACAGTACTTAAAACGCAATGTTATTAAGTCTTCTGTCACTCTCAAAACTCCCATGCTGACTGTCCCATACACTTAGGGGGACGTGGCATTATTGTGCTCAAACTGAATGTTATGCAAGTGTTCATACATTAAGCAAATGCTACAGTTGAAGATGGTTATAAGATCATTTTGAGGATGGCTATGGAAACCCTTCCAGCTGCCAGACTTTATTGGAACCTTGCTGAGAGAATTATGGGTGATATTGAAGTGCCAGTATGTGTGTTGTTATTTCCTCAGGCCCACACCTACTGTATCTCAGTCACAGTAGCACAGCAACAGAGATAAAACATGAGTCAGCATACTTGGATTTGGCACAGAAGGGAACAATTGGTTTCGGGATGCCATGTCGTAACAGCTCATCCCCTTTTATAATAAGAAACGAGTTTCCATCATTTTTGGGTGGTGTACATGCAAGTCACCCACTAATGTGTGTAAGGCACACCCTTGAATATTGGAACTGTAGCCATGGCACTGGTATCCTATGAGCTGAGGAAGAGGAAAGAGGCCAACGTCAGCAGGGAAGGGGAAATAAAAAGGGTTCTTCAACATTTAAGGGTTGTGACTCATGATAAAAGGTCTGCAACAATTCTTTAATAGGACACCTTTCTATCAAATCTATTTCTGGAAGAATTGTGCCATTGTGCCAATGGTATAATGTTCTGTCTCTAAGCAAATACATTGTATTAAACTAATTTAAATCATTTTTCTGTTCTGTTCTGAAATCAGTGCATATCGTGTTTGTTGAGACTTGTGTACTTATTTGGTCTAAAAAAAAAAAGAAGATAATCAAGTTTTATTTATTTTTCTCCTGTGATGGCACCCCCTATATTAGGTGACCACCATGGAGGCAGATCCATGGCTATTCTAGTATCTTTGTGGGCCCTTCTCACACGAAGGCCCTGAATACTGAGTCCCCCTTTCCCCACTGTCTAACACTCCTGACTGGACCCATAAAAGAGAGACAACTCACTCTAGCTAGACCCTTTTCTTTGCCTAATGTGGGATGAACACAGCACTGAGTGTACAGGATATGTCTCAACAGATGTTGAAATAGAGTAAATGAAAAGCGATGCCTAGTATATGTCACTTTCTGAGTGGAATCCAAATTTAGAACAACAGGTTCTCCCTAATGTGGACAGTTATAAAGGGTGGGTCGTCTTGTGTAATGCTCGTAAGCTGTTCAGGGTTCACTCAGTAGTGCACCATGGAAGCTGACAGCAGGTGTCCTAGCAACGGCAGTATATAAATGTCAGTCAGCCCCCGCCATGGGAACCACCCACCCAGACACCTAAAACGTAGCTGTTCCACAAACGTGTATATTTTGTAATACAAAACGTGATCTGAAATTTTAGTAGAACCGCTCTATATTACTCAGAGATGTTACAATCAAGCTGTAATGTAAAGTCTAATGAAAAGTTTTTTTAGTGTACACACTTCACCTTAAAGTGCTGTATGTACCTTTACTTTGGTCAGAGGTTTTCTCAAGCCTTTCACCAACTCATGGAGGACCTGTCTGACCTTTCTTCTGGCTGGATGTTGGCTCTTCATTTAGGCAGAGACAGCAATATTAAGGGCAAGAGAGAGATTTACCTGGTGAGAAAAGTTAAGCCCTTTATTTGAGGCTTTATTGCATTCAGGTCTTTTGAGGTTGTTGTACTAAGAAGCAGTGAAGAAGTGGGTGGATTTTTCAGATTTTTTAACTTTTGTATTTGACAGTTGAGAATGAGATAATGTCTACTGCAGCAGAAACAGACTCAGAAAATGTAAATAATAATATGTTTGAAGTTGCCTTTACATTAATTACGCTGGCCTACTAGGCTCAGATCAAGTAAATATAATTAGGTTGAGATTCGGGGGGTGACTTCATGATGAGATGAGTGAGGGTGTGGGAGAGGAAGGGAGTATCCTGTCCCTGCAGAAACAATAGTTGTACAAGCCAGTATTGAGAGTTTGCAGGATTAGTTCCCATAGAGAGTTTAAGATAACCTTTCAGCTCTGGCAGTGGCAACTCCCAACACTTCAACCAGGCTAGTTCACATGGTTGGCATGAAAATGGAGACACAAAAAAACAAAAATGGCACCATATTTGTGGTTTTGTTGGGTGTGTTTACTCCACTGACGGTTGAGTATTGAGTATCTGTAAAGATGTTTCACCTTGGTTTCACTTCCTTTAGGAAGACATCATATAGTTAAACTAAAGCACAGAAACTTAGATGATGTAATGATTTTTAAGGTTGTTTTTTATAAGAGATTTTACAAGCTTTTTGTAATATTTAAGGCCAGGGGTTAACTGAACACTGAATCACAAAATGGAATTGTACGTTGGAAAATGAAAATGATATATCAATGTATCTTAGATATTTTTGTTGTACTCTCTCTACTACTGAAATTAACAGAGCAATTTGATCGGACTGGCCCTTCATGTGATCCACTGACTGTGTTTCAATACTTGTATCATTTTAACAAACAATGTCAACATTCATTTGAAGGTTTCTGTCTTTGCTAAAGATGTCTACAATCAAACAGTTTTTACAGTATTTACCTCCAATGCAAACACACTGGAGGCAGATGTGTTTGCATTGGAGGTAAATACTGTGATAACTGTCAGATTAGTAAAACCTGAATATGCATGGGTTCGATTGATGGGGTCATGACTTCAGCGTCATATCGAAAGGCAGGAAGTGAACAAGAGCCTAGAGGAAGTATTGCACTCTTACCCACTGTGGGTCCCATGACATCCTCAGGAAGCATCCGTGGAGGGGAGCAGTGCCAAGTCAACATCACAACAGATAACAAGCCAGTGGGAGAGAGTGCACACTTCCCACTGGAAAGCCACTGTGCTCATCAGGTTTGAGGCACAGCACAGTAAAGTTTAGCTTTGTACAGGTTATGACATGGACTCTCTACTTTTACTTTTATTTGAGTCAGACTGAGAGAGGATGCACAATACAAGAGCTGCTGACATAGGCAGATCGAGTGGTAGTAGTTATTAGTGTGGTGGTTGTGTAATGGGTTTCTGGTAAGTGTTTGAGAGTTGTAGTAGCAGCTACTGCAGCTGTGGGAACGAAGTGGGTATCATGTGGCCTGCTTTTTAATATGATCAGCAGAAGATGAGGGAGCACTTCATCTTGGAAAAATAGAATTAACTGACTATGCCCTGAAACTAGACTAAAAGGTGCAAATACAATATATAAACAATACATATCTGTTTATTTCAGTGATTCATTTATTCATCTGTATAAGCTTGAACCAGCAGTCGGTTAATTTAGCTTAGCATAAAGACTGGAAGCAGGGGGAAACGGCTAGCATGGCCCTGTCCAAAAGGAACAAAATCAGCATAGCAGCACCTCTAAAGCTCACTAATAAACACAATGTATCTTGTTTGTTTAATCTGTACAAAAAACTAAGTGTAAAAATATCTAGGAGCTATTTTTGTGCTGGGAGCACTTGCCAAGTAACCAGCAGAGACTCCAGGAAGTTTGTGCTCCCGGTCAAGAAATAGTTTGGGGACTTTACCCTCCTTAAAACAGTAAACTGACGTTTTTAAACAAACGAGGCAGGACATGTTAATCAGTGTGCTTTAGTTCTGGTAGGGTATTTTGTTACTTTCGGACCGACCCAGGCTAGCTGTTCCTCAGTTTGTCCAGTATTTATGCAAAGCTAAGTTAACCGGCTGCTGGTTCCAGCAACATATTTTTAGTACACGAGAATATAACTCTCGGCATGAAAATTACGATTGTGATTTATTGTATTTCCCAAAACGTCAAACTATTCCTTTAAACAAATATAGGTTTAGTAAATTATTTAGTTGAATAATTGATTTACTGACGCATTAAACAAATAATCAATTGAACAAAGACTTCAGTGGGCAGAAATAGTCCTGGTGGTGGTGAAATACTCCATGCTTTTAGAGTATGGACACATGGCATCAGGCAATATATAGCAGTTAATCTGCTTGGGAAAATAGCCTTTGTCAGAGCCCTTCCCATTTTTCTGTGAATTTTATGGATATTGTCCTGGGATGGTAGCAGGACCTCCCAGATAACTAGTTTTACAGATTCTGATACATAATCATTGTATGTGTGAAAATGATTTCTGCTACATGTGTATCTAAACACTTCAGTGGTTCAGTGATGTAATCCAGTCTTAACCTCTCCCAATGGTCCTAGCAGCACAACATCAACTCTGTCCTAGTTCAGTACCTCCCAGTAAGTTGGTGTGAAGAGGAAGTATGACGCATACTAAGCATGAATCATATATGACCCACCTAGAGGACTTCGTTGTGTTTCATTTTTTTATAATCAGACCCAGTCCTCTGCTGAATGAAATCACCATTCAAACTTGGGTAGATGGATTATTTGTTCAAATTTTGCCACTCAACTTTACAGTGACAGCCAAAAAAAGACCCCAGACGGCCAGGCTTGGAGAACAGAGGTGTATTGAGAATCTCAAAGTGAGTTGGTTATTTCTCCTCGGGCTGATGTCTCGGTTTGTGATTTTATTCAATTACAGAGTATTTACCTTTCACGTAATGTCAACACTGATGTAGAGCAGCGCCGGCAAGAAATGAACTCACCTGTTCCTCAACACAAACATCATATTGTGTCCAACAGACACGCAATTTAAATGACACAGAAACGCATATGCACGCGCACACACACAGTGGCATGAGTTTGTTTATCCAGCTCGGTCAAGACCAGCGTACACTCCTCGTTCCTTTCCCCATTTGATGTGTGAAAAGTGGAAGGAAATCAAGCCATTTCCTTCATTCTGGCCGGTGTGGGTTGTGGTTCCCTGGGGCAGGAGGGGCGAGACTGGCAGTAAAGTATCGTTGAGCCTGCAGAGTCTGGGAAGTGTATGGAGCACCACGTGTTGCCAAAATCAACAGAGGAAACTGTTGCTCAAAGGCACCAACCGCAGGTAGGGGAAAAGGAAGGTGGTCCAAGCACTGAATTGTAATCTCTGCTCCAAGGAGTTGCATACTTTCTTTCAGTGTGATCAGAGAGCCTAAAATCCCCTTCTTCCATCCTCTCCTGCCTAATTTGTTCACTCACCTCAGGAGATGAAAAAAGTTTGTTCTATGCACTCTTGAATTGTTGAACAAGTTTTATACTATTGAGAGTTTTCCTGTGATCTAGATATGATGCTTTTCTTTTCTCATTTAAATGCTAATAGCTTTTAGGACATCATCTACAGAAAGTGCTGGGAGCAAAGCTTTTCTCCTATCTGGTGGCAGCACAAGGTGAGCACCTGCCTGCTGAATTTGAAATATGACTAAGTCTTGTCGTTGGTGCAACAAGGCAGTTTGAGCTTTGTTTGAAGTCTTTTTGCAAGTGTACGTGCACACAAATATGTGGGTGTGTTTGTGTGTGTGAGTTAGCTGCAGACAAAATACTTTCAGGAATCAGTATTATATTCAGAGGCCTGGCAGTGATGTACTCTTATCCAATGTGAAACAAAGAGCACATTGTGATTTAAATTCACTTTTTTCAGAGAACGCCAAAGTCTGTCCTGGAAACAGCACCCCAGGTTGGGATCAGAAAAGCATTAGGGAACTAACAAGTGAAAATGTGATTTTCAAATGTGACTTTTTCCAGCAACCAGTAGGAATTAGAACAAGAAATTCAGTAACTACACTACAGGCAATCCCTGTAATGATCCATTACTCCAACAATGTGGGCTCGACTTGTTTACTGTCTTATCAGGAGTTAGATGATATGAATTTTTGCCTGCATTCATAGGACAGACTGTGACACGTTAGCTTGGCAGAGGGGTTGGAGGTGTGGCGGTGTAGTTAGCCAAAAAGGAAGCAAAAGAGGATGAATACCTCCTGACTGCTGGGTGGCTGCGTGTTAAACCTCATGTTCTCTACAGCATTGGAAAGTAATATTTACTAAAGTATTGTACTTGTATGATTTTAAGGTACCAGTAGTATTTGAGTATTTCCTTTTATGCTACTTTATAGGCTATTTCTTGTCCATATTGGAAATATTGTAGCCTGTTAATTCAGACTTGACAAAACATGTAATGAACTTATACAATATGATGCATGGTTATAGATTGAACTACCCAAAAGTAGGCTATAAAGAAGCTAACATTAGCTTCACATTGACCAACCATTAAATTGCTACTACACTTTAATACACTCACAACAAAGAATACTTTTATACCTCAAGAACTTCTATAGATGTGACTTGTGGAGGGTTGAAATAAAGTAACAAGTAATGTAACTAAATACTTTTTGTCTTGAGTAATTATAAAAAATAAAGCACTGTAATTACTTTTTCAATTAGTAACTGATTTTTTTTTTGTAATGTGCCCAACACTGGTTGTGATACATATGTCAGTCTAAACAGATGTAAAGAGCGACGCCAACTGAAAAGTCTCATGACCACATTTTCACTTCACCAGCCCAAGATAGAAGCTGAAACTTTACATGGCCCAACACAATACAAAAACACAAAGCAGCCTCTACAGAGCATGTACTAGAGTGTCACATCTCTCCACACACATTGAAAGTGTAATCGTGTTACTTATGATCGCTTGAACTGTGTAAGAATTACAAATGCTGATATAAAACCTGTTCAAGCCCTGCAGGCAGAGCCCTGTAGAAAGCACTGTTCACACCTCAGCTGGAATGCAGGTTCTTCTGCAGAACATTAAAACAACTTCATACACCACTAAAATAGATATCAACGGCAGCTTGGAATCATGCACTGGCAAGATTTGTATCTTATATTAAAGTTCAGGCCCACTTACGTCCTTCTGTTTAATGTAGATGGCTCACCTTGGATTCCCATCAAGCAGAACAGATCGACTGTAGGCAGTCAGGGCTGACAGCTTTTTTTCATATTTCTTTCACCAAACTAGACTGGGCTAGGAATGTGTAGCGATGTGGCTTTGGAGGAGCTGAAGGCCTTGCTTCTCACAAAAACTGCTGTGTCCGTACTGAATAGATACTTGTCCTGAAGAGGAAGAAGTCTACTTGGACTCATCAAACTGATACTTTACTATTTGAGCTCTGCCAAGTCACTTTAAAAAAGACCCTTTATGTTGGGTCAGCTGCAGAGTGAAGGCTACAGACCCAACGTCGTGGCTTCATATGGAAGAAAAGTTGAGCAGGACAGCTTCTTTTGACCCCATTGAGCAGACACATGAAAACCTGACAAACTTTCTCTCTAACACCCCGACGGGCTTCATGGTGAATCGAGTGCACGTAATTTAAAGCTCCAGACTGAATGAGGGGCAGATAAGTCAGGTGTGAAAAGACACTGAATGGAATATGATTAAAAATGGGAAAATGTTTAATTTTCTCAATGAGCTTTAGAAAATCTTCACAGGCGGTAAGTCTGTGACTTTGAAGTGTCCAATCAGTGTTTGAATAGAGGAGCAAATTAAGCATTTTAATGGACATTTTTCATGTACCATCAAACGAATTACATTCCTCAACCTTTTTTCAAATCAGTGGGTACATAACGAAGATAAGACTTTTAATTTCTGATAAGTTGGACCCAACAATCATTAAATTGTCTGTGCTCTAAGTCACTAAAATTGACTTGGCAGGTCAAATATTCAATGCAATGAAGTCAATGTAACACTGTGATAAACTTGTATAATGAAACTTTTACCAAGTGAATGGTTTTTAAAATACACACTTTTGAAAGTATAATAGGTAGAGGTGAACTTGTGAGCATGTAAAAATGCATTTTATTGAGTTCAAATAAAAAAACTGACAATCTCAGACAGTCATATAGCATAACCAAAAAAGGGAAAAAGAATGATAAAATACAAAGAAATAATTGAATAAGATTAAATAATGATACTACAAAAAACAAAAGTAAAGCTAAATATACATTAGAAAAAGTATGTTAATTAGTCATATGAAATTAAGTAAAGTATAGTTTCCACTCCACTTTATGTACATGACTTTTAGGGTGTCGTCATCAGAAGCCATATTATGTTGCGTGTCCCATAAATGAGCTTATGAGAGGGGTCTGCATTTACTGTATTTTAAAGCCACTCGCTTGTTGATTGAGAGAAAAAGAACACATGTAGGCCCCATTTAAGCCAAATCTTGTTGAACATTTTCCCTCCACACCTCATGTGTGGGTGGCAGATGGTAGCTCGCTGGTTGTCACAGCGATAGAAGATGGAAATACAAGCGACTGATTCAAACACCTCCTTTGTGAAAGACACTCTGCCTTACTATAGCAGCTGTAGAAGAAATAGGAGACCTGAGCGGAACACGTGAGCTGATTTGTTTTTTCTCTTATCAGTTACAACAAAGCACAAGTTGTTAATGTCCTGATAATTAATATATGCATTAACAGCAACAGCAGTGGCAGTGGTTACGTCATGCTCACTATACTATGTTTTCCTCTTAACTGCTGGTGATACTGTAACTATTTCTGTTATCATCTCATTTATAATAATAATGTTATTATATTGTTCCTTTTCTCTTCCCCTAAGTCGGTTGCGACAGGTGTTGTTATGTGACGTATAGACAGTGATAATGTAATTCATTTTCTCACAATTTTGAAAAAAACATTTTCAGTGTTCATTTTTGTAGCTTGTACCTTACCTTTGATATTCTGACCAGCAGATTTGATGGACACCAAATAGCCCAATCAGTGACTGAAGACCCTAAAGTGCATCTCCTTTTTCTGTTTTACAAATTCAGGAAACCCAAACCATAGTTAAAATTATGTAAAACTATCCAAGTGTAACCAAGTGTTTTGGATAGCATTAGATAATATAAGAGCCAGAAACATGACTCAGATGAACGCTCATGTTGTATATCTTGTGTTTCCGAACATATTATCTAAATCAACTTAAAAGGTGATACATAATGTGTCAGTGTTGTGTTAACAGCTTGTTTCCATGGCCCAAAGATCGGGTAATGCAGGTTTAAATGTTGTACAACTACAGCATCAGCTCAGTATGCACAGGCACTTGCATCTGATCATATGATTTTAAATTGTGCTCATACAGGTAATATTTTGGTCAATTTGGCATACTTATATATTTTTTATGACCACTCTCTCTGATATGGTAAATAAATAATTTACTAATGCTCAATAGATCCAGTATAAGCCATTAATTAATGTTTGGGCTGCCAGGTCTGCCTTTGGTTGGTTAGACCTTTTGAGTATTTATTTCAAGAACAGGGCTGCAGAAGGAAATCTTACAATTTACAACTGCACCCTTTTATTACATACAACTGCAGACTTGTGGCTAATTATGTAAGAAACCAATAAGCATAATATATTACCACCATTTATAACTGCCTTATTACCAATAATTCATGTCCTATAAGTGATACAAAGTAAATTAATTTTTAACCATTATTTAAGCCAGTAGTTACACCGAATCCTATAGAAAATATTACCACACTGTTTGCCACGTTTTGCGCTTAGTGTAATAATAAAGATCATAACCAGTAATGATCATAATAAAACTTCAGTATGGAATTTAGATGAGCAGTGCTCATTCTTTGCCCCAGCATGCTCCTGTGACAGCACACAGTGGTATAATACCGTGTTAAATCATGTCTGATGGGCGGCTCGGCTCCGCGATGCCCGCCCTGTGGGTGTGTTTAAGGCAAATGGGCCCCTGCATCCACCTGCTAGCGCCCAGCCTCCCTACAGTCAGGAGCGCCCAACTTTCCTGAGAAGAACACGCTGCGTGCCTGGACCTCTGTATGCCACAGGGACTTTGTTTCCAACTGCTTTTTCCCACGAGATGTTGGTTGTGGGGGCGCGCCGACAACATCTCCTCGTTTTGCGGTCTCGCACAAGGTTGAACTAGAGAAATATTTTCATTCATTGTCATTTTTCTGTTGTGCACTGACAACTCCGGGGCCAACAACCACGCAGTGCGCACAGGTACAGACTGCACCTCCTGAACAGGGACTGTCCAGAAGCTGCGCAAGGATTTTCTATTGTTATTATTGATTTCAACTTGGAGACGAAAGTGACCGATCTGTTGGAATTGGTTTGTTCAATGAGTTGCAGGGTTGGATCTGAAGTTCTATTCGGAAAGCTGTAACAATAAGGTAAGCATTATTGTGCTGCTGCTCTTTGCTTGTTATTTTCTATTTAGCCTGGTTTATTATTATAGTATGAGAAAAGGTTACCTGTCTGCAACTGCGCGCTTTTTATTTCTGATTTTGTTATTTGGAGAATGACTCTTTTGTTTTCTCCTATAAACGGTAAATAGACATTTTAATTTCCGATAGATCCCCACACAAGTAATTTCCCCACGGGATTATTAAAGTATATCTGATTCTGATTCTCATTCTGACATTCCTTCTTACATGAATCATAATTACTATTTATTTAATTGCTTTTCAGTTTACCGTGCGCTCTAATACCACACCAGACTGTTTACAGTTCTGTCGTCCATGTGTAGCCAAGGCTGCCAGTCTGTTACACACAGATTTCTATCTATATCATATTTCAGCAACACTGACATTTTTTGCATACATTTTGTATTGCTCATTGAAATAGAACATAAAATATATTAATAAAGTTGTATATTGGTTTCATTGTCATATTTTCTGCGATCGTATCGTTGGTAGTGGAGTCTTTTTATTTGTCTCTGTTGTTGTGAAATGTGACAAATCATCATCAGTGTCTGTAATGTTTTGGACGGTGACCAAATGTAGATCCTTCATTGTCCACTGAATAAACCAGCAGGATTCAGGGGGAGGGTGATGTAGCAACTTTACACACTGATCCCTGTGCTTTTCTCTTTATGTATAAGTTAATGGTGGCATTACATTTCTCCAACATGTGACAGTAAATAACTTGCGATACAAACAGTGAAGAAGCTGAGAGCATCAGTGGTTGTGATGTGCTTTTTCTTCAGTGGAGCAGTTTAAACTATTGTGATGGATTTAAATGCTTATGTGTTTCCATAGATGTTGATTTGTAAAATTGAACTTGTTCCTTTTATGACAAAAAATCTCTGGAGGAGAGCAGATATATTTATCTTTATAGTCTAATGTGAGTGGACTGTGTCTTTCAGTCTCCTCAGTGTTCATTTGTGAGCAGTGCCTTGTTTGATTTCATCTGCTTGTGTGAAGCACTTGGCCTCTGTCTCAGAATAAACAGCTGGATGCTTCACAAATTGTCAGTAAATAGCCGAGGTTTAAACAGCTGGCTACGCACATAAACCCCTTCAGCCAGTCTGAAGACACTTTGGCTCTGCTGACGTCTCCAAAGGTGTGTTTGAGATGGAGACCTGGTCCAAAATGTCCAGTGTTTGTGGTAGAAACATGGGGAAAAGAGCTTTGTGTCCAACCAGTGGGGTCAGGATGCTGGAATAGAGTGCAGTGGAAAACTTTGGTACAACCTTCTGTGAGTGGATGGAGAATGCAGGGCAAGAGGTGACCTGTTAGACCAGTCTTTCTGATGATTTGTGACATATTCGGGGATCTTTGTGGTAGCTCCCTGGGGTCGATCATTCATTAACCAGAGACTTTATTGATGACCATCTCTAAATTGTTTGAAACACTTGTTAAACTGTTTCAGTTAGTGTTTGAGCCTGTCATCATTTGTAACCCCTTCAGCAAGCCTTTTAGCAAGAAGTTAATATTTTATTTTAGATTGCAATCAATCACATTTTTTTGTCTCTATAAGTAAGCATGAGGACGTGATATAACCTGGCATTAGGGGGACCTGTAATTACAGAGCAGCACACACGTGTGGCGTCATGAAGTAGGAATGTGTGCATGGAAAGGAGCAGAAGAAAAGCTTCTCTCACTAGAGTCAGCATGATCTTTCCATCAGTTTGTCACACAGGCACACACTCTGAAAAACAATCATAATTTTTACCAAATGGAAGTGTGTACACATCTCTAAAAGCTTGGCTCCTCTCCATCAGGACTCATCAGTTTTGCGAAGCTCCCAGAGATCTGGGTGTAATCTCCACACCTCGGTGCTTCATCGCTAAAGCTCGCAGGGATGGGGCCCTTGGGAGCCATTCATTTGACATGTCACATAAATTGATAAACGAAAACAGACTTATCGTGGCAGATTTAAAAAAAAATTCTTGCAGTGTCAAGTTGAGAAAGCATCTTCTCTTCTCACATGTTTGTTTTTGTCCCTGCAGAGATTTTTCTTAAACACTTTTTGCGTGCTCCTGGAGGTTGGTCGACCATGCAGCTGGACGGTCTGTGGACGGTCCACACCCTCCTGGCACTGTCCAGCTTCGTTCTCGGGAACCCAGTGATCAATGACCCATTGGCCGCGCCCCGTGTCTTCATCTCCTTCAAAGGTAGGAACCTGAACCTCACCTTCCACTCTCTTGTTCACGCCTGCCTCTCCTCTCATTCCTGCAACTGGTGCTCTGATGTTTCCAACTCTTCTTATCCTCTGCTGGTTTCTTAAACTCTGTTTGCTCATTGTGTGACTGATGACATGACAGTTGCAATTGGAGCGATTGTGGCTTTGATAAATGCTGAAGGTTGTTGCAGAGGAAGAACCAGACTATCATGTTTCACCACAGAGCAGACCGCAAACAAATTATGCAATTCTCATTTGCTGCCCCCTCCTCAGACCTCCAGGCATTGTAATAATCCCCAGATGCTTCCACAGGCTTATATTGTACAAACAATTAAAAACACAAACAACGACTGAGCTGATGTACATATTGGAAATATTGTGTGTGTCTTGTTTGTACGTTTACAAACAATATACATGATTATTGTTTTAGTTAACCAAATGCAGCATCTTTATCTTCAATCATCTTTATTATGGAATCCCTAAATTGGAGCCACAAAGAGAGACGGGATAATAAGGAGCATGTAATGACTCTATGGCCATTATGTGATTATTCCCTGGTGAGGCAGACGTGTACTCTAGGGGGGCTGTGTTTGTGCGTTTCAGCGTGAGGTGGGTTGCCGGGTTCGGAGGGGTGCAGAGTGAGAGAGAGAGGGTGTTATCATGAGCAAATTGCCAGGATCAGCCAAGCAGAGCGACGTCCCCGAGGCCTGTCCTGCTCGAGATCAAGCCTTTGATTAGCATCCAGAGAAAAGCAGAGGGAGCGAGCAGCAGCGCCCCTGTTTGCTTTGCTTTTCATTTCCCAGCGCTCCCTGGTACAAGTTGACTTAATTAAGTGGACTGGCACAGTTCGTTGTTGAAGGCGTTTTCCTGCTTTAATCAAGTAGGATTTAACACATCAGTGAGCGCGCATCCAGAGCTCAGCAGTTTCTTTTTCATTTTCCAAATATCATTTTAGTCAGTTCTTTACACAGACGCCGTGTTGTTTTTAGAGACCTACGTAAATTGTGTTTATTTTTTCTTTTACTCTAAAGGCTTTTATGCTAGACGACTGGATGCTTTTGTATAGGTGCATCTTTGGATGAGCTCACCCGAAATATATTTGAAAGCAGCGGACTACATGCACTGTTCTTTGGCTGACAAGCAGGGTGGAAAAAGCTCGGCTCTCCTGCTTACCTGTGTGTGTTTGCCTCTCCAGTCAATATGAATTTCACAGTCTACTGCTGCTGCCTCTCTCAGAGGAATGCACCCCCTCTCCATTCAATATTATGACTCTCTCTCCCTTAATTGCTTTTTGAGAGGCCCATGTAGTCCTTACCTTGGCAAGCTGGCTGCACTTCCCCTGATGCATCATGATGGTGTTAAGTTTTTGCTTGAGCTGTTTGGAAAGGCAGTTTGCCTCTGAGCAGCAACTTTAATGGAACACAATATGACGACAAGTGTGGACAATGTTTGGGTTTTTAACGTGAGACTGAGGGAAAGAATGTGTTAATTATCAGTCCCCTGTTTATAATTATTGATCATTATTGCAGCGTGTCACACTGTGAGGAAAAATTTTAATTGCAGCTATAAAGTCGAACGTTTCTCTCAGCGTTGAACTAAACACATGTTCCAAACTGATTAACTCGGTAGCTGAAGAGCGAGGTTCAAAACCATGACCTCCATTTGGGAGGCCCTCACTTCCCTAATAAAGAAGGTAGAGTAAATCATGTGGTCTAATTGCTTTGCTTTGGCTTCATGTAGTGTGCACAGCTTTTATGACAAGGAGAACACCTTCTGTGATATTAAAAAAGGCAACACAGACCAAAATATTCAGGGAATATAGTAAAAAAAGAAAAATAAGCACATTTCAGTAAGATTAGAGTTTGTAAAGTCTGGGGGATAAACCTTGGAAGTAGACTTTGTTCCGGCTTATCACGTCTTCTGTGCTAATAAGCTGAGGAGAAAGGGCAGAGTTAGCAAGAAGAAAGAAGTCTGCCTCAGTTCAGACAGCAAATAGGTGTAATCAATGTCAGATGAGCAAACTGAGTGTTTCGTTGAAATAAGGAGAGGGAGCGAAGAGAATGTGCCATAGATAATCAGTTGACATTTTAAGGTTAGTTGAGACGAGACTGCTGTCGCCAGCAAATCCCAAGAGAGGACTCATATTGAATAGTCAACCTGGAACTGCTGAGAATCTGATAGTTTGAGTTAACACACACCCAAAGTGACTCCTGGGATGAAATGTAAGAATATTGTGGGCCAGTAGTAAAGTCAAGACATTTGATGGTAATATAGTTAACTGTTTGGGATTTTTTTTCTTGAATGCATTTAAAGTAGGGCTACAACTAACAATAACTGTCATTATTGATCGGATCTGATCTGCTACCTATTCTCTCGATTAATGGATTAATTGTTTTCCCTATTGAATCTCAGAAAATAGTGAAAAAGGTCTGTTATAATGTCCCACAGGTCAAGGCAATATAAAATATAAATATAAAAACCCAAATATATTCAGTTTATTGACGTATGTATATAGTTAATGGATTTATTGAAATAGTTGCCTATAAATGTTGCCTATAAAATTTCAGACTATTAACTAAACTAACTCATTGCACATCTAGTTTTTTTATTTTTTATTTTATTATTTCTTTTGCACAGTGTTTTTTAAACTTTATTTCAGTTCTCTAAGTTCTGAATTTAGTGACAATGATTTTTCTTTGTGTACAAGAACGTAGTGTAATGTCGTGTAGTATACTACAGTATTGTATAGTATAGAATACTGTGGTATAATAGTAAAGCCATTATTCTTGATTTAATTCTGTTGTAATTTAGTGCCACCAAATCAGCCCATTTTTTAAGCTGTCCATCACTGAAGTGAGCCACTGAATTAACATTTGAAAGGATTGTGTGAGAGCGTTGCCTCTCCGTGAGACTCTTATGTCATGCAAGTGCCTTTGTAGCGTAAATCCATTAAGAGGTCAACTGATTTATATGTGCAGTTGTGTTTAGTTTCTTGCCTGTGTATCACACTGTGAGATAAAAAAAAAAAACATCACATTTTCTGAATGGACACAGCACCCCTGAGGGAAGATTTACGCAGTGTAACACTACTGCTGTTGGCCCACATTCCCCCTATGACATATTTGAGTTCATGCATTAAGCAGATCCATCTAAATCCATGCTTATGGTTCTTCAATTCCTCACAAAATGTCTTTTTACCCTGTGCACCTTAATGCAATATTGAAGCAAGGCGCTGTGTATGCTTTATATGCAGTTGTTTACAAGGAATGTGTAACTGGTGACTAGAAGCCTTTAGTGACAAATAGTAAGAGCTTTAGACAAGGACCTTTCTCAGTCTGCTTAGATAAACAGGCAGCAGGTAAACACTGGTTCCGAATAAACAGAGGCACGGGGTCAAGAATCTCCATGATAGTAAATTTTCACTTTGGAAAGCCGTGCAGATGTAATCTACAGCTGAGAGTGGAGTCATGTGAGAATTACCACAGTGCACCTCTCACCTCCTCTCACTTGGTGTTAATGAAATTTGAAACGGCTGCTCTGACAACTACTGCAAAGAAATTATGGTCTGTCAGTACAAAGGAAGAGTCCTTTAAATACCATAACAGCGCACAGGATTACAGCACACACACTCCCCTCCTCCCACTGAGTACATACAAGGCCAAATCCACACAGATGACAGTAGAATGTGGGTCAGATTTGCCACAACACACAAGCTCACCGCTGCCAGGACAGGTGGCAGTGAAAGGAAGCAGCTCTGGCTCATCATTATCCCAAATATTTCTCATCTGCACGCCCTCCCATGAAGGGCTAACAGCAGGCTCCTATTTTTACTCCTCAGCAAAGTCTTTAGTCTATATCGGGTGCGAGTGTGTGTGTGTGTGTGTGTGTGTGTGTGTGTGTGTGTGTGTGTGTGTGTGTGTGTGTGTGTGTGTTTGGGTGAGTGTGTTTGTGTGGGTGGGTGGCAGAGTGGAGGGGTTAGAAACTCCCCTTTGGGGTTAAATGTCAGGCATTCTGGTATGTGTCGGCCCTTGCTACACAGTAGTTAAGTTTTGTGTTCTTTTTCTTTAAATGCCCAGAAATAACAACAGATGAGGGTTAAAAGTGAAAATGCGAGCTGAAAGCAGTTTAGGACGGTATCAATATAGTGAAGAAGTTGTTTTGATAAGTCAGCAGTTTGATATCAGTTCATCGCTGGGCTTCCCCCTTTACTGCCGCCCCGTCACTTATACTAGTAAATGTTTAAACTGTTGTTCCTGTTGTTCACACTATACATTCCAGTGGTCACTTTCTGCTTGCTCTTGCGCTCCGGAGGCGTACATTAGTGGTCAGAATTATCTTGCACTCTTATCACTGCTGAGCTGAGTGGCTGTGACATCATGCTTTTCTGAGGCCCTGAGCCAAGTGTTTTATCAATATTGACTGAATGAATAACTATAATGTGGTTTCTTTGGCCGCAATGTGAAGCAAATGCAACATGACTTGTATATTTGCTCAAGGTGATCGTCACTAAAACTTCCTATTTAGCCTTCCCTTTCTGTTTCTAATTCACAGAATACCTCAAGCATATTGGCACACCTTTGTCCTCACTGTAATATTGCAGTATTGTTGAACCACATGTAAAAGCCACAAAACCACTGCCCCAGTAGTCTGGCACCACTGCTGATGTTTGGCTGTGATCTCTAATTACTGTTTGTGAGGGCTGAGTCCATATCCCACGGCAGCAAAGTAATGACTGACAAAGCATTGAAAACCACTATTACTTTGGCCATGTCCCAGACCTCAGCCTCTCTCCACAGTGGCTAAGCCAGGTTATATTTAGTGTAAAACTCTCTTCTCCCTCAGCAGGCACACAGCAGTCATTTGTAGCACCGTGGTTAACCATTGAACACAGTCGGCAGGGTGGTGACGGTGGTTTAAGTGCAAACGCAGCTTGGTCCGGCACAACTTGCACTCTGCTGTGATTTAGCTGTCAAGACTGTCACTTTATTGTTAGGTCCCGGTTGGCCAGAAGCCATCCTTAACTGTGTAAAACATTTGAAATTTGATTGAGTGGGTGTAGAGAAGACAGTGCGTGTTGAAGCAAGAGGAGGCTGTGGTGTGAGGTCTTGTCTGAGCCCAGTGTTCCAGAAACAGTGTAAATCCTCCACTGTGGTGCACATGACTTCAGAATGGGGATTTTTTTTTGTGCATTTTTATCTGGGAGGTAACCCAACAGATGCTCCCCCAACTTCCAAAATTCATGCATCACTGTGGAGTAATATAAAATGGATCTGAGTCATGGACATGCCTTGTGTTGATTAGTTTATTAGTCTGGAAAATCACGTTGCTTTGTCTCTGCGCTGAAAAACAAAAAGCAGTGATTTGTTTCATGTAGCCTTGAAATGCATTCATCTCCTTGATAAAGCTGAATTCTGAACGCAGGTCTGTATATTTCAAACTGTCGTACTCTTCATTGCATTTCAATCAAACTCATGCAACAATCGTCCTCAAATGAAATATGATTGCTGACCTGCCGTAGTCCTCTTATAAACTCGAGGTATGGGTGATTATCTAGTCAGAAGTAATCGTTAAACGTATATACGTCCAATAGTCTCAGGCTGACAGGTCAGGAATCGGGAATTGATTAGCTGTCTGCCTGTGAGCCCTTGCTACCTACACTATGCCCTCTATTTGGTGGATGACTGATAGGACCATGTTTACACTTATTTCCAGTTCAGTTGGTTCATTGGAATGCAATAGAGATGATAGTGACAGCTGGAGAAAAAAAATCTTTAGTGCACTTTTACATGGGTTTGGTTTAAAGCAGAGCACCAGTGGAATTCAATAAATCTGCGTAGATGGTATTTCAATGCTTTTAAAGCAAACCTTCACTCTCTGCTTGTCAGTGTAGCAAGTAATCAACATAAAAGAATGAGGGTTTTGCATTTCATTTTAGCATGTTTCATGCACATCAGTAATTAAAAGTAATGTTATGTGGCACAAATTCATCTCCATAAAGCTTTGCTATTAAATCTGTCAGCCATGTGCATCAGTATTATAGGAGACGGTGCTGCTTCTATTCTCACCCCTCTCATCGTCAGGTGTATGTGTGGGACAGAAGTGTGATATTCCTCCAAAAAAGATGAGTATGTTGGTGCCTTTCAGCACATTGACCCTGAATCCAGCAGTAATCTCGTGTCCATCTCTCATGGTGCCAGTTTCCCTCCGCAAATAAAATCGCGGTCACAGTGTCATCTCATAGCTGTGTCAGCCAACCATTAGTGCTGTCTGTGCCTCCCACCCAGCGCTGATGCTGCAGCTCCTGGAATATCTGTTTTATTCTCCCCTTCCCATGGTTGTTAAATGCACACAAGCCTTTCTTTATGATGGCCGATGAATCAAGTCATTGTATTTGAGTGTTACAGAATATAACTACTTGGCACCTTGCTGTACTTGATTCTCATGCCATATGGCCGCAAGGTTGTAAAGTGTATCGCAGGCAGCTTGGGTGGTCCTAATGTTTGATAAAAGAGGGAATAGTATCAGCTCTTGTCTCTGGATGTTGGAACATCTGGCCAATGGTTGCTGGATATATTGTGTGTTTGCAGGTGCAGGTGTGTTAGCAGGTAACAAGGTTCCTATACATCTCCAGGGGATTATTGTGGGCAGGGGAAACTGAAGGTGACAGAGTGCCGTCTAAATATAGTCTAACTCATCTTTGAATGCTCGGTTTCCTGCTGCAGTTCTGTCTGTCGTCCCTCTCCTACTTATTTCTCTTCCCCTGGCATGGGAACGGCAGTAAATGCACGAGGACCGAGGTGTTTGGGATTCCTGGCATGGAAGCCCTGCTCTCTTTTAGCATCTGCAGAAAGAGGGATATGTTGTGATGAGAGCGTGGTGTTCCCTCTTTGGTCAGGGTTTCACCTGTGGAACAGCCTCCTGAGTCGGGTTACGGGCTCTGTCAGTGCCTCGCCTCCAGTGAAACCAAGATCGTCTCTTGAAAAGACTGAGGACCCAGTGTTGTCTGTCCGTCTTGTCTTTCACGGGCATGTTGTTGCATCTGTTGCCTTCCCCCCACTAAACCCCCCCTTACCAGACTGGAAAATACCAGCCACATTGTCCAGATACTGTGAATCACTTTCTCCCTACCAGTGCAGCATCTTTTCCCATATGTTTTTATTTATGGAACTAAAATTGTCCTTTTTTTCCAGCTTTA
The DNA here is from genome assembly GCF_905237075.1 of Dicentrarchus labrax. Lineage (NCBI taxonomy): Eukaryota > Metazoa > Chordata > Actinopteri > Moronidae > Dicentrarchus > Dicentrarchus labrax. Next base: position 11,169,888 of record NW_026136711.1, read on the forward strand.
CATGAAATGGCCAAAATTACAGAATTAGGGCAACCATTACAAACAGAGCGCAGCTCATGCAATTATATCTTTTATGTCTATGCAGAACATAGTCAAACATGTTGGAGCTGTAAATGATCCCACATGGTCAAACCAAGTAATAAGACAGTGCTTGGTTATTTCCTGCAATCACAAAACCTGCCAGGGCAAGGTTTTGTTCTCTATTGTAGCTGGAGACCATGTCAGTCACTTCATGGGAGCCCTGTCAGGTGTGATTAAAGTTTATGAAACTTTTCAGTGATGTGGAGAAAACTGTCACTCACAATCTTTTGTTATTATGCAACCCCTTTGTTCAGGAAACTGTTAACAGACAATGTGGTAGCATTCTCAGGCTTGACATATTGGTCGAACCAAGTAGGCAGCCAGGTTTTACGACTTGGTATCTAGCACACATGCCAAGCTTCAAGGTTGGTCCTTTTTCTAGGTGGCATAATTACAACTTCCTTTGGGATTTTATGTCTTTTCTCACCTGTGAAAACAGGGCATTAGTGGAGACTGGATAAACAGGTTGAGGACTCAGACTGGCTTTGTCTCTGTAACGCTGCTGGGGCTCAACACTGTATATTCTTAGTGCTAGTGTTTCTCTTGTGGCAGATTAAGGTGTCAGGTAGAATAATGGTCCAGACGGATTAGACATGTTTGTGGATCCAGCTCAAACCTGCGCCCAGGTTTCATAAGGGATTTACACTTTAAAATTAAGAAAATAGACGGGAAGGAGTCAGTAAAGGTGTAGTAAAAACATGCAAGGGAAAAATTTACTCGTTGCCCACTCTAAATTGAGCCCCTACTGTAAAGTGCTTCTTTGTCTTGTCACCTGGACACATTGGTGATTTTACCCCCATCGTCATTGTGCTACTCACAGACAAATTGTGTTATCTTAGATCAGCAGACAATGAATTGCTCTTAATATATCGGATGATATTCAAGTGTTAGTCATCTTCTGTCAGCCACACAGTCAAAGTCCTCCCTTCCGTCCCTGTACAACTCATCCAGAAGACTGCAAACTGCCTTGTCTTCAACCTCCGCAAGTTCTTCCGTATCACCTCCCTCCCTCCACTGGCTGTCTGTAGCTGCTCGTATCATATTCAAAGCCCAGTGCTGGCGTAACAGCCTTTGAAGGGATCGGCACCCCTGTACTTCCAGGCCTGTGGCTCCAGTCCTACACACCACACCACCCCCTCCCTGCTCTGGGTTAAGGTACAAGAAGCTCGCTCTTTGCTACAAAAAGCCATGTCATCACTTGTTCACTCTTGCGCCTTCCTTCTGGCTCCCAAATGTTTGCAACACTCCGGTGTGAACAGCAGAGTCACTCCCTTTCTGCTGTTGTAGGCTTTGAAGTAATCTCAAGAAGTACCTCATATCACACTCACATCTCTGAATCATATACACTAGTTTCTCTGGAAATACTTTCTTCCTGTGATCTTAGATTATGCTTTATGTGTCATACTTTTCTTACATGGACATTCTGTGGCCATAAGCATACAGGAAACATTGGATCCCTGCTCTCCTTACTATTGGTTGGCAGTAATTCTGTTAATCTCAGACAAAAGGCTATTGCACTGTTGCACATATATGTCCCTCTGGCTGAGCATGTTGGCCTTTAATGTATGCAGTAATTTAAATGTCTCTTTTAGTTTTTTTTCTGGCTTGGATTGTACCTCATTTGTACATTGCTTATGGACAAAAGCTTCTGCCAAATGAATAAATATAAATGTAAGGTCAGTGTCCCCAAATACTCAAGTTTATGGCGGTTTCATTATTACATAGGCCCATTTTATATGGATGCTGTATGTTCTGGCCAATAGGAGTGTAAGTAAAGGTTTTCTTAAAGCCCGTCTCCAAGCATGTGTAGATCCCTGAAGACGTTAAGTATATGGGAGTTTCTTCAAAAGGTCAAGTGGGAGGGCGTGACCCTGACCAGGGAGGTCAAGGCCACTGCCCCCCTCTGATCTACAACTTCAACATAATTTCTCACCCTCTGTCAGTGAGAGATTGAGTTTCAGATGTGTCTCGCTGCCTCAGAGCTGAGGCATGGGCCTTTTAATATGACCTCTTTTCTTTGAGGTCCACAATATTTACACCATGACTGAGACGATGCATTGTAATGGAACCTGAGAGAGAACCTTTCAACATTTTCTAGACTTTAACATTTTCTATTACTACAATTTGGTCTTTTACAACCTAAGCAGAACTTACAAATACTGTATGTAACATACAAATTCCATCATATTAGGAGTAGTTGGAGGGCTTCAAAAGACACAAGCATATTTTTAGATCTGCTGCAGTGTTACAAGGAACCAAGGTATTCACTGGATAAAACAGCTAATAAGTTGTTTTCAGTTCACTGGCACTTTATCTTTATTTCATGATAATCTTGATAAAGGTTGCACAAATATTGATTATAAAAGTTGCGTAAACATTATGTCAAGCCAATGATGGTGAAGTAATTTGCTGACATGTGAATTACGTAAGTATTAAAATGGCTGAGTATGTTCTAAACACAGAGCTATAAATGCGTAGTATGCAAGAATAGAAGCCATGTATAAATAAACTCCTCATCTGCAGCTTGTTCTCCACATATGATGTGTCTGGTTGCTGTTAATCAGTAGCTAATCAGTGCAGTTTCGTGCATTGAGTCGGTTGGGTTAAAAAGCAGATCAAAAGGTGAAACGGAGACTGATTGGAGCCAGACATTGTGTAATTTGGCTTTATATTACAAGTTCAGAAAATCTGAACCTACATGACAAAATACAGACATAGTGCACCATTTCACTGTGTCACTGCTCGGTGACAAATAAAGAATCAAAATGCAGAAGTTGCTGTTGAGTATTTTAAACCAACGTGTGGTCAGTATCAAGCCCTAATCATATGGTTTTGTTAAGAAGACAGAGGAAATGTAGTTTTCAGTTTAAGTTTAGAGCACAGACACTGGATGATATACTGATCATTATTTTAGAGTTCACTCATGCATGTTAAGAGTAAATTGCAGTCAGCATTTCACCCAACCCTCTCATCCAATCCTTTCAGCGTGTTGGTCCCTTCTTCCCACCTCCTCATCTGGTCAGTGATGAGGTCATATACTAGTCCACTTTTGTAAGGGGAAATGAAGCTGTTTGCAAGACACACTGAAGAGTTTAGCCCATAAGAGCACTCAGGCATATTACAATGCATGTACTTTGATGCCTTTGTAGTGGCTTGGTTTTGAAATGCTGATTTGGAGATTTCCCTATTGCTGCCTCCTGCCTGTTGGTGGAGTAGGTGTTAATTGCAATGTGTGGGGATGGACTCTCATTCACATCCATTGAGGCCGGGCCAGGGCCAGCGGTGACCCCCCGACAGGCTGTTTTTGTCATCGACCCATCCTTTCAGGCTCCCTCCTGCGGTGGTGCCTCCTCTTGATTGGAGGAGTGAAAAAGAGGAACCCTGGCATGCAATTCCCCTTGTTGTTGTTGTTGTTGTTTAGCGTCGCCCACACACTCTTCCCCCTGTGAAGGTCCTATAGCTGCAGGGGAGTTTGTGTAGGTTTGCCTCTTATTCACAGAAGTTCATTCACATTCTGGGAGACCTGGGGGTGGGCGTCAAACTGGCATCAGGCCTTTTTTGTCAATGAATGCGGTGCACGGCATCCCGCAGGCCTTTCTCTGTGCTGCCTATAGATTCCTCAGTCCAGGTCCGAGGAGTACCACTGTGGAGTTGCAAAGGGAGGACAGCAGTTTAGAATGGAGGTGAAAAATGAAGTCCTCGGATGGAGGGAAAATGAAAGTCAAGAGGATCTGAGGGCATTGTTTACATCTTCCACTCTATCCTGGCATGCTGCCAAACCAGTAGTGGCCATGTGTTGTAATATGAAAGCACGGAGGATTATGAGTATCAGGGGTATGTTTGTGAAACTATTTGGTAATGCCCTAATGTTGCTCACTTTGTTCAATCCCTCCCCCCCCGTCTTTGATTCTTTGATCTCCCTGCTTGTCTGAATGGGATGTACATGCTCTTGAGCTCTGAGTCCTCTTATTGTTTTGTAAATCTTCCAATGAGAGGGGTTGGCGTTACTGTGTGTGCTAAATCCCTGTTTGGCTTCTTAACTCAGTTGCTCGTTTTCCTGCTTACCCCTTCAATGGAGGGTTAATGAATACTTTATTGCCACTTTACTGTGTGGATCTTAGTGGCCATATTTAATTTCCTCCCCAGGGACGTCCTGTGGCGTTTCCCAGAGTTTCAGAGCAGCCTACTTTGCATTTCCTTTCTGTGAGAAGACAAACGGGCCTAGAGTCCAAGATGAACCGCTCTGACAGAGGGAGGGTGAGACAGAGAAACCAGGGCAGAGAGAGAAAGAGAGGCAGGCACACTGCAGGGTTGGATTTCACTCCTACTTCTTTCCCTCCAAGCTCTGATCAGTCCAAAGTCTCTCTCGTGGGCTACAGTGTGGATCGAATTTTACCCCACTTGTCCAATCCCACCTTCCCAGTTTTGACATACTTATGTTTTACCTTCCAGGGTTGAAAAAAGACAGACAGCAAGGGTTTCCAGTTAGGAATGAAGTTGCAGAGAGTGCTGAAGAAGTTTGTTGGATGAGATTTCCAGGGTAGAAAGTTGCACACACAGAAAGTCCTGTCAGTAACTGTACACTGTTGGACGTGTCCATATTCTGTCACTTAACTGGAGTTCAGCTCCACTGGTGTGTAATCAGGCAGCCGTCCATACATTTGTCACCATTGTGGTTGTATTTCTGCTGCCTTCACTGCTAGAACAAACTTCCCAACTCCACCTCAGGTGGTTAATGACTGATATCATCACCCACCTTTGCAGTGTTTCTCCTCTTCAGCTCATAACTCTGTCAGATGGAGCTCAGTAAGGCAGCTCAACTGTGACGAGTGTTTGCTATTTTAAAGCCTCTAATTAAGTCAGTTAACCTCCCTTTTTTCTGTCATAGTGCATGACCCGAGAGGGGTTCCAGGGGGTCCCAGCGCCCACCTCTGTCACATGTTGGACCCAATGGTGAGCGATGGCTTTTTAATGGAGGCCTCCCTGTAGAAAAAAAAGGCCCTAGCTAGTGGAACAAACCCGAGGGAATATTTAACGGACTGGCAAAGAGAGCAGCAATGAATAAGCAGCTTTTCCTGTTTTCTTAAATGTGGAAGCAGCATTGAGTAAAGGTAATTGAACGGAACTAATTAGCGGTGGAGAGATAAATGATGGTTAGGTGAGATGCGGCACTTTTAATGACGCACTGTGGGGATGGAATGCACTGTGGAATTAACTCTTCAGTGAGTCTGTTGAGACTGTGAGCCCACGGTAAAGCTCAGTCATGTGTTTGTGTTTGTGGGTTAATCTCCAAGGCACCTTAGGACTCACTGGCTGCAATGGAGCGTGTGGAAATTAGTTGTAAATCGGGTGAATTTTTCCAACATGACTTTTGAGTAGCGTCTGAGCTGTGATTAGTGTCCGAAAGATTCTTTTCGTTGTCAACTTTTGCATTGGAAATAAAAATTGCTGTTGGGGGACTGCCTGTTTGGCCTGTGTCCTTTCAGGTATGTGGGAGGTGCTTCCAGTTTAAATTAAGACACGTTTTCCATGTGACAATGTGTAATCCCGCTAGTTATGACCATCAGCTTTGAAACAGGATGAACATTGCATCAACAAACTGCCATCATTTAGAATTAATTCCATGATGACTCCATTTATTATGATTTGCATGGTTGAAGGAAAAACAGGCATGTTTTCTGGCTTGAGCTAAAGCAACAGCACAAAAGGGGCCACTGAACAAGGGAGCACAAACCCTGACATTTTTAAATGATGTGCTGTATGAGGTGCATAATATCAACTTGTTATTTTCACCTTGTCAAAACATGGCAGGAAGAAAAACCTCTTATAGAACCCAAGATCCAAGTTGTGTCAAGTTCTAAAATAGTTTTACCTCGCAGACACCAGAATCGCTGATAGATGTGGCAGCGACTCTTTTCACAGCTGGGGCCGACCTCTGCCTCTTCACCCTTCTTAGTTTAACACATCCCTGGTTCTCTCTCTTAGCAACATGCTTCAGCTGCTTGGCAATGGTTGCCTCTTGAGATGTCAAGAAAATTCACTTTCATGCGTTAACCAGAGGGGAAGTCTGAACGAGCTCTGAAAAGAGCTGTCATGACCCCGGACAATCACTGACACACCTGATGCTTTACATGTCAAAGGGTTTCCTCTCCTTTTTAATTCTCCTTTATAATTTAAGTTTATTGTGATGGATGCTTTCATGTGATCTTAAATGTGTGTTGATACGCCTCTAGACATTATCATTCTTTCGTCAGTGGTTTGTGTGTGTCTCACATAAGGTCTACTGTGAACAATCTCTTAAAAATGAGTGCCATTTAATTAAATGCTATTTCCACAAGAGATGTAAGATACAAGACTATACCAGTGTAGCCTACCATTAGATCTGTATTCTCTTTAATGTGACACACAACTGATCTAATCAGAAATTAGGATTGGCAAAAGATGAATGTTATGAAGGTAAGAGCTACTGTTAAATGCTCCATTTCAGTGGAACTTGAAGCTGCAGCCTTGGTTCAGACTTCATCCTTCACATGCTTGTTAGGAAATAAAAAGGCCTTGAGGTTGATTGTGATAAATATCATCTGAAAAAACGAGCACTTGCCGGTGATACATCATTGTTAACCTCACTGGGCTATGGAGTAAGCGGATATTTATTTATGACTTATATCTCCTTCATGTCAAGAAATCTACTTAGAAAATCTGTTGCATTTAAAGCTATGTATTATATTATGTTGGGGATATAGTGAATATACAATAATGTGCACATGTAGAAATGTGTTTTAGCCCATTGTCTGCATCATACTACAATGAGTGTTCCCAGATCTTTTCTTTTTTGTGGCACATAGCAGCTCACCCACATTATATTGCTGCCAAACCAAGTGTGGTTTATACAAACGATGAAATGGATGATATACTGCATGTCTTTAAAGGATCATTCCAATAATGCATGTCCTACTCCCTTAAGTACAAATTGCACAGACTTTACTGCTGACCATAATGCAAACCATGATGTAATTTTTCACATTTCTTAATGTGTTTGTCATTCTGCATGACATCCACCAACATCATCGTGATGTGAAAATCAACTTGCAGAGACCTGAAACTTGAGATCATGCCCACTTTGATTTTAATCAAAATTATTGTTGCAAGTAAATGCATTTGAGAGATATTAATTAATTTCTGAATAGCAACATTTTACTGTAAGAAACTATCTAATTCACATCTAAAAGGCTTTACTTTTTACAAGTTTCAACCCTATGTAAGGAGATTTTCATACATAAATTAATGAAAACATTTTTGGAAGTAGACAAAAGGGCATAAATCTAGTAACCCATTGTTCGTTTGGAAAGAAAAAAAGCAGATTTGTAGTGAAGGGGCTTAAATAGCGAAAGCACTGGCATGACCCTTTAATGAAGATACACACAAATTAATCTCTCCCTGATCTCAGTGGTGATACACTGCAGTTAATCACACATTATCCCCAAATATTTTCTTTGCAGTGAACTCTCTCTGGCTGCGATACAAGCCATACTTCTCTGATGAATACTCGACATTCTCAAGATAAACTTGCCCGGGGAAGCCGATTATTCTTTCCTCACACAGAGGTTCCAGAGGAGCTCTGTTTTGACTTGTCTTGCTTAATTGCTGTGTCAATTAAAATATTTTTCAGAAACATCATGCAGGCGGGACAGGGGCCGGGGGATCGCGGGAGGCTCTGTCTTGTTCACAGCTGTGCATTGCCTGCAGTGTTGATGCAAAGAGTGAGAAAAAGTGAGGTTGGGTTGCTGTGGAGCAGCCAAACACAACCATTAGGTGTGTTATGACCAACATATTGTTCTGAGATAACAGTAACTGAGAGGCACCTTTGTCAAGATGTAAATGCAATGTGTAAGGCTTGAGATAAAGCTTAGCTGGAAGTGCTGTTGATTTTATTAGTCTAGATCTACTGTCAAGTAAGATGGACTTTTAAGGAAATTGTTAGACATGGAGCAATTCTGAGCAAATTGATAATGAAATGAATGAAAGTCCCCTAAATACAAGGCGAGTGTGTGGCAGTCACCTTTACCATCTAACTGTGAGACTGCTTATTTAAAATGATGTGAAATTATGAGACCATTATTGTCATGGCTTTCTGTGTATCTACTATGTATCACTGGGGCCAATGATAACATACCATATCAACTGCTTACACATTGGTGTTGGATTTGTTCTGTTTGGCAAAAGTATTAATCTTGTCTTTTGGGACAAGAAGGACTCGACCCATGACGGGTTTCATACCAAATTGACAGTTAATTGCTGAATGCTGCAGGGCCACAGAAGAGTGTGAGAACGAGGCAGTTTCTCCACAGTGGAGTTTGCCGGGTATTTGCTTTTTAATATAGCGCAAAGCTGGATTTTCATTTGTTTCAAAGGGGTTATGGCGTAGCTACAGAAAAAGGTAAAAATATAAGTTAGTACCTGTCTAATAATAATATTATTGGCAAATTAATCTAACCTGGTGGGTAAAGTTACACAAAAATATTTAATGTCAACATTGACAACGTTGAAGATTTAAAATATGTTTTATTTAATATTTAACCTCAAAACTTAAAGTGAACGCAGACTTATCATTTGTGTTATTATATCTCAAGTCAAGTCAAGTTACGAGTCTTTAACTTTCAAGTCCAAATCGAGTATCACATCAACCTCATGATAGCTGAGAAGGAGAATAAAATTAATATCACCTTGGTGGATAACTCTGCAGTTATAAGATACTTCTTAATAGTATTATGAACCACTGTGTAGTGTTTTGGCAACTGATAAACCTTCAAACTCTGTCACTCAAACTGAACTAACTAGATCACATTTAATCTCCCCCGTACCTGTAGCAACACGTCCCCACCAACACAGACCCTTGTGTTTTTTACCCCATACTAGGTTTTGTCTGAACACCCACTAAGGTCTGAGCTCCAAGGATGAGAGCCCTCAAGGTCCATCAAAGCAGAACATTGCCTCAAACTGGGATAAAGCAGACATAACTGCAATTATCTCAGTTGCACTTGTCTCCCGCTGTAAAAACTTGTGGGCCTGGGTAGCCTTCTCCCCGTTGGTTTCTTGTCTTTACCATCTAGGAATTCACTCTGAACAAAAGCTGTATTTTAGCCACTTTGCAATCTATACTTCCGGCCTCTCCCGTAGCTCATTACCCGCTGCCAGAGCTGCTCAAGAGGAGGGCTGCAGGGTCACAGAGTAGGATATCCTGCCTGTCAGTCAAATGTCAGTGCTGTCAGGTCTGTCTCGCTGTTGCAGATTTAAACTCAAGTGGGAAAAGACGGACTAGTCATTAAAATCTCGCGGGGAGGCCAAGTTTTGATTTTTCCCGAAGCTCAGTGTATTTTCACAACTGTCAGGCTGTCTGTATGTCTGCTGCCATGTGTGGATGTCACCTCAGGCACGACTGAGTTGAGAGAGACAGCTTTCCTCTGGGTTAATGAGGAAGAGGGATGATGACGGTGGGATAGAGATGAGGAGGTGTGGGGAGGATGTGATCAGCTTTTCTGAAAGTGTTTTCTTTATGTAGACCCAATACTGACTGCGGGTCATATGGAATTAATGTTGTGACCAGTGGATGGATGCAGAGTTCCTGCGCACAGAGTAGATGCACCACAGGATTTAGAGTGTTTTTTAAGGAAATGCATGCTGGGGCTACACCACTCTCCCTCTCAGCCCAGTGACCCTGAAGAAATTATATTGAAAACACACATCATATAGTCTACAGTGTTTGTAGTTGTGGTTCTCTGGCTTCATCATCAAAAATGATGTCTTCCTGCACTCTCAGTAGCTCTGGCCAATAGGGAAAGTAGGCTAAATGAGCCTGCTGATGTATTGTAGCACAATGAACTTGTTTGCTCCATACACACTTTTCATTTACTGTTCTCCTCCCGTTGGCCCTCTCCTCCCCTCCCACTTGCTGCTCTTTCCTATCATGCCAGCCTCAAAAGTTATAAATGGCTGTGGATTTGGGAGCCTTTCATGGGTTTGCGTAGGGGGAGTCCCTTTGTAAGCCTCAAATGTTTGGGGTCAAAGCAAGGCTATCACGCACCCAGAAGAATCATGGATGTGTGAAGTGCAAGTTTGTTATTGAAATGATAAAAAGAACTCCTAGAGGGACAGTATATCTTACCACTCCAAAAAAACAACAGAATGGTTGTTAGAGGGAGTGTGGACCTGTCAAAGAAAAAGAGCGAGTGTTCAGAAAGATACATAAAGCTTTTTTTTTTCTCCACCTGGTCGTAGTGCAACACTACTGGAAAGCGGCAGCGCTGACCTCTAAGTGCACTCAGTCTCTCGGAGAGATTGCAGCCCGTGACACACCATGATGCCTCCACATTAGCCGAGATAAGGCAGGCAGGGATTGAGAAGCTCAGATCAATGAGTCATTATCGGGAGTGCTGAGCTCTGGCCACAAATGCTGCCAGAGCGGGATGCTTATAGTCGTGGCTTAGCGGCAACGCAGCACAGCAATCCCTTAGCCTCTTCCCACCAACCTGCAGTGAGGCCATCCTAGTAAAAAAAACCCAGCAGGATTTTCTCTGGATTAACAGTTGATTCCATGTCAAATATGCTATCCAGGAATGATGAGACAGGGCATCAACCTTTTCACCTGACACTTTTTCAGATTGTCAGAGCAGCCAGTAGGTTTATTACCTTGACGTGGTTTACTTGAATTCCCATTTATGGATTCTACTTTTCTTGTGGAATGCAGCATGTAAGGCTTGGATCGCTTCTTTGCCCCGTGGTCTCAGGTGTTCTTTCATGTGAAAAGAGGATTTAGTTCCTGTTTAAAAGAAAACTGTCTGGCAAAAGATAGACACCCAACAGGTGTTTTCATTGGCTGAGCTCAGTGTTAAAAGGATAATTCTGGTTTATTGCAAGTTAAGTTCTTGCCAAGAATATCGGTAATGATCTCTCATTGCACGGAAAACTGTGAGCGTGCATTAGGTCAAAGTTGAACCAGGACGTTGGTGTGTAAAGTATATTGGATATTTACAACTGACACGTGGCGTAATAATTGTACCCTTTGCTTTCATTTTCTCTTCCAATGATAAGGTTAATGGAGGGTGTTTGTTTACAACCTGTCATATCATCTGACTGCTTGAGTTTGTTGCCTGTTTTCGACCTTTGTTTAGCTGAATTCCCAGATTACAGCAATTCAAAATTTACAATAGTATTATAAAAGACATTATTATTAATCATTGCAATAATTAATCTATCCTATTATCTTATTATAGTTGCTTTATCAGGCTCTACCTCTGGCTCTCATAATGGCTCTGACAATTTTAGTCTTAATAGAAAATATAGTATGCGTTCTTAACAGCGACGCCACCAAGTAAACAGACAATGGCCACTCGTATAGGGTCGTAATGCATGACCAACAATGTCATCCATACACAAGTTGGCAGACGACAGCACGATAGATGCAGGATCAAGTGTGTGTCTTTATTTTAGAAATCTGTTGGTGCAGTTTGATGGGTTGTGTTCTGAGACCCCTCCCTCAACCCATTCTCCTGCATAGGCTGCCCATTTAAAATGCCCTATCTTCCCTAAGGCTCGATGCTCCCTTAATAGCCACTCCTCTGTGTTACTCCCTGACTACTTTTTGGCTGATATTGATCAAACTTGAAAGGGGAGCCCTTAAGTGAATGTGTAAAAAGTCCTGGTAATCAATGATTGACAGTTGGTATATCCCCCATCAAGGTCACTTTGCCAATTTCAGTGTGTAGAAGAGCTGCAGGGCAATCAAATGATGAGTGAGAAAGAGAGTTTGTTTTGTCTCTTCGGATTTGGCTGTACCAGAGGGAGGTCGAGCTGAGAGAATGACTTTCAATCACAGTAGTACTTCAGCTCCAAGAGCAGGACAGAACACGGCTGAGAGGAGAAATGGGGAAATCGATCTTTGTGTCACTAGCATATCTGCACCTGGCTAGACATAATGCTGCTGGGAGGTGCTGTTCCAGTTTGCCATTACAGCTATAGCTTACACAGCCACAGTGCAGTTTTTGTGATGTTAAATGCAGTCAGAATGAGTAAGTGACGCTTTTGAGGGTGTTTTTGTTAGCCATTTGATTCCTGTAATATATCCACATTGTTGAAAAGAAGCTGTATTACCCTGTAGTTAGAACTCAAGACAACCTGTGGAGTGGCATTTCACCCCAAAACATTACTGCATATTTCTGTTTAACCTGGTTGCACCTGAAGTCACTAAATACATTTTGACAAGCACATTTCCTCGTAATGTGTTGAAATAAAAGCTAGTGACTAAATTAGGTCGTACTGTGCTGTCAGTGAAAGGTAAGACCCATCAGGTTCACCACTCCTGATTTAAGTTTACATGCCTGTATTGCTTCTGGTGCAGACAGGCAGCAGGGTTTGGTGCATAAAGGTACTACCTCTTTGGATTAATTCTGTTTGGCTGGGAATGTGAGAAAAAAAGGAGAAGCCTCCCCTGATTTAGAAAGCATATTGCCTGAGTTGGGAATGAAATGAAGTGTTTATGGTGGGGCAAAAAGAGGCCGTACAGAGGGGGTTTGAAAGGAAGAAAACGAGGATGCTTTGGCTGTGTGTCTCTCTTTTTCTCTCGGAGGGCTGAGGTTTTGGTCAACATTGCCAAAGCAAACACCTCCATATTCCACCTCAGAGGAACCAATATGAACCTTTCACACGCTTCTTGCGTTCGCCTGTTCTCTATCTTCCATCTGGGCTTACCTCATTTCTACTCTGCTTGGTGATTTTGCATGTGTAGAGGAACGGCTGTAATGGACACTTTCAGTTTGTAGCCATTACAGCATTGTTGCATCTCATGATTAGATAGTGTTTACATTTCTACAGCTGCCCCGTGTCTAAACCATCACGAGTCACACTTGTTGTGTGCAAGGTACTTAACTTGCGTGTGTATAGTATGTGCATGCTATACATATTATCTGTGAGTGTGTAAGATACAGAGGGATGAGGTCCAAGAAGTCATGCACACACACATCTCTCTCTCACCCACTCTGTCTGCTTCTCTCTTTATCCATCTCCTGCAGTTATCGGGCTGATTCTATCACCCTGTTAGCTGCAGGGGAGATTACCAGTGACAAACTGGGATGGCTAAATCGGCTTGGTAAACTCACTGACCCTGCAAACCACTACCACCCCCGCTCCATTATCTCCTTAACACCACCTTAAATGGAAGTGGAGCGTGGTCTGCCAAAATAACAGTCTTAACAAAGATAAAGCTCAGAGGAACAATCTAGGTGTAGACTGAATTAAAATGATGAACTCCCAAAAAATCAGTCAGATAAAATGCACTCATATGGTGCAAATTACTTTGCTAAATGGAGGAAATGAAATGGATTTTGTTGATAGCAATGGCAGTTTCTAAAGATGATCTAGAGTTACAGTTAACGTGCATAGTAATTTGTAAATGTTCCAAAACTTTGGATTATACTTTGAAGCAACATTTTGCGTCAACCAAAATAGAACCTCTGAAAAGACCCAGAAACATAAATTGGTCAGTTGGGGACAACCTCTCCCAACAGATTGATTCCTCACGTCTTAGGGGAACCTATTATCTCGTTCTGACTCAGAAAGAGGATAAGAGTGCAGAGCCTTAGAAGGCCCTTTAAAACGACCATGGTTTACCAACAGCAGGCTTATAGCATCAGTGAGCACGATGGAATCAGTGACTTTTGATCTTTACTGTCTTGTAACCTCAGACTGGGTCTCCTTTAGTTGCTGTAGAACTGAGCTCAGGGTTTAGGGGTTAGGGTAAGATTATTCTTGAAAGAAGTAGTTTGTACGAACTGTGAGGAGTCAAATGTGTTCATATCTGTTCTAAATGGCCACACTGTAGAGTGGGGGGGCGCTCCTGGCTCCTTTCTCATCTCCGCACAGCTGGCAAATCGCAGCGTGAAGTGGGTGTCAATGTTGGATTGTTGGTTTCGGAAAGTCGTGGGACACAGCCCCTTCAATATGATATTGGAAGGTTAAAGGGAGGGGGTTTCCAAAGTTATTCGATAATCCAACAAGCACTTCTGAGGAAGCATTTCGGCAGCTTTAGCCCTGTGACCCTCCATTCCCATGGGAGCATGTGTTATAGATGCAGACCATTTCAGGCTTTTCCTGGTTGACGGGCCCGGTGAGGCAGCAGCAGCCGAGAACACAAAGCTGTTTATAAAAGGCTAATCACCTTCATTTCAGATGAGCGCCCTTTGAATAGTGAAAGTAAGTGATGAGGCAAAATGCAATGACACTGCTGACATACGCATGGAAAAATGGGATTTGTCTTCTAATCCCACTTCCTGTCCCCAAGGCCTGGGAATCAGGGGCACATCGGAACTCAACTGGTCGCCTGCCTCTGTTCAAAGAAGGGATGAATTAGAGGGATGTCCCATCAGCCTCCTGCTTCCGTCAAAATCATCTGCCCCTTATGTAAAACTGATGATAGAGCAGAGGAACTCTACATGGCAAATAAAATGGTAAAGGCTTTCCTGGCCTAACCCACAAATTCTTCTTCACCCTGCCCCCCAAGGAACAGCAAGATCAGCACTGCAGTGGCACCGCTGCACTTACTCAGGGTGAAGGAGCGATGGGAGCCTGGTGGGAGGAAGAGACCTGGAGCAGAGCCACAATGGCTGCTGTCACAATCTGTCCTGCCTTCCTGTCATTCTCAGGAAGGGGCTGGAACAACTGGCCTCCCACACTGTGACCCCACACTGTTCTAACAAATAAGGCATTCATAAGCACAGGGCATGATAGTGGGTCACTGGTGTCACATACATTAGGTTGCCATATCCTGTGTCTGTTCAATTGTAAATCTTTTACTGGCCTGTCAGGATGCACCTGAGAGACACAAGGATGTATTGTCGGATTGAGACATTTTTCATCTCTGCCTGACGTAGTTTTCTCACTGGTGGATTGTAGCTGCCAAGAAAGCCTTTTTCTTTAAATTCACTATTTTCAAGGAGAAGATGTTGCTCTGTTGATGCAAATAAAACTAAAATCAGTTACCTTCTTTTTTTGGACGGAAACTACTTGGCCTGCGAAAGATGCAGGCTTACTTTACCAGAGCACAGGGAGACAAACAGTTGACATGGAGTTAATAACGGAAAAAAAGTCAGCCTGTGGCAGTTCAAAACCTGCCTTTTTGATGCCTTTTGATGCAATTTGTTGTGTCTGGCAGATGACTTTAGCATAAGATACTCTCTGTTATAACAGAAATATTACAAAGATCAACATTTAATATTAGTTTGGAGAGACAGTGTAAGTGAAGTAAATATTCTTCATGGAACCCCCTGAGCATATTCTTACAAAGTGACAGCTCCACTGTAGATTCAGCTATAAGACAAATCACTTTGGTGCTGCAATTTGACAACAGCTTTCAGAAGTTTGAATACAGCTGAATTTGTGGCATTTTAAGCGCTGCGAGACAGTGGATTCATTCAGCTTTAATGGGCTAGCTGTCCTTAAACAATCTTTCAGTCTGTCTACCATATCTATTCCAGTTCTGTTTTTGCTTAAGCACAGCAGGGTTTCAGTACTTTTTCTTTCAAAGTTCTCATAGAGCCTCAGTTTAAGACCTCTCCTTTTTCACTAGCTTTAACATTTTACAGAGAGAGGGAGACTGAGATCCATCTTCTTTACAACAAGGCTGTTCTGGTCTCAGTTGACATAGCTCCCAGGTGCACCAGCCTCTGGAATCAGACAGAGATGGTAGAGTGTGTCTCTGCCTCCAAGTGTGTCCAGTATGTGGGGATTATAGTCTGACATGAGGCTGAGACAGGCCAGGTTAAGATAAAGGGGGTAACAAAGCTCTTTCACTCAGGGCTTGATGTTTAGTCTTTGTGGCTGCTCTCTCAAATATCATCTGCTTATTCTGCAGGGCTGCTCCTCTGATTCCTCTGATACAAACTCTTGAGTGCATGCTTGCCTGCTACCTCCTGTGGCTTCTGTTCTAAATCAGCATTAAAATGAATTTACCATGCTACATGCTCTCAGGAAACCAGAAGGTATGCACATAACTGTGGCTAGACAGACACCATATACCAGTGATTCATTGGTTCATGGGGTGTAGTAATTCACAGTCTTAGTGCATGTGAATCTCTGCTAAACTGGAACTCAGGGCTGGGAAGTGTTAGAGGGATTGCAGAGAGGTTATAACCCTCAGCCCAGCGAGTCATGCTGGACATACACTCTCTCTATCTTCCTCTTTCTTTCTTTTACCCCATGTTGAACACAGGCTCATTGCGATTCTGGACAGGCCATCCAGTAATGCCACTTTACCCCAGGCAATCCCTGTTTCCTGATTCCTCTCAGCCTGAGGAGAGATAACCCTGACCCTGAGCTAATCCCAGATTAAACCAGAACATAAAGCGCTGCCACTGCTGCCCAGCGACCTCTGACCTCCTCACGTCTCCTGGCCCAGGCTGCAGTAGCCCTGCTGACCAGCACTTGATAAAGCAGATCTTATCCTAGCGCTGTCCAGAGCAGGTTAAAGCATTTGTGCCATTTAAAATAATCTAAAATTGACTGAAAAATATAGTTGATTCACAACAACAGACCGTATGCAGAGGTTGCTGAAGGATTGCGGGAATAGACATTTGGGATGGGAATGGGGCAAGATGTGTCACTGTTGAGCTGGAGACTGTTAATAAAACACATGTCAGTTAAAACAGAGCCATGTTTGTGCAGATGTGTGCGATTAGATCAAGACTCTCATGGGAGGATCTCCTTCCCTACTAGTTCTCCACATTTCACATCCTCCTCAGCTGGATCTCCATCTTTATACGTTTCTGCTAGATTGAGGAAAGAAGGTGTTCATTTCTTTGGAGAGAGAGCTCAAGTTTTCTAGTTTGAGGTCTAAACAAGAGGATTATTAAAATAAGAGACAGCGATGGTATGTGTGATTTAAGTTTTGGTCATAGATTTCTCATCCCCTTTTGTTAGTGTTTTTCAAATAATTCTGTACCAGTGCACATCTGTCTGGTGTTACTTGAAAATGGAGACAGTGCACACCTCCTCCCCCCACACTCACCTCCGCCCCCTCGCCCTCTCTGCCTGTCCGTCAGTGTGCTGGGCTTGGCAGGCAGCAGGAGAGGGGCTTAGGTGATGGGAGCCAGAGGCCCTGTGATAAGGCCATCTCTCCGCATGAGAGCTCATCAGAGCTGACAGTGAATACAAATTGGTGCCATTAGCGAAAGGGGGGTTGGGCAGAGGAGGGGCAGGGCACTACAGTGGATCCTAATTATAGAGCGGGTGAGCCCCCCAGGTTGGAAGGGGAGTGTCGGGGTGAGGTGGTAACGAGGTGGCGACGGTGGTAAACAGTAAGGTGTCATGTCTCACAGAGCATCATGGTGCAACTTCTGGATACTGCGTGGTGGTTAATGATGTGTGATATGGGAGCGCTTTAAGTGCGGATCCATTATGACAGATCACATTCAGCGTGTGTTGAGACAAGAGAGGGTCAGACCTTTTCCCTGGTGAGGGAGCTCACAGCAACAGAATACAAACAACATGCCAATGAATAGCTAAGTAACTTCACTTTATTGTGGTTCAACAGCTGGTAAAGCCCGACAGAGAGTCAATCACTTCTATTTAAATTACAATCAGAATTTGATGTAGTATATTATCTGCAGATTTGATGTGTTTATGATTGTTTTTGGGATTTATTTTTGTCAAAGAATGTGGGGGTCTGCATACTGGAGGTGTTGCCGGTATGACTGATAAACTACAGCTTTTGAGTGCATAAAAACCACTGTTTGTCGCCATAATGACCACCAGAAAATCTTCAAGAAGGAGTCTTTGGAAAGTCTAAACAGGTACACTTATTTTATTTTCTGTTCTTAAGCGTGGACCATCATTTGTCGTGTTTTAGTTTAAACAAGAGGCGTCAGTAGGCTTCAACCAAAGTACATGCCAGTCAATTAGTCTCTGAAATCCCCACTACCCAATACTTTGTCGGATTGTCGCTTTTGGAAAGATACAAAAATTGTAGAGGCAGCCCCAATCCAATGCCAGTAATCACTCTCTCTTCATGCTGTGATTGACCAGGTGTGTAAAAAATATACAGGACTTGAATGTGTCTTTTAGGATTTCTTTCTTTTCATTTTTCACATAACTACTTTGTATGTTTCGTGCAAGAGTGCAACACTGAGTGCTTCTGACAAAAGAAGGGCGGGAACAAATTAGTTGTAACAACTAAAATTAAGTTAGAGACTAAAAATAGGTTAGAGCCAAACTTCAACAAAACCAAAAAGGACAGAAGCCAGGTGAGAGAGGAAGACTGGCTCAATGTCATCAGCTTGTCTTGCAGCTGAACTTATTTTGCAATAAAATAAAAGTAACTATACATGTTACTTTTTAAACTGAGACGGACAATCAGGACTAGTAATGACTTTAAACAGTGTTTTCGCAATAACTGTGCAGATAAGCATTGTAATACCATTCGTGGCCTCATGCCTTATTCAATTTCAAAAAGTTTGAAGGTAAGGTGAGAGCGAGCAAAGTTGCTTGTGTTGATGCTTTGTATGTGTGGGGCAGGTGTTTGTACAGGCATTGTGTTATGTCTGTGTTTTCTCTCCTAGCAGCAAGCTAGTAGAGCCTGTCCCTCCTCCCAAGATGCACACACACACACACACACACACACACACACACACACACACACACACACACACACACACACACACACACACACACACACTCACAGGGGATTCAGTGAAGCTTGACCACGTCGCTGAGAGCACCTCAGAAAAGATTACCATTCTTTTGTAGGCCAGGCTCTTTGGCATTACCAGTGGGTCAGATCATATCTCTGGATCCTGTGCCCTTGCATATTTGTTATCTGCTGAATGATGCGCCCTATCTGATGTGACACAGTGGCCGATCCTCTGACCGCTTTTATTATCTTCCGTCCCACAGAGTGACTAAGCCGAGGCAAGCAGCTGCTGCGTTCACATGCTGTTTTCGTTCCTTTTCATTTAGCAGCACAGCTAACCTCATACCCACTCTCCAGTAATCACACAGGCATTCTTGAACAACTGTGTCACTTCTCTACTGGCTTTGGAGCGTGCAGCTTACACAAACCCAAATAACTCCTGTAAATGTTTGACATGAAGACAAGTTGTGTTGAAAGGAGCTGTTGAAGGAGAGTGAAGGAAGACGCTGTGGGCCCAGAGAGTGCCTGATTAGAAGTGACTCTTCTAACAAGATAGCAGTGCAGGTGCCAGTTCAGCCCACCAATGGCCATACACTTGTCCATGTGCAGGAGAGCGATCTTTAATCTCCATCTTCACGATTGTGAGCTCAGTGATCGCCCCTATATTAGGCATTTCCTTATCTAGCAGATACAGGAAATCACTGTGAGAAAGTTTTGCTAGATTAAGATAAGAAAGAGAACCACAGCTGCTCTCAGATACAGGCATCTGGATAGAAGCCAACTCCACTCCTACTGTGTAAATTCTGTAAAATCTTTTTCTTTAAATCTGTACTCAAAGATCTCATCTGAAAAAATAGTGTGTGAGGTGTACACAAGAAGATTCTTTTTGTGCTTCAGCTTTGTCAGGATACTTTGTAGGAAGCTGCAAATTAATTAACACTTAACAGTTAAATACCACACAGCCAGTTATATGCTCAAACACAATTTAATTTTATTCAGGCCAAACGATCACACACAGAAAAGCCAAGAATATTATCCAGCTGAGAACAATTGGCATGTTCCTAATAGATAAATAAACCGAAATCTGCTGAAGCAACATCAGAAGGTCATGTTACAGTAGGATGAAGACAGATTGACACAGTCCTCCCTGATCACACAGCAGATAGCAGCTGCTCGTGCTCTCAGTCTCACCCTGATTCTCAGGTTCATCTCCACTTTTTTTTAATACAGATATATGGGCGGCAGACATTTCCTACATATTTCACCGACTAAGACAAAATTAATGAGAAAGTCTGGGACTTCCATGAAGTAATGCTTGTCATGTCGAGCAAGTCTCTTAAACTTGTGGCATTGTCGCCTGTGGCGTCTCAACTCATTACTGCTCCTTGTTAAAAGTTGACCCAACCTCGCAATTTTCCCCAAAAAAGCATCTCTGAAGCTATTTGGTACAGAGCTCCATCATTACTGTTGAAATCAAGTGTGCCTTCTGAAGAGTTATAAGACTGTCTTAACTCGAGTTTTCCTCCTGTTGCATTGACAGCGTTCAAAATATTTGGCCAAGATTCCTGACGAGTGCTGCCTTTGATGTGTGAGAGCATGCCACCACTCCCGCCCCCCTCTTAAACACCCTAATTATCACTCCTGCCACTCCGGTGCGTGTGAACTAACACACGTCTTTGTGACGGGTTGGAAACTGCCTCAGGACACTGCTCAGGTAGAGCAGCTTGTTTATGATGTGCCAGGGGCTAACAAGGTATTTATGTCACTTTATTGCATGAACTTAGACTGAATTAAACTCTATTTAATGCAAGATTCTTTAATTTAGTGTTAACTTGGCAGAATAGATGATAGCTTATGTGTTCCAGCTTTAGTGCCTCACTGTGATCTTTGGACAGAAGGACGGGCTGATGCAGCGGCTGCAGTTTCTAATTATCAGCCACACGTTCAACAAGGGAAAAACCACAGACCCCTGAGGTGAGGAGGTGATTGCTACGCACTCTTCTTCACATTGCTCATCGTTCCCTTCCTGTTCAGTGTCAAAGCACCAAACCGCAAAAACTTTTGTCTCTTACCATCCCCATCCCCCATCCTCTTTACCTTCAGTTCTCTACAAGGAGCAGTCCAGGCTTCAAGCAGCAACATGCTCTGCACTGTCATTGGCAGAGGCCTGCACTTTTAATTTACCCAATTTGAAACCAGAGAAATATGCAGTGGGGTGGAACACCCATATCAGTGTCACGTCGCAAGTGTGTACTGCACTGTCAAGTGGCAGGATGTGCGTTTACTTACTCTTAATTCTCTCTCTCTCTTCGATGTTTTGTTTAAACACACAGTCCAGAGTTTTCCATGATCCAGTCACTTCCCCCAGTGCTGCTTGTGAATTTGCCAGGAAAGTTATGAGTGGGGTGGGCTGTGTACTGTTAAGTCACGCTGCATGCAGTAATCGTTTCTTAATGAGAGGAAGTTCTGATGTTACCAGCAGGGTAGGACACATTAACAGCTGAATATGATACATACAATCCAGTCTCCTCTTTACCTTATGTGGAACAACATGGTGAGAAATTATTTCATATAAGACAGCATTAACCAGTGTGCTTTCTCATTTCTGGAGATGTGATGAGAGTGCTCACATGCCAGTGAACTTTTCCTGTCCAAACATATTTCCAAAGTAAACTGGGCCCGTTGGCTATTAATTTAAGATGGAGAGATATGCTATAACATGCAGGCCCACAGCCCCTGAGATCGCCGTCAGCAGCCAAGTATTCTCTCAGGAGGAGGAGGCCTGGCTCAGTCTGACAGTGAGGCATGTCCCTCCTCTGTGCTTTTATACCTCATTTAAACAGGCAAGCTGACAAAAGTACATTCTTATTTATGATGGTCTGAGCAAAGGGCTGCAATCATATGGGGGGGGCACATCCAGTACTTCCCAGTACAACCACTTGTATTGTACTTCAGCCTGCTGACCAACTCCACTGTAGCAGCTGAGGGTTTAGCAAGAAGCACCCTCACACTAGTCTGAAAACATGCATGCGTGATGTGCACATGGGAAGACAGTGTTGCAAATGACCAAACCAGAATTTACAGGTACTCAGTCACAGCAACCTGTTTTCAATCTCAGAAAATAAATCTAATGAATGCAATAAAAATATATTCGCCAATAAATAAAATAAACCATCTGTGTGCTTTTTGCTATTTGGCTCCTTGTTTTAGTGTTGGCCCAGCTTCAGTGCTACTGGATAGACTTCCCGGCTCAGCAAATCAGCATTTTTTTTCATGTGAAGACCATATTTGTAGTTGAAATGTTGTAGTTATATGTGCAGGCAGAGAGATTAAACAAGTCACCTCAGACTCTCAGCTGAGGTGGCGCAGGTAGTGATGGTGTGTGAGATGTTGTGGTGTGTGTAACGATAAATTGCTTTTTTAAAGGTTTAAGCGTTTATAGAGTCTCAGAGTATTCTCTGGAAGCATCTGGACATGCATGTTCATGTATGCCGTGGACCATCTATATCTGCAGAGAATCAAGGTTTCTGACCATAAACAATGGACAATGAGTGTGGGCCAATGGATTCTACTTTAACTTTAAATAAGCTAGGATTGGCTCCTGTGCCCCGTTATCCTGCAATGGATGAGTGAAGATAATAGAAAACCTCAGCAGCAAGGACTTTATAAAAACAATCAGACATGCTTATCTATAGTACAAATGCACTTGTTGTAATGGACCCAAACCTCTGTGTTGTTGCTTGTGGCTGTATTCCACTTTTGTTGTGTTATTAATAAATGGCTCTTCACATTAATCACCATAATTGATTTGGGTTCTTTATTTTCTTCAGGGAAGGTCATGCTGCTTAATCCAGGTTTCAGTAAACACCAAACTGACCATTATTGTTAAGCTTTATTGGCTAATTTTAAACATGTCCCCTGTGACTAATATGGTATTATATAAAACATGAATAGATGGTTAATGCTAATGCATACACATGTAGCATTTTACTGTTGTGGCTAGTCAAGGTGGAGCTATTTTTAACTTCTTTATATACAGTTAGGTAGCTTAGTCTAGTGGTTCCCAAGGGGTCAGGCCCCCTCCAAAGGCTGACAATAAATATGAGGGTCATGAAATGATTAATTGGAATGTAAAAAAGAAAACAAATCTAATATAAAAATGGTAATTTAATCTCTTTGGGCCTCTGAATAATGAAACCATAAAAGTTAGTTGCTAATAACCCATATACATCCCATATACATTACATGACAAGGGTCCACAGCCTTTTCTGTATAGGTTCACAAGCTAAAGGAAATGGGACAGACTGGTTTAATCTTTGACAAGGTAGCTGTATTTTAGCTTATCCTGTGTTGTTTTATGTAAAATGTTGATCAGTGAATTTGAGTACTGCTGTGAAATAAATGTAGAGGAGTAAAAAGTAAAATAAAATGGTAAAAGGTAAAATGAAAATACTCAAATAAAGTAAAGTAACTCAAAACTGGAGTTGTACTCAAGTACAAGACTTGAGTAAATGTACTTATACACTTCCCATCACTGTTCATTGTATCAAGTAAATGAGAAGAGCAACATGTAGTTGGCTGTGATGCTGACATTAAACTAGAATGTGTGCAGGACTCATCTTACTGAACTCCCTGTTCTCAAACACCGGCAGAAACCCTTCTTGCAGCCAGAGCAGAGTGTTGAATTGTGGGAACCGGCAGTGGGCTGTGTCAGCCAGCAGCACCTTGAGATGCTGGGAGAGAGGAGAGGATTGTCTGTGTTCAGCAGACTGAAGCGACGGGACCGGATTGCCTCTCACTGGAGGACTGACTCACTGGTCAGAGCTCACTCCTGTGTAGTCACCTAACTTTTTGTGTACTACTTAAGTGCATTAACAAGAAAGATTGAAAATGAGAAAGAAAAAGAGAGTGGTCTTATAAACTGACCTATTCTCATTTGTGTGCAAGGTCAGGGGTACTAGCTAGCGTTAAATAAAACCTATGTGAATGAGTAAAGGCAGAAAAATAGACTGCAGGGATCAGGTTCCATCACAGGTTTACTTTCACCTCTAATAGAGCCATTGCCATTCCACAGCGGGAAGCGGTGTGTTCCCTGAAAACAAAGCGCACGCTGTGTGTGTGCAGACCCCCCAGAGTGAACCTAAACCGTACACGCAGTAATGGGCTACTTTATCTGGCTCTAATAGACACACTTGTACACTGCTCCCAGCCTCTAAATCTCCAGGATAAGTCTGTGTATGCGGGAAATGCTGTCATGCCCTAATGTGGCTGACAAAGAGCACAGTAGTTCAGCCTCTCTGAGCCCTTCCTGTTCAAATTGTAATCTGTGTGTGTGTGGTTGTGTGTTGCAGGGGAGACAGTGGCTCGAGCACGCAGTCGAATATATCTGAGCTCAATAATATGTGACTGGTTGAATAGATCAGGGATGTTTAA
The DNA here is from genome assembly GCF_905237075.1 of Dicentrarchus labrax. Classification (NCBI taxonomy): domain Eukaryota; kingdom Metazoa; phylum Chordata; class Actinopteri; family Moronidae; genus Dicentrarchus; species Dicentrarchus labrax. The sequence continues at coordinate 11,194,075 of NW_026136711.1, forward strand.
TCAACCTTTGTCTTTTTGGTCATTTTAAAATGAACGTACCAACTCTTCAAATTTGTTAGGTAAAACATTCTTCTGCTACCTTCTTACACAAACAAACAAATTCCTCTTAATCTTTTCAATGAAGGCGCCACAAGAGCAACTCCTCGGCATTTGATCTGGCACACAGCAGCGCAGTCTTTCTGCCTTTTCAAGCTGATTGTGACTGGGGTGTTTGCCTGGTACCAGTCTGAGTCCAGGGACCTGCTGGGATTGTTTCCACAGGCGGCCTGACCTCCGGAGCAGTGTAGCAGCCGAGCTCAGTCTGCTGCCATTATACGTCCTCGATCAACATTTCATAGGAACACAATGCCATGTGCCGCTGCCTGAGGCGTGGGTTGACTTTGGGACTCAATTGAGAAAGGCTGACAGAATAGGGAATGATGTCTAATAGTTAGGATGACTTCACACTTTTTGTACCACATTTCTTACTCTTTTTTTCCTGTCTTTTTTTAACTTGTGGTGAGAGTTTCAACGCTTCCATTTTTGTGGTATCAGAAGGCCCTAGGGCCTTGAGGCTTTAGCATGAGCTCCATATGTAAATCATGTGCAACATTACGTCTACAGAGCCTTAGAAAGTGTTAGATAGTTAAAGATAGTTAAGCTCTGATTCATTCTTAAAGTATAAAAGACCAAGGTTTTCTGCAGGGTTTGATTTCTACAACAACACCATGATCTAATAGGTGTAGCTCTAGCTCTGGTGTAGTCTACATTACAATTGGTTATGGAGGATAAATAGAGGATATGGTGTGAGGAAAGCTTTTCCATCATTACAGTGGGCCATGTTTTTGCTGTGATGTAGAATTTGGACATGCTGTGGAATGCATTCAGATCAGACTACCTGTGCATTATCATATGATTATGAGATTACGTTACTTGTGTGTTTGCGTGTGGCTCTTATATAGGGTGTTTTGTTACTATACACCATTCACATTCCCTCTTCAGCTGACAGATGGTCCCATCCAGCTACTCTCTGACAGCAAAACACACACTGAGGAGTTGCTGACAACCTGCCTCAGGAAGGGCTTTGACTGGCCTTCGGAATGTGTGTGTGTGTGTGTGCAATGCGTTGTTATCCGGTGTGTTTCACGCTATCTGCACACACACATAAACACAGCAAGAGTGTATGGGGACTCATCATTCAACTTCAGTCTCCAACACAAATAAGCACAGGGTCCAACCACATGTTGCAGCTCCTCTGCTGTGTACTCTGACAGCTGTCAATCACTCTGCTGACCTCTAAGCATTCCTTTGGTGGGCACAGTTATTAAATCAAACTGTACAAATATAGCAAATCTAATGCCATTAATCTTTGCTTATTGACGTAACCCCGTGGTAAATTTAGATCTGGCTGGAAAGACTGGTAATATCAGATTCCATAGGGAGTCTGTTTAAAAAGGTCTCTAGATGGTGTTTATTTTAAGGCCCAATGGTGGACATGTTGATGGCTTTGCATGCTTTGGTGTCCAGACTTCTTCCGCATAACCACCTTACAACCTCACAGGAATGTTTCTTAGTACCTTCAAACATACTGAACATGACTTCACATACAGAGCCTGCATATGGTTATTTATTGACTGCCTGAAACATGTCTTGAAATGATTCTTATTTTTATAAGTCTAGGGTTCATGCTGACTACATTTCAAACTTCCTTCCCTTTATTATACACTGGCACACCTCTGTTCTGATAGATCATTTGTAAACAGTCACACAAAGCTAACTGTATTTGACAGTTTACCCTCTCATTTCCCTTCACCACACTTTTGGCTGCTAAATACACAGAAGAGAACTCGCGGTAACCTCAAAGTGTGGTTCCCTGGTTCGGCTTTCTGTGGTCTGTTGGTAGTAGAATAAAGCTAAAGAGTGTAACGGGACTTTCCTGCTGTTTGAGTGAAACCTCAGTGTTTGTCCAACAATATGTGAATGCCACCCTCGAATGCCTCTCCCCTATAGATTGTGGAGGAGTGTGTTTGTCTATGGTGTGGCATGGGGCCTTTGCTGTCTTAACAGTGGCCTCTCTGCCCTGCACTAACGTGGCTGCTGAACCAAGATGAACATATCAAACAAACACTCCAACACAGACCTATAGGAAGATTGGGTTACTCTCGACATGAGAGGACGTGTCGACTGCGTTGTGTTACCAAAGGCACACGCTCCTCTGACCTTGTGTCCAACCAGGGATGGAGCAGTTTAAACACACCTAAAGTCAGCTTAGCCACCATACCCTACCTTATATATGATATGAATTTGTAGTAAACATCATACCTAACTGTCAAACTACTTTGCTTTGTCTTCTCTGGCTTCCGACTGGAAGTCCAAGACAGCCAATGATGAGAGACTTTCTAGATCTTCTGATCCACTCAGGAGGTATTAAGCCATCAACACAGTGTGACAGGCTCTCAGTAGCACTTGTGTCTAATGTGCAGTGTTAAGTTACAGCAGTGTTGGTGGAAAACCATCAGATAGCTCCACATGGGGATGCAGGAGTGGCATGAGGAATGTGTCAGTTGTGCATGCATGTGTGTGTGAAAATGTGCATGTGCACCACAGCTGTCATTAATGGATATATTTCTGTCTCCCTACAGAGCTGAGATCAACCGGTACTGCTCATCACTTTGCCTACCTCCTCAACACGTCTGACTACCGAATCCTGCGTATGGATGAGGACCATGACCGCATGTACGTTGGAAGCAAGGACCACATCCTGTCTCTGGACCTCCATGACATCAACAAGGACCCACATATTGTAAGACCATTCCCATGCCCTGCCTCCCTTTACCCCAAAGTATGGCCCCTCAAATGGGCTGTTATACTGGGATGAAGCAAGCGCCTTTACCTCAGCGCTACAGCAGCTGCCCCCTGTGTAAAATGTTTGGCTCTATTGCCCCAGCAGCAGCCATTTTGGTTAGCTCACATCTAGTTTTTGTTGGAGTGCATTTTTTCTGGTGCCGGGTCATTAAAACACTGTAATTGGGTTATGACAATCCCAACAGGACTAATATTAGCCTGGGTGGATATCCCTTTTGCAACTTTAGCCCAGAAATCTAATAAATGCCAGTGATGTATAACAGGTTGGATTGTAACTATAAAATGTCCTCTGTTCCCCCCTGGCAGATCCACTGGCCAGTGTCCGAACGAAGAAGGATGGAGTGCCTTGTGAGTGGGAAGGATGCCAATGTAAGTACGCCTGTTGACAGCACTCATAACCTCAGCAGGGTCGTTCAGCTGAGGTGATTTGCATCAACTTGATAGGCTGAAAAAGGAAAATGTGTAGTTTTTCAGATGCATTGCATTAGAAGCATACAGCTCCCTCCATTGTGCACTTTGGCTTTAATGTGAAGAACCTGTAAAAATAGTGTTCACCTGAGGGGTTCGGACTTGGCCCAGTAAAAGCGCTGGTTCCCTCTTGTCTAGCCAAGGAGACAGGAATGGACTGGACTAGAGAAGCAGTAGAAGCACAGTATTACTGGTTTATTTTTAGTCACTTATACTTGAGCATTCAGTAAATCTGCAGGAGGTGTACCAGTAAAATATGGCTATGACTGGCTTTTCATTTAGATTTTCATGCAGTTTAATTAATGCTGTTCTTTGTGTCTCTAGGAGGAGTGTGCCAACTTCATCCGTCTGATCGAGCCATGGAACCGGACTCAGCTGTACATCTGTGGGACAGGAGCTTACAATCCAGTCTGTACCTTTGTCAACCGCGGACGCAAACCTCAGGTTAGGATTAAAGACTTGAGGAATGTACAAACCACGAAGTTGATCTCTCTGTACATCAACTTAGCAAACAGCTTTCTCCATCTGCATTATGAATGGCTAGCTCAGCCTCTCCTTTTTCTTTCTCTTACCCAAGTTCTTACTCTCCATCCACCTTACGCTAGGTTCTCTTCACAGTGATTTCCTCCATCATTAAGCCTGCTCGTGGTACCATGTCTCCGCGTCTGGCAAAGCAACCAGCACAGCTTCACCCGCACACAGCTGTCATCCCCAGTGAGCTGTTAAATCTACTCTGTTTAGTCTCAGCCTTTAATGGGACCTCTTGAATTTCCTAAACCAAGCCAGGCATCACTACCTCGCCGTACTCCCCTTTAACACCTCACTCTTCTTTAAATATCACACTTGTTCCCTAATGATGACCAGGGGGCCTTTTAAAAAAGGATAAATAAAAAGTTAATTTCCCATCGGACTCTCCCTTGAGATATACAATACAGTGCAGAGAACTTGCAACGGTAAGCGTGGCTTGCACAAGTCCCTTGTTGCATACGGTTCATACATGACCCTTTACTAACGAAGGGCTTCCATCCATTCACTCACCTATCCATTCACCCCTTCATGCATCCATCCAGGCCACCAGCCAGCCTCCACCATGTGAGACGTTGGGTAATTGGAAGTGGGAGCTCCCATTATGGGGTGCCAGTGGAATGTTCCAGTTCTAGTCCATTAATGAGAGAGCTGTTTTTTTCTCCGTCACATTGGACAGACAGGTCTGAGTCGTCCCCCCGTGAGCACCTTTCTCAGCTGGGCCGGGGAGTTAACTGTGATTGCAAAAACATGGAATGACATACAGATGCATGCGCACACTTCAGTCAGGACCACTTTCGTCAAAATATCTTATATTCCAAGCAGAATTACATTTGGCGGTATGGTTTTGGCTGTTTCTGGGACCTCCTTGTCCTTCCTACGTGCCTACGTGGAAAACCTTAAGGCAGGGAGAGCACACCTCCCTGCCCTTCCATGTGTACATGGAAAAGTTTAAGACAAGGAGAGCGGCAGCAGAGACCCCGGGTACAGAACAGAGCAGCATCAATGGCAATCAGAAAATGACATTGATTAATTAGAAACAACATAAAAGGAGGAGCTGGGGTGGAGGTGGGTGCAAAGGCTTGTAGAGGGAGCAGCAGAGATAGGCAGGCAGGCTAAAGCAGCTTAAATAAGGCGCCATGCATGATGTTTGCCAATTGGATGCTTGAGGAAATCAGGTGAGCTGTCAGCTGACTGTGTATGGTATCCAATGGGAAGCTTAGAGGAATCAGCGGATGTATGTTTATGACTAGCTGTGCTCGTATGATATAGCTGTAACTGAAAGCTAAGCCTGACTTCGTGCCCTGCCTGAACTAACGCTATGCTCAATTTCAGTCAGGACCACTTTCGTCAAAATATCTTATATTCCAAGCAGAATTACATTTGGCGGTATGGCTCTGTTCTGGGACCTCCTTGTCCTTCCTACGTGCCTACGTGGAAACCTTAAGGCAGGGAGAGCACACCTCCCTGCCCTTCCATGTGCATACATGGAAAAGTTTAAGACAAGGAGAGCGGCAGCAGAGACCCCCAAAGAACCATACCAGGCAACCTCCCTTCCATGAGCTACATGGAAGTGCCAGTAAGAGGAGCCAGCAGCACAAATTTTTGTAAGAAATAAATGACAGTAATAAAGCCAATAACTTGCAGATACTAGTTTAAGTAACTTGGCTGAGGATTGATAAAGAGATCCCAAAGAAGTTATGCTAGAAGAATATTTAAATTAAGCCAGCAAAACATATTTCCCAAACAGTGTGTTATATTTAGTGGTGTGGCTCTGTATGGGACCTCCTTGTCCTTTTCCACATGCCTGAGTGGAAACCTTAAGGCAGGGAGAGCACATCTCCCTGCCCTTCCATGTGCATTCACGGAGAGTTTAAAACAAGGAGAGCGGCAGCAGAGACCCCCAAAGAACCACACCAGGCAACCTCCCTTCCATGAGCTACATGGAAGTGCCAGCAAGAGGAGCCAGCAGGACTATAAACCAATACGTCTAAGCAGACTCTAGTTGAAGTACATGGCTAAGTATGCTAGAGATATCCCCAGAAATTGCTATACATTAATGAATTTAAGCCGGAATTACAGGGCACTCATTGCTTTCTGAGCATCAAGAATTGCTTGGCCTCAGGCCGGAGATATCGTTCGTAAGCAGATAATGAACATTACCCATAGCCTTAGCATCGAGACAGGAGCTACGGATGCTGCATTGTTGCTGCTCCTATGCGAATTGAATGGAGGAGTTATTTAATGTAGATTAGCTAAGCCAGATCGCATATACTGAGCAGTAGATAGCCTGTAGGATTGCATGGTTGTGTTTAGTCTAACACGGTTTGAGAAAACGGGGGGCAAGTCAGGCTGGATGGCACTGCCTCCGGGCACAGCTGGCGAAATTCTGCAATTCAATCCAGGCCAAAATCAGCAATTGTTATCCAAGCATGGAATATGAGCTGCTCTAATAATGAATTTACCCAACATAGATAACCAAGTGGGCGCCTTACAAATCTATTAATGAATGGAACTGAAGAACGCCCTTGTAAATGATGTTGGCAGTTGCCTCATGTGTCACGAAAACATGATTGTTACCTTGACCAGTGTTTTCCCACAGAAACATGAAACAACAATTGGTACATTCATTAAAAGGTAGATGAGGCATTAGCTGGCGAGATGACAGTATTTTAGCCATATGTCTGTGAACCACTGATTATTAAATACCCCCCAAAACCTACAGAAGGGCGGTTATCATACAGGTCAATCATGCCACTTCTACTGTATGTTTGAATTAATTATATCTCCATTATTTCTGTACACAACACCGAAAACTGTGGATCCATTGCTCTTCCCTAAATGCCCCTCATGTCTGCTCTCTGTTTCTAAGCTCAGCAAAGCTGTTCATTAGTGATCTAGTAGATCATAGCAGTCACACTATTAGACCTTGCTGTTGACATAAAGCGCCCAGGGTGAACTGGCACACAGTGTTCGATTCATTTTATGTACTCAATATGCTCGTCTTTTATAATTAATGGCAAATGATGATTCTAGCTGCTCATTGTAAAATAAGAGATGCCTACCATTATCACACAGAAGAGATCAGGACTGGGGCTCGGATCTGCAGCCCTCATCCAAGCTCTCCATATCATGGAGTTCTCTATAAATCGGAGAGGTCCAGAAGCCTGGATATAAGGGAACTTCCCTGGGGAATACACATGCCAATTTAAGATGTCTAAGCAAGGAGAGCAGTTCTCTTTGAAATTACTACTGCCTGCTGCTTTCATTACCTCTCTGATGCGATTTGCATCAGTACACTATCTAGAGTGAAGCCTAGAACTCTATCCTTACAGGGTCTGATGTTTCTCCTTGGATAGCGGAAGACCTAATGTTTAAGGTATATTTAAGAGCAAAATGCATGGTCTGATTTTGAATTGATAGTCAACTAACAGAAAACCGTCTATGAGATGGAGCATGAAAGCAGTTGCAGTTATTAAAGATCCAGCAGAGAGCCTCTGACAGTGTCAAATATGTGGGGCTGCTGTAACAACCAAAGGTGAGCCTAACTGAGAAGTACATTTCTCTTCATTTAAACCGAACAGATGCCAATGTGAAGGTGTAATACATGACTTAAATGCATCTGTGACATCTGCCTTGGCTAGCCATGTGCCTCTACATGCTTCTTTAATCAACTGATGGCATTGTAGATTATAGCATAAAATAAGGAAAAAGTGCCAGAGGATTTAAACTATTTATACCTTAGTTTCACCTTTGCAAGAGCAGATAAATTAATAATTATGTTTATTTATTTTCCCTGAATATTTCCTGGTAGCTATACCTTAATGCTTGTTGAGAAGGCGATTTATGAATGGACCAATATGAACCTTGTTAACCTTTCTTCAGTAAAGCATCGACTATGTCAGCTCTTCAAAGCAGATTGTAGGTTTGCAACCAAGTCAGCCCAGCTAAGAACCATGAACCAGCCCTATAACAGAATGCTTTCTTAGCGCCTTCCCCAGCTCAGGGACGTTTACTGGGGTTGAAGGTTTATCTCTCTGCCCCCTTTTTGGAGGCAGCACGTTCTTCCCTATGGTGATTGGGACTCCACTTCCCAGCATTCTCGGCGGAAATGTGACGCCGTCAAACAGCTGCTGTGACGTCATCGTCCAGCGCTGCACCTATGGGACCATGTGCTCTACCTGCAGACAGCGAAGAGGGAAACAGGCCAACTGCGGACGAAGACTGGCCGGCCTGACGTGCCGAACCGAACCCTGGACCCTTGAACCAATGACGGCAAGCGACAACCGGATGTTGGACAGAGCTGACAAGCAAGACAGGTGGAGCCGGCCGCTGCGCTGGGACCCGCGCTCCCTGGAAGACAGTGCAGCGCCGGGCCGGAGCCAGGACCACAGCGGAGCCGCAGGAGCAATTCCTCCCCCTTCTGCGGACCCTCCAGAACCAGAGCAGCTTGACACAACTGCGGATGTTGTTCAAGCGACACTCCCCCAACACCGAGATCGCTGCTGAGACTTCACAATGAAATCGACCCGCCATCATACTCACCGCAGACAGGACAAGTAGAAACAAACGACAAACCACAAGTAACGCACACAACATCCTGGTAAACAGGCTTGTAGAGGGAGCAGCAGAGATAGGCAGGCAGGCTAAAGCAGCTTAAATAGGCGCCATGCATGATGTTTGCCAATTGGATGCTTGAGGAAATCAGGTGAGCTGTCAGCTGACTGTGTATGGTATCAATGGGAAGCTTAGAGGAATCGCGGATGTATGTTTATGACTAGCTGTGATCGTATGATATAGCTGTAACTGAAAGCTAAGCCTGACTTGTGCCCTGCCTGAACTAACGCTATGCTCAATATATCCTGACATACATAAGGAAACTTGTTTTGTTATCATTAATTCAGATGGATTGTCACTTGATTACACCACTGCAGGGTATATTCTTAAGTCAAGTTATCCCGTGCTGTAAGTAGGAGCTTTTCTAAACTGTAATAGCCAAATGTTTTGCTTTGGCAGCAGCTTTGAGGGGAATGTATGTAGCATACTGTGAGGGCCTTTATTGACTCAACCACAGGATAGAGAACTATTGTTGCCTTTCCACCATCTGGTCAAATAAAGCTACACACATTTGCTTGACAATCTAGCACACTCGCACATTTATTTTCCTCTTTCACTTGCATTATATTAATTCCAATAGTATTTGTTCGGGCAGTTTCTCGCCGGGTTTGGAAGTCAGGACAGATTCAAGCGATGCGAATGGAGGTCATGGAGGTCAGGGAGGTCCTTAATCCTTCCTCATCAGTGGCGTAACATCCAGACTGTGTTGCTGTCTCCTGTTTTAGACGTCCATGTATCTGCAGATGGCCCAGGCCAGAGGAAGGGCTAGCCGCGCAGCTGAACCCAGCGCGGTGCACGAGACACTTGGACTAAAGGTGCGATGTGGGCCCTGTCTGCACCGCAGCCCTGCACACTGCCTGGGCTCGTGGTCACCAGCAGCATGCTCCCTCTCTTTATGTCTGAGCACATTTTGTCAACACCATTTTTAACTTGGCCATCATTTGTTTATCTCCATAACATTTGGCATGCATCTTTTCCAGTCCGTGCACAATCTTAGTCTTGTTTAATGTGGAGTTGCATTTAATTTCATGTCATTTTGTTTCTCCCGTGTTTCACCCATAATCTCTTTGTGTAAGCCTCATTGTCTGAGCACCCTTTCGTATTAATCATCACCATTGTATCCGTTTTGTGCTTTGCATTTGTGCTAAATGTCATAGTTTGCATGAGAGCTTGGTTATCAAGTCTAAATGGCTTCTCAGGCTGCTTAAAGATTCTGTTGACTTTTGCTAGGCACAAATTTAATTAAACAGGCTTTCACTGCTGTTCAATGCATGGCATATTCATTTTTATTTAGCATATATTTAGCATTTATTTTATTAACGGATACCCAAATCATTCATCCCGCTTATCTGAGGTAATGCAGGATGTTCCACCCATCAGTACTTCACCCCATCGAGCCCTCCACCTTCTGTAGGAATGTGGTGCAGTCGCTCCCACAGAGACTGCAGGACTAGTCAGCATCTGACCCACTCCCACAACAGGCTCTGTTAGCCCAGAGCAAACACCAGCCATCTGTAGCCAACTAGCTGTGCAGTATAGGAAATAAAAAAGCCACATACTTGAACATGTCTCCACTGTTTGAGCTCTCCAAGCACTTTGAAACACAAAAAGGGACTTTTTCAAAGTCGGACACTTTGAAAATGAAGTTTTTTGCAGTCTGATTTTTTTCTTTTAAATATGTTGCAACTTTTCTGAAGGGTCATATTTTACAGCAGGGTTGTAAAAACATGTTCAGGGCACAGTTTCCCTCTGGTGCACATAAATGTTTGTGACCTTTTTTACACGTCAACATCTGGCATGGCTGGGAGTGAGCTGCCAGCACCTTCTTATTTGCACAAGTGGTGATTTTAATCAAAGATGAGTAGGGAATTGCACAAGGGTGCGTGTATGATCCAATGAAGTGAGTTTGGCACAGTGCCAAATTCTCTCTCCCTTGTTTTAGTGCTGATGGACAATGACAGAGATGTCTCCATCTCTATACCCGTTGGGAGTGAAAAATGGGGATTGGACATGCTCTGGTCTGTGGGGCGGGGCTACAGGACATGTCATTGCATGCTACTGATTCATTTTCCCCCACTCTAATACGCAAATCCTGCCAATCACCTTTCAGTGCTTGCGTGCAGGGATGCCACGAGCAGTGAGCATCAGTCATCCAGCCTCCATCCCAGGTTTGTTTTCATTGTGCTGGATTACAGGTGTCAGCAGTACTGTAGGCCGGCACAGCCATAGGCACCAAGAGACTGAGAGATATCTGGCATGCAGCTTATTATGCCAAGAGAAGCAGCCCACGACATTGTTTTCCGCAGTGGAGTGGCACAGAGATGGATTAGAAATTCCCTTCTTTCCCCGCATGTATTTTTCTGTATGAACACACGCTCATTATTCTAATACTTCATCCCCCATCAGGCCGTAAAGGTCCCACAGGAGTCAGAGGGAGCACATTTGCTGCCTCATTTTCCCCTACACAAGGGAATCACAGTGACAAGATGAAGAGCGCTGAATTTATTACCGTCTCCATATGATTTTTCCATTTCAGGAAGAAATCTTCCATTTGGAGCCGGGCAAAGTGGAATCTGGGAAGGGAAAGTGCTCCTATGACCCGAAGCTCAACAGCGTGTCAGCTTTGATCAGTGAGTATCATCTGGGTTTGGTCACATGAGGGCGTAGGCATGGGTACAGTCGGGCCCAGCACTCTTCATAGCAACGACAGTGTCGTTACATATGGATTCTTCATCTTTTATCTCCTGTTTCTTTATATGGCCTTCTCTCCGCTCACAATTTATATTTTTGGCAAACGTTGTTAACAGAAAATATTTATCGTCTGCCAAGAAGAAGTCAAGAAGGCAAGGCCAAGTGTCCTTTCCATCCTGTGCCTATTTCCCACAGTGGGCTGCTTAATCTAATCAGCCTAATCATTATTTTCTAAAGAATTTATCCTTATTACGGGGAGATGGACACAAAATAATATGTGCCTATTAATATGTGAATCCCTTACTTGGGAATTTGTGGTTTCCAAGCAAAACACTTCAGTGCTTGTATCACCATTTGAAAAGTAAAAAAAATTCTTTATTCCCATCTTTACTTCCCATGGATCCTGAAGTATTCATAGACAAACAATGACTTAAAACTGTCATATTTACAGACGGGTGCCAAATGAAAGGGAAAACCTGAATAACTCACTAACTCACAAACTCACAAACACACAAACGTAGACTCTGCCATTAAGAGAGTGAGGAGCCACTTAATGGTTTGATGGGAATAAAAATAATGTGAGTCATACACTATTGCCCTCGCAGTTACCAGAGCTTAACTCAACACATCATCAAATTAATGGAATATTTTTTGGAAGAATGGAAGAATCTGTCCAGTAGAGGTCCAGTCGGGGATTGCGAAGCTGTCCTGAAAGGCTTATGGTAGCCAACACCTTACTAGTGCATTCCCTATTTTATTCACTATCTAGCCATCCTGTTATAGTAAATTTACAGTCTGGATACTGTAGCTTATCATCTGTTGTAGCATTCGTGTAGGCAGTATCCTTTGTCCCTTTGCCCAAGGTCACTTTGTTAGGTCCAGACCACACAGTTGCCACCAGTGAAAGGCGATCTTCTGTCTGTGGAGTGAGACAGCGGGTGTAAATCACTGGCACTGCTTTCCCACATTAGCACAGTGCCAGCTGACCAGTATGGAACCAGTGCTGTCATCCAAGATGGATTTACCTCCCACTTGCACCAGTTAGCATCATACAAGGGACACTGTAGTTGGTGTTGATAAAGATTAAGAACCCTGTACCACAACAATAGATTTACCATTGACCACTAGCTGCTCAGCTCTCCACCACATTAGACACCCCATCATCCGTGGACATTTTAATGATATAACATCAATCTCCATATAGCGCTGCCGAGGACCATGACATTGAATATAATGGTGGTAGGACAGATTTTTTTTGTTTCCTCTGCTCCACCTCCTGCTGTCTCCTCACTCCATCTCAGAGCTCTGACAGTCACACCTGCTCTCCAGTGGGGCCCTTACAGCAGCTGGAGAACCAACACCTTGCCTTCCTGTGGCTTAACAAGGCTGTCGTATACATTTGTCAGTCTGCACACATGGATGTGCTCATATTTTAGGTCTTTATGGAGTGCGTGTGAAGGCTCAGGAAGTTTCAGCTGGTTTTTTAAAATATTTTTATGTCCCATAATTTCTTACTGGTTTCCTCTGAAGTTTCCTGCAAAGAACAGTGTAAGTTGATACTAATTACAAGGATAAGGACAGTAAATATAGATATACATTTATTTTAAGTTTTAAGAAGAGAACTAGAAAAAGAACCACAAAATGTTATATTGGTTTAGAGGTTTACAAGCAGTTGTTGATTTCCACAGTAAATGCTAAAATCTTAATGACAGGAGTATCTAATAGAGATCTATTTTAATTTACAACTACATTACAAATAAAAAAAAACATTTGTTTAGTTCTCTGGCTGACTAAAACTTTGGACTAACTTAAGTAATAGAAGGTTACACAACCAATTAATTGGAATGAAGGGAGTTAAATGTAGGGAATGGATTAAAAAGTGAGTATATCTGCTCTAACATTAGTTGCAAATCAGGCTTGGCAAATATTTAATTGAACAAGGTTTCCGTTTTCCATGTAATTAATAACATATTACACAGTCAGGTTAAGTTATCAGTTCCTCTCTAGGAAATTTTAAGAAACTATGCGACCTCTGCAATAAAGAATTATCCTGCTTTGCAGTCTGTCAAGAATTGATCACTCTCATCTTGAGTTACAGTATCATCCACTTATCATCCACTGTGTGTCTAAATGAAGACAAATGTGTAGATGATGACTTTGTTATGATGAGCTTCTGTATTATTGAATAAGGAGCCCTGAGATGTTGGATTCTAAATATACATTTTGACATAAAATCCTTGTTTTTTGTGCCAAGAGTGGTGCTGGAATAATGTCAGAGACAAGGAATTTCACTAAACTGAACTTTTTTCTCTCTTTCTCAGATGGTGAACTGTATGCTGGGGTCTATGTTGACTTTATGGGAACAGACTCTGCCATTTTCCGTACTTTGGGGACAAAGACTGCCATGCGAACAGATCAGTACAACTCCAGATGGTTAAATGGTAAGTGTCCTATTTAGCCGATAAATGATGTGTGGGGTTTTCATCCAGCTCGTGCAGCCTTCCTGCATGATTTTTCAATATACAATCCAAACGGGGTTGCAAATGTATAGCTGAAATGTAAAGGTTTTGGTGTTTGCGTATGTTTAGAATCCCATCAACAAGTGATAAACAGGAAATGCTGACGGTTTATTAAAGATTTCAGCCAGATGTTTTCCCAAATCAATCCTCCCCTTTAACATCTCACCTCCTCTCCTCCTCACAGACCCCACTTTCATCCACGTACACCTCATCCCCGACAGCGCAGAGAGAAATGACGACAAGCTGTATTTCTTCTTCCGGGAGAAGTCCTCTGAGATGGGCCAGAGTCCTGTGACCCAGTCCCGCATAGGACGCATCTGCCTGGTGTGTACACAGTGAGAGGCGTGTTTATTTTGCGTTGTAAACATAATGAAAAGAAAACCTGCATCGATACGAAAAACAGGCTGGAGTCTCCTGAGGCAAGTCGCCCGCTGTGTCTGAATGTTTACTGGCGCAAAACTAGTATTTGGCTGACGCTGATGTGCTGGAATCCACATGTGTCTTTAACCTTCCTGTCTACAATGCATCCCTCTGTCTGTGAGATTGCCCTTTGACCTCTGACCCCGTGATCTTCTGACCTCTTCTCCCTGGTAGTCCTAAAAACACTTGAAGCTCTTAGTGTAAAATTTTATAAAACCTCTCTTCTAGAGTCCTTCTCAGTTAAACTGGGCTTCCTCCACAAAAGCCTGCGTGTCCTAGAAATACAAACTGAGCTGAGAAACAAACACAAATAACAACAAATATCTCTGGAAAGCTTTTAGGGCATCTTATTGTGTTTATATGGTGCGAGTGTGAGTGTATGTGTTACCTTACGGGTTTGCGTGCATGTGTGAGCGTTACAGTGGGTGTTTGAGCACGGGTATGAGTGAGAAAATGTGGCGTACGTGTGCTCGTCGTCTCAGCTGTTCACCATTGTATTTATTTGAGGGGGTCAGGCGCTGACCCGGCACACAAACACTCATCCCCCTCTCAGTGGGCTCTGCCACGGCCTCCAGAGAGCCGGTCATGTCATTCTTACTTCGACACACATCTGGATACTCTTACTACCATTCTCTGCACCCTGCACACCACCAAAAATACACTCAGCCAAATACTGTAATTACACTGGAAAGTATGAAAACATTTCAACTCCCAGAATGGGATCCATCAGACGTGCATGAAGAATGTGAAGCCTACAACCAGCCTTCTGAAAATGTACATGCTTCCTCTAAAGATGCTGATTATGGAGGACTCTAAAGCACATACTGGTCTCAGCTCTTTCTTACTGGGATAAATTCTGGCCTCGCTCCACCACAGATGGAAGAGTCTAAATAGGAGGAGACAGTGTTTACCATCTCACCACCCTCCCCTCCCTCCTTTTAGCTTCCTGGCTTTGCAAACCAACATGTACTGTATAGTGTGTGTGTGGGTGGCTCCACCTGGGTTTGTTTTCAGTAGGAAGACAGAGGAGGATGTGCGTTTGAGTGATGGAGAAACTGTGTTGTGTCTCCACCCTCTCAAACACAGAATGATGATGGAGGCCACTGCTGTCTGGTTAACAAGTGGAGCACCTTCCTGAAGGCCAGGCTCATCTGCTCGGTGCCAGGGGCCGACGGCATGGAGACACACTTTGATGAGCTCCGTGAGTACAAAGACCTTGAGATGATGCTGTGGTTCATTTCACTATTTCCAGTTGAAGTGGTAATCTGCAGGTTACTTGGCGGGGGTCGGGGGATGTTGTATAGACTTCCTTGTCTATCAAATCTGACTGACAGTCCAAAACCAAAAGATATTTAGTTGGCTGAATGACAAAGAAATGCATTTAAATGCCCACATTAGTGAAGCTAGAACCAGAGAATATGTGAGAATATGTGGTATTTTTGCAATTAAAAAACCTATATGGATAAACGTGTAATCAATTTTTAAAATAGTTGACTAATCGATCAACCATGAGAATGAGAATGATCATGTTTAGAACAGCAAATGTAAAAGCTTATATGTATTAATTGCAGGTACTCTAATAGTGTGACAATCTGTGACATTGAATAGTGAAATGTATTTTAACATAGAAATACTACTTTCTTCCAAAAAGATTAGAATTACTAACACAACCTGTAAAAGTTATTTTTTATTAGCCAAGAACTTTTGTTACACCCAGCTTCTTCTTTTTTTAAAGAAACTAAATCTCTTCTTTGTGCAGTTAATCATTTTGACAGCAGGTATCGAATGACAAAGGAAAAAGGCAAAAATGACATGAGCGGATTTATTTCAGACATATTCATTTTCAGGTTCCTGTCATGTATGATCACATCTGAAATATTAAGTAGAGAACAGTCCACAGCAGTTTCTACTGCAGCACCTGCCAAGAGTGTACTTGTGCAAACACACTCACACTCCAGACCTCAGTCCTTGGCCCATATGGCGGCCCACTCCCATCATATGGCCCATACAGCGTACTGTAATGGGAATGACATGCATAACCCCACCACTGTTGTTGTCATTTTCTTTCAAGATGTCTTAAACAAAAGTATCTTTTTGTGTGTGTGTGTGTGTGTGTGTGTGTGTGTAAGGGGGTGGCCGGTCAGATCAGATCACCAAGCAGGAATGTCTGTGACTGTGAGACTGTTAGCCTTTCTCTCTCTGTCTCACAGGTTTAAAATAGAGCCAAAGAGTGATAGAGGAGTGATGCATGAGGCTACTGTTGATCTTGAACTAATCTCAAGAATGAAAAGTGCCATGCCTGTTGAATCCGATGATACTCTTTTGTCTCTTTATCTGACACTGACTGCTTTTATCTCAACCTGCCTGCAGTTCTAAAGGCACTGCTTTGTTGTTACAGGTGACATTTATTTTATCCCTCTTTGAACGACAGAAAAAGTGACGCACACTTGAAAACTCTGTGGCCTTTTCGTGTGTGAAGCCACTTTACCTAATGATGTGCATGCGGTTCTGAGGGGGAATGGGCTCACTTTGCCTTTACAAATGAGGGCGCTGTCTTTACTCGCCAGGTCAGTGGTGACACGGACATGCTGTGCAGAGTGGTTCTGTGAGAGAGTCAGACAGTCGTCAGTGTCTGATGATGATTTTAAGGCTGTAAATGTGTAGTGGAACGGGCTGGTGAATGACCAGGGACAGGCGTGACTGGTTAGACATGCCCACAGAGTAGGAAAGACTGCACATGTCAGTTTGCAGAGCAGCCATCTCTGCCAAGGACTCCTAGAGGGACAGTAATTTGGATATGATAGAGTTTCATGCTAATAGCTTCACATTTACTGTCTAGTTTGGATGTTTGTAAAGCTCTCATGATGGAGAGTTTGTCTTTCCAGAGGAAAGTGAATTTTTTTAGGATTTCCCAAGGGCAACTTGCTATTGCACACATTAAATGCAGGTCATTAAAGGAATAGTCTGACATTTCAAGAAATCTGCTTATTTGCTTGTGTTTCTTATACTTCACTTGGATTTAAAAGGGCTGGAAGGCCAATGTTTTACCTTTGGACTGAGCTAGGCTAGGTATTTATCCGGTTTCCAGTATTCATGCTAAGCTAAGCTACTATACAGATATGAGAGTGGTGTTAATCTTGTTATCAAACTCTTGGCAAGAAAGCTTATAAGCATGTTTCCCAAAATGTTGAACTAAGCGTCTACACTCATACAGCATGTAGTAAGTAGGCACTGTAGATGCATTACACTCCACAACTAAAGATTGTTCCAAGTCAGGACAAGTTCAGAAAGCTCACTCAGTCATGCTTGAGTGAGAGGATTCTTAAACTTCCCACTTCCTTTAAGAGGTTTAATAAAACGACTCTACAAGTCATTACTGAGAAGTTTGTTGAAATGTCGAGACCAGCTGTATTCCTGGAGTGGTTGTATTATGTAGAAAGGCGTTATGGCAAAGCACGCCTGAGACCTGGGGAGTTTTTACAGTTGGAATATGTAGCACTTATTGGCTCTACCTGACAACTTGCACCTAAATGGCCCACAATGATTTAAAACACAGTGTTAATATGTTTTTTTTACTGAGTAACATACAAAAGTAGAAAGACCTTCTTGTGTGAAACACTTTAAAGTCTAAAATCAATACCTAGAAAGATGAAAAGGCAGAGAATGAGGGAGAAGGGCCAAATTGAGAAAGAAGCAGAGACTAAAAGATATGGACAGCAGATTAAAAAAAAACAAAAAAAAACAAACAAAGGCCAATCAAGTAGAAAATGAAATCTTTTTTGGGGAAATGGCATATATGGCGGCTGAGATTTTATTGCCATTCAAACATAGGAAACAGTTGTGGAATCTAGATCCTATCCTTGCTGTTATTAACACACAAGATCCCCTGCAGCTAAGTCATCCCTGTCCTGTCAGGATAGCTTTTATTGCAAATCACATTGCTTTTTTCCCTCATTTTTTCCTGAAGCTTTGATCGTTTTTTAGCGACTGTCCATTATAGCTCTATCTTGGCCTCAGCGGTATCTTGTCTGCATGTTGCATATCTGCTTGCGTGTTATTGCGTGCAAATCGCCCATTTCTGCAGTACAACAGCTGTATGTCATGACAAGGATCATCTGTTGTGTGACACCCATGGCAGCCCGGCGTGCTGCATCCACGCTAACCCATGACCGTTCCACTGCTTCGGCTAGGGCAGCTGTGGAGGACGGCATGGTGGTGTGCGTGTGTGTATGGGTGTGACTTTGGGGAATTAGGTAGCCACTGAGAAAGAAGGACGGTGTGCCTGCTGTCTCTCAACATTATCCGTTTCTCTAGGAATGAGCTCACAGCTGTAGACAGTCCCCAGAGGAAGGCTTGACTGTACAGACTCACTAATGTGGAGCCCAGCACTTCAGACTCAAAGACAATGCTCACCCCATTCATGTATCATTGTATCTGCGTAGCAGCCTGACAGCTAATTTCTCATGCTGATCTAAATGGGACTGCAAGTGCATAAATCAGAATTGGTATACTTTTTTTGCATCGATCAGTTCTCCCTCTGTTTCCACAGTTCCTGGGCTCTAATAGTCATATTTTTAGCTTGATCCCACCATCTCTCGCTTGTTGACTGTCTCACCAATCACATCTATACTCCACGGTCATTTCCCTGCACAAATAGGTTGGGAGCACATTCTCCGTTTCGTGCCGAAGGCCCTTGTCCTATTGTTGGCAGTGAACATGCCTCCTGGGACTAGTATTTAGGTCAGGTACCGAACAGGAGAGAGACTTATCACCCATCACATGTTTAGCTCCTCTTTATTTGTTGCCGTGGACCTTTCCTCAGTATCAACAAAAGGATCATGTGAATCTGGCATTGTCCAATGTCAGAGCCCTGTAGGACAGAGTATGTGAGTTTCTGTGATTTAGAGACCTCCAGAATTGGCTAAAGAGTATATGATGCAGTTCTCCTTTGGGAGGGAAGAGATATTTCCTTTCTCTCGAAGTGGAAGACATGAACTATGGATGCAGGAAGAGGAGAATCCCTCCACATCGTGTTTGAATTTTCTGCCTCCTCAGGAGCAGTCTCAGGTGGTTCAGCAATCATGTTGTTCTAGTCTGGACTGAAGAGAACCAGACCATTTGATTTCACTGCTCTTCTGTTAAATATCATTGCTCTGGTGCTTGGATTGAAATGCTTCATTTAGGATGGTTAGGTGATAAAACCTCTCAAGGTTCAGTCTGCGATGTGTTATCTTCAATAAAACCTTCACCTTACGTGTCCTTCCTGAGGCCATTGTTCAGTTTCCTGTTGCACAGTTGATTGCTTGGTTTTACACTTACTCTTTCCGTCAGCAGGATAGGAGAATGGCAGGAGGGCTTTCTGGATTGAAGAGACTCACTTTTTAGTTTTTACCTCTATATTATTTCGGTTAAACAGTTTTCTGCTAATGTTTCATCATCAGCATGCTAACACGCACAATTAGTATGTTTAACATTGTAAACATATAAGCAGCATATTGGCATTTTCATTATGAGCCATGTTAGCACCATCGGTATCTGCATCTGTTCAACCAACTAAATTGTCTGTATTTGTATCTTTTCCCGGAATGGGTGAGAGTTAAACCAGACACAGCTGGTGCTTAAACCAGAAGTGGGAGTGATAATTTAAGCCTGGAACTGATATGGGTTGATCAGAAGTTGCTATATTTATTAGAAAACTATTTAGAGAAAAGCCTCAGAATGAGAATTGAGCTTCAGAGAAATGATCGTAATAGTAAGAGAACTATTTCGTTTTTTGAATAGGTTGCTATACTTTTGGGTATGAATATTGACTATTTACTTGGATGATACACCAACCAAGTACCACGGTCAACCCTACTGCAACATGAGATCCCACTTTGCTCATTATCCAAAGCCAACAGTGGGTTCCATGTGTTTTCAACAAAGATGAAGGTTCAGCTTCTTTTTCAGTGCATCATCCTTCCGGGGAGGTGTAGCCTAAAGGTCTCTCTGGCTAAGAGAGGTTGGGTGGACTGAAGGCTGTGTAAATATTAGTTAAGAAGAGTGCTTGTGCTATGGAGCGTAAAGTTTCCTTCACCCATTCTGTTTGTACTGATGTGATTTCTCTCTTTTCTCTTATAGGAGATGTTTACATTCAGCCAACACAGGACACAAAAAATCCTGTGATATATGGAGTCTTCTCTGTCTCTGGGTTAGTGTACTATAACAAATACTGTGTAAATGTCTCTGTTTTAGGATAGAATGTCCAAGTTGTTTTTTGTTTTTTTTTCAATATTTCATGAGATGAATTTCCCTGACCTTTTTTTTTTTTTTTTATCTTCATTTATTTTCTCTCCACAGCTCTGTCTTTAAAGGCTCAGCGGTTTGTGTATACTCCATGGCCGACATCCGCATGGTCTTCAACGGACCCTTTGCCCACAAGGAGGGTCCCAATTACCAGTGGGTGGCCTACACTGGGAAGATCCCCTACCCTCGACCCGGCACGGTGAGTTAACAATCCACATTGACCCCACACATGATTCCCACAGCAAGCTGGCATAACAGCAACTTCTCTCTGACATAGACCTCAAATAGAAACCATCTGAACAAAATGCAGGAATCAGCATAACCAAACCAAATATGCTTTTTGATGTGATTATGTCAATTTCTTTTCCTGGGTTTTGACCCACGTCCAAAATGTTCATGCTTCCTTTACTCTTTCAGTGCCCTGGAGGTACATTCACTCCCAACATGAAGTCTACTAAGGACTATCCAGATGAAGTGATTAACTTTATGAGGAATCACCCTGCCATGTACAATGCCGTGTACCCGGTACACAAGCGCCCCCTGGTGGTTCGGACCAACGTGGACTATGAGTTCACCACCATCACTGTGGATCAGGTGACAGCTGCAGATGGCAACTATGAAGTGCTCTTCTTAGGAACCGGTGAGTGTTTTATGAACATTAAATTTGATTTAATTTGATAGTATTGAGGGAAGGAAATAGATCTCTGGCTTTTGTCTGCTTATAAAATCATCACAGCTTCTTTTAGGGTTATTTTAAATGACTAAGGTGTACATGAAGTCAGTCTGAACCCATGAACCCTTTGATCAGAACGGAGAATGACAGTGTCAGGGGGAAGTTGAATAATGGGGGGAAAAAATCCCCCCATGGAAGTAAATCCCATGTAAGTGGAGGGCTTGTCTCCCCTGCAATCATTTATCATTAAGAGAAAAGCATTCTTGCCTTTTGTGCTTGAGTGGAAATTTAACCAATCAAAGGGTTTGTACCTCACTCTATTCACATGAAGTAAACAACAGGAGATTTGTACCTGGAGGGCAGGGGTGGATCAACAGTGGGAGGGAGTGAAAAGAAACAGGGGGTAAGAAGAATAAGTGGGGGGTTAGTGAGGATATCCATCACCTTAATCTTGCCTACTGGTTTGTCATGCCTTGAACTTTTAATAAGGCCCCAGTATGACAACAGCAGCCACCGCACAGCATGCAGCCCTCACATGTTGTATATGACACCTCTTAGCTGGCTCCTTTGTTCATGTGTGCATTACGGGGAGGAGACTAATGGGTCTGTGTGCGATGGCGGCCACTGTGGAGGAATGTGCGTCCTTTCAGCTGCTGTCAGAGGCAGCCATTCAGCCCTGCACCAGGGCTCAATGCAGAAGTCATAATAAATCTCAGGTATCCTGCTCACAGGAATGCGTAACTCTTTACAGAAATCAAACATGCCAGGGAAGGCCAGCAAATGTCTTACTGCATCCCAGATGAATAGGTCAAGGTTTCTCGCAGAGCTGAAGATGACAGAAAGGGTTTGTCATGGTCGTGGCAGCGAGTACATTAAGTGTAACAGAGATTCATGTCATTACGTTAAGCAGAGAAACTACGTAACAGAGGTGAAGAGTACAGTGGAGCCTGTTGATATGAGGATTATGCCTTGTTGGAGGTTGCTGAGAGAATAAAATGGGAATCCAAGGGGCTGTTGACAGGCGGAGGGGTGTGAGGTTGCAGGTATGTGGCTGACAAGTGTGTGTTCTGGTCCACAGACAAGGGAACCGTTCAGAAAGTCATTGTTCTGCCCAGAGATGACCTGCAGACTGAGGAGTTGGTCCTGGAGGAGGTAGAGGTTTTCAAGGTGAGCTTTTATTGACTCTTTTTCTTTATTACTCTCTCTCGCTCTGTACCATACGTTATCTTACCTTCTGTGCTCTCTCACCGTTGTCCTCTTTCTTACATGCCCACACTTTGCCCTTTTCTCATCATTTTCTTGTCCTTTCTTATCTTCTTTTTCCAATTTGCTCGTTCCTCTGTAAATACATTTTCATCTGCTGTAAAGATAACACACTGTGCTCACAATAAATTGTTTTCTCTATCAAGGTCCCTACTCCGATTACAACAATGAAGATCTCATCCAAAAGAGTAAGCATGTCTGCAACTGATTTTCTTAACCTTTGCTTACATAAAGAGAAAAGAAACCATCTTCCAAATAAAGGGAACGAATTAATGCAGTTTGGAAAGGTCACAAGCTACATGTCTACAGCTGTGCTTCACTGTGGCTCCCTCCATAATTCATAGAATGGCCACAAGTCTGAAGGAGAGGACGAGAGAAACATGGAAAAGACACTAAACGTTTAGTGTTGTCTTTCAATGTGATTAAAATACTTGGCCTCTTCTACATGGTATGACATCATTCCACAGACAGAGAGTTTGTATTACACACAGCCCACCAGACTGAGCGATTTCAAACAGCTGATCATAAAATTATGATGGCAACCTGAGAGAGATGAGCTCAGTATTCTCCCAGATGATCCAGAGCCGGCTGCTGTTTCAGCGCAAGACTAGATTTTACACCTATCTCATTACATCCATCTGGGTTAGTGAGGTCTTTGTATGGGAGCAAATAAAGGCAAATAAATACATAAATATTTGAATCTTAGAAATATGCCACTGAATGCTTTTTAAGGTTCACAAATTCAGATACAAGTACCCTGGCTTGATTGCTTATCCTTGCTTTCCCTGGTCCTCAGGTCTGAATCTCATATCTTGAATGTTCTTGTATGAATTTGATTAAACCAATTTATGCAACCAGTTTATTGGTATTTTTAGATCTGAATTAAACCAATTTAATTAAAGTAATTAGAATGTCATTTTTGAATACTGGGCACAATATAATACATTTATACACTGGAAATAAAGCCTGGCTATTATTTTCCTCCATATATTTGGCTCTTTCCCTCATTTCAATTTCACTATCAAAGCATCCCTCAGCATCGTGTATAACGCCATTTTCCATCCTCCTCCCTCTCAACAGCAACAGCTGTATGTGTCGTCCGTGGTGGGGCTGACCCAGTTGGCTCTTCACCGGTGTGATGTGTACGGTGAGGCCTGTGCTGACTGCTGTCTGGCCAGAGACCCTTACTGTGCCTGGGATGGCAAGTCCTGCTCCCGTTACTCGGCCTCGCAGAAGAGGTGAGCACCAACAGCAGTGTTAGCATGAGCTGCACTATTCATAACTAACTGACTGACTCAATTTGTGTGTTGAATGATGCTCAATTTAGACTGCCTGGATGGCTGAATGGCTGTTTTAATGGCATATTCATCATAGTTTTTGGGAAAACTGTGTTTAAAGCTCCTCTAATAAATTATATACTTGTGAAGTTTAACCATATAAATTCACATCCCTGTAATGCAGTGACATAATAACATAATGCGGTGGTGGTTTGTGGTTTGTGCTGTTAAATGTGATACTTTAATGGCTTTATGTATTGCTGAATGGCTTTGAATGGCTTGCGGTTGCTTTATGATTTTTTTCTCTCCTTATTCGGCAACACTGGTCTGACCCCTTTAGACGTAGCCGGAGGCAGGACGTCAAGTACGGGAACCCCATTCGCCAATGCAGAGGCTTCAATTCTAACGGTAAGATGCCTGTTCTTCAACCTCAAGTCAAGTCAAATTTTATTTATATAGCCCAAAATCACAAATCACAATTTGCCTCAGGGGGCTTTACAATTCAACAGCTGTCCTTAGACCCTCGATTTGGAAAAACTCCCCATAAAACCCCTTTAACAGGGAAAAATAATGAAAGCAAAACCTCAGGAAGAACCACAGAGCACTCCTGAGTGTTCTTTTCTGCTTCTATTTGTTTATTGATGACCTGAGGAGGTTGAAAATAATGACACACCTCATTATTTCTGCAACGAATGTCTCATAGTTTTCATTGTTATGAGATGTAATGCCTGTATTCTGGCACCTTTATGGTAATCTGTGAGAGCTGTATCACTAAAGGACTTTGATTTGCCACAACCGAGATTTTGGTTGTAAGGAGTTCATGGTAATGAGTGTTTTGGTTGCCATGGAAATACCTCTCTCTCTCTGCCCTGCAGCCAATAAGAACACTTTGGAGATGGTGCAGTACGGGGTGGAGGGAAGCAGTACTTTCCTGGAGTGTCAGGCCCGCTCTCCACATGCTGTCATCAAATGGCATCTGCAGAGAGATAACAGCGACCGCAGGAAAGAGGTGAGCTGCCACACAGTGTCTCTCAAATATGCTGTTTGTATAAGAATATTGTATTTGTGGGTACCTTGAAATGCATATGCATCCAGTATAAAGCGCAATATGAGTATTTAATGGGCTTGCACTTTATTGACATGAGTTAGTGGCAGATGAGCATTTCCACAGATGGACTTGAAGAATGTATTTTGGACATGGGGGTGGGGGCCGCAACCACAATATTTTATTTTATTTTGTTACTTTGTTGTCATGGAGAGATTGACATTTATATGCAGTATGACACATTTGAAAAATGACCCGAGAGTAAATCCTCTCCGATTATCTGTTAACACGATTAAGTCATTCAGGCTGTGATTGAATGATGCCTGATTTCTCACACGGACCTCCGACTGTCCTCAGGCCCAGGGGAAGGACACGTAAAGGGGAGCTGTGAAAAAGCCCTCTGCTATGATATATAACCCTGAGGCACTAGTTAAAGTTTTATTGTAAAGCTATGTAGTGTTGCTGCCTCTCTTTTATTGACTATTCTGTTGGATGGTCTCTATTCCCACCGGCAGAGCCGACTTTGCTGCTGCCTCACACATCTGATTCTGAGCTAAAAAGCTGTCATTCACCAAATCATATTCCTGGGTGTGGCTGTACAGAAAAAGATAAATTAATACACATATAGCTGATTGGGTTTTTTTAAGCATATTAATCCACTGTACAGCCCAGATACAAACAGCATCCAAAGTTTGCCCTGTTACCTGATATGCCATAAAAACATCATCCTTCTCACAGTGATAACTCCAATAAAAACCCAGAAAATCATCACTGCTAGTTCTCAGTCGTGGTTCACAGTCATCAGATTAAGACTTTTTCTTGAGTATCAGGGTAATCTAGGTGAACAGGAACTGCTGGTAGACAAAGCAGCAGATTATTCCATCATATATTGTGATACCTTGCATTATACCCCTAATGCACAGGATGTCACATCACAGGTGTTTCATGAGCTGTTTTTCACTCTGTCTCTGCAGATGCGTTCTGATGGTCGGATTTTGAAGACAGAACAAGGTCTACTCCTGCGGTCTCTGCAGCCCTCTGACTCCGGCATGTACCAATGTACGGCCACGGAAAAGAACTTCAAACACTCGCTGGTCAAGCTGCAGTTGGTGGTGTTGTCGAGCCGGGCCGTCAACAACGTGCTGGTGGAGGGCGGAGCAGGGCTGGTGCCGTCTTCTCTCCACTCCAGCAGCACCCAGTGGACCCCCAGCGCAGGCCAGTACAAGGACCTGCTGACCATCCTTAGCCAGCCGGAGATGACCCTGATCAATCAGTACTGCCAGGACTACTGGCAGTTCGGAGACCCGCTGCTAGGCGCCCTCAAGGCCAAAGACCTGAAGGAGCTCAAAGAGCAGAAGAAGCCCCGCAACCGCCGGCATCATGGGGAGGAGGAGGAGGAGGAGGAGGAAGAGGAACAGGAGGAGGTAGAGACATGAGGAGCCCGGCTTTGTGTCTGAAACACCCTCAACCACCCTGCCCCCTGCCTACCCTTTGAAAACTGGGAGAGACTCATTGACAGTAGCAAAGTGAAAAAATCCACAAACCGAAAAAAAAGCAAACTGAGAAAAAAAAAGGCTTACAAACAAACCCCCACATACATCCTCTCAAACAGTAAGATATATGATACACAGTATTTATTGTAGGTTGTATATAGTATCATTCTGTGGATTTCTTTGTACTTATAGAAAAAAACATGCTCTTTGTGTATAGGTACCTTTGGGGCAAATATTATTGTTATTATTGATGTTAATTTTATTGTTGCTGTTACTGTCATTACAAAACTCATCTGTCAGCATCATATGACCTTGGCGACTGTTTGGAATGTGTTATCAGGCACGTAAGCTGTTCCGAGTAAGCGAGCTCCGGGAAGCTCTCTATGATGGGGAAATGAGTTGTTGATAAAGTGGTGATGGGATCTCTGTTGTTTCGTGCTTGCTTTGACTCAACGCCAGAACTCTTTTATTTCTGGACACTCCAGGAAAACGCCTGTGACGCAACCTCCTCAAGGCTGCATGCGGACAGAGACTTAATATTGCAAGGGGACCATTGACACATGGTCCCAGTTATTGTGGGGAAACAATCCTTTCTCCATGGGAACCCAGACGTTCAGATGACTGTTCAAATATTCTCACTGGTGTAATTGGGCCTTTTAATAGGAAACTGGTGCTTGCCCTTTTTTTTTTGTTTCTCTTCTGTTTCCTTCTTAATTGGAGGATTGATTGTAAAATGATGTAGCATCTTTGCTACTTTTCAGCCCAGATTCTGATTATTTAAATCCCACTATACTTTGAGTAACTTGCGGCTTCATAAACTCAAGTTTAAAAACAGATACATTGATGAAAGAAACAAGCATCAGATCAGTTTGAAATCTATTAGAACATATACTGGTTGGGTTCTTTCCAAATGCAAACATCCTTTGAACTGAGACTGAGGTGCAATAAAGGGTCATGGTTTTGCACAAAGGGCATTATTCTTTTATTTTCAAGGGACATTGGCTGGGGCCAAATGCAACAAGCACACTCCTAAGGTTGACTTCTGTAAAAAAATAAAAATTAAAAAAATTTTTAAAAAATCCAGTTGAAAGAGTTGCCCAGATCAGGCAGCAGTTGTTAGCTCTGAGCACACAAGATGTCTTTTGTTGTTTCTTCCTTCGACATTCATATGTGGAAAAAAAAAAGATTGCCCATATACACAACAGAGCATTGTAACAATGTTGTGACACTAACCAAAATATTGGGAAGCTGGCTTTCATTGTGTGCATGAACCTGTATATGTACTGTAATTCTGATAAGATACTGTGTGGTTGTTTTTTTCTGTTTTTCATCTCTAGGGGTGTACAGTATGGTCTCTGAGGGACATTCTCAGTGCAGGAAAATGTGGAAAACAAATGCTTTAAAGATGCCCTCATTTCAAATATACCCTGTATAAAGGATGACGCATCTTTTCATCAACATAGATATCGATTTTGTTGGAGTATTGAGTGAAATTATCTCATGTATGTGTTTGGATAGCACAAAATGTGGGAAAGTATCATTTAAAAATCATACAATGGCATATTAATTATGTAGACAAGGACAGTTTGAATTTAATGAGAGGGCCGTTATTAAAAGATGAATGATGGTTCTATTGATTAGAATTTTTATGCTTACCCTCCAGTACACCGTGCTATTAAAAACATTAGTGCAGCTGTTCTCCAGGAAGTTAAATGAATGGCGTTTTCATGTATAAGAATTTATGACCAGGAAAAAATAATCTGGAACAAGGTGCAAATTCATTTTCATATCATGAAATCTAGCTTGTATTCAGGCTATATAAAAGTCGCCTTGAATGCCTCTGGAAAGATGCATCCATAATTCATACAGGGGGTATCTGTATCCGCTCCTCAATTTGGGATGTCTGTCTTGCATTCCCAGAATCAATCACAGCTCCTGATTCTCTCCTCCAAATGAGACCAGGGGTTATACAGCAAAAAAATGCAAAGAAAGGTTGTACAATTTGTTGGTATTTTTAAAAATGTGTCTGTAGTTTTTGAGTGTTTTTGTTTGTTTTGTATTTTTGCATCATCAGACTTTATGGAAAAAAAAGAAAAAAACTAAATGCACAGAGGTGATGTTATTGTAATGACTTGTGTAAATTACTCTATCTTCCCTTTCCATTGTTGTTGCTGACTAATAAATTAAAGTTCTATATTTTATAAGAATGGAATGCTCCCCCCCTTCATTGTGATTGGCTTGATACTGGATGTTTTCCATGTTCTGCCCAGAACCCTCTGGATCCTTGGAATAAAGTTGTACCTGTTAAAGAGATATGTATGCACATTTGTATAAAATACACATTGCATTTGTGTTTGTAATGAAACTATTGGAGGGTAAAACACCTCCAGTGAAAGGACACAGGAGGAGATTTGCTCTCTGTTTCAGTCAGTGTCTTTACCTCTGGGCCTAATAGGTATAGATTATGCAAGTTCCTAATCCCCATTGGTTAATATGTTGAGATGAAGCTTGATCAGTAGTTAAAGGTTCATTAACTCCTAACACTGAGTGTTCAGTAGCTCTAGATAATCAGAATATACCTGTGGGAGACTGATAGGGTTGTTAATCAATACTAATTTCTCAGCAAGTTGAACAGAGGCAGACATTCTGCCTTTGTAAAATCACTGTAAAGATACCATCTCACATTTTCTAATACTTCAGTGATAAAGTAGCGTAAGAAGCCATGACAAAACAGTTATTGTACATTATTGTGTATTCTGTCTTCATTTAACATAATTAAATACTTGAAACTATTTTGAAAATCTAATTTATTTCGGCCCTTTATAGGCTACAGTAAACCGAAACAAATGGTAATTCAGTTTTCATGGAGGACATTTTGACATGCCACAGTGGGAAATACACAGGTGTAAAGAATTTAATGACGGCTGAATTTAGGTGCTTCAGTGGCTCTCTATCACACATTGTTTGTGTGACACTATGTTGGGACACTAGGACAGAGCCATCATTAATGTAACATCGGTGCTTTTACTTACATGACAAGTCAAAATGTCTGTGATAAGCATATAACAAATAATAACATTATGACCACCTGGAGGCCACACTGTGATGCACTGTGTGTTCTGACTCCTTTCTATCAGAACCAGCATTAACTGTTTCAGCAGTTTGAGCTACAGTAGCACGTCTGTTGGATTGGACCACACGGGCCAGCCTTCACTCCTCACGTACATCAGTGAGCTTTGGCCATCCATGACCCTGTCTCCGGTTCACTGCTTTTCCTTCCTTGGACCACTTTTGATATGTACTGACCTCTGTAACCCGGGAACACCCCACAAGAGCTGCAGTTCTCGCCCAGCTATATGACTTCAGAGAAAAGGGAATGGAGTATAAATGTTAATGCAAGTCTGCTCACCAATAGAGTGAGCAACTCACTGCCCCTTTAAGTATCAAATGAGAACACTATGGCTAACCATCGTCATTCTGTATTCATCTATTGACCAATATTTCATGAATCTCCATGTTTCCAACTATGAAGATCCCTTGGCCAGCAGTATCCATCCCTTAATGAACCATAAAGAATGTGTGATGGGAGTACATGAAGGCAAGTCTGGCTCACGGCACCCGAGGGGGACAGGCTGCTGTCAGGTCAGAGTACTAGTGGTTTCTTCACCTCATAAAAGCCTTGATGGCAGAGTTGACCCCTGATCAGCCCAAGACATTCTCCCACAACAATCTGGGTCAGGAGCAAAGTGGCAAAGAAGAAGAGAGAAAGAGAAGGAAGCCACTGGGGAAGAGCACAGGAGTACAAGAGTGTAAGAAGATAAGCTCACGTCAATATCCTGACAACATCCTTACATTGCTTGGATCAACAGAATATATTCAAGGGCAGGTTGAATGAATGGGCAAAATAAATGTGGGATACTGTGTGATGTACTGTTATAATTTATTGATGCTAAAATGCTACACATGGCACCTTCAACCATAAATATTGGGCAGTGAACAGTGCCATAACAAACTGGGATGTGAATAAGTAACAAGAAATAAATGTTTGCTGAACTCTCAGACCAACTAAGATGTTTCATAATTCATGTAAGTTAAAATATAATGAACAAACCAGGAGAGGCAATGTTGCATTCTTGTTTTTACTTATGAACGGAAACATATCAGAGTGCACATAACATTTGTTTGCGTTCTTCTCCTCTTGTATTTGACTGTGACTTCACAAACATGCTTTATTTGTTTTGGGATCTGAATATGCTCTTCATGCCATGTGTATGTCACAAAGGCCATCCTACAAAGAGAACTTTGCTCAATGTAGCCCCGATGACTGTAAACCCTGCCAATGAGAACATGTCTGGAGACACCTTTTCAATCGTGTTTGTTTCAGGACAGGGCAGATAATAGGTCAGATGGTTTTGAGAACCATCATGGGGTATAACAGGCATCAGATGACATAGAGAACTCTGTTGTCCCCTTTTTATTTCTCTCTATAGACAGAGCTCTGTTCCCTTTACTTATCTGATCCCTACCAAGGAGCAGCAGAGCAGACGAGGAGAGTCAGGGTCAGACTTTGACAGTCTTGAATAGAGGACACCAGTATACAGGGTTTGCCTCCCCCACAGTGGTTATTAAAATTATATCTGTATCATCACCACATCCCTTCAAATCCATCCACCTCCGCCTCTGAATCAGAAACTGGCTTAATACCAAGAAGCTGATGCACACTTTGGAAATTCAAAACGACCCACAACAAAGGTTGACCCATTAGAATCTGATCAGACATTTCTGTGCACCATTCTTCACTACACAACAGAGATGAATTTCTGTGGGGCATTATCTCCACAGTGCCATATCACATGACATAAAGCCAAGCCATGGCATCACTAACATCATTCAATTGACTTTTCAGATGTGGAATCCAGCTCTGTCTTATCGCTGAGTCTGATCTGGTGCTCGGTGGCTCAGAGGCAGTCGAGGCATTCTGAGGTTATCTGCTCCGTCTCTCTCACAGCGAGAGCAGCCAGACACTTACTGCATTGTTGGAGCAGAGAGACTCAGAAGTTGGATAGAGAGAGGCAGAAGTTGGCATGCTGTGAAACTGGCTCTTTGTTTGTATGCATCCCTCTAAAGAACTACAGACTTGGCCACTGTTAGAAACTGAACTCAGTCCATTGAAGACTTGATGAGCTGACATTCATTTAATTCAACCTGGGATTTGTCACAAACTGGGTTAAAGAGTTTAGCTCTTAAAGTAACTGGATGTTTTATTTGATGCATCGCACCACATTCTGGCCATGATGAACTCCTACTTCTAATATTGTCAGACTTTCTCATGCAGTAACCATATGCAGATGAGACTTTGGGGAAAGTGTGGAATAGCCATTGTCGAACACCAATCCCTTCCAAAGTAACATAGAGGAAAGAGGTGCCAACACTGCTCTCTGCTGATTGTGTATGATCACTACAAGAGTCCTGCTTACAGCTGCATTACATGTTGTCAACCAGCAGATGGCAGGATGCAACAGTGTCTACTGGACTGTTCAAATGGAATAATCTGCCTTGTCTATTGAGAATGTATCTACAAAGCATACAACATCTCTACTTAAAAAATGTGCATAATAAACAGACTCATGAGTATACAATTATGACAATTTATACATGTTTGCTGAATAAAACATGGAAATAGTCAGTGCTGGAAGAAGTCCTCAAATATCTTACTTCCGTAATCATCGTTATTGGATTAATACTGATGCCACACTGAGTTAGTAGCACTTTACTGATGTAGCTGGTTGTGGAGGAGCTAGTTGTAACTACTTCATACACAGTTAACCAGCTTAGTCCAGTGGCTGATCCCCCTCCAACGGTCACAAGGTAAATTTGGTGGACGTGAGATTATTTAATGAAACAGGAAATTCTGCTGTGCAAATCAGATCGTGGATCTTATATTGGACAATTTGACCTCTTTTGTGCCTTGAACAGTTCTATAAAAGGAACCATCAGACAAGTTTAAAGCTAACAACTCAGAGACATCCTAAATGTGAGAAGTGGTTGCCCCCTATGCTGAAGTGGAGTAGAAATATAAATTGCATGAAATGCATATGCACAAGTAAAGTACAAGAACCTTAAAACCGTATTATTATTAACCTCATTTAATCCACCTGTCATATAATAGAAAGCCTAATTACTGTAAGTTGATTTAGCCACTTTTGGATTTTTTGGCATTTTTCATTATTGGTGAAGCTCCATTCTACACAGCCACTGACATTGATTACAATTAATTACTGACTAAACTGCAACATTACAGCCATGTAAAATCTGCAGGACATGCAATAACCTGTGGCAATAAACCAATAAGGGGAGTCGTCGTGAGTGCTTGCTTTTTTAACTCGACATGCCAATAAATCAATGCCACACACCACATCCATTCATCACTATCATAATTCTTCACTTGGAATGTTGTCATCAGGTTGAATCTGATGCCTCATTGAGTAAGCTAAAAGATGGAAACATCAATAGAAGTGCACAAAAACACAGAGCTGTATTAAACCCAATGAGTTGTGTAAGTAGGTTCATTCCTGCTTGCTGTATTTCTGTATCGATTGCTCTACATAACTCAGTCCACAATGTGCAGGAACTATTTTAGCTACAGTTTTTTGGTATAGTTAGTATGTAAGTTTGGTTTTGCCTATAGGATGTAATATTTTGATATTCTTGTATGATTCTCTTTTCCTCTTGGCAAGGACAGACTCTGATCAGAAGCCATTCATCTCTACATTGCTAGCTGAGACAAACAGGAAACTGACACTTCTCTCACCCTACTACTCTTTGTAATGAAGTCATCCAATGACACAGAGACAGAGTTAGGATCCTCCCGAGCCCCGATGAGTGCATGGATGGCTGTATAACAGTGTACAATGGGCATGAAAAAGAGAAAATCTCCCAAGAGAAAGCCTATTGAAACCCCAGAGGGCCTAGAAAGTGAGCTTTCTGCATTATTATTCCAACACGATGCAATTCAAGTATCCTGGAAAGTGTCACCAAATGGCACACGAGTTCACACCCCACCAGGATGGGCGCTAAGCTTGTGCTAATTGAGAGTGTGTAACACAGATGCTCTCCTCCGGGTTAGGGGGAAAGCAGAGTGTGATGACGCAAGCTGTTTCCCACATTTTCTCAAAATAATCCTGCAGATCTTCGGCAGAGCCATCATTTTTGAAAGACCCTCTGTCCACTGACTGCCTACTTAGAAAAGGAATGATGAGGATTACAGATGAATAAACAGATGAATTAGAATTTTATTACCATCAAAGTCATCAACTCAGTCAAGGAGTACAGTACAGAGCTCACAAATGCAAGACAGGACCTACAGGTGACCACTGGTCCTGGCAAACATCACATCTACAAGTACACCTGTAAGTGCATGGCAAAATGAACAGACATGGAATACTAAATACAGTGAGAAATGTATTGGAAAAAAGCATTGCTTTAAACTGTGTAACAGTATTTAAACAGTATTTATTTGCCATCTAAACAAAGAGAACGGACTACATTAAATAATCTATTCACATAAAAAATCTCTCATCTGTTTAAGCCTCTCGTTAAAATCTAAATATTTATCTTAAACAATGTAAGAAATAATATAATGGTATACTCTGAATGATCGGTGTGTCTACGAATCTATCGTAGCGCAAATTAAATGAAGATACATGTATAAATAAAAGACTCTGCAGCAACAAAGTCAAACTTATACGAATAATAATATGATCAGTTTCCTCCGGAGCCCATTTTTATCGGAAATGCACATTTTCATATAAATTCACAGGTGTTCACAGTAAATACTCTTGACAACAGACTAGGTAGAGTCAGACAAAGTGGCTGTGCACGAGCCATAACATATTATACTTTATTCATATTATCTAATAATCGTACTGCCAATGTTACTGCTGTCTTTATGTGACCAGGGAATGGTTCAGTGTGTGTTAGCACAGGAAATCATGTGGGCACTCACAGGCCAAAGGAGCAAATATGGTCTTATTCGTCCTCCCCCACACCCACTTATCTGACAGCAGCCTTGTGTTAGTTAAGTGGCCCTGATGGGCCTGACAGTTGGCAAGGACTATAGACTTCTACTCACAGGTACATGGACTGTATCGAAAGGACACCAGGAATCACAGTTTCTGCAGCCAGTCGAATATTGCTCAATTTCCTCTAGAGTGATTACAGAGAACTCCTTCTGTAGCTCATTATTAATGCTCGAGGGGACCAGTGGCTGGAAAGGATAGATTGTTATTACTGTTTAGTCAAGTATAAGCTGAAAAATCTATGGAATAAACAAATGACTTAAAGAGTTGAAAAACAATCAACAACAAAAAAAACAAGGCAAAAAGATTTAAAAAAAAAAAGAAAAATACAAAATCTAAATAAATAAACATTAAGTTGAGAAATGTTAAACATATGCTTCATACAATTTTTTTCAGTACAATACAGGTCAGCAAAGCTGAGTTGGCAAAGGTGACTCTAGTTACTACAAAGTCAAAATGATGCATGTCTTCCTTTAAAAGCCGCATGTGGTCAGTTAATGCACATTTTGTTTTACAGTTTACAACCAAATATTAAGACATATATGGCATCTGAGTCAATATCCTTACACAGAGGACACAAGTAAACCAAAGTAGATACAAGGAGACTGAGATCTAGCAAGAAAACAAAACAATTTCTGTCACGTAATGGATTAAGAAGTGACGTTTCTAAAAAAGAAAGCTACAAATTAATTTGGATGCATAGAACTGCTATGTAATGAAGACATTAATCATATGACTTACACTGATGCTAAGGGGCACTAAATGAACAGTAGTTATAGACAGCATAATGTATAGTGTGCTTTTGAAAAGAACATTAGCCTGGACAAGGCTTGTGGCAAGAGGCGAGGGTGCTGTGGCCTACGATTAAACGAGGTTGGCAGTAGCGCATCTTTATCCACCAAGTGGCTGTAAATGTAAAAGGAACAGCAGAAAGTGAGAATGCATGCTGTTTTGGCTACTTCTACAAAGGTCTCTATATACAGAATCTTTACACTTACAGCTATGAGGTTCTTTCCTGAGCAGGAAGTTAGCAAAGGAACATAGTGTTTGTGTGTGTGCTTATGTGTGAAGCTGCCTTGTTCAAAATACAGCACTGGGCATAATAACTCCCAGTCACCAATCTCAGCATTGTTTAATGCACAATACCTGCTTAGTGTAGACAATAACAGATCAGAAAGATAACCATATTCTCCCTGTGAGAGGAATAGGTGATCTTCTCCGTGTGTGGACCAGCACTTACTGAGTATTACGGTACAAGGTCAAAATTTCAGGAGCAAAACTTTTCTAATGATTTAAAGAACAAATACTGTAATTGCAGGAATGGCAGAAAGAAGTTTCCCAAGTTGGCTCATTAAAAAGAAATCAAAGCCGTTTTCAGCACAATTATGTCTTCATATATTCTCTTATCACTAAGAGAAGAATCAGAAAGAAGACTTTAGCTGTAAGCCACAGTTTGACAGCAAATCTGTTTTTGCCCCTAAAACTGAAGTGTGCGGTGATAGACATGGTTTATATTATCTGACATAAAACACCGGAGGGTCAGTGAAAAAACACAATACAAGTAAAAAGAAAGCCAACGCAGCACTCAGGAAAAGGTAGCACACAGCCTCCATGAGATGATACTAATGCTGCAAGTGAGAGAGAAGCAGAGTCAGTGTCACCATGCTAGCAGCTAATGTACAGTGTGCAGGAGTTGGTGGGGACTGCAGAGGTCACACAGGGAAGGGTTGGGGGGGGGGGGTCTAACCCTGCTCGTCCCCAGCATTGGTGGCTGCGTGGAGAGCAGTTGAAGCTTCTCCATTACAGCGCGATGTGGGCTCAGCCTCCTGCAGCGCCGGGCTTGGCTGCTGTGGCTCAGCGGCCAAAGCTGCCACCCCGGCTCCGTCCTCGGGCACCAGTTGGCCTATCTCCGCTCCAGCGGGGAGCTCTGTGACGACAGCGGGCGCTCCCTCGGGTGTTGCGGCAGAAGAAGGTGCAGAGGGGTCATTGGCAGCCTGGGGAGCTGCGGTGTCTGCTGGGGCACCGGCTGCAGGGCTGGTTGCCCTCGAGTCACTCTGCTCAGGTGCTCTCAGTCTCTTCATGATGGTGGTGACCCGCACAGCTTTCTGTAGGAGGAGGGATAACAAACTGAACTCAAATAGGTGCCTGAAAACTTGCTCAGAGAACAGACAACTCTCATCGGACCACCTTAATTCTTACACAATACTGCGCTACTTCCCTGTTCAAGGACCGTTCAACTGCTGTTCAACTTCCTGGAAGCAAGAACAAAAGGGCTTACCTTCCATTTAGCTCTGGCAAAGTTCTTCTCTATTTGTGCACACACATTTTCCTTGATGTTCTTATCTGAAGCTGCACCGCCAGAGATCCTGTTGTACAAAATAGGAAAAACACAACTTCACAACAGAGCTTTACAGTTCCCCTATCTTTGGATTACAGGCACACAGTATTACAATTTGTTGTTCATTTTATTGACTGACAAACTTTTGCAGCAACTGTTTAACCTTTAAGGGTTATGTTGGTCATTTTTCTCCTAGTTTTTGCCGCAGCGACAATTGATTTGTGTTAAAAATTGACAGTTCGCTGAAAGTGTCTCTGTCGGCTGCACCTAAATGCCACTTGTGAAGAAAACAAAGTGTGAAAACAATGCGATAATGTGAAAGGGGTCACCTGTAGTGATGAACCTTCAAATAATTATCATCTAAATCTGCAACATGGCCTTACAAGTTTTATAGCGAGTTTCAGCATATTGTTTAGATGTCCAACTTGCAACTTTACTGTTGTCAGCCAAAGCAACCAGCTTTCACCCAGGAGGCCACTGTCCCATGTGAAATCAAAAGCCAATGTTCACTTGCACACATAATTTAAGTCATGATCATTTCCAAATGAATGATAATGTTGCTCAGTAACTGCTGGATGTGTAAATAAGCAATTGTTTTCCATATCAGCCTAAAGGTGATGATATGTTGCAACTTGTTCCCACTGCCACCCAGTGGCCAAAAAATCAGCTATTGCAGGTTTCAGTGTGTTAGAATTCCAATACGTGCTGATTACTAAACAATGGCAATGTCATTAGTTTTTTCAGGTATTTGGACAAAGTGAAATTTTGGACTGATGATGGCACTAGATAAAACGTAAAGGAATCACACAGTTATTATAAATCACCCTCAATGTGGAAATCCATATCAAATTTAATGGCAATCCACCAAATATTTGTCAGGATATAAAGTAAATATTACTGGATCAGTCAGTAGAATAAATTATCTGGAAATCATGAATCTGTACTAAAGTTTGTGCCAATCCACCCAATATTTGTTTCAGATATTTCAGACTGCCTATGTGGCAAGCAGCTTTGGCTTTTTGTTAAGTAAAGCATCAATATTGTTGTTACGGTACTGAGCACTGATTCAGAATATAGATTTTGGAAGTTCCTCAATGTCAAACAAGAAAGTCTGCTCTTTTGGAGCTGGTGCGATCACATTAACACAGGTTGATTACACTACTCTGGTTTAAATGGGCTGTACAATATATCAAAGCTGCCTACCATTCATGGTTTATAGCCTCCTGAGCTGTCAGTCTCTGGTCTTGATCCACCTCCATCAGACGAGCAACCAGACTCTTAGCTGTCAGAAAAATCACACAGAAGAAACTCAACACAGAAGAAACTCCTGATGGATGGGAACATAAACATGATGTGTGTTTGACCGCGCGAGAGGTAAGAAGGGAGACATTTTCAATTTTGAATGTTTACCCTTCGTGTTCCTTCCCAGCGTTAACTTTATGCTAAAACTACCTGAATCAGAGATCTCATCCCAGTACGGAGAGTCAAACTCATAATCTCCTGCCAGGATCTTTCGAAACAGGTTCTTGTCATGGTTTTCATAGTCATCGTCATCGGTTTCATCGTAGAAAGGAGGGTTGCCTGACAGCCTGAGGTAGCAAAGATCAAAAAGTAAAAAAACATCTACAGACCCTATTTAAACTAGGTATATTATTTAATATCACATAAAATAAAATCTTTACCAATATCAATCAAGTCTGAAGATGTTACCATCAAAATGATTCAACATGCCACCTAGTGACTTTTAATGAGGTGTAAAGCTTTAGAAAAAAACACCCCTACCTTATGTTCAGAATAATAATTAATTCTAACTTACAGTATGTACATGATGACACCTGTTGCCCAGCAGTCCACAGGCCTGCCATATCGCTGTCTGCCAACCACCTCTGGAGCTGCAGAAGAGCACAGAAACTTCATAAAAATCTTCATCTTCCACATCGCCATTAATCTGGCTGCATAACAATGTCTTATTTGCCATTTGGTACATTTAAATTCTCACCCAGGTACTCCGGTGTCCCACAGGGGTCTTTGATTAGTCCGTTCTCCAGCTTGGCAAGATGGAAGTCGCTGATGACTATTTTAGAGTGCTTCAGGCGGTTGTAATAAACCAAGTTCTCCAACTAAAAAATAGTGAATTGCAGTGTCAACAGTTAATTTAACATTCATGCTCAAGGTCTTTCATTTTCATGGTTAATCATCTCGTGGAAGTTTAGAAGGTTGAATTTAAGTTGTGAGAGCAGAAATATGATGAGAAGACTGAAAACATCTAAAAGTTTAATTATCCAGTGCAAATTAAAACAAATCAAATCAAATGAGAGACCTTGAGTTTAATTTAGTCATTTTCTCATGATTGGATTAATTCCTCAACCAAGTTTGACGTATTTCCACTTGAGAAATGTATTGATTTTCATTTAAACTGACAGTCCCATATGGGGAGATTTGAGAGGTATCGAGGTGGAGAAGCTAATCAAACTATAGTTAGTAATCATTTGGCAACCACCTTTTCCTCTATTACTGGTCTGTTGCCTTGAATTTGCATATACTAACAAGACTAAGAGCTCTATTTTCGTGAAAACTGTGGCACAGCGCAGATCGCATTGCACCCTGCCCAGTGCATTGTGCCGATCACACTTTGCAATTATTGTGGCCAGGCTCACCTGGTGCATCTGTGGTGCACTTGGATATGGGGTGGCATCAGAAAGAATATATTATCTTTCATCCACTTTAAGCACAGGCCTCTACCCTCCATGACACATGTGACACACTGACAGTCTGGGAATCCTGTGGGGAGTTTTCCTCAGAGGAAACTTATTGTTGTCTCTTACGTTCAGAGCAGCAGCTCAAATAGTACCTCAAATAATCAGATGAAGCGCATCATTTTCTAAAAAAGACTGAAACAAATCTCCAGACAGCTAGCGAGCCAACAGCACAGCGCAGGCAGCCATCACAGCACGACACTGGCTTTGCTCTGCTAATCTAAACCATCAGCCATATGTACTATGGGCAAGTTTGCTCAGTTGGATTGAAGTGAAATAAATTTTGTGGAGCAGAGGCTTGTGCTGCTTCTTCAGAGGTTCTTTTCTTTGGAACAGCTGATAACAGCTTGTCTACCACTGTAGAGTGTTACCTTGAGGTTTCTGTGAACAATATGCAGGGAGTGGAGGTAGGCAACAGCCTCCAACACCTGGCGCACCACGTTGCTGGTGTCTCTCTCTGAGTAGTAGCCTTGGTCCAGGATCCAGTCAAACACCTCTCTGCCTGTTGCACTGTGGAAAATGAAGATCCGTAATGTGTTATAACTCTGTTGTTGAAAGATATGAATGTAATTGTATCTCAGCATTAGAAGATTTGCACTGTATAACTGCACTGTTATCGGTTTAAATCTGACTGGGAACCTTTCATTCTCCATTCTCTTCCAATCTTTCCATCTGCTCTCTGTCAATCATTCAGGCAAATACAAAGGCAAAAAACATCTGCAACATAGAAACCTCTAATTGGAATGTTACATTGTATATTTATAGTCAAATGTAAATTACATTGTTCCAAGAATAAACATTTTTGACAAGATTACATAGCACACCCCACCTGTTAAATGTAAATGGTTTTAATCATTTCCCCATAGATGTTACTTTGTGTTTGATCATTTTCTTTCTAATCAGAATTCCTAAACCCACTAATCAGGTGTCCTCGAAGGACGAAGCGACTATCATGCATTTAGCATATCCATGGAAATGTATCAAATTCCCCAAGAACACATGCTGCTGAGAATGGAGCAGCTAGCAAGCAATCATATCTGAATACCAAATGAGTGAAGGTTCAGAGCCGTTCTCATATCTACCAGGCCTCAGGCTACAACAGCTCATTCCCCACAAGTGTATAATCAACACATACAGTTCAGCAGGCCCTAGCGACTGTAAAGACAAGTAGAGAGCCTTTTCCCCCGGCTCATCAGACATC
Source organism: Dicentrarchus labrax (assembly GCF_905237075.1). Lineage (NCBI taxonomy): Eukaryota > Metazoa > Chordata > Actinopteri > Moronidae > Dicentrarchus > Dicentrarchus labrax. Next base: position 11,234,568 of record NW_026136711.1, read on the forward strand.
TGAACTCACAGTTCAAGGAAGAGGAAGTACTCCTTTTTGGTCTCAAAGACGTCCACCATTTGGAGAATATTGGGATGCTTCACCCTAAGGAGATGTGACACAAAGCACAAGACAGAGCAAGAAACACAAAGACAGAGAAAATGAGGTCAGGAGTCAGATAGGAGATGACGTCTGCATCATTCATTCAGTTGGAGGAATAATGCAAAGACCAGCTATATTGCTCATGAATAACACTCAATAGTAAACTGAGAGAGCGAGCAACCATGAAGAAAGCAAAATGTAACTGCAAAACAGACTTTACTGCCCACCCATAGATAACCAGATTTATGTAATCTGCTGCAACCGCAACAGCATGGTGCTGAGCAGCTGACCATGCTTTGACAACCACAGCTCCAGATGGACAACTTCATGGTGAATTTGGCCAATAAAGCTATATTTCCTTTCAATTCCCAGGGAGTTGATTCAGTACTCCCTGTTGCCTTCATTTGTTCTACATATGGAACAGGGTCAAAAAGGTCTAAAGCAGTGAAATCGCTTCCTCATTCATTTAAGATTCAATAGGCTACTCAATGAATAAATGGAAAATGTATGCGTTATTATCGTTTTGCGTCAGCACTGACAATTTATATGTCAGGTCAAGGAAAAGCACTGAATTATGTGATTTTTACTAAAACGTAGTGCACATCCTTTGTTCCATTGTGGGGGAAAGGACATACATATAATGTTTGAATAAAAATTTTGAACACTGCAATAAAAGTGAATGTAGTCCAGCAGGTAGGAAATGTGAAGATATTTTTTTGTAACAACATAAAGGAGTGATATTAGGGAGTGGAGTCATTTTTGCAAACGCACAAGTGTACCTCCCTTCAATATGATTGGTCTATTAATTTAACTGTTACCAGTACAAAATATGTTTTGCACAGAACATTAAAGAGCCCCTCAGACTTTCAGACATAAAAATACTTTAAAAAGAATTCCTGTCTGTGATGTGTGTGTTTCACAAAAAACTTCTATTACCTCATTAAAAATTCCTACAATGACATCTACTCTACTCAGTTATTTAAAAAGTCTAGAATCTATAAATATCTAAATTATTGTTCATTTAAAGATATCGTCTGAAGTTTTGCCAGCAATTATTCGCAGCCTTTGACATGTCATCATATTTGATTAGGTTTTTTACTGGAAAAAGCGATAATCACAGAGAAATATGAGAAAATATGTGTCAGATAGAACAAGGAGCTCAGAAACAGTGGCTGTGTGTGATCAGATGAGGTTGGCTTGACTTGTTTATAAAGCAACCCCATAGATTTGTTGCTTGTTCTGGTTTTCTTTTCAAAAATTGCTGTTATCTGTGAAATTAGCTTTTAAAAGGATGAAATAGGGAAAACAAAAAACAAAGAACATGACAATCTCATCACAAAACTAATCATGCACTATTTAACACATTTAGACCCCAGAGAACATTAACCACACTGAACAACCTACATCTTTAAGATGAGGATCTCATTTTTCGCAGCCTTGCGGACTTTCCTTCCATCCTTTTTCAGGAACTTTTTACACGTGTACATTTTCATCGTAGTTTTGTCTTTGGCCCTGAATATCTCACAGAACTCCTCCCTGAAAAGAAGCATTTTATGACATTTCAGGTTTATTTTCAGGGCCATAGAGTAAGCACAGGTCATAATTTTTTTTTGAGAAAAGTTAAGCATCATTCCTCTGTAAATTGATACTCACGATTTAACAATCTGACCCAGGTCATATTTATCTGTCACGTCCGAAGGATTGTTATAATCCTTCTTCTCCCCAATTGTTAAACAGCCAAATGGCATGGCCACTGCTGACCTGTGGTAAGAGAAACAGAAGGAGAGACAGAGGAGGGAGAGAATGAAACTAATAAGAAGACACATATCACACTTTCATCCATTTATCTTCTGTCATGTAGTGTCTCACCTAGATGATGATTTCTCTTCGATTTGGCATCACACTGTGCCATAATATTACACTAAATGATGACTTGGCAAAAAATGTGACCCTCCCTCAGTAATAAAGAATTACTTCAATAATGCTGAGGAAGCTTTTCAAAGGGTGAGAGCTAAAGAGCCACCAGAGGCTGTATCAATGCAGCAGATTGTTTCAGTAACTGTAACAGAGCCTTTCATGATCCTGCATTAATAAAGGGAAGAGCCATAGTAGGCTCAGCTTTATGCTTTATATAAGTAATAAAACAACCAGGGGAATGTTTTTGCAGTGAAGCAGAAGTCTGGACTGAATGTGCTCTGTGGGGTGAAAGTTGCAAACCATAGGGGTCAGGGAGCAGAAGGAACAGCGGCTAATATGAGCCGAGAGCCCGGCAAGGCAACAGCAGCAACAAGTGAAGCATTTCCAATCAAGAAAGGGAGCCAGCAATTACCGGCACAGCAGCCCAGGACTCCGAGAGGAATTAAAGTACTTTACAAGCTAATTGCGATGCAGCCTCTCTGTGTCTCTGTCAAGCAGCATGGAGTGAAACCAGAACAGCCTTTGCAACTTTACTGCATGTTTTTTTTACTGAGAAAGGTTTTATAGTCAGCTTAGTTGGAGTTGCTATTTTTGTGTTTCATGGGAAGAGAAGGGATGGTTTCTTTTTTGTATTTCTCCCCCTGCTGTACAGTCAGGAACAGAGATATTACAGGGAATTAGCTGTTTTTGGAGTGAGAAACAATAAAACATTCATGCTCCCCTGCAATTAAGACAGTGTGTGTGTGTGTGTGTGTGTGTGTGTGTGTGTGTGTGTGTAGTGTAGCTGAAATCTAAAATCTATACATTTGGAATCTACAGTCCCACTGTGGTATACAGTTATATATCAGCTGATTTATTAAATTTTTTTTATAAAAATCCCTTCAAGGTCCAGTTTGTCACATTTAGGAGGGGAAAAAAATCACCTGAAAATAAGAATAGTTGTGTTTTCGTTACCTCCAAATGAGACATTTTTATCTACAGAGGGAGTGGGTCATATTCTACAGGGGACGCCATGTTGAACCTCCATGTTTCTACGGCCCAAAACGGACAAACCAAATGCCATCATTTCTCCTTCAAGCTTGGTTGAGTCAGGATGCAATCTCTGTGCTAGATGTCACTAAATCCTACATACTGGTCCTTCAAATGAATCAGATATGTACCAAATGCCAAAAATGTAACTACAGCAGCTATAGGACACAACATGGTGCAGTGTTGGGGAGTAGTGGTGCTACATGTAGCAATACTACTACTGTATACCACATTTCTCTGTGGCTGTTAGGTAGCTTAGCTATGCGCCAATCATGTTTTCAGTAGCAAGCTATGTTTGCTATAAGTGAAACAACCAAATGTTATGTTGCTACATTTAATTTTCATTTGATGATTAAAGATATCAGATTAAATTGAAATACATTGCTGCACAGATACTGTATCAGCATGGATTCAGCACCAGGAGTTCCACGTCTTCTGACTCAGGACAGAATCAATCAAGCAGTCTGGTTTAACAGAATGAAGCACAGAGAGAGTGCTACAGCAATAACTGGCTTCTAAATGTGATTGATTTAAAAGGAAATAGCTTGCAAGAGGGATCAGTTACAACAAGTATCCCTGGACAGTTTCAGGAAATCTAGAGGGAAAACAGTTGTTGCCTCTACCACTGATGTGTCCTTGATCAAGGCACTACACTACTTATTACTCCAGTAATGCTGCTCAGGGACCTACGGTAACACTGCAGCCTTACTGACAAGCTCTGAACTGGTGTGAATATTCTGTATTGGAAGCTGCTTCAATATAAAGCAGGGCAGTGCTGAAAAATGATTGTGCAGCAAAATTTCTCCAGATGAATAAAGCCTGAAAAAATATTTATTTCCAAGCCACACAACATCCATCTGCGCTGACAGTCTGGGTGATGGATGTCCACATGTAAATGAGCGCAGCCAGCATGAGAAGTATAGCGTTATGTGTAAGAAGGGCAATCTGTCCACTGTAGCTCCGTGAACCGACTCGTAATCCAATCTAAATGAACGAGGCTCAGCACGTCTCAAATTGCCGAGAGAAAACCGTGCTCTCTCTGAACCTGTGTGCTGTGAAGTCAGTGTGAGGGGCTGACCTTTCCTGGCTACCTATCGCTCGCTTTCACTCTCAATGCACTGTACATGTCTCCCCGTGGTAAACGCTTTGTCTCAGTGAAGTTATGCTGCAAAGAAGAAAGGAAAGTTCTGCAGGGCCAAGGCATTAGGAAGCATGTCAGGAAAAATCTATATTATGCTAGAAAACATTTTTATTCTGCAAGTTGCTATAACAGTCCACAAGAGAGTCATTGCATTGCAGAGAGTGAAATAGACTGGAGAAAAAGAGAGTGAAAGAGCAATTCGGATGACGATAAAATCTAATAAATCTAGGTAATAAATGGAGCCTTTGGTTTTGGAAAAGCTTTCTGAGCCCAGACAGTGGCAAACACAATCTGAAGGCAGATTAGTTCATTAAAAACCTAAAAGTACTTCCTCAAAGTATCTTGGTACGCCTCTCCCATTTTCCCAAAGTGTGACTTCCTGTGATGGATGAAGAATTTGTGAAGCATTTCAAGTGGAATGAGCAGGAAGCTTGCAGTATCATATAACAGAGGCTGCATAATGGGCCCATTTGGACTGACCACCATCAGCAATATTCAAGCATTATCGCCCCATATTCCGACTGTTATCAGCCCTTCAGGAGCACCAATCGATGGCTCGCAATGCTTTATGGTCCAGAGTGAGACCTGGGGGGGCCACCGTGCTATATCACCACAGATTTTCTGTAGATGCAGTGAAGATTTACAGGACAGAAGATGGATAAGGATAAAGATCTTGGGGTTGTTAGGCCAGCGCAGTGCCTCCTCCAGCCAGGCGAGCTGATGAGCAAATTAAGTTTTTGTGCCGGTTGAAATCTATGAGAAACTCTTGTAGCGCTTGTGTCTGGGTGAAGTTTAGGATTAGGCTAAATGCAGCGCTTATGTGCACGGTGTCAAGACTTTTTAACTTAAGTAAGGGGGATTATTTTACCTGCTGGTGGTATAAGGCTGGTCTACGCCTCGGGGAAATGGCTGTTATCTATTTGGTATGGTAAGCCTTTACGTACATGAGTGAGCAGCTGTTTGCACTAATCCCACCATGAAATTCCCCAGAGACGGAGAAGTGTTTCCTTGTTTTGGGAAAAATCTTTCATTTACTGTTTAGTTTTCAACTGTGTCTCTGTCCTTCTTTCACCTCTTCCCACATACTCTCCCTCTGGCTCAGCAGCCACTTAATGAGGATGCACAGAGTTCCGACCCTATACATCACAGTTGTGCTGACTGTAGGCCATTACAGATTTACTGAAGTGAACGTAAGCAGTGCTGAGCCTCAGCTGTTATGTACAAATTACATTTTACATAGACAACATTCACCTAAGCAAGATAAACAGCACAAGAAAAAATATGATCAAATAAGCTATGTGAACAATACATAATTCTGATGGATTATATACTCCTAATGTTGCCAAATACTCTAGAGGAAACTGCTGGGTTATGTTCAGTTGCAACCTGTTTTCCAAACCAGAAAGTGTGAGATTCTTACTACTCTAAAATAGAGGATGTCAGGGTGGATGGTTGGGCATATAAAGCAAAGTTTGACATGGACATGAAGCCTCCAACATCTTGTTAAGTTCAGGCTAGAACACAGATTGCGTAAAAAAGATGATTAAAAGACATCACCTGTACAAATTCTGCATGCTGTTTTGTTATCTGAATAGATCTTTATAACTTAAATGTTGTACCCACACAAATCAGATCATCCAAAAAAAGGTGCACTAATCAATATTTTTATAATAACAATGGATCAAAAGACTATGTGTAATGTGAAAGGTGTCATTTGTAGTGGCAAAGCCACAAAGAATTATCACCCACCTCTGGAGTTACCCTTTAGCTCTACAAAGCGTTTTAACAGCTGTTTTTATGACCCCAAACTTTACTGTTTTGGTACTCTCACCATCAACCCAGTTTCCAGCAAAAAAGCCCTGATAGGCCCATTATATGCCACCTGCTCAGCACAGAATAACAGAAAGACAAAGTTGGAAACTAGCTGGTGAACATAATGGAGCATTAAGCATCTAAAGAGACAGATATTTTCTTCAGCAGAAACAAAGTGAGGAGTAAATATTGCACTTATATTTATCAGGCAGCCAGAAGCACAACTCCAAATGAATGCTAACATTGTTCTGTATCTGTTGAATGTGTGAGTACAGTTGTTATACAGCTCACAAGTGGACAAAGAGATTAATGGATGCAGGTTCTGGTCGCCATTTTTCCCACCCCACTCTATATATCTGTCTCTCTAGAGAGAGAGAACGACCGCTTTAAACATATCAGACTTTTCTGGGCCCTTAAACTACTCAAAGTGAAAGTGTGCTTTCATATGCAAAACCAACCACTGCAATCACAAATCTGACATTCAACGTTCTTATGGGATCTTTGCTTTAATCAGGTTATCAGGAAGTGGTATTAATAATTGGTAAAAACATTAAAACTTGACAGTTCCACACAGTACTGTTGTGTGTTGTTTCCCTGGGGTACAAATCCATTCTTGAGTGTTTTGGACAAACTAGTAATTCTTTTTTGACAGGGCTCAGCTTAGCCATCTAAAATATCATCTCTCCCCGTCTCTCTGTCACTCAGTCTTTCCCTCTGTTCCTGGGGATTTGTTGGAGCCTCAGCCCCACAAGGACAGACTCTCCGGCTATTAGGAAAAAACATCCTTGACATTCATTTTCTTTCATCCCTGCTGATCTCTTGAGATTGCCCAAGAGACTGTGATAGCACTCTGCCTTCAACTGAAAGGAGAAGATAAGGTCAACACAGATGGTCTAGGCGACAATTGTGTAAGTCTTAACAGAAACAAGTGTGGGAAAGATGCTCAAACGGTTGCCTCGCTCTTCCTGTGAAAAAAGTTGCTATTGCAAGTAAAAAGTGCAAGGGAACTATGTTTATGAAACTGGAAGCAAACATAAGGACTGGAGGATGATACAAAACAAGTTATTTTTGGATTTCTGTACATCAGCTCGGTCTTGACTTGAAAGCCCTCAACTTAGGCAATGCTGAGGAAACTAGGGTCAAGTAATGGAGCTTTTAAATAATACAGTTACACTTGAAGTTTTCAGTGAGGTTTTTATCACAGGATGTTTAATGTAACAGGTTCAAGCTGGCTCTGCAATCAGATTTTGAGTGAAGTAGCCTGACTGTGATTGGAGAGCTGACAGTCGCACTTTTAAAATTAGGTTTTGTACATTAATTCTAAATTCCAGCTGCATTGAGGTTCACTCTGACTGTTAATGACATTTATCCTGTGGTTGTTCATAACATATTTGTCACACAAAAACAGGAATGAAGCCCTGGCTTTAGTATTTGCTTGTAGCATTACCTCCATGTTTATTTACAATGAGGTCAAATACATGTCATGCAAGGAGTAGGAGGTGAACAAATCTGACATATCATATATTTGACATATCTATATATGGGGAAAATATATGGGGAAAACATTTTAGCTGAAGGATTTTTTGTGGGTTGGACACTATATGTATTGTAATCATTTTTAAAGGTTTACTGTGAAACATTTAGGAGGGTCTATTTGCAGAAATGGCATATATATATATATATATATATATATATATATATATATATATATATATATATTCATAGGTGTGTTTTCATTAGTCTGAAAATAACAACTGTTGATTTTTTGTTTTTATTTTTTTCTACAGAGGTAGAGGATCTGCCATTTTGAACCACCATGTTTCTACAGTAGCTCAGAACATGACAAACCTAACACTGGTACAAGAAAGGGCCATTCATGTTTTTTCCGAAGTTTCATGGCCACTGTAGTTTCTCCTACACGATTGGAATCCTACATACTGGTCCTTTAAGTCAGGTGTCAACACATCAGTTAAAGTACATGGAAGCAGTTCATACTAAAATACCTTCTGAATAATGTAGATATAAAATGTAAATTGTGGATTTGTAGCTTTTATGCTTCAAAAGTACAACAGGCAAATATAAATATGCTAATGATTGTTATTGCTTGCTATACAGTAACAGCAAAATCCCATTAACGCCAAAGCTGTCCGATTCTGAGCGAACTTTTATGGATGAAGGGTTGAACCAAGGGCCAAGAGAACCCATTAGTGCTGAGATTTACTCTATGAACATTATACTCAAGGTGGAATATTGATGTTATGCAATAAATCTAAAGTGCCTCTGACAACACTGGCAAAATTATCACTGCACCGTTTCTTGAATATTTCTATCAATTCAATCTATTTCTAATGGGCACCCAGGATGAAAGCCAAATCAAAGTACTTTATATGTATATTATTTCACAGTATACGGTAAAAGCTGCATTAATTCAGTGGCGATTCTTTGTATTAATGGAAGCGCTTCTCAGAAACTCTCTGCCTCATTACTGCACCTCACAAGAATTATGTCTTTTTACATGTGACTCTAAGGCGAAATGGCTGCTTGGAAATGTTGACATAAAAGTTTGCATGCACTGTCTCGGGGGGGTTTTACTGTACTAATTAAAGTTGCAATGCAGCATATTAGGCTTGCTGTTTCAACCTTTGCAGGGCCAGCAGAGGAGCATGGAGCTGAGAGGTCTATAACGAGGCAAGAAGAGCCATGGTAACAACAGCAGATAGGAAATAAATGTAAAGTTGGAAAGTTGCATCAATCAAAGTTGCATCAATCAGCAGCGGGATCAGAATAAAGATGGCGGCAAAGGTTTTTAAAAGTGGGCGCATGCACAATTGAATTAATTATTCATGGATAACAGTCTCCTTTTCCACAGCATGTCTCACTGGGCCTGCAGTTCGTGTCTTTCTTGTATCGAGGAATTGTTGTGTCCCGGGGTGCTCGCTTAACAGTGTGTTACGAGTAGAAGCATGGCATCTCTGGTAGTGCTGTAATAATTACTAGCCTTCTCCCCTTAGCCTTCCTCTAATCCCAGTTTCGTGCGCTAGTTGTCGTTGTCTGTGTCAGCCTTACACACAACAAATCTCTCAGTAGTTAGGAGGATTGGATGGATTTGCAATCTACTTTATATATAAACAATTTTATTTTATTTTATTTTATTTTATTTTCGGGGACTTATTCATCATTCCTTTGGAAATTGATCACAACCACACTCTACGTGCTGCCATTCATTCAAAACAAGGCTTTGTATCTGACTCATATTGCTGCATTCTTTGTTGAATGAGAAAACACTGCAGTGGCTTCTTCAGCAGCAGAGAGTGAGTTTGAGAAAGCACTCACTCTTGTACACTCTACTTCCTTCCCACTTCCTTCTGTCTTCCTGTGCCATCACTCTCTCACAGTCACACACGGAGCCCCTCTATGATGAATCACTTGCAGCGACACAGGCTTAACCTTGCACTTTACAAGAATCACAAGGCAAATTACAGCCTCCTCTTACAACAGCTTTTAAAGGGGAGGTAAGACTGCAGGATCTGGACACATACTGTACAAGAGTCGCAGTTCTATAGTCTATATATATATATACATATTATGCCCTCTATGACTGGCAGGCTGCCCTTTATACACCTGCTGAACACCATACCATTATTTTTCTGCTCCAGAGTGGGGACACAAAAAGCACAGCCTTAATTACACAGGACAGCACACAGGAATGTCTGGTAACAGCTATATATGTGTTTTACAAAGCCTGTGAACAGCTGCTCAGAGACTGCGCATTACAGCCTAAAGAAGCAAGACAGCAACATGCAGTGGCTGCTTTTTGTATATTGTTTGCAATACAATTGTCCACTATGTTCCTATGACTGTACCTGTCTTTAGTGTCTTCTTTAACCCTGCCAGCACCAACAGCAACATCTTCCATGTCCCTTCCACAGAGGGAATGGTCATGTAACAGCGATAACCAAAGACCTTCTATTTAAACAGGTTATTTAAGCAGCTTTTTGTTGCATTTTGTCTGTTTAACCTGCAAGTCATGAAGACATTGTGAATATGAGACTCTGTGGTTTTCTTGCATGTATTATTAACCTGATTCAAGCTAGTAGATAAGCTGACGCTGCTACTAGTGCTTGAATGGTAATTGTGGGTTGACTTGGCTCGCCAGGGGGAGAGGTTTCATTTCCTGCATTTAAAATTTGCTGTATGGAGATTTTGGGCATATGATTTAAATTATTATGTTCATGACCTGTGCTCATTTACAAGTCTGACGCTCTTTCCAAAATTAAAATAAGTACTGTGTAGTGTTCTACATAATGCATGTAATTATCTTTACAATGGCTTGATGACACAAATAACTAAGAAATAGCCAAAAAGCAATACAATTGATTAAATACCTAAGAAGTTAAGTTTGTCAAGTCAGCAGAAGCAGGACAAAACGATCACAGTGACAAATGAATCCTGCTGAAACTTCAAATTGTATGTTTAGAAATGCAGTCCACCCACAAATGAATGGCCACTGCTGACCTCCAATATGGCTGCCTGAGGGTGCTTCAGTGTGGCTTGGACAGTCTATAAATACAGTATACTACTCTTCAGGTAAGATGGCTCACAAGTGCTTTCCCTATGGAGAGAGTGTGTGCGAACAAATGCCAGCTTGTTTTTGCTAAAACAGCGACAGACAATCCATCCTGAGGGAGAGAATAGTGTATGTGTAGACATCAGCGCATGCCTGAAAGAACACATGCATGTGTGCATTACAGTGTGAATACACATACTCCACTGTACTATGAACATTTGTGTCCTTTCCTATTTGTAAAGGATACAGCTACTCTTTCTAAGTTTAGCCCAATAAATGTCTCTGCTGTCAAAACTCCTGTACCTTTATGTCACTTTCAGTCCGATGCAGGACAATGTTGGCCTGATTGTGGTGAATTGCAACATAAGATGTACATTTTGAATCCCCTATTTCCGATGCAGCTCAGAAAATGTATGATGAAGGCAGGGTCAGGTAGGGTGTGAGACTGGGTTAATGCATGAGTCTAACCAGCTCCAACCTGAGACATTATATCTACAGATGTATACAAATGTTTGAGAAATAGATATGGAATATTCATGCATAGCTACAATACAAAGTAAAAAAAATCATTGTGGTATGTGCAAAAATTGGCAGTACTTAATAATGCCCCCTTTAGCAGATATCACAACTTACAAACGTGTTTTGTATCCAGCAAAAAGTCAAAAAATCAATTCTTGTATTTGGGATTTTGTCCCATTCTAGTTTTCTAGTCCTGTAACATTCTTGGGTTGTCTTGCATTCACAGCTCTTTTAAGATCCATCCACAGATTTTCAATGATTGAATTAGGTCAGGGGACTGAGAGGGCCATTCCAAAACCTTCAGCTTGTGTCTCTTGAGGTAGTCCGTAGTGGATTTCAAGATATGTTTAGGATCATTATCATGTTGTAGACGCCTCCCTCTCTTCAGCTCCAGCTTTTTTATAGATGGTGTGATATTTGATTCCTGAATTTCCTTCCCTCCACCTCTTTGCCACTGGCTGCAACAAAACCCTGCTACATAGCCTGCCAGAGGGGGTGATACTAAGTACTGACAATTTAGCCCAAACTTTTGCACATGCCACAATGATTACATATATGTATTTAATGTGTAACATGGAATTTGTAACTTTGCATTAATGTTAGCTGAAAATTCTGTCTTACATCCATGTCCTAGAAAGGCTGTGTTTACATTTTTTCAATTCAAAAATCACCAAAAAATTTTATTTGTCAAGGGGTGCCTAAAATTTGCATACAACTGCTAAAAAACCTGGTTACTGTAAGTCTGCCAGACAATGCTGAACAAAACCTAGACATGTCAACAAATGCACATGCGCTTCCACATTGGGTGTGTGTGTATACTGTAAACAATTAAAAATGTGTCAGAGGTCATACAGATGCCAAAACAATGGTAAACAATTCCCAATGCAGAAGTTTAAACTTGAATACAAAGTGGATCATTTGTTCCACAGAAATGTTGAAACAACCACTAATTGCCCCTTTTCTTGTTTAATCCGCAATTTACTTATTCCGATTAGAATATTTCAGACTTTGGCACCATCCAGTGGTAGTATTGAAAAATACTACACTGATGAATGGGCTGAAAGCAACACATAAACTGCCCCAATTTTTACTTATATATAAGTATATATACTTAATATGTTATATTTATGTTGTAGTGTTACAAAACATAGCTTTGGGTTGCCAAAGCATCAGTATTTGACCAATGTGGAATGAGACTCAGAATGACTGACCCCACCTTTAAGGTTATCGGCAGACATAAAACAACATGTGAATTCCTCTTGACTCCAAAAAACTGGTCTCTTGTTTAGCTTCTCCTCTACAACACTGAAGCCTTTGCATGCCAATCTCATTAGCTTTCAGCTCCTCTGTGCTGCTTCAGTGGACAGAAACTTTAATTGCCACACATAAAATCGACATTACATGAAATATTATCATCTAAAGGCAGGGATAAATAAAGCCGGCTCGGTTTTAATGTCGAGCTCACACTAATTGAAAGTCCCCTCAGAGTGCTGACTGTGAAATTGATAGCGCAAAAGAGACTCAAATTATGAGCAGTAAATTCAAGAAAGCCCATTAATGAAACTGACAGGAGGAGACTGTAAATTGATGACATTTGAAAGCAAACAATACTACACCACGGTAAATGCCTCCCCATTGTGGGATGAACTATTTCCTGCGGCGAACTTGAGGGAAATGGTGTTGGACTGTAACTGAACCGCAGCAGAAGGCAACCTTAGGCTATACTAATCTAACTCCATATCATCCAACATGTACGCGCTAGCTCACATTCTAACATTTCTGTATCACATCTGGTATTACATAATTGTCTTGTTAGACACAGCATTAGACTCAGTGTACTATAAAGTCTCCTACATTTCATGAGTCCCTGTTCAAGTGTGTGTGGAGGGCACTAAGAGTGCAGATGCATATTCTAGGTTTTTAGATTTCCAGATGACAATCACATAACACTGTCCCTGCTGCCCGCTTTTACCCCAGAGAACGAGCACTTGGGTATACTGTAAGAGATTTAGGATCACCAGCTATCTGCAATAATATAAGCATTTCTTTTTTTGATTGATATCTTTTGGTGTTGGAAAGATGAATGGAGAAAGTCCTGCTAGTTCTCTGCGCAGTCAGGATCTCTGTCTTTCCCTCATACTCTTGGGTTCTTGAGTCCTCACCTGCAACGACAGCCACCTCTGACTCTAATCTCATCCCCTCCCTGAATCTGCTTTCACCAGTCTCAGCTGTGATAGCCCAGGAAGGAGAAAACCAAGAATGTCAGTGCTTTATGAGCTCCAGTAGCTGCACCTGCATTGCAAATGTTTCAACTCAAGTGAAAAATATGTCCCACAGCTTCCTGAATCTGCTTGATAAACGACACAAGAGGAAAATGCAGAGAGACTGGAGGAAAATAAAAGAAATAACTGAAGTTCTGGTTAGCTCTGAGATCAGTCAGACTAAGCTTACAGTTAACATCTATATTGATTTACACAAATGGTGCAGCCCTGGGGGAAGACCCCCCACCAACTTCTGAAAAACATGAAGTTGTTCCCCGCAGTAAATTATTTCTCGGGAAATTATGTAATTGAATACATATATATAATAGAAGCCGACTCCACTTTGGAAACAATTTATACATAGTACAACACATTTGGAAGGTTTCATGTCCCCCCTGTGTATCCTAATTGGTCTGAACCGAACTGCTTGTTCAGTCAGTGAGTGGTCAGTCAATATACATAATCAAAATACATGTGTTTATTTATTTTGAGCTACTTAAAAAAGTAATTAAAAAATAATGTGTAGTGTATAAGTGTGTACATGCAATTGTTATACTGTAACATTTAAAGGATTTGTACAACTGTGTGTTTGGTGAAAGGCTTAAATGGAACAATTTTGTTTGGTATTTTGTTGTTTGGTTTTTACAGAAGTGATGCTGGTCATGCTACTCATCATGTAGTTCAGATATTGATGTGGATCCCCCGTATATTGTAATAAGATCTGCACTCTTGAGTGCAGCAGTCCAATTCGCACAAATAACACAAAGCGGAAATTCATTTTGCTTTCTGTCTGAACTAGACACTGGAGGGACATTCAGTAGGATTCATCCTCTTGGAACACTGAATGTTTGTAGAAAATTTGATGCTAACCGATTAAAGGACCAGTGAGTATGATTTAGTGGCATCTAGCAGTAAAGTTTCAGATTACAACTAACTGAGAACCACTTGTGTCTGTATTTGACGACCTGAACTGGCTGTGAAGTGTGTAATAGAAACTACAGTGGCTGCAAAACTCATGTTGATAGGTGTTTTGTCTGTTCTGGGCTGCTGTAGAAACATGGAGGTTGAACATGTCGGGCTCCGTAAAAGAGGACCCGCTCTCTCTGTAGATAAAATGTCTCAAAGATGATTATACACTAATGAAAGCATACCTATGGATATGATATTCCATTTCTGCCAATAGAGCCTCCTAAATGTTACACACTGGACCTTTAAAGTAGATGTTTAGATATTTAAGTGCACAAAAAAAAAAAATCGGACCTGGTGGTGGTGCTCAATGAACAGTCAGGGGAACAAGTCATTAGCAGTCATCTTCTGAGAACCATGAATGCCTGTACAAAATGTCATTCACAGATTTCATCAACTGAATATAGTCGAGATATTTCAGTTTGGACTCTAATATGACAACAAAGTCTTTCCAGCAACATGTCCTTGTGCTCTCATACAGTCTGTTGTGTTTACCATCTTCTGTGTAGAGTAAATAGATTGTGTCTAATGCTCTCATTAGTTTCCACTGTATGTCCGCGTAGCATTTCGTGCTAGCTCCATTTTTTATTCTCTCTTCTCATTCAGTTTGAACAGCTCTATTCTCCACCGGGGAGAGAAGGCTTCTTATATCATCGTCTCACTGAACTGAAAATAGGAAGTTCAGAGCATGAAAATGCCTTTGACAGGGGGGGGGGCTGACGCTGCGGCTGCTGCAACAGGAGCCTGATGTTTAAAACAAGGCAGTTCTGGAGGGTTTTGTCTGAAGTCCAGCACAACTGAAACCGAATGCGCTGGGAAGAATACATTGCTCAAAGGCAATGCATGCGTGATGAAGATGTGGGTATCTGCTTGGTTTAGATTCATTCCATGTGATGTCTTTTTGCTAATGAAATAGCCTCAATCTACAGGGAGTGGGGCAGTGCAAAGGCTGCACTTTTTAGCAAAATACTTCAAAATATGTTGTGTAAGAGATCAAATGATGCTGAAATATATAAAACATATACATAAGAAAAAGCCAGCTAGAATAATATACAATTGTGGGATTTATAAATCCAGGTCAAGTCAGTAATATCAGGGATAAAGGGACTGAGCAGCACAGATCTGCTGTCTGCCCTGTGACGAACTGCCAGAACTCGAGCCCCGGTGGGGTAGTTTTTGATATTCTGCTAAAAGAGTGAGTCAGCAGAAACAGGAACACTGCAGTGGAAGGTTTAAGGTTTTTGTGCAAAGGCAGAACAAACTATGTATGAAATCAACCCGTCTCACTCCAAAGCTGGAAATCAACATCAAATCAGTACAATACAGTGCAACATATGAAAACCAGTTGGGAGGTAATGATTCAATCTTGTACACGGGCCTCCACATTGTTCACAAGTTAAGCAGTTTTAGACATTGTTAGTTCTCTATATCTTGAAAGCCGTCTGCATGTTCATTTAAATTCTCTTTTATTCTGAGAGAGAAAATAAAACTCAACAGCATGAAGAGACTTCACGGCCAGGGCACCATGCCGCTGCTTGTTAGAAGTGTGTTACGAGGTTCTTGGAGGGGATAGAAACTGATGGGTTGGACTGCTGCAGAGCTGTTGTTGTCTGAGGGCTTGGTGTGAAATCAAAGAGAAGTTTCTCTCTAACGCTTGCTTCTTTGGAGAGAAGCCTAGAAAATGGAACAATGATATTGTATCCGTTCGTGTTAGTTAATGTGATGCTTGTCTCAACTCTTTCTGCGGTTTTATTTTGTGCTGCAGTAAGGATGAAGAGCTAATGCACAGTTGTTGTAATGAGATATTAAATACCTTCAGGACAGTCATGTCTTTTATTAATCCAACTTATTTACCACTTCCTAAGTGTCTAAGCTGTGCGAGTGCATGTACATGTATTGTGTATGTGTGCACTTACATGTGTATTCCATCCTACTGTATATACAGGTCAAGACTGGAGGTTTTAATTCAGTCATAAACCATTACAGTAAATGCTCGCATAAAGCCTCAGGTGGGCAAAATGCATTATACATATGTGTAACATTGTGTGTGTGTGTGTGTGTGTGTGTGTAGGTGTAGGTGTGTGTGTGTGTGTGGTGTGTCAGTGTGTTTTCGATTCCAGATTTCTCTCCAAATCTACGGTATTTGGGCTCAGGGTCGGTCATCAGAGCACACTATGTTTGAGTGAAAGTGCTTTTATTTCAGAGACAAAAAGAGCAGGACAGGGACAGAAATTCTGGCAGCAACCAGAGTTCACACTGAATTGTTGGCCAAACAAAACAAACAATGGGACTAAATACTTGATAGGTTTCATTTGCTAGTGTGTTATAATAACCTGCTCCAAATATGATGATATACAAGTACCACTGGTTTAAAAGAAGCTCATAGACCACAGTAGTAAGCCATACTGTTGTTTGTTGTTCTTTATGCCTTATTTTTAATGTGGATTAGCAGGTATGCGTTGCAAATAGTGTTAATTTTGTCAGCTTTTGTTTTAATTTAGTCTTAGTCCTGTGTCAAATGGTTTTAGTTAAGATTTGGTTGACTAAAGGTCTGGGCATTTTAGTCTTAACTTAGTCACACAAAACGGTAACTATGTAAGTATTAGTATTATATGAAAACTGCTGACATTTTAGTTTTCTTTAGTCATCACATTATATTGAACATTTCAATCTAGTCCAGTCATTTTTTGGTAATTTTAGTCACATAAGTTTTTATCTTATCTGATGAAAAACACAGGTTTAATAATCAACAACACTGCCTACATAAAGTAACCCCACCGTCTTACTAGTTGGTTTAATAAACAGTAGCCTTTTAATTATTATTATTATAATTCATTATAAATTAATCATTAGTCTCATTTAAGCAGCAACAGAGCGTAGTTTGGATTTTTGATAGAACTGCCACTTTCCCATACTCTGTTCATGTTGAGATTCAGTGTGCTTTACAGTCCCTGACCCCACAAGTAAAATCTGGGTCCCTACTACAAACAAACTGTATGGGAAACGTTCATCTACCTGCTACCTGCTTAAAATCTCTCTAGATTTTCTCTTCTGTGCACAGAATCCTTTCATTTATTAAAGGCTTTTGTGTTATTGTATTTATCAAAGGCAAACTCGATGTAGAAAGATAGGGCTGGCAGCAGCAGTAACACATCAGAAGCACTCTCTGTGTGGATAACACGGGCGTGCGGGCTGCAGCAGTTCAGCCAGGCAGCTGTCACGCACATGCCCTGTGGACAAGGGTTTTGTCCCTAAGTCAGAAGGGCAGCAGGTGTCAGCATCTTTATCCGCCTGAGTGCTCACCTGGCTGAACCTCTGTGTGAAGCGTTTAGGTTCAGAGATTCCGCTTTATCGTGTTTTCATTTTCATTGTGCCTAATGAAAAAGCCTACTGCAGGGCTTTTACAGCTAGCGTCAGCCTTTGTGCACTCTGTTAAAGAAATGTTGCAGGAAGCCTAGGTTACCGTATATCGGTATTAAAAAAAAACAAAATATGTAATATCTGACAATTAGTAGTGAGTTGTTTTCCCTTAGTATCTTTGTGGTTAGCTTTAGTGTCTCTTCAGGTTTTGCTTCCCTTGCTGTGATAAAGCAATGCATTTCTTAGCCTCATAGATCACAACTAAAATGGGCCCATATGTTTCTTGCCCAGTGCACAGGTCATGGAAACTCATCTCATCTTTTCTGTCAACAAAACTAAAGAGATTTTTGGTTAAGTTTTTATTTTTTGAACTACATATTAGTCTCGTCTTAATACATCTTGATATAGTCACACTTAGTGTTTAATGACATCAGTGCCACCATGTCATCATCTTGTGTCAGTTTTCGTTTACAAAATTAACACTAATTGCACTATACTAATGCTTTATATTCAAATTAGAATATAATACATTCATGAGATCACATGCCCCATTGCTGCACTTGTCAGTGGTAAGGCAAATTGTTGTGGATGAGAATGTGTTTTGTCTGAGTCCACATCCAGGAAATTCTCTTGCTTTAATTCTAAAGGAATAATCAGTCATGTTTTAACTCCTCATTACACCAAGTGTCAATACATGTGTATCTGGGGGTTGCAATCATTGTTGATCAATTAAAGTCCTTATATTGCTACTCAAAGGTAGCAGAGAGGTCCCTTGTTTAAAAAAATCTTTCAAGTTGTTTTGGTAGAAACACTTCACAGCCTCCAGGTTTCAGTATATCACTCATTTATTTTTCATGGTTGAATAGGTCAGTCTTGACTGACACAATCAAACTTTGGAGTCAACATATTTTAAATACTGGCAAACATGAACAAGACAGTAAGTAAGTGTTTAAGAATGAATGCAGAAATAGCTTATTACCAGTCAATGATATTTAAAATCAGATCATATTAATTAGTTAAAGAAAATGAGTGGGCGTGGTTCAACAACAATGTGCTATGTATGAGTGTGTATAGCTCCACAATGTTAACAATGTACAATTATTAACAACAATGGATATAATCACCTCAATTTAAGGTAAACAAAAACTGAAACTAAAAATACTGGTGCTTGATTGTCACTGAAATTAACATCAGGACACTTGGAAATACAATTACATTTGACTGAAATAAACATTATCTTGATCATTATATCTCTCTAGATTTCTTTTTTGATTAGGCCCTCAATGCTTTTACTTTTAGCTGAGCACACATTGATAGAGCTGATTAATCAGGCATGTTTACAAGATTATGTAAATCAGCTAACTTTAAAATTTACTGCTTCACCTGAAATTCAAAACGCCCAGTGAGGGTTATCATTACATTTCAAAATGGTCTTTTAAAACTGAATGAAAGCAAAACCTAAACAGCAATAAGTTTCAAAAGAGTAAAGAGTAATTTTTAGAAGTCAGGAAAAATAACAATACTAAGATAAAAAAAAATTAACAAAAGTCAGAAAACTAAAAAGGCTTTATAATAAGCGAAGGTCGTACCGCTGCGGCTGTTGATAAAAAACAGCAAATTTTAAGGCAATGAAAACACAACGGTTCTTATTTTCAGGTGATTATACACTAAAGAAAACATACCTTATATTCCATTTCTGCCAATAGATCTTCCAAAATGTTACATACTGGACCTACACTTAAAAGTTTTAAAGGTTTATCAGTATGCATGTGTTGCAGGATTTGTAATAACTATCCAAAGTACTGTACCTTCATCTGACAGCATCACCCTCCCCTGGCACAACTGTGAGCTGAGTAAAGGAAAGCATCACATTTTCATATGCTTTTGAGTGTATTTGTGTGTGTGCGTTGGGGGGTGGGGGTCATATCACAGATATACAGAATATTTTCAGGATGGCGCTTGTGTGTCATGCTGCTACACAGAAACACACAATACTGGGTATGTTTTAATTGAATTAATAAAAGTTGATAAGAGTGTTCCACCGCGACAGTCACAAAATATGACCGGTGGGCTTGGGTAGCCATGTGCAAATGAGCCATCGGTAAATTGCTGCAAAGTCATTAATTAGATCAGACACAACTTGACAGATGCCCTGCAGATAGAAAGCTACAGGCATAAATATGCAGGATGTTTGCAGAGGTCTTTCATACACTGTCATATCCTGATGATTTCAGACGTGCAGTGAGAGCAGGTTAATTCACTGATTGTGTCACATTTGAGAATAATAACTCCCAACATGTTTGTGCATCTCTTATAAAGCTGTGGCTGCAGCTTCTGCAGCATTAATAACCTCACCAGTGCAGTCCTTGAAATTGGGATATTATGATGATTTTTGTCCAGAAATATATAAAAGGTTACTGAGCTCTAGTTTCCACCATGCATTTTACACAGAAAACTGGAGTATCTTAATATGTACTTTAAGTCAGTTCTGCAATATCCTCCACAGCCTCATCATATTTACAAGCTATTATCTCTGGGGGAGAAAACCCAGCAGGATGAAGGATGCGTAATCTCTCTTGACAGAATGTTCATGAAAATTAGGATCGTGTCACTGCTGTGTGCTTTTTGGATTCTTAGTAAGAAAAGGCAGCTTGCACTGAATTTCTAGCTGCTTTACAAATTACAGCAGAGTGGAGCAGCTGCATGTCTCACTGTGTGCAGGTCAACAGATGTTGGAGACACTGCTGAATGGCTTGTAGAAAATTCAAGTCATATTAGCAGACCGAATAACACTGCAGCGGCTTCAGAGTTTCAAATTAGTGTAAATGCAAGGTAACATCCCTGTCTCCATGGTTACACAGTGGTCACACGGGTGAAACAGCAGAAGAGGACCGCCTCTATCTGTAAGAGATGACATATTCTTAGTGTAGAAAGAAGTTTTCCTGCTGTGAGGACACGCTCTCGCTCGTCAGACTGGGGTGAGTACATGTGTTGCAGCCTACTGCAAGCACAGCCCCAGTGAGGGATGGTGAGCTGTCCTGCATATGGCCTCGACAGTCCCGATGGAATCACAGCATCGCCTGCCCACCAGTCCAACCAACCTGCTCCTCAGCACAGCCAAGCAAACCCATTCCCCATGCTGGCTACATTTCCTGTTGTACACACGCAAACACCAAGCTGCCCCAAAAACGTCATCTTGTTTGCATTTCAGCCAATGCTTAAATTGTTCTAGGCATTCATGCATGTTTCACACCCACAGTGTGATCACATTTGTCCTTCTCAAAGGGAAAGAGAGCATGGTAGAGAGCGTGATCCAAAACTTTACCGGTCCTGTGCTGCCCTCCAGCTCAGCTCCACTTACTGTACTGTATGTAGCAAAGGAAATTGTTTAATAAATCCATGCAGTATGCAGTTTCCTTTTTTATACTTTAGTTTTATTTGGAGATGAAGCGTTATCAAGTGAGAGCCAGAAGAACTTACTTTTAGGACTAAACATTTTGTGGGAAATCACGCCTAAAATCAGGAAAGCAGGAGAAAGAGAGAGAGGCAAAAAGGGAGCTAAAGTCTGCTTCCCAACTATTTTATATCCACTCAGCAAAGATTCAGGGAGGACGTGTAAATCATGCACACCCCTTCACCAGACTATCATCTGATCCCAAAAAACACCAATGATTTTCACTACATCAAACACCGTTGCCAACACCTCAATTATATCTGCAGTCTGTTGCTTCCATATAAAAAATGGCTTTTTTGCCTTACATGTTCATGGCCATTTTCATACCAATTTCATACAATATTATCACATACCTTCATTTTGTACATGGTTCCGTTACATACATTTGATATATGGTATATAGATTATATAGAATATTTAGAGCCTTAAGTACAGTGTCACAGAGCTGCTAGAATGCCTTTTGTTTCTAAACATCTACAATTTCATGACAACTGGAAAAACTCTTCCAATAAAGATACAAATTAGATCTTGAGGTTACAGTGTCATGGTTTCCAAGGTCGAGAAAGAATTTTGAACCTCTATATAAACATTATATGTTCTTACACAAAGCATATAATAGTACATTTGAGAACATATATTGTATAATTATTGTTCTTCTAGTTCCTTATTAATCCAACATAGTTGCTGTAATTATGCATCTATGTTGGGTCCTATTAAACTGATATTTGTACGTGGCTCTGTTCTAGTTTTATCTGCATGACGACAGTGTTCCTGGCAGAAATAACATGAAACTGTTCGGGCACAATAAAGCCAGTCTGAACGGACTGACTCATTTAAACCCATGCTGCATGGAAGCAAATAAATGTCCTCAGCACAAATGGGTGCTGGGAAATTGGAGCTGTAACACTGAAAGCCCATGGGATCGGTCTTCTGAAGCATGCTTTGCCTTTCTCAAATAAGTTAATGTGGCTAGAAGACCAGGCTAACCATTCTACAAAAACCTCCTATCCACCACAAAGCTGGACTTCTTTTCGTCCCACGTGAATGAAAAAAGCCTTTCTCCAGTCAATAGTAGCAGTCTGTACCTAAATATACTTTCCTCTGTTTTCTTGCTTTGTCTAGGCAGTGATACAGTTAATCGGCTCTTGGTGTGTTTGGTGTGCTCCATGAGAAGGGAACGAGAGAGAGAGAGAGAGAGAGAGAGAGGCTGACGTACCACGCTGAGAGAACAAGCAGGGAGGAGTGGCAAGGAGCCAGGTGACTCAGAACATGTGACGGGGGGTCAGTGCGGTGGGAGGTGGTGAGATGAATGACTGAGGTGTGAATCCTTGTCGCTAATGGAGGCATCCACCTCCACCAAGCTCTCTTCCTGAAGTATGTGATTAGCTCATCTCCAGCCTTGTGTTCAGCTATGTTCCTACAGCCTTTGAGCCCGGTGTTTAAATACTCCTCCTTGAATTTGTGCTTAGAATAAAATCTCTAGCCTATTTATTCCAATATATATGGTTGTCAGGCAAAAGCTGCTGCATTTGTTTATGCAACTTGAAAAACCGATGAGGTAAACACAGCACCACAAAGGCTGCTACAAGTAATATCTACCAAGATGAAATGTTTTTTTTCAGTTTTTAATACACTGTCTTGATGTAAGACAGCTTGGCCATTTTGCTTTATGTAAAATCTGAAACGCTCCCTCTTCACACTTCACTGGCTAATCTGACCATTCTCTGCGCCTGTTGTTGGTTGCCTTGGTTACAAAGTCCTTCAGTGTGGCATCATAGTACAGTACCGTTTCTGCTCAATGCAGAGAAAAGCATAATTTGCTTTGGAGGGGGGTGTATGTTGTATGCTGCATACTACTAAATTTAGAAGATTTTTTTCCCTCCTTCGTCTTTTGGAGGTCTAAGTGGACCTGTTTATGTCTTCAAACAGCAAATACTGATCAAATATTCATGTGCATTACCACATGGATCAGTGCTACTATTGTGTCTTTCACGCAAGAGGAGTAGGAACAGTTGCTTTGAATGAATTTTATTGGATCTGCTCATTAATGTCTACCACCTGTTCCCTCAGCCCAGTTTCACTCCCCCTTATCTGTTGAGAAAGATTTTGCAAAGTGGATCTCATTCAACGTGAAATTGCTGCGTCTCATTAAAGCACACTTTAGTCTAATTAGTGAAGCACCCTAAGGTGATAAACATAAACTTATTTCTGGTTCTTATAAACAATATCCTCCCCAAATATCTGCCCACTATCACAACACATACAGTACAAGGACAGACATAGTGAGAATGTGCACACTTTACTGTACTACTACACACTTTTAAGCTGGGGTTCTTTCCAGGCTAACAGGACTCAGGTGTTGGACAGACCGAGGCAACAAAAGGATACAACCTCCTGTTCAGAAAGCTCTACATACATAGTTCAAGTACAAGTTCCCTTCAAGAGACAATGATTGATATTTTTATAACAAGGTATCAAATGACAATGTGAAAAGTGTTGCTCGTAGTGATGAACTTAAAGAGAATTACCACGCGAATCTGCAGCTCCCCTCGGCTTTACAGAGCTTGATAGTGAGTTTCAGCCAGTTGTTTAGCTGTCTGGCCCAAACCTTCACTGTTTTGGTTCACTCTCACTGCTCTAATTGCATCTAAAGGCTCTAAAAATCCTCTGTACACTATCTGCTCAGCACCACACAGCAGATACACAAAGTTAGCAACAAGCTAGTGAACATATTTGTGTTCTTAGCAGCTAAGGAGCCAGATATTTCCCTCAGGAGGCAGTAGAGACCAAAAACAGAGCTAAAGAGAGTGAATATTGGTTTTACATTTATTGGGCGGCCAGAAACCTGATTACAAATGAAGGATCATGTTGCTCCGTATCTGCTAGATGTGTAACTGTGTAACAAACAAGCAACAGCTTGCTGACAAGTTTGCTATATTAACTTAAAAGGTGATGATATATCAATGTTGTGAACCTCTTTCTGCTGCACACAAGTAGCCAAAAAATTTGTTATTGCAGGTTCAATGCTCTGTTATACTAAGGCAATAAAGACACTGGCAGATGCCTATAAAGGCTCTTTGTTGCGCACTTTAAACCACAATTAAACCATTAAATCTTTTTTTTCAATTGCAAATTACTCATTTGTAATATGCAACGCAAGTGATCGAGCCCGCTGGGCACATATGATTAATTTGTGTTGTTTAGACAAAAGAAATCTCTCCTTTTTTTGCTCCCGCTGGTGACTCAGACCTCCTTTAACATTTCGAATTTAATTGCATACTGTCTGTAAGTTGCCTGCTCTATTACCAAGCCCTTTCCTCCTCTTCTTGTTTAGCCAGAAGCCAAAACGGCACCTTTCAAAACTGCCAACTAACAAAGCTGAGCTTGTCATCATTCTTGAACTCCCGCTCAAAACCTGAAAACATACAGATCATAAATCCTGTTCAACCTCCAATATGCTTCTCTATCATGGTGTCTAAAAAGAGTATTACTGCAGGCCAATGCCAGAGCATCATTAAGTACCGATTCAAGGGTCAACTCAAAGCACATCTCTACCCGTGTCACCACAGTGACAAACTGCCAGAGCATGAGGGAGAAGCATCGATTGTAGTCATGCAACTGCTGGTTGTCTTCAAGCTCTGTCATGCAACTTTAATGAAAATAGATTTCCCCTGTCCTTCACCTGTGCAACATGCAGTAGAGACCAGTATAACATGTAGAGGAGACAATATTAAAAGGGACCAGGAATGTAATAACAGGACTGACACATGAAACATGACAAACACAACCTGGAATGGATTTTTTTTCTCAGAAAATAATAAAAATGTATGCATTACGTGTAGTAGTTTGAGTGTTCAGCTTGTAATATAATATGTCTCTGGGAATTTTGCATAGAGCCGAACCATGCTGCGGACTTGAGTCGATACATAAAATGTCACCTGAGAAAATCCCTTGCGCGCTCAAATATCATGGAAACTGCCGTGTATTTCTTTAGAACACAGTCAGCAAACACCACAAGTCAATAATAATACCTTCCATCCATCACAGCCTTTATCACTTCAACCCTTGTTATCTCTACCACTGTTGTGAATGAGAAAATGACAGAGCAGACAGCTGGGGTGACAATCTAAGTGGCAATGACAGCAATCCGCTACATAGGAGGCCCATTACTTCTAATGCACAGTGGAAAGGAGAGGATGTGCCAGATCAAGACCGTGGTAACGTCACTGCATGCCTTTGCATAAGCGATGAAAATGTCTACAGTGGCAGCATGAATCAATGTTGAGGTGAAATATTAATCCACTTCCATTTAAAATTCCCCTTCAAATTTTCTATTTGTGGGTGCTAGGCAGGGTGGCTCTTTGAAGCTGCATGGTGCCACAAGTAACCCTTTCACTAAAGATGGGGTTTGAGGGCAGAAAACACTCCTTCTGTTGGAGCTTTTTGGTGGACACTTGCACTGTCTCAATCATGATTGATGACATTGATTAAATCAGTCTTGCCATATATTTTTTTTAGTGACACTAATTGTTTCCTACTCATAAACAGTACAGGCAGTGCAACATGTCATTAAAACATAACTGCTGTTATATGCTCCCTCTGACACAACCCATAATGACTGATGGCAGAGTCATTGTCAGCAAACAGATCCTAGATGCCTGCAACAAGAAGAAACCAGCCAGGACAGAATGGCACAGATGAGACTGAGGAATCCACAGCTGGCCATCCCATAGAGGATATTCACTGACGTTAATGTTTTCATAACACTACTTCCCTCACCAACACTGAAAAACAAACTTCATAAGTCTGCAATGAACCTGAAGAGCGTCAGTATCAAGACGGAAACATCTTAAAAAAGTAAAGAGTGAAAAACTGAAGCAGTGGATAGTCAGTGGTCTTTGCAAATTGAAATGTGGCCAGAAATGCAGTTACTTGATATAGACTGTACAGGTATATATAGCAACTGTATGTAACTCAACAATGGGGATGTACTGTAACATTACACTAAACAAAGTCCAAACGAATATTGACACCTGGTTATTTTACAGCCCTTGAAAACATTGTGTTCTATATCTTGTATGCAGCAATCAAAGTGAAAAAAATAACACCTTAGGTATTGTAAAATGAGATTGTAGATTACTTTATTATTCTTCTCAGGTTTATTGAAAGCATTTGCATATGTTAATTAATGGTAACAACATATACATATATTTGTATTCTGTCTGTAATTTAGAGAAGCAACGACATAATATGGCGTGCCTTGCCTGAAATGTTACTGGTTAGAATTGAGCAGACAGTAAAGTGGACCAAGTAAGAGGAGACGAAGTTTTCCCTGTGCTCTTGCTTTACCCGTGACCTAAAGGTAGTTTTAATGTAGTTACTTTCAGGTTTATAGTTATAACACTAAGAGTAACACACTGTTACAACATTATCTACTAAACACTCAAAAACTCAGCTAATCTGTTTCTTAAGTTCTGTGTACGTAAATATATATTTAAAATATCTGGTTTTCTGTCACAAATTTCATTCAGAGCGTCATTTGGGTCGTTGACATTACCCAGCCATATTACAGAAGTATTACTTCCGGCTTACTTTGGCCTTTTTGTAAAGACTTTAAAAACCTGAATTGTCTCCAAATCTGTTTGCACAGTTGACTGCACAACAGCTCTTTCTCCATGTTTTTTTTCTGCACGAATGCACAAATGAAGCAGACGCTGACTGTTGGGGGTGTGGGGGGACTGGGACTGACTTCCATGGTTCGATGACATCACATGCATTTTTCTTCAATTGACCAATAGCTTTGCTGAGGCCCAACCTGCTTTTGACCATCCACCAAGGGGAAAAATCATGAGTAAAACATGAAGTTACTAATATTTATAATAAACTACTGTAAGATGTATTAACGGAGAAGGTAACCTGAATGATGGCTTGTGTTGAAGCAGACATTTACTGACACATAATGATTAATAAGTTACTGTCAGAGCACAACGTGCATGGATGAGCTCTTATAAAAAGGATGTTGACAATCAATCAGTAATTTATGCATACACTGTATGTTGAGTGTATTCATTTTTAATGCATCCATCATCTCTGACAAAAATGTGGGCATCTTCTCTTTCATGTTGAGATTAGTAGCTTAATGTCAGATGCTGCATGGCACAGCTGCTTAACGGCTGCTACAGGTATCACTGCAGGATTTATTCACTGTAGTATCCCCCTCATTTTACTCTTGCTCACTTCTCACAGCAGGATATTGATCCACTGTAAATGGAGAGAGCGCATGCACGGCTACAAAAAATAACCCATGTATTGCTGCGGATAGTCCCTGACTTCATGCAGTCACTTATTTTTGCTTGGCTGCTTGAGTCATGTGAGGACAGCAGTTTGATGGCCTGGGTTTGATGGATGGACAGCAGCAGCAGTTAAACTGAAGAATCATCAAATGGAGCTCATTACCTAAAATATTCCACACTCAGTCGGAGATAATGGTGGTAGCAATTAACACATGTAGAACTGAATGTCTACTGAATCTGAATGATTTATTTTGTTGGTTTTCAGTATGTGGTTTGCTCTGCAAAAAACAATATTTAAAGCATCATATTCATATTTGCATGACATCAGACTTATGAAACAGATTACATCTGCAGGCTGTTTGGAAATGTTTTCTAATGAGCAAGCATGTATAACATTATTTCATTTCCTCTGCACTGCAATGTGGCATTTTATATGTTCGGCTGTTGAGTCTGGAAATGATATATAAAATATACTGTTTATGTGGCAAAAATCTATATTTATGAGGTGTACCTTACATGTGGGTTATGTAAAGTCAATACAACAGTCAGCCTCTGCAGTGGCTGAGTATCCACACGCTTTTGATTCCACTCTTCAAAGCGAGAGACTACACTCACAATCCACACACTACAGTTCTCATAAAAAGAGCCAGTCCTATCTTATTACTTTAGATCTAACCCTTTCACACTTGAGGGATGCTGTCTCTGACTTAAGTCATTAAACTCCCTTCTCTTGTATAATACGGGTCCCTCACTCACACTCAAAGGCCTGCTATTCTTATTTTCTCACAACGCCGGTGACAATATAATGAAATACCACGCTGGGAGGATATCTGGCACTCCAATAACATCAGCAGCAGTGCCTCCTCTCAGTGACAATTCCTGTGCTTTAGTGTCAAAATGTGTACTCCACTCTCCACAGAGAAAATGATCCTGCCCTCCCAGGTTGACACATAAAAGTTGGGCAAACAAATAGCAAGATGGACAAACTGCATCCACAGTCTCCACTTGTTAGAACAGTGTGTTTTTGATAAATGGAAAGTAAAGTACATCAGATATTGGATAATCTCTCCGGCCCCCCACATGATATCTTCGCTGCAGTACTACATACCCATTTATGCTCCAATATTGCTGCTCAGTGTGTGTTTTGATCTAGTACAAGTACTCAACACAGTACACTTGACTTGACTTTGTAAGAGCACACATGGTGCATTTAGCTTGTCATGTGGCTCTTGCACAGGAGCATTAGTGAGTAAGTACTCTCAGAGGTCCCATACAAATTTTAATGAGCACAAATAAAGCAAGATGCAATGAAGAGAAAGGATATGTGTAATATCGTAGAGACAAAGGATATCTACACAGTACAATGTGTACTGTTCTGTGTACAGAGAAGCACAGGGTAAGTAAAGGCACAAAGTAATAAAAGCACTGTATATGTAATGGTTTTTGCAGTGCTTTTAGAGAAAGCTGAGATCTGAATGAGCAGACTTCCAGAAATTGATCCCACCACTATTTATACAGCAGCATCTACGCGATTGTGCTCTCAATTATTTATTTCCATTAATTTACAACATCACTGTAACCCTAATTATTTTACCAGTGTTCACCAGCAAATCTTTCTGCAGTTGCATTTTCAAAGCAATCCTCACTCTTCCACATTTCACCATCGTGCCAGCAGCTCACACGGAATCAGGAGCAGATGCAACACAAAGTTCGAGTGGCTCTCCCCAGAGATCTAATTGTGTACAAATTGTGAGGCTATGTGGTAATCTGCTGTGCTTTCCTGTAGCTGCTGCTGCCACAGGGCCACCTGGGGTCCATTGCAGGTCTGGACCTCCTCTGAGACTGAACAAATCATTACATACAGCTCACTGGTGACCCAGTGTGCATCCCTCATCTTAAAGGGCCTTAAGGATGTGACATATGCATGGATGGCATCAACCAATGGTAGAAAAGCTCCAATGGTGGATTCTTTTCCCCTGTGTGGCTCAGCTGGCTTACTGGGCTGCCAGACCTGAATTTATATCTAAGTTGCGGTTTATAATAATGAATGTCAAGAGGCAGATTGAGACTTGATTATTTTTTATTAAATCTTAGAACTAAATGTCAGAGTGAGTGTCTGCTCTCTAATGTTCTTCTGAGGCAGGAAACATGCAAGAGTTTGAAGAGATTAGTTTTAGAGTCTCACAGGCAGTTACAGTAAAAAGTCTTCTCTATTCACTGCATGGGGATGGTGGCAGGAGTTATTCCTTATGAACTTCAGCCTTTGCAGAATGTAAAATACTGATTACGCCATGTTTTCAAAATGCTAATTAATTTTAATGTCTACAAAGGTCACAAGCGCTTGTGTTTTGAATAACAAAAAATTCAATTTTTTCATGTGGTATTTGATGACCATTAACCTGAAAAAGCCTCAATGCTTTTATCTCGTTACGCATTTGAGGGCGAGAAAGACCGAAAGGTATTCATTTTCTGTAAAAAGTAATAAGGTTTCTTGCATTCATGTTTGGATGTCTTGTTATCATCCACTGTGGATCATTATGCCGGAGGCTGTCCTGTTTTAACCCATATTTAACCTCAGCCACCTCTCACAAGAGATGAAAAACCAGCATAGACAATGTCAGAGAGCATTACTGACCTTTGACATGGTAGTGTCTGTATGGTTTTTCACATTAAATGTTTGCCATGTGTGACGGGGTGGGTGGGCTCAACACATGTCACTAAAAATGATCATTACATGTTCGAATGTCTCTCAGTGTTGTGGCATCAGCACCCCACAGAGTTGCAGCATCAGCACTTTACAGAGACGTGTGCCTGTGGAGCCAGTGAAGACTTAAGGCTAGATAGACCAGAATACAACCTGGAATGTAAGACTCCTATTGGCGTAGAAATTCATGACAATAAGGAGGTCTGACGTTTCTATTAATTCTTAATTCACTCCCACATTAATGCCGCTCCTATAAAGTTTTTCAAGTAAAATAAATAGCTCATTTGTGTCTCAATTTTGAGAAATTCTTTCGTGGATATCTTTAAATTAGTTTTGGAAGCAATGTGTAGCAAAAGAGTTCGAAATCTAAACCTAAAAACAGATTTTTCTTTACCCAGATGGTGTAATAATCCATTTAAATTCTTGTTTAAGGCATTAGATCTAGAGGCTAGAGCGTTATTTCATAAAGCCATTGTTCTTAATTGTGTAAAATATTACGTAACAAACTTAAACGGTTGGAGTTAGCGTTATAAATAGACTTACATACATCCATAAAGGAGTAAAAATACCTGAACTCATCGCATGTTGTGCCTTTTCTGCGCATTCAGCTCTAGAGTTCATTGATTCCGAAATCTAAACGGCTATTCAGAAAACATCACAACTTACCCGTACACCAAATTCCGCCTCTAAACGTAGGATCCAGAGACTGTCAAAGTCGAGTTTGTCCTCGGAGAACCCCCCCCTACTCCTAATATACTAAACGTTCCTGTGAAGTTTACAGATATAAAAGTAGTTGTGCATCAGATTCTTGCGCTCCTGCAGTCTGTAGTACTGTACCATCTGTTGTGCCTGTGCGCGTCGATCTCCGCGCGGTGAGGAGGAGAGGACAGGGGAGGGAGGTAGGGAGGGAGGGGAGGTAAGTGTCCAGAGCGCACATTGGATAGGACAGCGCACACGGGAGGAGAGGGGTCAGTGGCAACCTGAGCGAGTTCAAACCTACTCAATAATAACACTTTCTTATAGTTTCATAGAATCGTCAGGCGACGTGCAGCCTGTGTTCGCATATAGTGAAGGATGCACCTCAATGCGCTCACTTACACGCACCATTATAACCTGCAGTCAAATATAGTTAAAACACCCTTTTAGACGGGTGTGAATTTTAAAGTTTCAATTCATGCATTAGTATTTCACAGTAATAAAATGTTGTGACAATCATACCTTAAGAAGAATTACTTCATAGCATGAACATTTGGACATAATGATCATAATAGCCCGCCTACAGTCTCACATTTACTAGTACTTAATTTAGAATGATATAGACTCACTCCATTGTAGCCTGCATCAAGTGATGGATTGACACATAAAATACTACGTGGTTCCTGGCAAGTGCCCTCATTGTTTTCTCACAATGTGCATTTAAATATAAGTTTGACTCAGACAGTTGTAAGAAAGAAACAGTAACACTTAATCAGAACAAAAATGAAGGGAGAGCAAACCAGACACCATACAATTTGGGTCATGGTCGGGCCATGGGCAGTCAGTTACAACCAAGTCCACATTGCCGGTCTGCCTGTGTCTGACCAGTGGTTCTCCTGCTGGTTTAAAAGTGGCTCATAACTGAATGTCCAGTCCTCAAAACAGGAAATTTCATGTCTATCCTTTATTTATTAATGTTTTTTGTCATTCAGACATACATTGAATACATTGCTGTCTTACTTATGTTGATCTGTTTATAAGTTTCAGATAAATGCAGAAATGTGGAATCCATTGAAAAAGCAGTCACCTGTTTTATCTGTACTATTGTCTCAGAGCACGTAGTTCATTGACTACTGGGGTGGCTGAAGAAATCTCACAGATAAATATCTCAAGAACCCACATTTTTTAGATTGGATTTCATTTCCATGACTTGGGCGAGCCAACCCTTTAAAGCATCTGCTGCTGCCTCTGATTGTTGGAGAAGAAAACATTCTTGAACAATCTGCTTCTTGTCCAAACCCTCAAGGGTCCACATGTCCACACACATTACAAACGAAGCATGAGGGGAAACATAAACATATGCCCCACATATGTTCAGAATGATGGAATGGTCAAAATTATCCAGTTGCTACTAGAGTAAGCTGGAATCACATGGTGAGGCTTTCTAATATCAGTTCCAAATGCTTAATAGGTTGGAAATTCTTTATTTTCAAATTGAGTCCCTGCCAAGCATAAAATAGCACAAAAGTAAAAGCTATCTCTGTTCAATCACCTCCTGCAAACGGGACTGGATCCCTGCTGCCTCTTAACCCACATGTGCAGAAATCTGCTGAGGCAGGTGAAGATGGAGCCTCCCACCCAGTACGAGTATTTTTGGCGGGGCACAGACAGAACGTTGACCCTGGTGTCGCTGGGTGCCATCTGCAGCCACTGAGAGAAGCCAAGCTGCCATACTGGCCATTTACAGCTCCTGCCAACTGGGATCATGCTTCTTCAGCTGTTCACGATGTGCTCGCCAGGCTTGGTCACTCTTATGATGGAGTGGTAGAAGAGCATCACAGCACAGCAGGGTCGCGCTTTTCTACGCGGCAGTGAATTATGTTCAGGAAGCTTAGAATCCAACTCACCATTTTCAGAAGTTATGGGAAATGGAGCAGGGAAATGGACTTTTTTGGAAACACCCTTATTAGCCTTCTCACTCAATGTTAGTAGAGACCACTCTTATGTTTGCCTGTTTGCTAGAGCCAAGAGATGATGGCTTAGCGTACCATAAAAACTGGAAACAACAGGAACCAGTGCAAAAACTTCAGCGTTTACCCTTCATTTTTTGTATAATTAAATAAAAGAGATATAACTTCATTAGTGAACCTTACAGGCGTGATAGGTTCTTTTTTACCTTTGGATTGAGTCAGGCTAGCTGTTTCCCGCTGCTTCCAATATAATAAACTAAGGTATTTGGCTGTAGGTTGATATTTAGTGTACAGGCATAAGAGTGGTGTCTAAGTTTTTTTTAAATTTTTTTGGGCCTTTTTATTGCCTTTATTTGATAGGGACAGCCAAAGATAGACAGGAAAGGGGGGTAGAGAGAGAGGGGATGACACGCAGCAGTGCGGATTTGAACCCTGGGCCGCTGCAGCAAGGACTCAGCCTCAGTACATGGGTCGCCAGCTCTAACGACTGAGCTAACAGGGCACCCGTTGTCTGACTTTTAGCAAGAACGTAAACAAAAGGAGTACTTTTTTGATGAGACAATGTTGTTTTAATGGGTTTAATGACAATGCACAACAAATAACGCAGTAAATGTACTTCTTAATGCTACCTGTCCACGAGACAAGCCTGAATATACAGCAGACTGGCAGAACTGGCAGAAACAAGACAAGATTAGCAGTGCATTTCAAGTGTTTGGTAACAGTTGTGCACAGAGCGATGTCTGATATCTTCAACACTTACAGTCACTTTTTCTCCTGTCACAACCATATCAGTGATGTAATGAAGCAGGCAGTAGTTATTGCAGAATGTAGACTCAGCTGTCATTTCTCAACCTTGGGACAAGAGAGGCAGCTGAGTATCTGCCACCAGGATGCCAGGTTCTTTAGGGCGGACCCACAGTCTCTCACCATGCAGAAGTCTCAAATGTGCCATGGAGAGCCTGTGATTTTACTGCTCACTTCTTCCTCTGTGGTTGATTGTGAATGTAGTGCACTCTCGGTGGTACATGGTCTGAGACATGGTCATACAGTAGAGGATAGAGTTACTTCAATTCACTGACAGCAGGCTCCAATACTGTGATAAGTGCTTCCTGTCAGGGTTGGTTGTAATGTGTGTTTCATCTCCTCTTAGCCCAGCTGTAGACATTCTGCAGTTTTCACATGGTTTATATATGTTGTTGTTTTTTTAACTGAAAAGTTCCTTTGTTGTTCTTCAGACCTCCAACCATCTTTCCAGTGTTTTTTTTTATAACGCACCCAGTACTTTTGGTCACAGACAGACTGTGCTGTTTGACTGTAAGCGCCTGATATCACAACGACATCCATGGCCTTGTAGCATCACAGCGCTCAAGCTGGAGTTGCTATAGCAACGGGTGATCAGAGGGGTTATTTTTCTGTGTTTGTGAACATATTGAGGATATGATGGGGAAAAGATGATTTTATAATCAGTCACCAGCTAGATAGCATGTGCTCACTGGCGGTGGAATATTACATTTATTCTGTTAAGTACAATTCTGACTTACTGGAATTTTACTTGAGTATTTCCACATGCTACTTTATACTTTTACTTTACTACATTTTGGAGGCAAATATTGCTTCACTTTTTAATCCACTGGATTTCAGATTTACATTGTTAACACAAAATATAAATCAACTAATACATTTATATAAATTATAATATGTTAAGCTATGCAATAGTATATATAGTAATTAGAATGAACCCCTATCTTTACCAGCTGCCACATTAAAGTGATGTACACAATAATGCATGCAATATTAGTACAGTAATACATATGATTCAGTAGATGGACCATTCTGCATAATGAGTACTTTAAGTATATTTTGATGCTAATACAGTAATTCCACTCGTAACAGACTATTGTGACACTGTATTGTTATCTTTACTCAAGTAAAATTAATATTTCCATCACTGCTCACCAGCACCAAAACACCAGGCTGATTCCATGACATGGACATTCATTACGACTCACATCTATCCAGAGGAATAGTTTCCCAATCACAGCCCATCACAGCACTCAGAGGCCTCTTTACAGCCTGTAAATCCATCCACTTCCCCCTTAGCAGGCTTTTTTTTAGCATCCTGCATCATAGCCAGTGGTGAAATTGAAATTAAAATTAGAGCAACTGAGAGGCTGCAAATAGTATATGTAGGATCAGGTTTTTACTGTGTTATAAAATACATTAAAAGAGAGCTGCTTTTTAACAATTTGGGAGGCAAAACATTGAAGTGGCAAAGTAAGAGTGAGATTGGTTCCTGTAGAAAGAACTGTCTGACCTCACAAAGTATATAAAACGTGTTTTACCTGTCATGAATTTACAGTAAATACACTGTAAGACAGAGATAAGTTGTCTGTTGCAACTGGTTTTCAAATTTAAAAATTTAGAAATGTATGGCTTGTGTAATATTTTTTAATCCTTCAAATGAATTCAACATGCCAACTCTTAAAAGTCTCTGAACACTGAACAAATCCCTGAGTGTCAGTATATCTCATATTTCCTGAGCAGCCAAGACATTCTCACTTTAGGATCAATGATGACGGTAGAAATTTAATATTAGATTGTGACAAAAGATGGAGTTGTGATATGCAAAAATGAAAAGCTGATCAAAGAGAGTATTACTAACCATTTCTCTCTTACAAAGCTGATTACCCTCTAGCAGGTGAATGTGTTTGTATTGAACATTTAAGTGCCGGAGCTCAGAGGTTTTTTCGATGCAGGCAAACAGCCAAGTGGAAAGGCTGTTCAAAAATTCAACTGTCTTCATGTCTGTTTATTTATGGCAGGTACTGTATATTAGTACTTGCCAAGATTCTCTGTGCTATTTCTGGCTCTCCTGAAATAACACAGTAAGCTCATTTTTGTCAAAGGCTTTGGGGGCTTAGTTTAGATTATATGAATGAATACCCATGGTCACTGTGGTGATAAAACTCCACAGATTTACTTCTGCAACTTCTGTATCAGAGAAAAGGGCTGTGAGTGTGACATCACAAATCAATTGGAATATGTAAAAGAATACCACTGCATTTTAGGAAATACACATATCTGATTTCTTGCTGAGCATTAGATGAGAAGATTGATACCATTCTCATGCTTTTACAGTTAAATTAAGTTTTGTAGCTATGTTTGGGAACACAGACCGTGCCCCGCACTCATCTCATTTCCGCACAAAAAGTATTTAAACACACCTGGTCCATTCACTCCCTTTGACTCAGTTCTGACATCCCTCCCTGCAAACCCTTTCTTTTATTTTTTTCCCTTTCTCTCTCTTGTGTTCAAATACAGGAACCACTGGGGCTCTAACCTCTTAAAGGGAAGCGTAAAGTCTAAACTCCCTTCTTCAACTTCCCATCTCCAGACTCCTCTATCCATCCATCCATCCATCCATCCATCCATCCATCCATCCATCCATCCATCCATCCATCCATGACTCTGATTTCTCCCCCCATCCCTCATCCTTTACCCTTCCTCCCCATACCCCTTCATTCCTCTAGCCCCAACCCTTTCTCTACATCCCTCCTACAGTTTATCATCTTGGTCTATCAAAAATATGCAATAAACCATTCTAATTCTATATCCTTGATGAAGTGGTCTGTTAGTGAATATGAAGCTACAGCCAGGAGACAGTTAGCTTTGCATTCAGACAGAAAACTTGGGGAAACAGCTAGCTACCTTCGTCCAAAGGTATAATCTGCATACCAGTGTCTTTAAAGCTCAATAATTCAAGCAACCAGCGGAGACTCCAATACATATAGTGAGGCACATAACCCCTTTTAAAACCAAAATGTCTTGTTTGAATGGATTAAACAAACCAGATATAATGTGATAATTAATCCAATGTCAAAGTTGCTGCTAAGCATATTTTGTTGGCTAACTGTTTCCCCCGTTTACTGTTTCTTGTACTAAGCTACGATAAATTGGTGCTGGCTGAGAGGGTAGTGATTTTCTCTCAGCAAAAAAGAAAGCACATTTTCCAAAATGTTGAACCTTTCACTGTAAAAATACTTGAATAAATAATCAACAGAGAAGAGATGACTTTTATGTTGCAAAGCACTGAACTAAGGCTGGAACTAAAATCACGTTTATGGTGTATACCTTCTTGGTTGAACCCATCTCCCAACAGTTCCGGATAGAGTTCAGTCAGCCAATTAACTTGTTTGACACACAGGTTCACATATCGTGTTGTCGATATTTGGGAGATGTGTATGTCAACTTCTCTGCAAGTCTTTGCATCCTACTGTTAACCATAACACTCTTCCCTTTTTATGTACATATATCTTCAAATAAGCATAATTTCAATATCAAGCCAACCTAGGACACACAGTTTGTATGGACCCTGATCCTGTAACAGATTGCTGTGTTTCAATCTACATATTTTGAAATACTGCAGAAAATTCACAAAAACCTTTTTACACTCGACTGAGGTGGTTTTAGCCTTTTACGAAAAAGAGTTAAAGGACCAGGATTAGGATTAGGATTTAGTCTCCACCCTCCCCTTCCAAGCACGAAGGAGAGACTACAGTGGCCCTGAAACATGCAAAAAAAAATGCAAAAATTCCAGCCCTATCTACAACCAGTGTTTTGCTGTCTTTTCTGGGCTACTATAGAAACATGGCGGTTCAACATGGCAGCCTCCACAGAAGGTGACCTGTGACATCTGTACATACAAGTAACTCATTCTGAGGTAACATAACAATTCTTATTTTCAGGTGATTATATACTAATGAAAACGTAGATATGAATAATATTCCCTTTCTGCCAATCGAGCCTCTTAAATGTTACACAATGGATCTTCAATGTGCTGAATGGGAGATATGAAGTTCTAATGTAGTAAATACTTAACTGACATGGCTGATCAGCTGTTTCCGCTCCAACAGTCTCCTCATCGCTCCCATATCCATCATCACGCCACACAGATCTGATACACTCATATTAATGCATGACAGCATGCAACAGAAATGTCTTACTTCCATCATTTTATCTGCACTGTTTTTCAAAGATTGAGGTTCAGCTTCT
Source organism: Dicentrarchus labrax (assembly GCF_905237075.1). NCBI lineage: Eukaryota > Metazoa > Chordata > Actinopteri > Moronidae > Dicentrarchus > Dicentrarchus labrax. Next base: position 11,272,390 of record NW_026136711.1, read on the forward strand.
GTTTATCTCGATGAACCAACTCCTAATAATCCCATAATGGTACTGGAGGGAAATAAGCATTCTTTCTGATTTTCTTATGCTGATTTACTGGAAATTATTTTAAAACAGCCACCACATAGTATGGAAGTGACATGAAAAATTTCACAAAATAGAACTTTGCCAAATCAGGTCTTACAAACTGTAAGAAGGGATATTTTATCATTTACCGACCATTGTGTGTCAAGGATATTGTCATTATATGTATGGGTATTTCTGCAACTCTGTGTGTGTGTGAGAGAGAGAGAGAGAGAGAGAGAGAGAGAGAGAGAGAGAAGAGAGTATTTGAGGGTCACTTCATCTTGCAGTTAACACAAAACAGGGATTACAAAGCAGAGCAGTTTTCCTGAATTGTTTGTAAATACCTGCCAGTGGGTTGGGTTAGTGGGTAATGCTGTCTACCAAAAAGGTTGTTCAGATGCAATAAGTGTTTTTTTCATCCCATTGTATACAGAGCCCCTCTGTCACCACCATGCCCTACTGTTCGCAGCCCAAGGACGCTGCTCCAACTAACCAGCAGTCATCATCTGTGTCAATCATTACACTAGCTACTATCCTATTACCTTTTCAGAGGAAAAGAAGGCTAGAGGAGTCATGTCTAGATTTTTGAGCTGTGCCCTGCAAATCTGCTGAGCTACTGTAAAAGTCACCAGCAGTGTCTCAGGCCAGCCTCTTCAGTTCCATCTGTCAGAGATCATACCATGAGATCGGAAGGATGCCAACATTGTTGTAATCCTGTCGTGCGCAAGGAAGTAAGATGACAAATTCCTCTTGTGCCAAAAGCAGAGGAGTCCACATTATCATCAAAAGATGCTTGCTTGTGTTACATATCACATATCACACTGACCTAATAAAGGCTTTAGACAATCAACTCCAGCATCCTCTATTGAGGCCTTGCAGAACTGTTTCCAGGCTGCAATTATTAACATAATAGCCGTACTGAAATTGTTGCTTTACATCTCATGCCTCAGTAAGATGATTGGCAAACAAGATTGGGCCAAAAATGTCCATTTATGACTCTAAACACTTCCAAAATCAGAGCTGAACATCATGAATAGTGGATTCACACATATGAGCCCTTACTACTCATCATCTCATCTTTTGATCATGCACTATAACCAGGCCCCAGTCCACTAACTCTCTCAATCAAGTCTCTACATCCTGCTACTCCAACATGAATTTGCAGATTTGTGATAGTGCCCTGTGGTGTGAAACTGTGAATGAGGGGTTCCTCTGAAAGGGCTATGTTGTGAGGAGGAAGTGGTGCATATTGCTTGGAGGCGACCATCTGCAGGCGCCTACGGCAAAGAACAGGTCAGCCATGTGGTAATGGCTGCTTCTCACTGCCATGCTCCTGAGGTGAGCTCAAGGCAGGAGACCACATGTGTAGCTGTTACTAACATAGTCTGTCAAAGACGCTAAGTTATGTTTTTTTGAACACTTCACTTCCTGCCCCTGTGTGTTTTGCCAACATTTGTAATTGTTTGCCCTTCCTTGATTGTGTTCACCTCTGCCTAATTAGTCCCCTCCCCTAGAGTGTATATTGTGTGTCAGTCAGTCTGTGCCAGTTCATCTTTGTACATTGTGTCAAACATTTCAGTGTTTTCCCTTGTGTTGTGTTAGACTCTGGTTTGGATTATTTGCCTGTTGTTTTACTCTGCCTCTGCCTTTGCCTACTGGATTTGTATGCTTGTGTTGACTGAACTTCTGTATACCGAAACTTGATTTTGGCAAGAAAAAGATTGTGGTTTCACATCAAGAACTTGTGTCAAGTCATGCATTTGAGTTCTGCTTCTAGATTCCAGTTATAGCAGTTACTTGCTGGCATTGTAGCTTTATCAGTCAATGGGAGACATCTTTGTGGCAGCAAAATGTAACTATCAGGAGCATCTGAGTATCACAGGAGCAAACACCCACCTTCCAAGTTTCTTACCAAGTTTAATTCTTGGCAACCATACCTTCCAGCTTGGTTTTGTGTTCCAAATAACACAATTGACAGTGCTGGGAGGCTGGATGACCCTGTGTGGTTCTTTTTACTGAAGCCCAACGGGCTGGCATCCCCACTGCACTAACCACCTTAAAATGAATGAGGGGTCTGTTTTTTTTAAGCAGGGCTATAGTGACTCCTGTTGCCTGGTTGCACGGCCCTGAGTGGAACAATTCACAATTATGACTAGGCTACACACGTCTGATAGGTGTTACCCATCTCTCAGGTAAATGTTCATGTACAGAACGAAAGAAAACAAAATCAATCAATTTAACAGTGTCATACTGCATACTACTATGAAAAGCAGTGCGTTTATCGGTAGGATGTAGTAGGCGGTCCCAAATTTGCTGATCCAAGGACAAAGGTATGTTTTGCTACAATTATGAAAAATTGTGGAGTTAGACTAATCACCAATCATTATCATTATAGATCAAAGTAAAAAGGTGCACTAAGAGGACATGAACCAGTTCCAATTATTGTTGTATAATGTATATAACTGCTGTATAATGGCAGCATTATCTGTGGTGAAGCTGATCTGACACAAGTCCGATTTTGATCTTGGAAGGCATGGTGCAACATATTACTGACTGTAAGAGGGTATGTTGGTCATGAACTTTAATTTTAAGATCATTGGGAACGCTTCTGGTACATGCAGCTACCATATGCAGAAAAGTCTGCTATATGACAGTTTGGCTCATACCCCAGGTCATGTATGAATTTATTGTTAGATAATCTGATTTGCCCTACTGTGAACTACTTTTGAATCACAGTCGCCTCACCAACAGAGGTGGTTCACAGACAGATGGTTTCCATGACAACGTTATTTGATAAGCTCTCTCAAAGCGATCAGAAGTGGGGAATAAAAAGCCACCTACTCAATAAGTCATAGACTGGTGAGAGCAACTCTATCACTGCTTTGTGTAATTTGGACATCAGTTTTGCACAATGACAGAGGTTTATTCAGGTGGAGGGCAATTATGTCTTTGTGAATCAAAATCCAATTGTATCTGGTGCACAGAGCGCTCATACCAAGGTGCTGCCACTGATGTGCTGCCAGGAAGTGTCACAATAGATCAGGAAGAATTGTGATGATAAATGATAGGGTCAGTTAACTAGTTAGATGGAAAATAGTAGTTCAAAAAGTAACATTTTTACAACTTCTTATTTATCGGGCTGAGGGTAAATTTTAACAGAAAAGTGGGCCATGATTATCCTTATCCATCCATCCACAATGCTGTAAAGATCTACTATTCACTTTCATTTATGACATACAACAAAATGCTTGTCAAGGAAGCTTAATAGGCACCATCTGTCCCTGTTTCTCTCTTCCTTACATTAGGGTTAGGGTTACATGTGCTACCTGTGCAGTTTATGTGTCTTTGCACAGCCTAATTGTAAGCCTAAGACACTGCATTCAAAGTTTTGTGACGTAGTTTGTATGCCAAAACAAATTATGAACGCAATGTTTATATACCAGCGTTAGAGATGATTTGTCAGCATCAACAATTAAATGCAATGATCACAGATTGGATGACACAACTTTACTGATGCAACCATGGCAACCTGGAGAATAGGATCAAGCATCTTGATAGGCTGTCGCTGCTGAGACTAGGCAGCCTGGTTGCATAATGATCCCAACCTTGACTTTGATGTATTCCTCTTTATATCAAGGTACCTGCAGTGAATGTTCATGTAATGTATCTAGACAGATACGAAAATGATTGCATTTAATGGTGAGAGTGGTAAAAGTGAGCCAAAGCAAAAAAAAGGTTAAAGATCAACTGCTGTTTCCGATAGAGCCATTAGTCTGCATATAAAACCTGAATTCCCATGTTATGTCAATGATGTTATGCATTGCTCACACAGAACACAGCAAGATAACAGTGAAAATAATTAGCACACAAATTAACATTCTGTTTGCTGTTCTGTGTGTGTGTGTGTGTGTGTGTGTGTGTGTGTGTGTGTGTGTGTGTGTGTGTGTGTGTGTGCGTGTGTGCAGAGTGGATCGTCCCAAAAACTTTGCAAACTACTTCCAGCAGTCTTGAGCAGCAGAGAGAGTTTAGCTTCTGTCAAAGCCATCTGGTGCTCCTTTAATAAAACGTGTTTGAACTGTGCCACATTTTTTTGAACTGGTCTCTCCGTTTACGCAATTCCACGCGTCAAAGAGAAGAAAGAACACAGAGATGAAGATGAACATAAAGAGAAAAGCTAGATAAATAGTAGTTTGTGTGTGTGTGTGTGTGTGTGTATGTGTGTGTGCGTGCGTGCGTGCGTGCGTGCGTGTGTGTGTGTGTGTGTGTGTGTGTGTGGGAGCTGGTGTCAGTGGGTGGTGGGGGATGGGGGTGCAGAGAATGAGAGTATAAATGTCATTTTAAAATGCAGTGCCTTCCCCCTTACACATGACATACAAACACTGCATGGATTTCATATAAAAGCGAGTTATGAATCGTGAAAGAGGACAGCCAAATTTATATAATTTCAGGGAGTCTATTAACAAGTTAGAGACAAATGATGACAAATTGTACATTGTCTGAAATTCAACGGTTTAACAGTGATATTTATTTTTTTCAGCCACTTAAGTAAATGATCCTTCCATGGGTTTACAGAATCCATAAACAGAAAGCTATTGGAAATGCAGTTATTAAGAAGCGATCATCTTTGTGTGTGTTGGAGTGGAGGGGGATTCATTGGTAAGAGGCAAACAGGGAGCACAGAAGCTGACCTCAGAAGAAGACACTTTCTTTGCCCTTAATTACCAGCAATTCCTGAGAGAAAAAGATGTTCATCTACGCTGCAGGCACTGTGCACTTGTTTTTCTGCTCTGCAACCCCCCTCAACTCTCACACTTCCTGCATCACTGAAACGCAACCTCAACCCTTTGTCACTTCCCCGTTTAATGATACTCCTGCGGAAAAACAGGAATTTTCACCTGCACCAACTTCCAGGATTACTCATAAATATTTTAGTAGCATGTGAGGTATGTGCCATGGTGGAGAAGACTGACTGGATCAGCATTATATCCCCATCATCTTCCATTTATGTTACAGAGGCTAGAGAACCAATCCCCCCCCTACCCAGTGCAGCCAGTCTGTAGCTGTCAGCCATCTCAGTGATGGGAGAACATTGGATGCATGTTGTGGAAAGTGATTGGTGATTTTATTCACTGTGAGAAGGGGTCCAAAATGATCCTACATGTAGAGCTGGATTATCAACACTTGCAGTATTACTATTTTTCATCTTCAGCATCCCACGGTGCCTAATGAGTCTCATTAGGAAGCAGTTACAGATGGAAAAACACATAAATATGTGTGCCCAGACTGTTTTGGGTGGATTTCAGCTTGCACTGGATGTTCCGGGGTGGACTGACCTTGTCATCCAACACATATTTCATACTTAAACAAATTCAATATGGCCCTGAGTGGAATCACTGTGCGGGCAAATTGTGCTGAAGATAATGTATCAAATAACAGGCTAAATCCAATTTCACAAACACAACCCCTCGAGGTAAGATTCAGACAGCTTGACTGCTGATCCTTACTTTCACACACACATACACGCACATAGTGAGAGTGAGAGAAGAAAGAGGCAGCAATCCCTTATTGTATTCCTATAGATATCAGAGAAATTGAATTTCTTACAATGCCTGCTCGCAATGGATTTTCTATCTATAAATAAATCTTCCAATAGCAGTCAGGCGTGCTGAGGTGAAGTTATTTTATCAATAAACCTTTATTGGCTTGTTAATCCCAACCAGATTGATCTTGGATGTAGGCATGAACAAAGGAGTTTACATCCCATGGGTCTCCCAAGCCAAATGGACACAAACATACTTACTTACTTACACAAATACAATGATTTCCCCATGTATCTTTGCACACAATATGGGTAAAGAATAGAAAGATCACTGTTTAAAATGTAGTGTGCAGTGTACTATCTTCTTGTCTCACCAAAAGCACACAGTTCATGAATCATGAGAATAACAATACTAGATAATTTAGCAAAACTGGCATAGACTGAGACATCTGATGCTTTCCATTACAGTAGGCAAAAGGGAATGTACATATCCTCTCAGCAGATAGCTTTCCTATACCCAGTGTGGTGGACACGTTGTTGGCAAATAAAGCCCATTCTCATTACAGCTGTAATCTCCAAGACCTGCTGTGCCTTCTCATCCATTGTTCCGTCCTGCAGAAATCCAGCATGTTTACCTGTCAGCGCACTGCACAGTAAAAACTCAAAACTCCCTCCAACCAAAGGGCTCAGTGAGATACTGTAGCTCTGTGTTTTTCTAGCATACAGAAAGCCTTCAGGGCAGGATCTGGCAGCAGAAGAATATAGAGAGTTAAAAACTGTGAACCCACAAGGAAAGATTGATTTAGCAACAGTGTCTCCGATTAGGTTTGTGAACTAGTGATGCGCCGGTCGGGGTTTTTTCCAACCCGCAGGTCCCGCATTTATTTAATAATTTGACCCGCTCCATCTACTTTCACAACCCGCCCCACCCCGCCCCGCAGCTATAAAATACACGTTAAATATGTCATTAAATAAGGCTTTTATTTGGTCTTACAAATGTGCTTGAGTGGCACTGGAAACTGGCAATTGAAATGGAAGCATTACAACCTGTACCTACCGAACTGCTCCCTATTTGCTGAAGAATACTGAAGATACCACTTGAGGGCTTCAGGGCTTGCCAGAATCGTTCATGCACCAGAGTCAGAGAGTACACTCGGTGCTTGTTAGCCTGGATACTATTTCTGCTTGTTTGGTGAGACACTGCTGAAATTTTGACATAAATATCATAATGGATAAATCCCTTTGATTTTATAAGCTTAATGCAGCCTACAGATTTTGGCAGGATTACAAAGCATACATTGCTTTACTTCCTCTCAATACCAGCAAAATTTGAAAACTCTTGCATCAAGTTTATGACGCTTCTTGAGTTGCGTCAGTGCAAATAACACTAAGGAAAACTGTTGAAGGGGTGGTAACATGGTGTTTTTCCCATAACTGTGACAATTGTCACTGCATGGGTCATGCTACCTTTGCACTTGTCATGCAGCAAGTGCAATGGTGCAAAGCTGCAGGAGTCTCCTGCAGATTTCCAAATAAGCATGATTTTTACATGAATCATTTCAAACAACTGACTCTCAGTCTGACCAAAAGTAAACACAGAAATGGCAAACTACAGAGCAGTCTACATCTGGGTCAACTATTCAGCTGACTAGAGGTGTTCAATATACGTACAAACCATTATCAACAAATCTTCAAAACTCAACTGACTATGCTGAATTACCATTGGCACCACTGACTCACAAATCAGTAACTTGCAGCAGTGACTGAAAGTGCTGTCTGCTGAGTAATGCTTCCTCATTTAAAGCCTACAAAAGTAGTTGGCTGCTCAGCTATTAACCTGATAAACAGTACTTGTATAGGCCAAGTTGTACTGAACTGAACGTAACAGCTTGGACTAGCAGCAGGCTGAATGTACTGCTGACCTGAAGTCAGTCAGAATCAGCGTTGAACGTTATAGTGATATGAAAACTTGATGCAGTCGTTTAGGGCCAGATCATCTAGAAATAAGTGTTTTGTCCAACCATATCAGAAATCAATTGTTTATAGTTATTCCAAACCACCTGCTTGAAGCTATTCAACCATCCAAGTATTTCATTCATACTTTACCTGCTCCGCATTGGCAACATCATTCGCCACCATGGTCTCCACTTCCACTGTTATGCCGATGACTTCCAGCTTTATATCTCTACCAAATCCATCACCCCGGCCACTCACTCCACTGTCTCCAACTGCCTCACCGACATCAAATCCTGGATGCATTCCAACTTCCTCAAACTCAACTGTGACAAATCAGACCGTATCATTATCAGCCCCAAATCCCTCACAAACCACAAACAGTTTCCACCTCATCATTGACAACTCCACCCTGCCTCCATCCCCCCACAGTCGCAACCTCGGAGTCATCTTTGACAATAACCTCTCCTTTGAACATCACATAAACCAAATCACCAGAACTGCCTTCTTTCATCTCAAGAACATTGCCCGTCTTCGCCCATCACTCTCCTTCTCTGCTGCTGAAACCCTCATCCACGCCTTCATCACCTCCAGAATCGACTACTGCAACAGCATCCTCTATGGCCCATCCAAAACTCTAAATAAGCTACAGTACATCCAAAACTCTGCTGCACGTATGCTCACCCACACCCGCACCCGTGATCACATCACTCCCGTCCTCCAGAACCTCCACTGGCTCCCAGTTCCACAGCGCATTCAGTTCAAAATCCTCCTCCTTACACACAAAGCCCTCCTAAACCAGGCCCTTTCCTACCTCACTGACCTGCTCCATCGCCACAATCCATCCCGCAGCCTCCCCTCATCTGAGGCAAACCTTCTGACTCCTCTACCCCGGACCAAGCACCGAACCTGGGGCGACAGAGCATTCTCTGTAGCTGCCCCCCCCTCTGGAACTCTCCCCAAACACATCTGTGACTGTACCGACCCTCCAACATTCAAATCACTGACAAAAACACACCTTTTTAAAATTGCTTTTAATGTTTAGCTTAGTCTGATGTGTTTTTAATGTTTTACTATTTGATGTTGTTTTGCTGCTTTTATGTTTTGATGTAAAGTGTCTTTGAGTATTTAGAAAAGCGCTTATAAGTAAAATGTATTATTATTATTATTATTATTATTATTATTTCTGACGGGGTATACTGGCCCCTTAAGCTTAGAAAATCTTTGAACTGAACTATACAAAATCATTCGAATCAGCAAAGTGACTCATAATTTACACTTAATATAATGTTGGATCATAGTGGGGCGAGGGAAATGTGTAAGCAGATGATGCTGTTTATTGCTGGTCAGACACACGTGTTGCAATCCTTCACATACATTTTTTGATTAAAAAAAGCATACAACAGGAAATCTTTGCACTACAGTAAATTCTTGACATGGCATAATTAGGTATACATGCCTTTAATTGTCTGTAATATTATTTCCATTTTTCTCCTGAGTTTACAATCACAAAGTCATTACATTTCCTGCCCTCACACTGAATATAATTACTGATGTCTTGATCCCATTTAACCTGGCAGCTCACGCACTGCTCCTCCATATGCTATGTGATGCTCGTGCCGGCTTTGTATCTCCTCTCAGTAAAAAGATAAATCATTGAGAGCACAGACTGTAGCCCGAGGGAGCAAAGAACACAATGGCTTAGTTAGCAAAAGCCTCAGGGTGAGCAGTGTCAGTCACTAACTACCCGCAGAGACCCACTGGACCTTAGAACGCTCCCCACTGGGAACATTAGAGGTTTAGAGCCCTGAGGCTAGACACGCATGTACACACTCGCACAAACACACCTCTACTCATGGAAGAGGAAGGAAATTATTATTGTCAGGGTTTTGTAAAAATGGTTTGGTGACTCTAGTAAATTTGGAACCATAGATTCACAGTCTTATTTATCAAAAGGCAAAAACTCATCACCCTTTTCCCTCCCAGAGAGGAGCCTGAACCAAAGACTGTCTCTCCTTGTTTTTTGGTCCTTTTGAGATTACCTCAGGATGTTCACATGAACAAGCTGAACAGAAACATTCATAATGCAGGTTTTTTCGACCCAGCAATGTTATCACACATGCTACAGGGAAACATCATCCATTATCCAGTGTACCTCTTTCTATTGCTCTGCTCTATTCTTGATTTAATCCTGCCACAAGTCACACATGCAATACCAACATACAGCATCTCCTCACTTGGCTTTCTGACTCCTGGCTTCCTGGCACGATCTATATTAGGCCTCATAACAAATACAGTTTTCAAAGATTCAGGACTGTTATGCTGATATTATGACCCAGTTGACTTGTTGTGTCTTTCTTTTGCTTCACACCCTCTGGCCACAAATATTGTTTATCCCTCAGGCTGTCCAGCTGCTCAATGACTGGTAATGGTGGTGGGAAATAAAACTCTGCTACTCTCTCCAAAGATATTTTTGGTTAGAGCACAAGTCACATTCTGTTGAATCACCATTTGTCTTGCATTGCTCAACTCTGGGCAGATGCAGTTCATGACAGCCCACTGGAAACACACTGGTGTAAACATTTAGCAACAAATGAACACAAACATTGCCAACGGTTTCACTGTGTGGACCATCAGGAATGCAAGACCACAATAAAAGCGGCATATTAAACCCCCCACAGATGCTGACCATGAAATTTTAATGCCAGTGCACACGTGCAAATTCCGTTTTTGCTTTACCACAGAGGCAAAAGGGGAAGAGTCGATAAAAAAGATTAAGTTTATAGTGTGGGATGTTGTGTTTCTGTAATCGTCACATTTTGATATGTGTTAATGGAATAATATTCAACCTTCTCTTCAAAGCATGTTTTACTAGTGCATAAACATACAGTGCAGACACACAAAACCATAAAGGAGCATCTTAACTCCTTTATCTAAATCTCTGAAATAATAAGCTTGAAGCTGTTAAAATGTAAACCGCAAGCATTTATAATGAGGTAAACACAAGTGGCTCCACATCTGAAGCGGAAGAAAATGCACCCTGCCTTTTTAATACCTTAGACTAATGGGCAAATTGTTTTCATGAGACAGTGCCAGACTCGTGGGCAGAAGATAAGGATTTGAGCATTTGTTGCGCTGTTGCAGCAAAATTCAAGTTAAAAAAGGAGATATGTTGGAGAAGAAATAGTAAAATATTTAACATGAAATGAATATTGATGAGTTAGGTGGAGGGTGAGTTAAACCAGAGTAAAACAAGAGTAAAACAACAATGATTATATCTGAGTCATACGGCACCGCAATAACCTGCATCACTGCATACACCTCCCACTCTTTTTTGACCTTTAAGTAAAATGTATAATTTTAAGTACAGCATATTTTTATGTCTCTTGCATGGCCACTCTTCTGGTTGCAAGTAAGTTGCTAAACATCAAATTTTGAATCAGTGCTGTCACTTTCAACCCTGAAGGTGAAATGGCGGCGACCCACCAAGATGAACAAACACACAAATGGCAACCACAGGGGGTGTCTTCAGGTATGAATTCTGATCCTATGGCAAGCCTCCCTGTGTTCATCCTCTGAGGCTGTTTGTGTGGTAGGAAATGGGAGCATAAATGCCTACAGACAAACTCTACCAGGAGCTTATCCTTTCAACAAGTGGACCCCCTGCTACCTGTGAGAGCTCTGATGTGCATCACTGACTGAATGTCTGCATGGATGGACTGAGAGACGGCTCCCACAACTTCTACGTAGGAGCAAGACACCCTGACTTAGAGACACAAACTAAAGCTGTGTGTGTGTGTGTGTGTGTGTGTGTGTGTGTGTGTGTGTGTGTGTGTGTGTGTGTGTGTGTGTGTGAAGGAGTGAATGAGAGGCAAAATTGTAAAGTGCATTCATTCCTTCTTGTCCCACTCATGTGATGAATAGCGAAACTGAAGTTCATTCTACATGAATCCCGTGACTGACAGGATTCCTGAAAATAATGTCAGCCTCTAACCTGCAGGTCTTAGAGTCAAAGCTAAGCTCACATTCCTGAAATGGGGTGCCACAGTAAAACATATCCGCTACCACTGGATAAGACCAATTAAGTCCTGAAACAACTCAGTGGGTGATGTGGGATGCTTACATGAACTGAGAGGGAAGAAGAATCGACCTTGTAGGGAGATGAGATATATTGAAATAGTGAGTGCAAGCCGAGCTGAGATGTGAATTAAGCCTCCCGAGCTAGCCTGCTGCTCGCTGCACCCCACACAGTGTCTGCATTACAAGCAGCTGGTAGGTGGTGAGATGTGGTTGACGTCTGCTTGTGGGCAGATTGTCTGTAAGTTTTTTTCAAGGAGATGAGAGGCTCTCCATTGACTGGGAAGATAGACTGCCTTCGTGCAGCCAAAAGTCACAACTGGATATCTGCTGTAAGAAAATATTATCTTCCTTTCATTATAACAGACCCAGACTCTCCTCAAGACTTTGCGGCTGGTTGCCATAGTTATGACTGGCAGTGGAAAACACAGCTGAATGAAATTATTAATAAATGAACAAAACAAGTCTCCTGCGTTGAGCTCGCCTGCGCACATGCACAGCAGAGAATGATAATAACATCGTGCCTAAAAGAAAGACAATGGATGGTGGACGCAAAATTACACGGCTGCATAAATACATCACTGGAGTCGTTGCTTTGGATTGTGTCCACTTAGTATTTCATTAATAGATTTGTGTATTTTTGGCCACATGGATGGTGCATTTGTTGAAAACAGGAACTCTGAATACCCTCCCTTCTCTAAAATATTTTGGCGACATTTTTAATTGTGTCCTTAATCCAAGATTCAAAATAGCATGATTCATCAAACAGTGCCCAGTGCCTCTTTGTATTTCAGGTTTGTGTTTAAAACTGATAACCATGCCTCACTGAGAAGCAATTGTTCTGTGAGTGAACTGAAAAAACAATAGAGTAATCTGCTGCCCAATCCTCTTGACACAGATATGACATTGTTTGATAAGGCAACAAAGATCTGCAAAGCTGAAGGTGGTCAACATGAATACAATTTTCAGTTTGTTTTCTACTTAGATGATGTGTGTAGTAAATTACTATTCTATATAAATGCTTTAAATTTAGCAGAAAATCTGGGATTATTGATGCAAATTTATACATTTCAGATAATAAGGTAAGAAGCTCTGTCCTGGGGGGGGCTCACAGTTGTGCAGCAAAATACCAATTTGTCAGTACCTAACATTAGTTAGTTTCTAACTATGTGATGTTCTGTCTGTTCCTTATTAACCTTATTAAAGACCTACTGGCTTCAACGTGAGTGTGAATGATCACACCGATCACTACTGAGACTCAAACTCTGTTTAACAAACCTGGTAGCAGATTCTGATAATTTATAGATAAGGTATCAATTGGTTGAGGGTTTCTCACACTAAACTACATGTTTAAAAAAGTAAGCTCATTTGTTGACATGTTGTTGGCATTAGAAACAAACATCTAAATATAAAGCAGATAGTAATCTCTTCAGGTGGACATCTCACATTGAAACGGTCATTTATTTTGGAGGACTCTTCCAACTCCTCTCATACACACTGGACTAACAAGGGACTTCACAACCCTTCTCGCTGACCTCTGCTGTACCACTGAAGAGGAATCTGTAATCAAGGGCTCTAAAGCTTCTCCCAAGCATCCAGTTTTCCAGTGATGATTTCTCAGTTCATGAGAGCCTCTCAGCTCAGCCCATATAATAAAGTGGCCACTCAGAAACAACAAGAGATGAGTGTCTTTTTAAGCCCACATATAGAGAATAGGATGATGATGATGATGATGATGATGATGATGATGATGATAATGGGGATTGTGATGATGGTGATGATAGTAGTGATGGTAGTGATGATGATCACGAGGATGAATGATGAGGATCAATAGATTTCCCAACAATAGATCCGGGATGTATGTCGCCATAGAAACAGCTGACGTCAGTGAGGTCAAGAGTGCAAGGAGGTGTGGGGTGGGTGGGCAGGTGGGTGGGTAGAGGATGTGATGGTAGGCAGACCTGTGGAGCGGAGGTGTAGATGGTGCTAATGGTTTTTCAGGAGGGGGAAGGGTTGGTGTGAGGGCTCTTCATGGCACTCCTGTCAGTTTAATGACTCCACAGCGTGATTACTCATGTTAGACCACACAGTTACATAAACCACCATCAGGTTTGTGTGCTAAATGTGATTGTCCTGTTGCTGTGAAGTCCAGCTGGTGACATACAGTAGATAATAATAGTATAGTTAGCTAATGCTAGACTGCATGACGATTATGTGTGATAATCAGTTATCTGAAATTACATTATTATTATTCTTGGGGATGATATTACAAAAATGTATGCAGATTGTGGGTTTGTTGATACTTCAAAAGCAAATGCACTTCAATCATTTGGGTGAAACATGATTTTTTTTTTTTTTACCAGCACTATAATGTGATATATAAAAACTACATAAAACCTTAATCATGAAAATATTCTGCATCAAATCTACTGTATCCAGAAGTAAGACCAGTATGATTGGGCAGCATGATCCCTTCACTTGCCAATAATTATTTCTGCTATGATGGCACTGTCATCCTTTTATATTTCATACCGCGCCTCCAACAAAGCTTTCACTAATTAACAAACTAGCACATTCTTATGATGCATTGTTGCAGTAAAAAGGTTTAATAAATGCCTGCTGAGCTGCAACTTTTACTCCTCTTTGGTTATATCCTGCAACCACTGATACCTTTTCAGCTGTGTACGTGATAATGGGTGATATATTGATTTGTCATTAACAGATGGGATTGGTTTTTTTCACAGCAAAAATTGCCATTTCATTTGTCTTGCTGAAAATGCTTTCTAATTTATGAGCTGTGATTTGTGCTGTTAATGGGTTTCTTAAAGATGTAACCCGATTTAGCTTTGAGATATCCACAGATTGATGCCTCTGCCTCTCAATGAGTACTGAGGAGACAATAGCTGTGGCTACATGCTCCCTTTTTTAATTCTGATTGCAAAGATTTTGTTTAAAAATTTTGGGTCAACTGTGTGCATGTGATAGGATGTGATCAGGGATGAATACAAAATGCATTTTGGCTTCCTCAACAGTTTACAGATGTTTGAATACGTAATTTCTTAATTTCCTACCATCTATGCATCCAATGTTCAGTTCTTTAAGAGTTTGTATCAAAGAAAAACTCTCTGCAGAAGTCCAGTTCAGCTTGGAAGCTGCCATTTTTGGAACAGCATGCGCTGAAAGAGCAAAGGTTAAATCATTTACATGGTACAATTTTTCTTCCTCGGTTTATAAAAAGGTTTAAACTACCTCTCTTATTCTGCTCGAGGTGTTTCTGTGAACATTTTTATTTTGTTTGGGCTTTTAAACTGATTATAGTACTAGGCTCCATGTAAACGTAGCTACTGAGTTATTTCAGCTGTGGCTGGGCCTGTGTAACTTCAAGCTTTGTCTCCCACACTCAGATACTAACAATGTAGATATGCATGATATTAAGTTCCTCTGCCAGTAGCATTGATCATTTTGTTAAACATCACTGCATCCAGAGCCATGGGTAAATTGTAGATTTATTTAATCTACAAAGACACATTTTTCCTACATGACAGTACATTTGCCACTTTTAATAATAGAGAGTATTTGTATAGATATTGATGATTCCTCGTATTTGGTAATAATCAGTGGTCTAATCAGAACCACATTTCGTGGTATCACCCACCCCTACAATAAGGGCCACAGGAAACTGTGAACATCAAGTTGTTGTTTGGAAAGGCTTTTTATAACTTTATAACTATCGTATTTTGTCTTTGTTGTTGTGATTGTTTTAATAAATAGAATTATAAAAGTTTTGTTATTAGTATTTTTCATATAATTTTTTCAATAAATATACATATGAAGATAGATCTATTTCTCTATAAAGCAAGCCTTGTAAAGATATACTGTCATTATGGCAATAAAGGGAGGCAAAGACTGACCTCAGGATTTGCCTTTCACCAACTGTAACACATGTCACATAATAATACTTGGTGTGAATTGATTCAAACCTCCGTACTGACTCAGTTAATATGCTTTAATGTAGTCAAGGGCAGTATCCCTCCATGTAATTTTAACAGGGCTGAGAGAGTGTAGGCCATAGGGGCACCACTTTCCTTGTCACCCTCCACCACTCTCCAAAGGTCGATAGGGTGAGCTCCAAGGAAGCTCCAGCACTCTCCACTCACTTTAATTAAGGACTTATACTGGACAAGAGTTAGCAATTAGAGTGTCTCCTCAACTACTGTATGTCCCAAGGGAGGTGCCGAGAGAAACTCCCACTCACCCATTAATGTTTAAACTGGCCTGATTGAGCTGAATTATTCAGTGAATCACTCGTCCTCTGTGGGTAAGTACCTCCTTGTTGGTTTGGTCCTCAGGTCTGACTCTATGTGACTATATGGGGCAGCTGCAGTCACTGATTTAGTCAGTGGTTGGTGTTGTCACTGAAGGACTGTAAACGTAGATAGACTGTGAATTGGATTGTTGCTGTTGTTAAAACAGAAAAAAAAGAGAAGACAAGGGTTGAAAGTATCAAGGGCCAGACACTCACCAAAAGGAATACCACAAATAAAGTACCAAGTGTTTACTTCTGTGCCGTTGTCAAATTGACTAAAATGAGTTAGGTGAGTTACCTAGATTAAAAGTATAGGTATAGTGCTGTTAGAGCACAAAGGAACGGTACTTTGCCACTTTTATTTCCAAGTGTAATAAGAATAATCACAGTTTGTCTAATCCAGTCAAAATTAATACATTTTTTTAAGCACTAGAGAGCAAGAGACCCAACAAAAACAAATGGAATGGTCAAAGTTGTCATATTGACATTCAGGTGATTTGATTGATTTACAACATCAGCAACAAGCATTGAGTAGCATGCAAGCTATATGCTAGCTAAGCCAACCACCTCCTGGCTGACAAACATGAGAGAGCAGAAGTGCAACACATAAATTGTTACATGTCAAATTCTTGGACTGCTTTCTTTCTATGTCATTTTCCAATGTAGTCTACATCTGTTGGGAAAACTGTATTTCAAGACCCATTGGAGCTTATGTAACATCAGCATTTCAGAAGAAATGCAATTTTGCCTGGGGTTCAGATTGTCCATGCACACACAATACATAGTGTGTCTCATACAGATCCTAATACATTATTCACAACATTTCTCCCTCTCACAGAAGCAATCAGAACAGGCTTTTTTGATCTGTTTTGAGAAGAAATTCCTTCTCAAGTCAACTGACTTGGCTGCATGTTCTTACTATAACCAGAGCCATTTGTAGAACATATCAATTTTTTTACAAATCTGTTGCAATGTGCAAGTAGAGCCTGGGTTATCTATATTGAACCAAATCCTGGCATTGCTTCTGGCATCCTACACATTCTCATTGTGAAAACAGCAGTTACCTTGGTAACAAGCACACCACAATAAGGGCATCTTAGGAGACAAACAAATCGTGCTGTGCCGTGGAGGCTGGGGCCGTGTGATAGATTTACATAATCAAGGACATTTACTGTACAGCCACTCTCACCGTGATCTTAAACATCTCAACAGCAACACCCATGGAGGTTGTTAAATGGACACGTCTCTGCCTATAATAACACCTAGCTCATAGAGATTTTCTCACCAACCAAGTCACTGGAGCTTTTCCAGATTTTAGCTAACAAAAGAATAAATAATTAGAATTGACTCTAACACATGTAGTGACAAAGTTTCCTCAACAATGTAACTGAAAATCAGTATTTTCCTCATGCATATATGCCTGGGGCAGTCTTGATGGGGGTAATTGGATGAGTTTGTTCACTTAAGCTAACAGATGTTCCTGCAATCACAGCTGTTAGCTTTATTTGGTTACTGATGACTCTGAAAGCTGTTATTCCAGTTCAAAGATTTCACACTTTTGAACGTTTTGCGTCGCTTTAATGGTTTTGTACAGAAAGAAGGAACTGTGTTTGCAGTTTGCATTTGTCACAGCCTGTACTGCTATGCCTTCCTTTTTGATGACATTTGTTACATATGAGTAGCTGGAATTGTCTTTCTTGGTTTGGAGCTGTTAGTGTTATCAAGCCAAGAAGCTGTTATGGTTTACCATCTTTATCAAACTCCAGTACTACTGGGACATGTGCTGTATTAGAAGCCCATCATATAGTGCGGACTTCCTGAATGTGTGTGTATGTGTGTCCCAGTAACAAGGGAGCCATGACAGTGGCCTCACACCACAGAAACAGCCTCGGACAAATGTTGACGACCTACATTCTGTATGCCTGAAGGAACAGCACCCATCCAAAATCTAGTTACCACCAACCTTGCTTCTCTGTGCTGCAAACAGGATTTGGTCTGTGGGTACTCCATCACTGAGAAAGTTCATCTTAGGCCCATTATCACATTCTTGCCACAAGGAGGATGTTTCTTCTTTTCTTTATGCGTTAGTTGTATCATTCTTATGTTGATGTCTTATGTTTTCCAAGAGGAATAAAACTATTAAGTCAAACATGTGCATTTGCATTTTCATTGTAAGTATTGAAATGTATATATGTTCGACTTTTTTCCACCAAACCAAATTACACAATTTTAAAGGGTCCCTCCACTGATTTTTACACAGCTTACAAGATCACTTTACCCGTCACAGAGAGTACTGCAGCTTATAAAAATAGTGTCCGTATCCAGGATATTTTGGGTTCATACAGTGGGAGGGAGGAAGGTAGTGCAGGCGTGACATCCATCTTTCATATGTCGATGATCTTGACCCATTCTTGAGATTCTGGGCCTTTGATGCACAGCTTTTTACCGTTCTCTTTTAAATACAATTCTTGTGAGGCCCCCAAATTTAAGACCAATATTGTATCAATTTTATGGTTTTTGGTTGTGGATCAAAGCTTTTTGTACATATTGAATTAAACACGTTTTTTCAGCCACATTTCAGACATTTTAGCTGAATCTCAATAAAATAGCTGTTATTTGCTATTCCATAGTCAGTATACTGTCAAGTGTCAATGTGTGATGTTAAATGTGTCTATTACAGAGCATTATATGATTTGTCAGAAACCTGGTGATGGTCTCTCAAACACGCCAATAAAAGTCCATAAATCCAGTAAATAAATAAATTATATGATCAAATATAGAGCTATAAAAATGACATACAAACATAAAAGTGGTATTAAATTGAATTGGATTCCGTTCTGGCACATATAGGCTGTCACACCTGAATGCATTTCACAATTCCAAGTTACATCTCAGTAATCAGAAGCTCCCAGTCTGAGGAAGTGAAATGATTTACGCTCTAAGCGTCAGCCCCTGAAGACATGACCAAATTGGTTTTATGACAGTGACAACATGTAGCATTGCTTTCCCATGAAACTGTCACCTAATACAATCATTTTGTGGTTCCACAGAAGTACAGTACCCTGATCATGCCACCATGTATAGCGCCAGATGTTTTTCTGTCTTGTTTACACAGTTTAGTTTGACATGCTCTGACTGGAAGCACGTTGGACACATGCTGAAGTGTCAGCCAAACATATTCAGTACAGGTCTATTTTAAGAAAGTAGAGATGAGTCACACATTCTCAGTGTTTTGGAAAAAAACTAAATGTGCTTATACATATAATACAACCAAAGTATGCAGCATGTTTGTGTGGTGGAAACGAGCCAACTTTGTCTGAAAGCAGAACAGTTAGTATAATATAACTGAAAAAAAATCCAATACTGAGATTAAAGGTCAATGTTTGAAGATAACTCTGACAAAAAAATTCACAAGATGTCTCTGTATTGCTGTTGAGAATACAAAACTGCATTATATTTGCTGTTGGTTCGCATGTTTCCTGTGTTATTTTGTTCTCAGTGCTATCTGCTCTGTCAACTGAGTAAATCTCCAATCTTAACATCATCTAACAGCATCTTTATAGTCACATCTAAAGAATATATAAGAATATAAGAGAATTATATCTACTGAAACTGCACATGTAATAGGAAGTCTATGGGCAGTTTGCTATGTGAGTAAACATGGCAGCTGGTGGAAGGGTTGAGTTTATTGGCTGGAATAAAGGCAGTGTTTTAATTGGCTCATGTGGAGAACAACAACATTTTGTGAGAGCACAGTGAGCAGGTTGAGTCGGAATATACAAATGAGACAGAACAGACCTCTGTTCTCCCGTTCTGTTTTTTACCTTCACATACAGTCTTGGATGAAAGAGATGTGGAGCTGTCCATGGTTCTGAACCTGCTGGTGCTGAAAATGAAATATTTGTTGATCACATTATGGCACTTCCTGGTCTGTGGAAGAATCATAACTAGGAAAAAAGTTTATTTGATTTGTTGTTTCAGTGAGAAATGTCTTTTCTATTTTCTTTATCAATATTGTGCCAGCTGCTCATTATGGGTTTATCTGTAAGTCATTTATTAGTCCCACTACAAGCTGTTTATGTGTCTTCCTTACTTTCCTTTCATGCTGAAGGCAATGCACCAGCACCGAGTCTCTAAACAGACCAAATTATTAACTTATGAGCTACAAGTTACAGTAAAAGGGAGCATTTACACTGCACTTTTGCACTAAATGAAGAATTGTTGTTGGCTCATACAGTGTGGCTCCCCCAAGCAGTGAGCATCAGGGACTACATGAAGGTTTTATTAAGAAAATGTTTATTGTACGAAATCAATTTAGAAATATGTCTGCAACTCCTTCAGATGAAAAAAAAACTATTCAGACAGAAGCCAATGCACTGAAAGTAACAGATGGGGTCTGGAAATAGAATGTGAAGTCTTTGTCTGCATGTCAGAACGGAGGAAAAAACCTTCAGACTTCCTCTTAACCCCAAAAAGGGATGGCATCTTTTGATACAACAACTTTACAAAAATATAGTAGTAATTATAAGAGAACGATGAGAGAGAGAGAGAGAGAGAGAGAGAGAGAGAGAGAGAGAGAGAGAGAGAGAGAGAAATAAAATAACAGAAAATATAATAAATGACCAACAGATCAGTGGAGTTTGGGAAGAAGCACCCCCTAAATATCAGCGGGTTCTGACCTGGGCACTGCATACTGACAGAGACTCTGCGGCCCTGCAAAGAGCGCTTTGTACAAAAGCCGGTGTGGATTCTGACTTTTTCTCCCTGCTGCTGTCCGGGAGAAGCAAATACATTACGTCAGCACTGACAGGCTCCCACCCAGGAACTGGCAGGAATACATTTCACAGTGATTTTACCTTGACTGATAACATGTGACACGTGACATGTGACAAATACACTTGATTGATTGATGAACTGATAAAGTCAGAAATCATTGAAAAGGTTATAAAGAATATGTTGAAATGACATTTCACATTTGTAGTCGGCTTCCAGAGAGCAAAGCCCTCTAGGTGCTGAGATGCCCAAATGTCCAAAGCTATTCCGGAGATTTCTTCCACAGATCCGTCCTGTGGCGACAAGAGACAGGCAGCTCACGCCCTCCCATGATCTGATCAGCCGATCCACCCTGCAGTTTTGAAATGACAAACCCCAGGACTGATTCCCACGAGTGTGCTGCAGAGCTTTTTGATTGAATCTATCAGCTTCTCATAGAAATGTCATTTCGTGGCGGAACTCATTTGCTTTTTGTCTGTCTGGCAGCGTCAAGAAATGAAGTCTCATTTTCACTTGTGGTTAATGAACCAAATTTTCTAGCATTAGTCGGCACTAAGCATCCACATTTACAGTAATCATTGCTGAATATAGGCCACACTTCAATAATGTGCAATGGCATGCTAGATGAGCTGTAACCGCAGACTGTATACAAGGCTAAAATGTGATTCAGAATGACACATCAGCACCAGACTGGTAATGAAAATATTAAAGTTTTAGTTTATTCTTATGTTAGCATGTTTACAGTTCAATATTTTGAAGCTCAGCTTTCTCCAGCTTAGCACCTGATTTATTACTGAGAGAACAATTATGCACGTCAGACATGGTTTTTTTGTTTGAATAGCTGGGAGATGAGCAGTGTGTTTTATAAGATTAAACATGCATGGTTCAAGTTAAAGTAAAAATTTCAAGATTGCTTTCTTTTTTCATCTGGCAACTTTGTTAGTGCTTCAGTGTTTTGCACTTATAATTGACTATTGGCTTAGGAATCTGATTTTCTCTTTATTTGGTAAATGCTAGTATTTAACTTTACAGGTAGTATACAGTTGGTTTATGTTTGAAGGAAGAGGTCCCTGCTGCTGCTGAAAATAAGGCTGATCAGAGTGGTGAGACTGAATAAACGTTAAAACATTAAAGGCGTCCTCCTTGGCTCAGCTCAACGTTAGCTAGCTCACGTAGCACCAGCGCCTTCATGAAACTGCTTATGACAAGGTTTGTGGATTGTCTTGAGTCATGATTTCTGGAAAGAGACAATACTGTTGAGTTCCTCAAATGTATTTTTTAGCGCTTTGAGCACCACCAGTACAATCTGGTTCCATTATATTCAAGAGAAGGCAGACACCTCTATGGCTAATATCTCCACAACTCAACAACTCACACCAAAATAATCTAGATGGATAAATAGCACTAAGAAGAAAAATGTGTATTTTTGATTATGAGGTCAACCAGGTCGCAGGCCATAAAACCAAAATAATGGGCTAAAAGAAAGAAACTCAAATGCTCCACAAGGTTGAAAGGAACTACAGAGTCTGGTGAGTTATTTGAGTCATTTTTACGCTAAAGATATTGACCAGCGCAGCTTGAACACCTACAATATCAAACTGTCAATAAAGAAAGCCCCCTGGCTGGAAAGATGCAGTGAAATATAGTGAATAACAAGCCAGTGTTCATATTCAACATCTACACTGTGGTACCTTTTGAATGCAATCCTTCTCTGTTTTTTCTCCCTTGAAAAATGTATGTTTCCCATCTCTTTGATTTTTGATAGCCGGAAGCAGAATCCTGTGTCCAGAGGCCACAGTGAAGAAGAATATTTCCTCTCTGGAAGAAGAACCAGCAACTGCAGCAGCACAATGCCAAACATCATATCATATGTTTATCTTCCGCTGAACTCGTGTCCAAGTACACTTTGTGACTCTTAATCAGCAGCACAAAACATGCATGCAGTTCCTTTCTTCTGCTGCAGTATCTCTTTTTGGGAATCGTTACCTCATGAATTATATATTTGTGTTACAGCAGAATTCTTATGCCCTTCTGCTATACCCCAGAGCTGATAGGCCTCCTGTGAAAGTGAAGCTATATTACATGCCTCTCCTTCCCACCAAGCAATTTGAAGTGTAGTGAGACTGAGACACTTCTGTGACAGCTCCAAGAAATGAAGTCGGTGGGGACAGACAACCTTGTGAGGTCTGGATTTCACTGGTAGTTTATTTTCTTCTTTTTGCAAGGTCTCTACAAGCTGGAGGTAGAGGACTGCATTGCATTATTGTTACACTTTGTTTTCTAGTTTATTTATTTATTTATTTTGGCTTATGCAATAAGAAGCAGGCAGGCAGATGAACACAAACTCCCAGCACTCTGTAAGTAACATATCAGCAGCCAGATACAAATTGCTTGAGGCATCTTTGAATTAACAAGAGGAACAGGCTGGACTGCCAACTCTAGTGCCTGTTGCCTCGTCTAGACTCGGTAAAATCATTGTTCACTGTTTTATACTTCAGTTTAAGCAAGAGCTGTAACTATTAGTTGTGGATGTGGCAGACAGAGTTGAATAAAGTTGGCAAGTCTACAAAGGACTAATAGATTTAACAAGATATATCCTTGAATGAAGGTAGGATTTATTACAGGGTTGTTGTGTAAGACTGAATTAGCTAGCTGTACCTTATAAACTAGCAGCTGGATGTACATATCTCCATTATTTGTGACTGAAATATTTGTGCTGGTGAGTAGGAAACAGTAATGTGTAGTTAATGAAAAAGTGACTGCTGCAGCAGGGATTATTACCACACTATTGCATCATTTATACATACTGTAGCTATTCAGAAAGCATGACTTGTGCTCAACTCTCTGTTGATATTGTTAAAGCCCTGTAGTGTCTGAATGGCATTATGTAATTTAAAGCAGCTATAAGGACCTTTCATTTTGTGTCGATTCTAGGAGGCCCTGTGGACAAAAGCGGTAGTGTTCGAGAGAAATCTGACTAAATCTGAAGGGAAGGGACAGCGAAACAAGCTACATTAGCAACCATGAATGCTAACGTCACTGCTTTTTGCTCTGTTATGGTCTTCACCAAAGGGAAATATCTGGCCCTGGCACTATTTTCACCAGCAGGTCACCAATTTTGTCTGTCTGTTGTTTGGTGCTGGGCAGGTATTGTACAGGGAGTTTATAAAAACAGCGGCCTGCTGCTGGAAATGAGGATGATGCAATGACACTGAAAACATTAAAGTTGTGGGCCCCAAATCCAAAACAATAAGATAAAAAAGGCTAAAACGCTCCTTAGAGACAAGTAAGAGTAAGATAATGCTTCTCTGGATTGTCAAGTAGTCATTGATTCACTGTTAATAATAATGAATAACAAATAACATTTTAATTAATGTTTATATAGTTACACAATAGATTTATTAAGGTTGCTAATCCTAGCAATGCAGACTAACCTTGACTTTCTTGTCATCTTAAACTGCACTGCTTACTGTAGCATAGTTACACTGATGCCAGGAGGGACATTTTCTTGTACTATTAAATTAAGTCTTCAAATCCTCAAATACTTTATGCTCAATTATAGGAACACTTTTTAAAAAGCCAGAGCCTAATATACATTCCCCTAAGAATAAAACCAGATGTGTCATCAATCAAACACATTAACCATAAAAATAACTATGGGTAAACCTACTAAATAGCTAACAACAGTTGTCGTCTTTGCTTAAATCTGGTACAAAGGAGAACGCCGCTGGAACCTAGATTACGAAGAATGTTCGGGGACTTTTAGGTGACTGTGGTTGCCGAGAGCCCAGCTACCCATCCTTGTGATGATTGACAGGAGGGTTTTCAGTGGGAGATAAGAGGTGAGACTGTGTGAAGCAAGGTGTCGGTGGAGCTGGAACATTAAGTCCAACAGAGGCGACAGAGGCAACGCTGCCAACGCAGCACCCAAAGCAAAATGCAGCTGGAGTGTCTGTCTGTCCTGCTGTGCAGTTAAATAGGTGATGTTCATCACCAATTAATGTGAAACCATCTGGTGTCATCTGTAGCTTAAAGTTAATGCCAATTGACTGCATATTGTAGTACAGCTTTGGTTCATGTAGTCAGTAGTGGAGGACCAACACAAGGAACAATTGATGTTAAGTGATTATTTTGAAGTATTGCAACTATTGTGCAAAACACAGGACGTACAGTATATTTGTATGCTGACCCTTGTTTTGAATCCTCTATCCTGATTTATGTTTTTGGACAATCCTCTTTCTCTACACAGAATGCCTTCCAACAACTACTCTAAAAGTTGCCCTACCAGTCTTGTGCAATGTTCATGGTGAATATAGGCACATAGCCCCGTGTGCAAAAAATGTTTTGTTTGTTTGTTGTTCGTTTGGGGTTTTTTGGGGGGGGTATTTTGCAAAGAAATAAGTTTGAATTATCTTCTTTCTTCCCTTGTATTATTGGACATGCCATTTTTGGTGTTTTATAAACTGAGCAGTAGGCTACAGTACATTAGGTATGTGTTCCTGGCACCAAAACCACAGTTAAGTTAATCAGTGCTAATTAATTGCTTATATCCCCATTGCGACATCATCAAAGGCAATCATTCTGAACAGTTTATTAGTTTGTTAATCTGAAGACAAACCCTGGCCAAACTCCAAGGAGTACCATATTTATGTAATTTTCGACAAAGACCAGGAAAAATCCATTTTTAATTATCAAAATTTTACTTTGAACAGGGAGAAAATGCCTCTGCCACGATGGAGCACCCTCAAAGAATACTTCCCCCAAAAGAGAACAAGAAGGTGAGAAAGAAGAGAGAGAGAGCAGGTACTTCTAACATTGTTACCTCTTTGACAGTAGTCTACTCTTTAAAATATATCATAAATCTTGCTCATATATTATAATTGAATGCATTTCAATGTATGTCAAATTAAATACAGTTGACAACGTATAGGCTACTGGGTGGACAAACTATTCCTTAACCATTAATAATGTTGTTATAAAATGCTCTTAATTAATTCCTGAATTGAAAATGCTGCTTTTGTGTCAATATTGTGTCAGATATTGATGCTGACTCATTTCTAGATTATACAATCTCAATGGAGATGTAAAAGTTTTTTGTTTTTTTTGTCATATAAAAAATGTCTGCAGGAGAGACAGGAGAGGAAACAGTGAAAGAGAAAGGCAGCTGGCACAGAGTGTGAAAAAAGAAGAGGAGAGCAATGGAGCCAATTCTTCCAAGGAGAGAGAGACAGGAGCAGAAGGGAGCAAGAGAAAGTGACAGAAAGAATTTAGTCAAGGCTTAGAGACTAAACTAAAAAGGGAGAGAGTGCAGGCAATGCAATGGAAAGAGACCCAGCATAGAAAAGTTGGAACCACCTTACTGATGAAGAAAAGTACAACAATCCTCAAAGTTGTGAGAGCTTAATTTAAGATGTATGGCTATGATACTCTTCTCCAGCCAATGATTCCAGAAGAAAGTGTTCAAGGACTGAAAGAATGATGCCGTGGACATTATTACAAAACAGATATTTACCAGCGCAACCACAGGTTTCCAGGGGGTTGGGATCTCTGTCCCTTGGAGGTCATTGACTGTAACAGCAGGGGACTTGTCTGACAGCCTCTGAAAGGTAACATCTGGATTTTTCCCAAGAGATCCCTCAATTTCATTGTAATTGATAAATGACTAAATCCATAGTCTCATTCCTGAGCAAATGTGACTTTCAAAATTCAGCGTTCTTGTTAGAAAAACAGATGTGAGTAACCCACAATCCACAAACATGATCAGCATGAATAAAAAAAGGGTGATTTGCAAAATAATCAAACTGTTGGGCTTAAGTACCTGTGTGATACACCTCATGGCAGTTTAACATATCTGAAAAACACAACCGAGGAGAAGAATGCTGTTAAATGTTTTGATTTACTGAAAACCTGCAGGGTTTGGACTTTCTTGTTGTTAACTCTTGTCCTTTTTTACAGCAGATGCTCTTCGCTTCCTTGAAAATAATCCTGCCCTTTCTTCCTTATTGCCAACCAAGTTCAGTGCAGTCCAACATTTCACTTCTGAAGCTGTGTCTATAGTTTTAAACAGATATGGAGGGACTAATAATGATTCATTTGCATCATGAAAAGTGAATGATCCAGCATTGACCCATACCCATACATACATTTCTGCCTCTTTTGCATTAATTTTTACAATTTGTTTTAAAAACCTTGAGTCACTCAGCTTTAGTATACAACAGTAAATCACTGGAGTAAACTCCATAGTGATATAGACATGCCTCCAGACACTTGTGGACAGCTATATTAATCGAGAAGCGAGACAAAATACGGAGGCCTGACTCTATTAGGAAGAAAGCCACAGCTATTTTTGCTGTACGTTGAATTATA
Organism: Dicentrarchus labrax; assembly: GCF_905237075.1. Taxonomy (NCBI): domain Eukaryota; kingdom Metazoa; phylum Chordata; class Actinopteri; family Moronidae; genus Dicentrarchus; species Dicentrarchus labrax. Next base: position 11,299,461 of record NW_026136711.1, read on the forward strand.
CTTATTCAGCTGGCAGGGGTTTGTTTTGCTGTCCTCCCCCACTGTCTTTGCTAGGTTGTAATTATTATGCAAATTGCAATTGCAAGGATTGAGGAGCTTCAGGTTTTCATTAGTTTTGGAGATGAGTGCTAATTTTTTAAGAGCTGGAAGCGTCGTACATCTAATCTTGGGCATAGTTGAATCACAAATGGCTTTTTTTACACAGATGTGGGCAGACACTGTTGCTTCTAAGGAGCAGAAAGAGCATCTACAATATGGCCCTTTCTTGAAGCTTTGATGATGCAGCTGGCTCTTGTTGTGAGGTCAAAGCAACCTCATCGTGAAAGAGCACAATGAATTTGTAAAAGATGATGTAAGGGGTTGGCTATTGGTTGCACATAATTGTTGCTGTTATCTAGTTTGACATCTATACTGTATATAGCCAGAGACGTCGAGGAAACACAAAGACTCCAGGGCCCTTTGACAGGTCATCGTCTTTATCCATCTTTATCATGCCGTCTGTCGCCATCCATCAGCTGTTTCCATGACTCCCACTACCGTCTCTTGCTCCTGCTGCATTGGCTGGCGCCTATGCTCGAAAGACATTATTTTTAATTACACTCTCTGTTTTGTGAATGTCTTCTCTCCCAGTGGACTTGTTGGAAAACTGTCAGAGGGAACCAGCTCCTGGCTAAATCATTTAAAACAGGCCTCAATTTGTCTATGTATCTGTTGATTTACATATATGGTGCTATTGATTACATGCATATTTCACTTTCTTAGCTTTAAGTTCCCTACAGTCATCTCCACAACGTATGAGCAAAATGAGTAATGTGTAACATTATGTTTTTCCTTCATAGCTGTATTGCACTGGATATGAAATTATTATTCAGTCGTTACCTTGATGAAATAAGATTATACATATCCACTAAAAAATAAGCCAGAGATGTACAGTTTGCCTTCTGAAGTGCTTCAGTGTGCCTGGTGCAGCTGTTACACATCCTGAACTGCGCGTAGAGGAAACTGGACCTTTCATCAAGAAGAAAGCCCTCCAGAGCCATCACTGTGGTGTTCCAGGAAACCACTTTTGCAGTTTGTATGGGGGCATTATCATCTGAAAGATGGGACCATCATGAGGGAACAGTGTTTGCACCCTGGTGTGCTACTGGTTGTGTAAAATGGCCTCATATTCCTTGGCTGATATACAACTATGCAGCGTAATTATCAGAAATAATGACTCACTAGCTCCCCATATCATTACGAATCCACCACCATGTTGAACAGTTGGCAACAGACATTGTGGGTTAGAGAGATAATTTCAAATGTAAACCTTTATGGTTGTAGGACACACACACACAACTAATTGACATTCTGCTTAATGACTGCCCTGCTATGACTCACTTTGTTCTACTTAGTACCCAAAATAATTAGGGATCGCCTCAGTGATAGCTGATGACAATCATATCGGACACAAGTTACGGCTTGTACTGTATAGCTTTTAAGTGCATAACTGATAAACATGATAACATTGCAGATAATTAAACTTACTCCAATGTTTTGGAAAAAATACTTGCTTGCTGTCTTAGAGAAATTCACATGAGAATATCATGTGAAACAGATAGCCTCCATCAAAGGTAAAGAAGTAAGACAGGAGACTTTAAACCCGCAATAATTAATAAATTCATACATTAACAATGAATCACATGACTTTATGTGACAGTGATCACTTGTAGTTCTGAACTCAGCAATGTGGAGCTGTACATTGTCTTCAGCTCGTGGTTTTGGTTTGCTGGCCCACAGCTTTACTGTTTACAGCTGTTTACATTTACAGCTGGTGTTTTCATCCACAGCAGGCAGCTGTTTTCAGCTTAAAGGCTGCCAAAAGCCCACTGTACACTACCTCCTCAGCAGCAAAAAGCCGACAGCAGGTTTTCAGCCAAAGTTAGACTATCTGGTGAACATAGTGGAGCAATCAGTAGCTAAAGAGCCAGTTATTTCCCTCAGATACTGATGTGGACCAAAAACAGAGTTAAAAGGAAACTGTTGGACTTACTTTTGTTGGGTTAGGCAACAGTTTGCTAACATGTTCCCCATGTCAACATGTCAACTCAGTTATTGAAAGTTTAGATATATTTCCAAAGATGTCACAATATATCCCTTTATGTTACTCTGTATGGAATTCTCAATTGACCTTCAAATTATCATGTAAATGTTACACAGCACAGACACTAGTATAGTTGAGCTATTGATTTAAATGCAGAGTGACTGTGACATTTCATATTGACAGTAAAGTAACTGCCAAAATGTCAAAAATAATGTTGTGTTTTATTAACTAAAGGCCTGCTGTACAACAGAGAAAGCAATTCAATGTAAAACTTGAACCTTTAGTGTATGCAAACAAACACATTGTCCTAAAGGGACAAGTACAGTTTCCATCAGAAAGCCTAGACACTGAATAACAAAATGCTGTTAAAGATAATTTGAGACAGAAATTCAAATTATTTGAAGGACTTGTTAGCATAACGTGGGAAAGAGAGAGCCTGTTGTGAATGCCTTATGTAATAATCACCCAGCACTGCCACTCTACAGATGGTCCAGGAGAGGTAGGCAGTTGTACCAGCACATCTATTTCCACATAGCAGCAGTAAGAGCTCTTATCCTTCTCTGCAAGCCCAAACTCTGACAGGAGGCTGAGGCACTTGACGAGCAGAAGCGAGGCCAGATACCATGATTAAAAATGGATGCTGATGCGAGAGAGAATGTCAGCAGGATGCTGCCATAACACACTCATATAAAAAAAGCAGTCAGATTGCTGTCTCTAGATGTGGCGCTCATTGGTGGGTTATTGATTATGGTGAGTGTGCAGAGTGTGCTAAGAGACAGGCTGGTCCCCGGGGAGGATTTGCATGATTGATGCTTTCTTTACTAGGCTCGTATCCTGCGCTTGTCAACTAGTCAGCTAAGCAGAAAAAAAAGACACATACAGTACCTGATGATAAATGGGAACTTGTTGAGATGTGATCTCTAAAATATTGAATACAAGTAGACCTACATACAGTATATGGCAGCATGAATAGGAAATAGTTCCTCATTATCAAATTTTTCCATGTGTGAGGTTGGAGAAGAGGACAGCTTTAGTTTCCATGCATGAGAGCTACAGCTGGTGCTGACTGTTTGTATATGCAGATCTCACACTCTCACACTAGGTTCTTCTGATTAGAGGGGAATATCAGAAAATGTGGTGCAATGCTGACTCAGATGAATATTATACAAATTTCTAGAGATATTTAATATCTGCAGCACTGGCTTCAAGCACAAAAAAGATACAAGACTGTGTCACAAACAAAAACACATACACATCAAGTGGTGAAGAATCATTCAGACCTTTGATGAGTAGAAGTTTAGGAATAGAACAGTAGTAAAAGGCCTACATTCAACATTTTAATTAAGGAAAAGGACCTTGCGAGAAAAGAAAGAATGGATGTACTTAAAGCAGCAATAATGAATATATTTAGAATAGCAATGGATATGTGTAGTGTGAAAGGGACCACTCAGTGATGAACCCACAAAATATTATCCCAGACTCTGCAGTTCCCCACAGATCAATTACACTGTGTTTTAACTCGTAATTTTGGTTTTATGGCCAACAACATTATTGTTTTGATTCAGTTTTCAGCAAAAAGCTCTAAAAGCCCACTTTACACTCCCAGCACCAAACAGCAGATAGACACAGTTAGTGGTGACAGCTAAAAAGCCATACTTCCCTCAGGAGTTGGATGAGAACAAAAACAGAGCTAAAATGATTGTGTACTTAAATTGCTTACAGGGGCACACAAACATGACTCCAGTAGATGCTAATGTTAACGAGTTCGCCATATCAACATAAAAGGTGTCAGTGTCAGTGTTGGGTTCACAGCTTATTTCTTTGGAGCTTTCTTTCTTTCTTTTTTGCTCTCTCAAGACCCATCTGTTTATATTTGCCTTTAGGTTATTTTCCATTTGCTTCTTATGCAAACTTATTTCTATTTCATATTGTTTTAATTCATCCTAGGTCTGTAATTATGTCCGTTGCCTTTTTTGTGAAGCACTGACATTTTGCTCTTGAAAGGTGCTATATAAATGAACGTATTTACTTACTTACTTAGCGGGATGTGTTAATGTGTGCAGATCATTTCAACTGTTTTATATAATGTTGGGGAGATAATAATATGTTTTGCATTTAAAATCATAATCTTTTAAAGTTATCATCGTAATATCAGCAAATAGTATCACATATCAGTTTAAATAAGCCATTACCAAGAGGTTGAATCCAATAAACCTAAACCAGCCTAATAGCTTTACACATGCTCCCTTCTGCCACGGATTAACTTATGACGATATGATTGGTGGAGAAAATTGGGCTCTCTATCACATCATCAGTTTCCTATAGGATAAAGGATGCAGGAGATAAAGGAGTGAAAAGAAAATCCCACCAAAGTAAGTAAAGAGGCAAAATAGCTGGGAATTTCCATTACCAACTGTTACAATTACACAGATGAGCCAAATGTTTGCTCTCTCGCCTCCCATTGTGTTGCAGTGTTATCACCCTGTACACCCCTATGCACAAATTAGTGACACGGATGGGCAAAAAAACATGGGCTTATCATTAATTTAGCTATGTACTGAAGAAATACAATGCAAGACTCAAGGAACAGGACTCACACAAAGACTGCCATAATTGAGCTCTGCCTTCGACTGCTGGTACCAGACTATTGTCCCCACTGGAGGCTATTCTTGGTAACTCATTCCTATATTGATGGCCAAACAAAGCACCTCTTAGCTGTTTAGGCCAGAAAAAAAAAACCCAAAAAACCACTGGTGAGACGGTGAATGGCTGAATGTTTAACACAGAGAATATTTCTGGATGCTGTTCAGCTTGATACTCAGCTCCTATACTAGCTGCCACCAGCTTGGTAAATAGGGAGATTTCATGAGAGGAAGGTTGGTAGCTGTGTATTTTGAAGAAGGCATCGTTTCACATTCGAACCAAAGGGCATAACGTTTCAATGGACTAACTACTAATGAAAAGAATACGATCTAGCATGTGGGTAAAGGTTGAACTTTGCTTGACCTTAGAGATGGATGTAATGAGGTAAACACTGGCAGGCAAATACTGCGGTGAATTAGAGGGTTACATTTTCTGTAGGTTTTTTCATTACTATGTGGGCTCGTTTTTGGTTTACAGAGCACTTGGTCTAGAATGATAAGTCACCTATCATTGATAACTTGAGCTTTATTTGTCATTCTGTTTCTTAATAAGCAGGATCCCTCTTTTTACTGTGCTGCCTCCAGGATAAGACAACCAAATGAGAAGAAAACCAAAGTCGAGGTGGTCCAAGTATTGTTGATAACAAAACTCTCTAAACGTCCTCTGCTTTCGGCAAGGTATCATTAATTCAATATGTTGAGAAGGCTGTGATGTATTATGCGGAAACTTTTCTCAATATTTATTTGCTCAGGGAAGATTTACTATAAATGTTGTTTTTTTCAGCATTCTCTCGTGTTCCACTCCTTCAGCCTTCACATACAACTGGCATTGCTCAAGTCAGTATTGGTTTGGTAGGATCTGAGTCACAACATTACAGAAACCTGAGAGACTACTTATTTCAACCTAGAACAAAGACATATGCTGATATTTATCCAGCAAGAAATATACATATGATAGTGTTAACACACTGCAGTTTCACCTTGTCTGTATTGAGCAGAAGCTACTATTGCCTTCAGAAAGGCCTGAATTATTTAAAACCTGGATTCGAGAAGGTGCTAGAAACCTTACCACAGGGATTTTCAGTGCATTCAAACATGAGGATCTCACTCCTTCCAAAATGGGTCCCACATGGTCGATATCTGGAGATAATAAGTTCTTATATCTGTATATACTGTAGATGTACAAATCACAACCTTTTATTTTTCAGTATTCCTCAAGGTAATTTCTTCGTTGAAGGACAGCTGAAAGGCCTTTTTGAATATTACATGAAGCCCCTAATGGACTCTAATCAAGATCACGTTCAATAAAGGTTCTGTTTCGGGAAATAAATGATTCAAATAATATGCAATTTCACTAAACCTCATGTGGACTTTTACTTTCAGTAAATTTCTAGTATTCCTAAAGTAAATTTCTGTAAATATATTGTTTTGAGTGGTGAGTAGACACAAGTTTTTTGTCTTCTTATACTAAAAACCACATTTCAGTAGCCTATATTGTATGTTCAGGGGATAATATAATAATGTATTCATCTTATCTCCTTTTCTCCTCTTTTAAATCCATGGTTTACTAGTTTTGTCTTCACCAAAATGTGGCATCCGCAAAGCTCCATCAGTCTTATATTTGAAACATGTCTCATAAATAATAAATTAGCTGAATAAAAGACAACAAGGTAAATAGCTATTACCCGTTATGCACAGCTGGAGTTTTCCTCCATGTTGTTTGATCATCTTTTAAAGTGTTTTAAATGTTGATCTCATTTTAGTAGGTATCCCTCTGGAAACAAGACTGTAATGTAAATCCTCAATCCCCAAAATTAATAAAATCATAAAAATTTTAGTTTGAGCAAGAAATTATTGTAATGGTTTTATGGCCAAAGAAGTCACCTGACCTCAACCCGACTGAGTGTGTTCGACTTGACGAAGACCAGACTGAAGGCAAAAATCCTCCTTAACAAGTCATAAGTGAAAGTGGCTTTGCTACAGACCTGCAGAGCATCACCAGACACTGACTGAGAATGACTGGCAACCAAATATTAAATATGATGATTTAATTTATGTTATTAACGTTATGTTAATTTCTCCAATTATGTTAGTGTCTATCAGGTAATGTTTACTATGTTTGCTAAAATAATTTACCTGATATATGAGCATGCTAATATTTGCTCATTAAATTTTGACCCAATGATTGCGATAGATGAAAACTCCAGGGATGACCAAAGTTATATTCTGAGGGAAACATGACTTGTCTGGGAGCATGCCTGTGCCAAATTTCATGGCAATGTATCCAACATGTGTTGAGATACTTTCTTCAAAACCACAAATGTAAACCTCATGGTGGCACTAGAAGGACAGTAAGCATGTATATCTGTACCAAATTTCATAGTAATCCATCCAGGACCTCCAACCTAATGGTCATTGTTTCCTTTCAAATTATCATTTCCCTTCTCTAGCTGACAAGTTTTGTCAGACTGGCCTGCACACTATAGGCTATGACTTAAACAGAATTATTTTCTACTGTTTGTGCAAGCAAAATCAAAGTCAAAGTGATCTAGCCAGAATGCATTTGTCAGTCATTTCTGTATTCCAGGAGGACCCCTGAGCACTTTAACGCACAGTTCACACTTCTGTGATTTAATACACTCTGCACCCCAGCACAGAGGTGTGAATGGACCTCAAGGACTCTCTTCTTTGCTCTCCGGTTTACAATTTACTACTATCTATAGGGACAACTGAGAAGCCTGCCACAGCTTGATAAAGATTAATGGGGGCAGGAAATCATTAATCTCCTGCTCCATTTTCGATTGGGACATTGCTGTAAGACCCACAATAAGTGTTGAGAAGTAGGGCGAGATTCAATCTTATTTTTAATTATTTTGATTTGTATTGAAAAAGAAAAGATGAGTTGAAAACTGCTGAAGGAGCTTGGCACATTTTCCCACAGTGTGATGTATATTTACAGGCACTTGTAAAATATATTGATGACCACAAGGAAGATGTGATTTATTTTACAGCAGACTGAATTTACAGTTTTCTATCCCATTTCTTGGCAGAGGTGGACAAAGTTTGTTTGGAATTATTTGGAGATGGAAAGGCCTTTCACACTTTTCACACTAGTTTCTCCCTTCCCTGTCTTCGAATCTATGCAAAGTCCCCACAGATAAAAAAACATCAGCAGTATGTCTTGACCTCATACTCTACCTCCTGGGTAAAATAAGTCAGGCATGATGCTGTAAAATCAATAGCTTTTAAAATCACTATATTTCAAACTCAGGTACTGGACGAATATCAGCCTGACAGAGCACATCTCCTTTCTGCTGTCAACATAGGCTGGAAGTTGGATGTTTCTTCTCTCTGTAAAAAAAGAACGATGTGTAAATTATTAATAGCTTGTATTACAGATGCAGGCCAGAACTCTCAAGGGACTGAAGGTTTTCCTCCCGATACAGAACTGACATCGGCCTGGCAACAGTTTGCATTCTTCTCATCTGCTGTGGCTCGCAGGGCTCCATTCAGCAGAACTGGACATAACCGCTCAGAGGCCTAGGCTGCTGATGGATGGCTCATATCTCCACTGTTTATAGACGACAGTACTGTTGTTGCACAGATTCATAACAAACAGGTTTTAGGTACAGACAAATGAGTTTGTTTCGCTCACAACTTCCAATCTGGTTAACACAAATCCTGAGTTGTTTTCAAACCATGTGTTATGTTAATATGAAGCTAATCAACAAGGCAACAGTTTTTGTAAATATTGGTGAGCATGTTTCGAATACTCAAATACCCATTTCATGTCATATGGTGTTCCACAGAAGACTTAAAACTCTGGCAAAACCTGACGCAAAAAGATTAGTAAGCATATTGACTATGTTAGGAATGCATTTTCCATCTGAAAAATATTATAAAGAATGATGTTTTGGTTTTCTCTACAATGGCAGGCAGTTTGAATCCACCAGCCAGCTGTGTCCTTTCTGGGACTGGGGAGCTTGTGGCACAGGGCAGGGACCTTTCTGTGTGGAGTGCATTTTCTCCCTGTGTCTGTGAGGGTTTCCTCCAGGTACTCCGGCTTCGTCCGACAGTCCAAAAACATGCAGGTTAACAGGTTAATTAGTGACTCCAAATTGGCCATAGGTGTGAATGTGAGTGTGATTTGTTATTTGTCTCTATGTGTCAGGCCTCGGATGGACTGGCAACCTGTCCGGGGCGTATCCCGCCTTTCACCAAATGTCAGCTGGGATCAGCTCCACTGGGATGGAGGGATAAAATGGATGGTTTTTCCCTTGCTTAGAGCAATGCTCTTTTAACTAGATTACTCCCCGAAATACTTTGGTTTATACAAAATACAGTTGGCGTCCTGTCTCTATTAGAAATTATTTTTACATTTCATTATTAGCTTACAAAGCTCTAAATCATTTAGTACCCCGTACTTAACCGACTGTCTCTCCCTCCATACTGCTAGCCGCTGCCTTCGAACACTGCAGCCATTAAATGTACCACCAGTTTTATTTGTTTAAAAGTTTTTTATATGATTTGACGTGAATCACTTTGAGCTGCATTGTATTTATGAAGGGCATAAAAATGAAGTGTATAATCATTATATTATGAAGAGGCAATATGCAACAATTAAATGTGACAATAGTGCTCTAAACTATAAATTTGCTTCAACTGAGAGCAACAGCCATGTCCACTTACTTAGACATACATTAACCTCATTTGGTGTAATTTATGTTGTGTAGTCTGTGGTCACAGGAAATCTCAGCACATAGGAAGTAATAAATTTAAATAGCCTAAGACAATAAGTGCTCAGTGCAGGGAAAGCTGGATGGACCAATTGGGTTGCCATTGGTGCAAAACTATTTTCCTCTTCATGTCTGCCTCTAACAGCCACTACAAAAACACTAAGGTCAGAATCCTGTGCGATTTAATAATGTTGATTTCTGTGCAGCTCTCATATATTCACCTATTCGCCACATTTGTTTTGGACTGAAAGTGCAACGTTGCAAAATTGAACAGATTGTAACTTCTTCAGGTACATTTTATAGCATGTAAGTTTAAAGGAGAGCAGTACTGATCTTGTTATTCCAGTAGGCTATCCTAAAATAACTTAATCTCACCAATTTACTGGTAACGTCATAGTGGTACTTTTCTGCAGAGGGTGGATGGATTCAGGATGAATTGTGAAAGATAAAAAGTGACTCTGACAGTATTCAGGCTGGCAGTTCATGAGGGTGATACTATTAACACAAAAGAAGCCTATTCTAATGCAAATGCTGAATGTGTCCAAAAGACCTCTATTTCTTGGCTTTTTGGCTGTTTCCTGCGGCACAGTGTGTGTAATGTATGATGAGCCTTGCTTCGCTGGTTCCATAGGGTTCTTCAAAGGACTTTTAAACAAAATCCAAGAGCTCCCAGTCCGGATCCAGCACTTATTTGTGAGGGTCTGCCATCATTACATAGCAACGGAAATAATTAGCCTACCGCTTTCAGAAAGTCTTGTTCAGATGGCCAATCTCACAGATTGCTTTCCCTCTCTCCAAACTTGATGCAGCACTCGAGCACTGGTTATTCATGTTCTCTCTGATGATGCTGCCATATAACGCATAAAGTACACAGACATGAATTGCACACACTGTCGGCATCACGATCAACCAGCATTAACTGTCTTTGTCTCTGTATTTGGTTTGAAGTCTATGTAAACAGTCACAATAGAAGAAGATAAGGAGAAAATGAATGGAATGTATGAGTTACACATTCGAAGGCCTACAGTATGAGATTTAATGTTGAACCCAGCTCAGGAGAAGAGCTATGAAGCTTAAGATGGTCACACAGCTGACAGTAGCACTCTTCACAGGTTCTGCACTTTTTATAGCCCAGATGATACAACAGGGAACAAGAGACACAGAGAGAAGTGGAGAGAGAAAGGGGGCATCATGGCTGTCTTGATATTTCTCAACTGTGGATCCTGTGGGCTCTGCCCTGTAAAATGTGGCCACACACACATACACACACACACATTTTGACAACATACCCTGGGCTCACTCTCTCTGTCTATATCAAAGGCCCCTGCATGTGGGGATTGACTTTTGTTCTTGGCAGCATGAAAAAAGAGAAAACTTTATGATGTTTATTTCCCTCTGGTTTTATTTGACTCCGGTTTTGTTGTGGGGGAAGTGTGCTCATTGTGTGTGACGTCTGTTTACAGCACTGGGACTTGCTACTGTATGTTTGTGAGACGTTTGTTTGCTTTCTTTGTGAGATTGACAGATTGTTTGTCTATGTTGGCTGATTCTTAAACTCATTTAATTGAAAATGCAGGCATTTGCTTCTGCCAATATGTCTGGGCAGAACAAATGAAAGAGGAAGAAAAGAGGAAGACATGCCTGCTTTTGACTGTGGTGCTGTTCTAGTATACTAATATCTCATGTGGCATCTAGAGTGCTTGGTTTTCAGAGATGGGGGAAAAAACCAGGGTAATTCATGTTGCTATGCTACTGAAAAATGATGAAAGAATGCTGGATCCATGTTGCTGGGAACATCTTCAGGAGCTGGATGGCAATGCAGAGAACAACAGACTGCCGCCCTCTAGTGGAGGACTGCAACAAATGAATGTTCACTCAATTTACATAGCAGCAGCCATAAGGGGAAAATAACTGCAAATGGCAGAGTTTGCATACAGTCTCATATTTACTTAAAGTCCACAGCATGAGAACAAATCTATAAACAAATAAATATTTTTATTTATTACACTATCTTAAAGACATTGTGTCAAGCAACAGGGTGATGTCAGATTGCTTTGAGAGATTGTGGTCAACATTGTGCGTGTCTTACAGGAGTACGATCCGAAATACACAGAACAATCACTACACTGCAAAATAATTCAAAGCACATGTGGGAATGCCATACCTAAACATATACACGTGGGCTCTGCTGCTGTGACAGTACACTATGTTGTAGGTAATAAAAGAAAGCTTGTCTGCCACTGAATTAAAAACTTGTGTGGATCATAGCTCTGCTTTTCGTGACTCTTTTCCTCAATACTGTAGCCAACACTGTTAAACAGAACTAACATTGCATTTATAATGTACATTAACAACAGCTGGGCATTATATCTCCAGTAGCCCTCTCCGGCAATGAGTAAGATTTGGTAACCTATTTAGCCATAGCCTGTGCCTTTATTTGCACAATACTTAGTGTTTGAAACAAGACTGGTTTTGCTTGGCTAGCTAACAAGTTAGTACTACAAAACTGATTATATGTATCATCACTTAGAAAAAAAATAACACAGAAACTAAATAGCTATTCAATACTTTTAAGATAACCAGGTTTGGAAGCTCACACTTCTCTCAGCTAGTGTTGCAAAAGTGACAGACCTCCAATATGGCTGCCCAGGGGTGTTTCTCTGTCAGCCGAAAGCATCTTACTACCGCGTTCACGCACACAAACAGCAGGCAGTATATGTGTGTCAGATGCTTTGTGGTGAGAGACACGGCTGTGACCTGGCAGAGGTTTTTTTGTGCTCTTGCTGTTAGCACCGATACAAGTTAAGAGTGGAAGAAGAGTGGATCAGGAAGAGACTGAGTCTGAGTCTTCAACATCTGAGGAGTCGTGTTCGTCAGCGGACTCTGTGAGGGCCGGGTAGGGCCGCGGCTGGTCCAGGTTGACGTAGGTCACATTCAGACTGATGTAGTGTTCTCCCTCCAGGCTGGACAGGATGGTGGAGACAGCCGACACCAACGTAGCAAAGCTGGGCCTCAACTCTGAATCAGGGTCCCAGCACTGAAGCATAATGCTATACCTGGAAAAGACATGGACAGAGTGTGAGTCTAAGCAAGGAGCGAGTGGCCAACTTAGTCCTCTGCATCATTGGCTAGCATTAAAATTAATCTATAATTACTTTCACATTAAGTCAAATTCCTAAAATTCCAGATCAGTTATAGGAATAATTTGACAATCTGGGGAATACACTTATTTGTTTTCTTGTTGAGAGTTAGACCACTATCATGTCTGAATGGCAAATATGTAGCTGGAGACAGAAGTTAGCTTTTCTTAGCATACAGGCTGAAAACAGGGGGAAACAGCTAGATTGGTTCAGGCCTAAGGTGGCAAAATCCGCCTACCAACACCTCTAAAGCTCACAAAATGACACGTTATATTTTGTTTTATAATTATATTATAAGTGCAAAAACAACAAATTGCCATTTTACGTGGGTCTATGTGCCAAACTATTTATTGGCTGGGACCAGTTGCCAGGCAACCAAGAAGTTGGTCCTGGCCAAGAAATAGCCTGTCAAGAAAATAGCTAACTGCCTGTTGGCTCTATCTTCTCATCTAACTTTTTTCAAGCAAATTTCCCCAAAATATCTACGAATGCCTGTAATGTAAGTTGGTGTTCTACATGAGTCCCTGGGTGATACTTTCCATGAGACCTTAACCCAAATTGGATGTATGACAAGGCCTCAGTGGACAAGAAATATGAATGGTTGATTTATTCTCCATCAATCTGTAAGTTGGTGGCCAAAAGCTTACACCCCTAGGGATTTATCATTACAACAACAAAAACATGTCGGCTTATTCTTTGTAGTCCAATGTGTGTGTTGTGTGGTTTTTGTGTGTGTGTGTGTGTGTGTGTGTGTGTGTGCAGGTGAAAGAAGCAGTGTTCTTCCAGGTATCTTGTAGAAATACACATTAACTCCCAAACAGGCTTGCTTAACTGTGCCGGAATACCAAGTAGTGGACAATTTACGGGTTTCACACTACTGAGTGACCATTCGAACATCTTGCTATGACTACTTGGACTTTGTGCCAGGACCTTTTCTTGCCTGCCTTGTAGCTGTAAATCTGTATTAGTAGCAATTTTACAATGGATGTATGCAAACTAAGCAACAAGCTCAAAATTCTAATTCAACAAAGTGACATAATGTAATTACTCCGACTACTTACAAAGGGTCAGGGCAGTACTGGGGCTGGGGAAGCCTCCTACCCTTCAGTAAGTAATGTGTTATGTCATAAGGGTCCACCTCTGGGTAAGGGCTCGCTCCTCTGGTCAGCATCTCCCACATCAGCACACCAAAGGACCACTGCATCAAGAGAGGCAAAAGTTACAGCAAATACCAAGACGGTTGTACAGACCTGACCTCAAAACCAGTATTGTGTTTTGCACACATGTTAAGAAAAGTAAAAAAAAATCTATATACAACTTCAAAGGTGCTACATGGAGCGATTGTTGCCACCCCCACCCTGAAAAACTGTACAGCCTTGAACACAGACAACCGGAATTTTTTTTTTCCTTTATTTTAATGTAAATCCAGAAGATTTTGTGCTTGATTCAGCCAAGTGGCAATCAATGTAAAATGATGTGTAAAGCAGTGTTTCCCAAACTTCTTGGTTTGTGACCCCCTAAACCTAACCCATGTGTGCATGCCGCATCATAACACCTTACGGCTTATTTATATAATTTTTATTCAGTAATTTAGAAAAAAACAAAAGAAAAACAAATAGACATACATGTTTATAGATAGATTTTTTCTTGTTTTCCTACTATGTTAATCATTTTATTACCCCTCAAATTTCGGGGGGACCCCTTTAGGGGGCCAACCCCCAGTTTGGGAGCCACTTCTGTGAAGGCCAGCAGATGATGAGTGTACTGATTATTGTCATATATCGACATGGTAATAATTGGTAACATAGATAAGGCAACATCTCAAACATTATTAAACTTTGTGAACCAGACACATAATTACTGTACTCCTTTTCCAGATAATGCAATTTTTCTACCTAATATCTGCAAGACAAATACATTATGCATTAAATCTGGAATTCCACCACTACAAACACTGACGCTCAGTGTCCCTCAGTACCAAGACACTGACAACTAGTGCAAAGATCTTGATTATACTGAAGTAGACGTTCATTTGCTCACCACATCTGACTTGGAGGTGAATTTCTGTGTCTGCAGACTCTCAATGGCCATCCACTTGACAGGCAGTTTAGCCTTCCTGTGATCCTGAACACTGTAATACTCCTTATCAAAAACATCTCTGGCCATGCCAAAGTCTGCCACCTTGACTGTATATGACTCGTCCAGCCTAGACAGAAAGAGTAAGATGATATTTTTAAGTGCTGTGATGTAACATCCTCAACCAAATTTGTACTATGAAAATCTCCTTACAATAAATCAAAGAGAAATTCAGGCCTAATGGCAATGAATAAATCGCTGATTTCTCTGCACATCTGACTCACATGCAGTTGCGTGCTGCGAGATCTCTGTGCACAAACTTCTTCTGAGCCAAATACTCCATCCCCTTGGCAACCTGCAGCCCGAAGCCGATCAAATCCTTCACAGTGGGGTTCTAAGCAAATCCCACAAACACATGACAAAAACACTAAATTAAAACAGTTGGAAATGTTACATAATTTGCTAGGTAGTAAAACTGATGGTTGTTCATAAATCAGATGATTCATTAGCACTGTTTTAATGTAGCTTTCACACCCTCTTCTCGCAGCGTATGAAGTGCCGCAGGTCACCGTGTTTCATGTACGGTAGCACCACTAGAGGGAGCCCTTCCTGCGGCAGGAGGATGCCCAGCAGGGACAACACATTGCTGTGGTGGAAACCCTTCATTATGATACCTTCCTTCAGAAACTGCTCCACTTCCTCGACATCTGTTATTCCTGAGGAGACACACACACGCAGATAAACATTATCAACCTAAATCTAAAGGAAGAAAGTGGCACCGATAGTTGCTTTTAAAATGGTGCTCAGAACACATCCTAAAAAAAGTGTGTAAACAACAAATGAGCAAATGAGACTTTCTAGTGCATTCCTAAGGCAGGACGCAGGTATTACTCACTATTCAAAGACTTGACAGCACAGTGGATTTCTCTGTTGTTGTGGTCTGTGAAGTAGCCATGATAGACAGTGCCAAAATGACCTGCAGAAAAAGACAAAAAAAGACATGATTACTACTGTTCCTTCAAAATATAATATAGCTGACACAAGATAGAAGCTGTGGGGTTCCTTACCTTTCCCTATGATCCGGTGGTGCTGCACAAGAAGCATCTCAGCGGGAATGAGAACATCCTTCACCTCCTCCAGCAGCTCTGGCCTAAAACTGAAGATGGAGATCTTCTCTGCAGGCATGAGGGGAGTGAGGGTAGGATCTATGCTGCCTGCAGCATAGGCCAGGCTGGGGAAAACCACCGGTCCCACCAGCGGAGTAGGAGGACTCAGGGATACTACTGTTAAAAGTCCAGAGAGTGGGGTTTATTCATTTGTGTCAGAAGTAAGTCAGCTATACAGTATTACAGCGTTGTATGTGAGTGCTTTGTGGGACAGTCACCTCTCCTGTAGTCCCCAGCAGGTGACAGCTCCACGTTATTTGTGCCAGAGTGGTTAGCACTGTGGGCCAAACGGGTCTCTACCATGGAGGCTGAAAAACATTTCACAACACTTTTTAATCATCAACCCCTGGAGAGGAACACCTGTACATCATCTGCAACACCGGGGATGTTCTAGTTGAAAGATTTGTGTAATTCATCCCAAATTCCCACCCACAGCCTGAAGCAGTTGTATAAACAGATTGGACCAAGGTCCACACAACAGAGAGGCACCCACCTTTCTTTTTCTTCCTTAAGTGTTTCATGACAACAAAGGCCAGCACCGCCCCTGCCACCAGAGCCGCCAGGATCCCCAGAACAATGCCCACCATGTAGTGGTTGCTGACCCTCACCACCGTGCCAACGTTGTGGACCTGCCCGTTGATGGAGATCTAAAGGAGTGCATCATACACAGTGAATTCCATTATTTTATTATTGCACTGTAATCAGTGTTTTTTTTGTAACTGTCCCAGTAAATTCCAAGATATTTACACTGAGACTGACTGTGTTTACTGTCACACTTGATATGGCAAAAAAAGGTCAAATCTTCCTCTGCATTGGCTCAATTGTGGTATTTAAAATTAAGGAGCAGGTTAAGTGATTCTCTTAGGTTAGATGACTCAACACACAGCACACACTTTTGGTACATGCACTTATTTGCTTTCTTGCCAAGAGTTAGACGAAATACCACTCATCATTGATCATTCCAACCCTAGCTTTGGATAGTGACCAAAAGAAGGAAATGGTGGATACAAGAGGCCGTAATGAGTTTTGTCCATGATGTGGCTGAGCTCGTCCTCTGAGATAGGGTGAGAAGCTTAAACATCCGGACGGAGCTGGGAGCTGAAGAATGCCAAAAGCAGCCAGCTGAGGTGGTGTGGGCATCTTATCAGGATGCCTCTTCCTGGGCCCCTTCCTTAGGATGTTTTTTGGGTACAGATATATATATATATATATATATCATCTGGCTTGGGACTGGAAAACATTTTACTGGTGAGAGGGAAGATGGACTACCCTGCTTAGCCAGCTGCCACCACAACGTGATAAGCAACAGAAAATAGATGAATGGATGGAATACCACCCAAATTAAATGGTGCGCCTTTGTAGCCAAATGGTTAAAGCATTAGCACCATAACTGCAATGTTGCTGGTTCAATTCCAGCCGGTGACCTTTATGTCATGCACCCCCTCTCTCCCCCGTTTCCTGTCTGCTTTGTCACTGTCAGACTGTCCAACAAAGGAAAAGAAAAACAAAAGAAAATATATACATGAAGTTACCTTTACACATTATATCCTGTTTGTTTAGTCCATGCAGACCCTCAAGTATGAAAAAAAAGTTGTGGTTTTACGGGGGGTTAATGTGATGGACTACTTCTTGGCCAGGCACAGCAACTTTTTATAAATTTTTTTTAGAGGTGCCAGTAGGTGGATTTTGTTGCAAGCTAAGCAAACTGGCAGCTTCGATATTATCTTATTATTAAGCTCTCAGCAGGAAAACAAATAAACATATTCCTAAGATGTTATACTGTTTTTTATTTGCTGATTTTGAATGCTGGATAAACTATATAGCTATCTGTTACTCTGCTGGGGTTGTGTATAGAAAATGAAGAATAATAATTTATTTAACCTGACATATATTGAGCTTTGCACAGTGTACAAGAATCGTTGGTGACAGGCACATGCATGACCTGGGGCCCAGGCTGCATGCTGGATCCAGGTATGTCAGTTAATCATCATCTAAACCTCCAACCTGACTAACCTTCACTGGCAGTCCCTCACTGGGGATGGTCATGTTTTTGGGGATCCTGCAGGTGATCTCATTATCCAGGACTTTAGCATCACAATTGACACCTGCCACTGTCATAATGATGGTCATACAGGAGCTCACCAGATTCAGCTTTTGGTGCTGTGCACAGAGAAGTCAAATCAAGATAGGAGACAAAATGAGTTATTAGAAATCCATAATAAATACTACAAAAACATTATCATTAATCCAGAAGCAAAAACCAACAGAGCTATCTCTTACATGTAGTGACACTTCATCAAATCCAGGGTACAAACTCAGCACATGTCCCTCTGTTTCAAAAGGTATGGGCTCGCCATAGGGGTGGTAGGAGAACTCTTTGTCCCAAAGTCCCAGGGCTCCGTCCATGTCAAAAGAAAGCTGTCCTTCCTCGGTCTCATCCCTGTGGAACACAGGAGAGATACACTCCATCCTTGTGGGCAAGGACTTGCTTATGCACTCCTGAAACAAAATAGTATGGTCATACTTTAAGCCCATACAGTAAAATGTGTAACATAAACAAAGCGTATGCGACCTTGGAGGGAAATCTAATTACTCTAAAACTGTAAACTGATGAGAAGAATAATGCTTGAATATATCTACTGTACATTATGATGAACACTGTACCCTTGTCACAGGTTTCAAGTGGCTCTCATTGGGTTTAAAGCGGATGATGGTGCGGTAAACAGAATCCAGGTTCTCCCCCTCAATCACAATCTTTGACCCCCTGCAATTCACAAATGTGGGAGATGGTTTCAGTTTCATAATGTCAGGGGGAATAAGACCATTTCCTGTTACAACTGAATTTGTCATATGAGAAACATGATTAAATGTATTGTAAATACCATCATTTTATACTTGTGTTTCCTTTGTCTTGATTCAATCAGTTTATTTTCAGATCAGAATACACACAGGCTGTTTGTGCTGGAGGGCTCACTGGCCTACCTGTCAAAGCTACAGCCTGGGAGGACAGCTGTAATCTTTGGGTTTTCTTTGTAGTAAAACACCTTTGTGGTGAGGACAGGAGACTTGTCAATGAAAACACTCAGTGGGACGTCCCTCACCTCTGAGATTTGCTGAGACAGACAGATGATGGAGGACACATTGCCTATAGGCTTTGTGACTCTGTAGAGACGCAGAGGTATGTGAATTAGATGCCACGACAGATGAAAAGCTTTGTGCTTTTAAATATGATTTACATGTTCAATAAGATACAGTAAAAAATAGTTCTGTTCTGAGTCAGTCTTTGGATGCCAAGACGCTCTTAGGAATTAGCCTGTAGTTTTCTAAAGCATAATTATTCTGCACACAAGTTGGAACATGTTTGCTTAATACGTCATGGCAATAAAAATGTTTTGAGCAGCAACTCCTTCTCCTAACCTCTAAAAAGTAGGGCATCTACAAAAAGCTGTAAGGGAAACAGTTTATTTTAAAAATTGAGGTGAGTGTGATGAAAACAGATAGAGATGTATATCCAGACCTCATTATAGGACAGGGCACGTCATTGAGTGTGACTTTTCTTGTCTTCCCAGCATCCAAATGAGGTCCAGTCACTGTGATGAGTGTGCCCCCAACACGAGGCCCATAATTGGGCTGGATTTCTGTGATGTTGGGAATCTGGAGAAACAGTTTATTATTGAAAAGTGGTTCCATAGGTGAAACAGCTCATAAAAATATGAATAGCTTGTATGTTGTCATGAGGCTGTAAGTAGATGATAAAAGGAAAGATTACCACAAATGTGAATCCTGGCAGTTCTGCCTTCCCGTCGATAGAGTAGCGTCCTTCCACCTTGCCCTCATGCACCTCCACTGTAATGTTGACTGGTTTGGACAGCTCAGTGGACCCAGAGCGAATCTTACACACCAGGCTGGAGAGCAGCACAACAAAATGCTTGTGTCAGTATGTCAGTGGCCAATGCAGTTACCGCAACACCGGCGACAACTAAACCTCAAATGAAAATTTAAATTGCTGGACTTTAAACAGTAGACAATGGTTCCTGTAGTTTCAACAGGTTAGCTTTGCTGCTAATATACAACTTTCAAGTTAAATAAATAATACAATTATTTTTATAGAATTAGTTTGTTGGGAAATCCATTCAAGAAATAATATCTTGATAAATCTTGTATGTATTAACACTTTTTAGCCACGTCATTTCACTACATTTCACCAAAGTTAAGATTCTCATTAGCTCTCAGCTGTACTTTGTGTTTAGTGCTAAATGATAGCATGGTAAACTAATCTGAGATGGTGAACATTGTCACTATGAGAATGTTAGCAACCATCTCAGTACTTCCTCACAGAGCCACCTGCATGGCTGGGTAGACTCTTAGTCTTGTTTAACTAGACATAATGGCTATCTAGTTTGTATGGCAAATGTAAATTAAATTGGATCACACCGATATGTTTCAACATATCAGTTAGGCTTAAAAGGGCACATATCAAGTTTTTGTGTCAGGCCTTTAAAGTCTAGATGCATTATTTTGATTTGAGACAACAGTCAGACATTGTATACCAATTTCTCCACAAACAGTAGTCTCAACAGAGCAGATCACTTCTGGCAGGAAAGATATGTAATGATTATCAATTTCTTGAAGGCTGGGATATTTTATTTTATTTTTAAAGGGCCAAGAAAATCCACCCTTAGGATTTGCTTGCCCTTTGAAAATAAAATAAAAACAAAATGACTATAGCATGAACAGATTGTGCTTGGAACCAGACCCAGCCCTTCATGGTTACTCACTGTGTGTTGTTGCTTTTGGCTGAAAGCACAATGCAGGCAGTCTGTCCCAGCCGGACCTGGTGGGTTCTGGAGGAGATGGCAGGTCGTAAGGGGGACTGGAACTCCCATCCACACACCGTTAGCTCTGTTTGACCATCAGGGGGAGCAGTCCGTGGAAAGAACTGCGTCAATAAAGCAGAATATATAGTACCACCTTGAAATGAAATGCTTTTGTTAGTTGCACAAAGAGATGTTTGGCTTACAGAACAAACCTCACCCCAGTGATTCCTGGTGGGCAGGACTCGTTCCTCCAGTGACTTTGACATTCGCTTTCCCAGGAGCACACTCCAGAGCACCAGCCACAGCCCATGAACTTAGGGGCTGTCAGACACGTGGCACAGGTCAGGAAGTGTTGACAGCCTGGGCCTCTCTGGGGAACCTGGATCATCTGAAACAGACAGATTACAATTTCTAAGGCCACAAAGTCAATCTCAGGAGAAAGATGCCCTGTGCTATTTAATTTTTAATGAGGCAATTAACATCTGCTGAATAAAATGACGTTAATATCCTCCTTAATAATTTATTCCTTCCATGCAAAGAGAGAAATGTAAACTGATACTGGGCCTCATGTAGCACCATGCTGTTTAACAGGTAACCTGGGCAGCTACTGCAGGTGAAATTAAATCTAATAAACATATCAGATCAATAACAGATTCATTTAAAACTGTTTCATTTAGATAAGTCATGTCTTATCTCTTTAATTGACTACAGCATTATATTTTCTTACAGCAACAGCATCATTGCTATAATAATCATCATGATAAAATTGGTGAACACGAGGTAGTAGGTCAACTCCTTACGCACCATAAGACCAAGGGTGATCAGCCTGCCCCAAACCACAAAGCCATATCAAGTTTATAGATTTTCTTTAGCCACTTATTTGTTCTCTGGGTCACAGGGGTCAAACCATATCCCGGCATGCACTGCACCGAAGGCAGGGAAACACCCTGGACAGGTCTCCAGAGCGCCATATGGACAGACGATTAGTCATACTTCCTACTCAATTGTAATTGTAATGTGATCTGACCTGCATGCCTCCAGTCCAGTGTATCTATAGATTGTTTTACTCTCACTGAAAGACATGGGATTGCTACTGTACCTTGTCTCCAACCACAAAGAGGAGATATTCTGATGAGTAAACAGCAGCGATGGATGAGACCCTCTGGTTCTCTACCAAAGAGTAATTGGCAAAGATAATAGGGCTGGATCTTGTCAATACAAGCTGCCAACACAGACACAACATATGATTATTAATAGCAGACAATGCTCAAGTGAAGACAAATACCAAAAGTTGCTGATAAACCGCTGTGTACCTGCAGCAGGCGTCCTGTAGAGGTGCCAATATGGGCTACTGTCTTGTTCTCTATGGTTGTGACCAGCAAAGACGTAAGCAGGACGTCTGTCATCTGCCTGTTGAAGAGGTCCACTCTGTAGTAAGGCTTTGACACCATAGTAGGATGGTCTCTGCATGTGGCATTGTTCTCCATGCTCTAGTACCAAGGCCACAGGCAGCAAAGGACATGAATATGAGACAATGAAGAACAAAGTGAGTAAGAAAACACACTCAGCATTATTTAAACTGCTATTATTAGACATGTTTTAACTAGGTTGACAGTGGTGTCTACAACAGGTGGAAATAGTGCTTAGACAAAACAATCCAAACACATGGCACATTTCCAAAACTTCCAATGGTAACACACTGTCTTCATCACCGGATTAAGTTTGCTCAGTTTGTCATGGAGATGGATCCGTTTTGTCAAACTGATATCCTCAAAGGTCAAGAATGAATTGTTGGATGAGTAATAGGCAACGTAAAAATGTAATTCTCCTAAAAATTGTTTACTGATAAACCATCATCCATATACAAAGGCTTAACTGATTTTAACAACAACACATCCCACTAGTAGTGAGTGAGCAGACCACATTTTCCTTTATGCTGCTTTAAAGCCAAACAATATGAGCCTCTATTCTGTGTCACCCCCACAAAGTTTCCAGCATCCAGTCTGCTTTATAAAGTAGATTAAATTAGCTTGACAGCTCATAGTGTATATTCTTGTGCTCTGAAGGGTTACACATTCTCAGACAATAATATTTTATGGTTTAATGTAGAGCTGTAGTAAGACAGGCCCAGCTGCTGGCTTTTGAGGATGTGGTATGAGCTGCACTAGTCACCAAGGTAATGAGGAGAAACAAAGTCCCTGGCACACCAGAAGCACAAGGTGAATCTGTCATGATAATATGATCATTTCATAATTTAAGAGGCCATGATAAATGGTTATGTGCTGCATTACTGGCAGAAGGATTGCCTTGTAGCTATAGATAGAGAGCAGGGTGGATCACTGTTTGATTAAAGGGAGTAAGTCTTCATGTAAACATCTACTAATAACTCTGAGACCAAGATAAAAAAAAACAACGAAATTACACTTTCCTTTTTTTTTTCTTGGCATATAAAAGTTGTTACAGGAAACTGAGAATCAAATCAAGTGGATGCAAAAAATACTGGAAGACATGCAACATGATGTAAGCCTAGAGCTTGAGGAGAAATACATAAGCAACATTGCTACTGACTTAGGTCATTCACCTAGAGAAGCATAAAACCTTGGTTATAATTCAGTTTCCTGAACCCTAAAAAATTCCACTGACCTCGAAATAAGAAAAATCATTATTTAGGAAGTTCACACATACAACACTTCATGGACCTAGTGAAAGAAACTAACAAAAGGGGTTACACCTCTAAAATGGCATTGTGAAAAAGTGTAAACAAGTATATTGTTAAAAAATATTGTATCCTATCCTAAATGTTCATACTTCAGTGAGAACATATTAGAGCAAAAAGTATCCTGTTATTGACCAAACTGCACACTAATTTTGAAAAAAAAGTTTTCATTATTCAATCTAACAATTGTCTAACGTCTAAATTATTTGATGACGTACTAAAAAGAAGAAAAGCATAGTGTTTGTGAGGCACGGATGATGCTGGCACAAAAGGTATTTTGATCTGCTCAGAAATGGAAGATCCAGGATTTCAGATTGTTGGACAATCCCGCTGGCCGGTTACTCAACATTCAGACCAGCAGCCAAAAGCAACAAAACAGGAGCCTCAGGAGAAAGTGTTCCTCTGAAGAGAAATAGAAGTATCCTAAAGAGAATAAACTCCATAAAACTGTTTGACCACTTCCACATTTGCATCAGCTGTGAATCTACACAGCTGAAATCAAAGCCAATGAAACATTTTTTCAGCTTTACTTCACAGTTTTGTTTCTGAGTCACAACATCTGTTTTACCACAAGTTCAAAGACTCAACATCCAAACTATAAAATCATAGCAGCAACTCAGTTCTGGGAATTTTACTTAATTCTAAAACTGGCTTGAATTTACTTTTACTAACTAGGGAATATGCAGTCCCCTCCCACTCCACAGCAGCACTGAACACTGAATAACTTAACATAAAAAAAACATACTATGGAAAATATGTATGGAATCTGGTAATAAATAGCAGTTTTCCCACGAGACTTAACACAAAAAAACAATTAATCTAATATGTTTAAAAATATATATCCAAATGCACAGTATGGCCTTAAAAGGACACTGAATACATTCACACCATGCCAGTTATTCAGGGATGATATAATAGGAAGGAATGAGGAAAACGTGTTTTCACTGACATGAGAGACAGTTTAAGTTTTCCTTTTAATGTCTTCCTGTCTGACCAGAGAAATTCACTCAACTGAGACAGAAAACAAGTCATAACGTCAGCTACCCTCACTCCCACCTGGTCTCCATCCAATTTTCATTCCACTGGTTGCCTCTGAATAATGACAAATGTGTAGGCTGACCTTCCATGTGTATTTTGTCAGCCAAAAAACAATTTGTATCCCTTTCTTTCTTGTTTTAACAGTAAGTGCTCACTGACTGCCGATGCAAGTGGTTCTAGTTGCATTCCTCTGCCCGCTGGGATGCAAATGACCTTAATGGTACTTCACAAAAATCCACAAAAGTTTCCTTTCATGGGCATGTCATCTTGAATGTCTGACACATGATAAAGAGGATGTGGATACATGCTAAATATGAAGCGTGAAACAGCTAGCCTGGCTCCGACCCAAGATAAAAAAAAAGAAGAAAGAAAAACACACTGTATTTCCCAAGATGTCAAACTATACCTTTTAGAGAGAAAAATGCTTTCATCTACAATGTGCACAGTTGTTAGGGAATAATAAAGGCAAGTCTGATTCACATTTCTGATAACAATGCTTTTACTTTCACCTTTCATCTTGCATAGAAATTGGCAGATTTGTCTTGGAAAATAGTGAGTCATGATGCTCCTGCCAGTACTGTAAAATATTGCTTTATTTAGGGATTTACATGATTGCATAAACTGAAATTTCTCACTAATAATCATCAACGCCTGAGTAAGGATGTACCTGTCATTATCATTTTGGATCAAAACCATTACATTCAAGGAGCTCTGAGAAGTACTTCTATACTTAAGTCATTTGGATATTACCTTCCCCTGTTCATGTACAAACCAATGGTTTCAAATGACAGCCCCAACAAGGTCTCAGTGTTCTGGCGTTGTTTACTATATTTTTAATGTCTGCACACATGGCAAGAGAACAGACATCAGATACGATTTATAGCTCCACATCCAAAATATTTTTAACTCAAGATACCGGCACCCTGAGTCAGCAAATAGTTATTCATATGAACGGGTGCATTTCAAGGAAATAACTGACATATCGAAAGTAAGTGATGTATTGCTGGAAACACATTGTTCATCTTATCCAGTTGACTACACATACATTCCCTCTCACCCGCCCCCTATAAATGAGTCACACAAAACTGAGTTCTGTCTGCTTTCAATCAGTATATTGAAGAAAATCAAACTGGGACTCTTTCAGGTAATAAAAGTAGACCCGAGATCATATTGATCACCTGAATCAGCTGTATGTTAGTGGACTGATGGGCTCACCTCATGTGGACAGCTCTCACAGGGCTGGAAATGGCAGAGCCCTCTGGAGAGCTGCTCTGGTCCAGACTCGCAGCAGTCATCCACCCCATCTACGATTGCTTTGTTCACGTTGTCCATGGGGAAGGCGCACAGGGCAGAGTCGTGCTCCGTGACCCCGTTGTCATCAGTGACAGCAAAAACCCCATAGAGAATGTCATCCTCCTCCTCCGCCCCTAACTCCTCTGCCAGCTCCCTGCCTGCCTTGCCAAAATGGGCCGCCTGGACCACATTGTACACCACATCCTTATAGGGTTCACTGGCTACGTTCCTCCGCCGCCGTTTTGGTTCAAACCGACATTCCAGGATGACCTCACGATACCTCTTCATCTCCCATTCATTCCGTGGGAGACGGCCCAAGCGAGTCTGAAACGGAGATGAGTCCTGATCTGGACTCTCTCTCTGAACTGAGAGGAAGTAGACAAACTCCTGAGTGAAAAAGCTGTAGACATATTCAATATGGTATGTCCTCCGCAAGCCTGGAAGGACAGTCAGGCCACGCACGTCACTGTAGAAACCATCTTCTGTGGCCAGTGGTCGACGCACTGATATAGACTTCCTTCCATATCGCTGGGTCACACTGTCATTGACAGTGGTGGCGACAAAGAAGTAGACTGTCTGACCCTCTTCCACCATGGTGACTTTGGTACCAAGAGGGCTAGCCACACAGTCAGGACAGTAGGCAGCAGAGTTTGAATCCTTTCTGAACAAACACTTAGAAAGAGAAGGCGCCTCTCCATTTGACTTAAGTTCATGGAAATAGCATACACCATACTGAGAACTTCCACAAGAGTATAAATACATAAAGAGAGTATCCAGTAGCAAGACCTGATTGTCTGTGTCCTCCAAGAAGTTGGGATCCTTGTCCACGTCACACAAATCGCATATCTGACACTCTGGGCTTCCCACCGGTCCAGTGCGGAGCTCCCACACCTTCTCCAAGCTTCTGTTGACAGCTTCAATCACATTCTGAGAGGCAACATACACCTCCTGGTAAAATGAGTTGTTGACTATGTTCTGGATAGGGCCCCGGGCCTGGAAGAAGGGCATGGTGTAAACCAAAGAGAAGTTGACTTGGCTAGGGGCATGTAAGGAACAGTTGGCCACGGTAAAGGCCAGCAGAGTCTGGAGCCAGACACATGTCCCCCACTGTGTGGTCCAGTGGACCATCTCCACTCCGGGGTTCACAGGGGGCAACAGCACAGACAACGTGGGGTTACCTCCAGGTCTGATGCCGGGACAAAAGCATCCTTAACACCAGCTGTTACCTGAATGAAAAGAAATTACAACGTATGTCCTAAGTTATTAAAGAAATGATCCTCTACAACATAAATGAAACCATTCTTACCCTGAAAACAGTTTGAATGAAAGTTAGATGAAAATATTCTGTTCAATATGAAGCTGCAACCAGGAGACGGGGGAAACAGCTAACCTGGCTTCATCCAAATTGACATTGTAATTTCTGTACGAATGAAACATATTAGATAGAACTTCAGTTATTAGTATACTAATATATTAGTTGATAAGTGCAATATTTATACCTGAAAAATCAGTGTCAGTGTGCTTTATTATGTTCTGCACTGAATCCTAATAGATCTGAGGTGACAAATATTATTATCATGGTTGAGCCAGATGATGATAAAAGTGCATGTGGTCATAAAGATAAAAGCTTCCTCTGACTCAACACAAACACTGAGAGGAAATGTTTACATAATCAAACAGAGAGCTGTGTTGGCGGTGCTCAGCATAGTAGACAGCGGGTAAGACTATTTTTATTGTGATTTCCTGCACAAGTCCTTCTTAGCTTATCTGCCTGGTCATGTTTATTCTGGTAAATCCAATTAGTCATGATTTTATGCAAGATAACAGGTAGCAACAAACCAAGTTAATGGCCTTAATTTGACATTGATGCCCCAAATGTACCAAATCAAAATGAGCATTTTTCAGTGGCTCATCTTCATCAGTCACTGAACAACAACCAACCAAATGGAACCATGTTTTAAACTCCGAGCTTCGTCTTCCTCCTAAACAGACGTTGTTGGGTGGATCATTAACCAGACACATTACGGTAAGACTGTATTCCTGTCACAACCACTACGTGCCTTTCAGGGGGAAAGATGTGCACGGACTGATGGTCATAAGACCACATGTGCCTTTTTAAGTCCCAGGTGAAGAAGAAACGGCTTGTCTGCTCGTGCCGAAGAATTTCATCAACTCTGATTATTTTATTTAGAAGCACAGAACATTTGCTTTGACCAGAATTCTTTTAGAAAACAGCACTTATTCTTGCTACAAGCAGTCATATGGAAAAGTTTGAAGTCAAGACACTGGTGTCTCTGCATCAATAATTCATAGAGTCCCACTAACGTTGTGTTACATTTTAACATTTGCAGCTCCATGTGAAACTGAGGTTAAGGTTAGAGGACATGGGTATACATAGTAATGGCACTGATTGACTTTCTTCATGTTCATGGTTAATAAAGCAAATGGCTGAAATTGAGTTTCCATTCATTGTACTATAGTGCTATTTACAGACTGCATCAGTGTATTCCCTCACAGGTGAATTAAAGATGCAGTCATAGTGAGAACACCAGGTTCCTTAGTTAATAGAACATCAAACCAGACTTCAAGCTAAATAGGATTGTGATTTATAGTCAATGTACCTGTCTCATTTTCCAAATATACAACATTTCATTACTAACATTTACTTAAAACAACAACCTGCAAGACTACAGTGAGAGTGTGCAGGTACTCCATTGACTGCAGTATGCAACCGCTTTTATTGGATCAGTGCCTTGCTAACAGGTTCTTCGGTGGCAGTTAATTAGAGTAAGAAAGAGCATCTCTCTTTCATTAATCACTGCACAGATATCCACAGGGACCTGGAGAGGCAATCTGCTGTGCGCACAATCAATGGTCAAAACGTATTTTACCCCAAGGACACATGTATTGATCTAGTGGAAAAGGAAATGCATCCCAAACCAGTACAGAAAACCC
The DNA here is from genome assembly GCF_905237075.1 of Dicentrarchus labrax. Taxonomy (NCBI): domain Eukaryota; kingdom Metazoa; phylum Chordata; class Actinopteri; family Moronidae; genus Dicentrarchus; species Dicentrarchus labrax. The sequence continues at coordinate 11,328,123 of NW_026136711.1, forward strand.
TGACATCAGCTCTGCAAATATTAAATTTTTTAAACAGAAGTAAGGATGATTTATTTGAGTTTTTCTTCAAAAATAAAATCTGAAAATTGCACAGAAGCAGCATCATTTTTAGCTTCTTGTCCTTTTTTATCTTTATGGAAGTATGTTTTTGTTTATCTTCTCTCCATGTCTGTGCTCCTGTTTAACATCTACCTTAAGCTCATTGAAATCTTGCCAGTCCATTCTGGCTCCAGTCCACATGTCAGATGGTTTTTGATACCATTCAGCTGCACTAGATGTGAAAGGAGAAACAGGAGAACACTTTTCTCTGTGAGGAAGGCACTGTGGTCGACTATTACGCATACTGTACTGAGAATGAATCCAATTCTAAATCTACACTATAATATTTAAAAGTATCCCTCTCCCTGATCACATCGACATGCCACAGCACTAACTACCATTTCAACACGCAGCCTACATTGCAATTAAAACTCTTATTAAAACACTAAGGCTGGTTTAAATGCTGTAAGTGGTGCACAGTAAGGACTTTAACAGCTTTGTGACATTTTAATCTTCTGTAATAGTGTCAGTTTTTTTCTGAGGAACAGTTGTTCACATATAATGGCTGTATGTTTGCTTTATCTGAACAACTACTACTACTGAACTACTGAGATATTTAGCAGTGTCAGCTTCTTTTCCAGCCTGTCTTTCTATATAAAATATGTATGTTACATGCAGCTTTGAGTGTTATGAAAACCTACCTGCACAGGTTACTTACTCTCCTCTTCAGGGAAGCAGCCACTGCCAAGGTGTTTGGTCCTTCTCTGACTTTAGAACTGCGCGGTGGATGGTTGATCTTTCCTCGGGTAGATTTTGAACACTACACGATTAATTTCTACTATAGCCTGTGCGTCCTCACAAAGCGCTGGAACATAAACAGACACAAACTCTGTTGGTTTCGGATTTAACTTCAACTCCCAGAATGAGTCGCTCTTCTTCCCCTCAAGCAGCGCTCCAGCTCGCTCCTCCCCTCCACGCTTCAGACGGACAGACAGCAGCCCAGACAGAGCCCATTCACCCACACACCTCTCCCGGTGACGCACACGATGCCTTACGTTGATGCAGGTCGCCCGTGGACGTGCACTTTTCTTTACGTGGCTGGTTGTTTTCTGTCTGGCAACCAATTCCAGATTACCTACTGTACAGCTCGGCCCTGTCGCTCTCACTGTTCCTCACTGGAACACACCAGCAGAGCCACTTGCATTATTTTTTTTTTTCATCCAAGTGTACAGCTTCCTTATTGTTTAGGCAACAGGGCAGCATGTCTACTGTTTGTCTTATGTTGGTCTCCTGAAGTGTGATGGTAGACACAAAATAAACAATCCTAGAATACATTTCACAACATGTATGGGAGAACAGTAAACAAACTGATGGTATCATCAAACTGGGACTGCAGTAGAGCTGTAACAACAGGTAATATTACTACCACCATGCTGACTGATAAAAGTAAACAAACACCACAGTCAAGACACAGAAGTGTGTGTTTTCTTTCTAGCCATTTATTTATTTATATATATGATAATTCTGGAATTGTGCAGCAGCTATAAATCTGCACTGTTGCAACCTTATTGGCTTGGACAATGACTATTAGATAAGGCATGATTAGTGGAGGCAGATGTGGCAACGTTGGATTCCTTAAGCTAAGTTGGAACCCATGAAATAGAGTTAATCTTTATGATTAGACACAAGCTGATAAAATAAATCATAAACAAAAATGTGGGAGGGAAAATGTCTGATGGACACTGGAGGATTAAGAGACTTACATTTAGATTCCTTTACACTGACATTAACAATACATGTTAATACAATCAAATGACAGCAGTAAACAGGTTACAGACTCATGAAACACTTTTCTCTTGGCGTGTCTTTTGCATAAACAAAGTGCATAGAGGCTCTTGTTGTTGGTCGTTATGTAAAAAAAAAAACACAACAGGAATGTAGTTAACACATATATGACAGCAGGTCTTATAACAAGATAATACATTCTACTGCAGGTCTTCAGAAAATTACAGTTTTTGATTTCAGATTTTATTCTTGATTTTTAAGAACTAAGCTAATAGCATTTAAAAAAAGACAGGATTTTTCTTATTCTATCCAAAATAGGTCTACTAAAACAATCATCTATGAAATTATCTCAACAGCATACAAACACCCTCGTTCATGTTGTTATTGTGTCATCCATTATGTGGATGCTGCTTCCGTCTGTTAATCCAAATCTTAAGTCATAAAAAAATCGAGCCAGATAAAATACTGTTTTCACTTCCTCATTGCACAATCTACTGCATCACCCAATTAGATCAGAGGAGCCCCGAAGCAAGAAAGCATAGTTTTGACAATCGTTTCTTAACACTGAACTGACTGCTGCATCATCCACAGCTCTTGTTAGCATAAGGCCTGTCAGCGTTCAGGGTGATGCTTTTTGTTGCGGGAGGTCAGCTGAAAGTGAGGACTCAGTATGTGAGAGGACTCAGGATGAAGAGGCGATCCTCCTCCTTCCTGATCCACTTCAGCAGTTTGTTGACAGCAGAGACAGCCAGGGCCTTGGTCCCCAGCGGACTGAAGCAGAGGTAGAGCTCGAAGCCACTTGTCACCTTTGGGACAGAAGGTAGAACGAGGCGAGGCGTGAGACAGGGCCGCTTAAAATGAGCATTAGAGTAAAAAACAACGCTTAATGCAACCTGCTAAATTCTTACCTTTAAACACAAAATGAGGTCCACTTCATATGAGTACAAGGTTCGATGCTTATTACTAAGAGTACAGATTATCATTCCAGCATGTGTCTGCAAGCATTTCGCCTGATTTGAACATTAACTTTGTGAGTGAGTAGTATTACTACATAATTGCTGCTAACTTCTGTTAGTCATACCTTGCAGAAGTGCTGCAGTGGTGGAATGGAAAAAAATGGAAAATTGCTCTGTAGTGTCTGTTATAGTAGTGTTAGTTACAGTTCAATGTCATATGCTCTCCACTGTATTCTAGATTATTAAACATACAAGAGATGGAAGTATCTAATGTTGCGCTCGATACAGAACAGTAAACCTATTCAATACAAACTCCAGGCTCTAGAAAACATTATCTATTATTTATCTATTGACAGAAGTTTTCAAAAAGCATTCGTAGTAGTGCAAGGCAATATAGCGGATAAGCTGGTATACCAGTTTTAATTTTTCATCTATCACCATGGTTCTCGGCACATGGCTGAAACAACTGCTGTGACTCATTTCTTTCAAACTGTTTCCTGCATTCTGATGCCTTCATATATTGTATCATTTTGTTGGGTCAAGAAAACCCAACAGTAATCAAAGCTTTCAGTATATATATGATTCCATTAATATGTTTTTGTATTCTATGTACTACTGACAATAGAATAATACACTAGAAACCTATATAAAAAGGCCTAGTCATGCAAAAAACTAAATAAAACTTTAAAAAAGCGATATACCATGAAACCGCCAGAATCTTAGTGTGATACAAACTTTTAGTTATACCAGCCAGAACAAATTCTTAGTCTACCTTTTTTCAAATACTCACTTCTGCTTAAATTGACAATTTCTTATCATTGCTATCTATTTGATCATGAGAAAATGACCACTGCAGACAGTATGGATGAGAACTACCGGTAGTTATAGTTTGACCCCTTTTTTAATGCAACAATGATTCAAATTCAGAGACAAACATATACAATGTAGTAATACAAATGTAATACAAGTAGTGCGTGAGGCAATTCCTAATTTCATGTTGTGTGAAACTGAAACTCTTGTGAAAATTGAGCCAGAGAAGATACTAGAGATAGATAACATACTGTAAAACACTACGTGGATCTCATGTCACAATGCCAGACTTACCCACGCCAGCAAGTTTTCAGTTTCACTGCAGCGGTAGAAGGAGCGGAGAGGTCTGGTTGGATGATGCAGGTGGCTGTGAAGGTCTTGGTACAATCCCATCAGCCGTTCCTGCTCTTCATCAGACTGGTACATTACAGGAAACTCTGGACTGGAAGAAACAAAATAATTTATTTTAGTATTTTGTCGATACCTGAAGATTTGCAAACAAAATGACACTAATTGTGAAGCTTGTAGCATGTTTCTTAATGCAAAAACCACGACATAAACCGAAGTATAACTCAGAAGACGTCCTGCCCACCTGGTGTACAGCCCTGAGCTCTTTGATTTGTACAGGAAGTGCCTGAGCTCCGGGATGCCGACCTGCTCCACAGAATAGCTGGGACATTTAAGTGCCTCCTTCAGGGCCTGGTAGGCACTGCGCTTGCTCAGTCTCTCCAGGAACCGCTGCTTGCAGTCGGACATGTTAAAAAAATCCTCTCTGTCGGTCGAGACCAGGATGAGGCAGAGCTCGGATGCAGGCTCCAGGTAAGAAATGTGAGCATGGAAAAATCCCGCAGTGTTGAACTTTGGCAGACAGATGGGCGTCCAGCCTTCGCCCTCTCGAAAGGACGAGGAGGAGCCAACGAGGTTAAAGACCAGGTGCAAGTCTATGTGGTGCAGGAACTGGTCCTTTTTCCTCACTAGAGTAACCAGGCGGTCCCCAGCCAGCAGGATGGAGAACACCAGGTTATTGGCTTTGGCGGCCTGCAGGCTTGATGAGACCACGTCCCTGGCGGAGCTGGCCAGAGGCAGGCAGGTGACGGCGCTGAGCAGCAGACCGGGGTCTCGATCCAGCCGATGCAGCAGGTTATCGGTGAGATACTCGGAGCCAGCCAGCAGGCGGCGCAGGTCGTAGTTCTGCTTGTGCTGAAAGATGTGGTTGAGCTGGGTGAGGGTGAGCAGGCTGACGATCTGGTAGTAGATGTACTGCAGCTCCCGCAGCAGCTCCTTGTCTGACTGACAGGTTCGAGACACACCCACCAGGACCAGAGGGCTCTTGGCGAGGAAAACCACTTTACAGCCGTCTGAGACACAAAACGTTCACAGAGTTGGATCCAACATATTTCATAAAATGCACTTTTACTTATGAACCACATCCTAGAAGCAAAGCATATTCTGACCTGCATGGATGGAGCGGATGATGTTCTTCTCGGCCTCAACGAAGGACACAAGGGCCATCATCACCCCCATGGTGCTGGACAGAGCCTCCTCCGTGCCATAGCGGGTGTAGATTGGCTTTCCAGCCTCGCTCAGCACAAACACGTGTTTCCTGTGACTCCTCCACGCCTCACTGGACACGTCTTCCTCCTTAGTCCTAGTCTCCGATGAATGGTCGTTGTTGTGCTGCTCCTCTATGGTTTTCTCTCCCACCAGCACTGTGACGTCCCCTGCACACTCGCCTGATTTGTCCAGTTCAGCCTCCCTACCAGCCTCAGCCTCAGCAGTCAGATCCTCGAAAGACTGCGCATGGACGAACATAGCACTCTTCTGACCGGCACCTGCATTAAGGTAGGGGTAAGTGTCAGTATAATGCATGGATTTGTAAAGAATAAATAAGTGAGCCTATAAAAACTATAAAGCCCTGTTAGGGGCTGGTTTATTTTGAGTTGTAGCAATGGTTCCTTTAGAGAAGCTCAGGGAAGCGGCTGTGTACTACTCTTTCATGGAGCCTGGGCGGTTAACCAGACGTACCAAACCACTTAGTCTTAATCCATACAGTCTTTTCTCACACAAAAAAATAATAAACAAAAGTTTGAAAACACTTCCAATAAGTCAGAAACTTCCATTGTTCGAAAACAAAGTTGAGATCTTTACTTTATAAGAGAGTTTTCAAACAATATTTTTAAAAAAGGAGTAAAAGAATTCAATGATCGAGACCGACTTGTTGTTTTGCAAGTGTACGTCTGGTTAACTCCCCCACCCAACCGCTTCCCTAAGCTTTTCTATGGGAGCCATCTAGGACTGTCCCACAAGCGGGGCTAATGTTGTCCAAGACAGATAGCTGACAGTCCACAAAAAGTTCCAGTGAGAGATACAGTCAATCTCTGACCACAGCTTAATCTAATTCAGAGAAAATAAAGTGGGAGTAGAATGGGACATGTCTGATAATAAGTCAGTTAGACAACACTGCAAAAATGTTTATCTCTAGACTTAGTAGAGCAAATCCAGGAACAGTTACATCATTTCCTCTGTCAGAGTTGGATTTGTTCAAGCTGGATGTGACAGACACACTTTCACCATGACACTTTCTTCTACAGACTTTAGTCAGGAGATGTCTGTGATTACAGTTCTCATGAGAGAGAATGGTAGCATTTCCTTTTCATTCTGTTGGTATGGCAAGGTCACATACATTTAGAGAGATTATTACTATTATTACACAGACCACCAAAACTAATGATGCACTCTGGTGCTACAGTGTCATTCAGATTACAAAAGACACAAATTCTTGTGGTCATATGTTCAACATTTCTTTGCTTAAACAGGATGTGCATACTCATACAGCATATTGCATGGTTATAACGTAGTCGAATGGAGAAGTCACTAATTTAACAATGTTCTATTGACAAGATCAAGACAAGTCATTCTGGTTTTTGTGTCAAAGTGTTGCCCAGCAACAGTTGGGCAGTAGGAAGTCTTCTGGTGGAACACTTTTCACGCATGAAGGAAGTTACAGAAAAGTATTACTCTCGTGCTTTAAGCATGTTTTTGTCATGATACAATTACGTATAAACTGAAGGTCCTTATTACTATTACTATTCATGCTAAGCCTACTGCAAAGATTTGTGTTGTTTTTTTAAAATATGGCCAGATTTAGAAAAGGTTTTGACTAAATGCTAAAAGTTTAATTGTGCAACAATGAACCTTTACAGCAGAGTTATTGTTTAGGATTCAAGAAAGTAGATCTCTTCCTATCCATGGACTGAAGCATCACCTGCCCAACTGGAAGCAGTTTCTTTGAATAAGATGTACTGTAGTGTAAACGTTATCCCCGTGTACTGTAAACATCTTTGATGTTTTGTAATATAATCCCATGGGGGATGGGCCAAAAGATGGGATGACAGTAAAAGGACCAGTGTGTCAGATTTAGTAGCATCTACTGATGTACTTGCAGATTATACTCCCCTCACCTCACCCTCCTGTTCCAAGCATGTAAGAGAAATCACAAAAAATACAAAAGTCCCTATCTAGAGCCAGTGTCTGGTTTGTCCATTCTGGGATACCGTAGAAACATAGCAGACTCCGTAGAAGAAGACCTATTCCCTCTGTAGATAAAAAGGGCTCATTCTAAGTTACCGAAAACACAAGGATTGTTACTTTCAGGAGATTATACACTAATGAAAACATAACTTTGAATATTATATTCCATTTCTACCAATAGAGCCTCCTAAATGTTACACACTGGACCTTAAATACTTACTTCAGACCTTAATACTACATTCATTCATCCACTTATCAAAGTGTAAACCTGTCCAAACCTACAGTCTTTGAGTTGATGGTGGCTATATGCTGGGATTTACTTGTTGCTGTAACAATGGGGCATTTGAGATCACACACACAACACAATCCTCTCAGAGAGACGACCATTACGCAACGTTTCAGATGATCAAGATTTATATGACACTTGACTGTAGGTCTGTCTGACAACAGACCAATGCAACTGACAATCTGCAGAAGATGATGAATGTGGACCGGCCTCACCTGGTTCAGTTCCCTCCACCAGACCTGGTGTGGGGCTGTCCGCCCTCTCAGAGCGAAGGCGGTCCACAGGGGCCAGGGTACCATTCTCCCACGACACAGCCGCCCTCTGGGCTTCTCCATCCATCACTGCTACTTATGGCAGGGACACACACCTGGCAGCAAAGACAGACAGAGGGCTGTGGGACCAAAGGTGAACAGTTTAATGACTGAGGCTATGGTTGAAGATCAAGCTGGTTATGATGTACCTTTATAGCCACCAGTGCGCCAGTCATTACAATTTTATGGTCCGACTTTAACCCTTTTTATTTCTGATAAATGTCAGTCTCACTCTTGTTGCTTCAAGCAATATCTGGTGTCATACTGAATGGAAGACACAATAAGAGACTGTTGTTATAGAGTTTAATATTTCTCCCTCAGGTTCACATCCTCCTTCCTTATACAGTTCATGTCTCTATTGTTGTTCCACACCCTTCGGACCCAGTGAGACTGGTGATATGCTGTCTGAGAACTTCCAAGGCTACTTTGGTGGCTAACTTTAGCAGATAATCAGCAGCAAGTAACGCTAGCTGTGTCTGCCTTCATCCTGACAAAGAGCCCTCGTGACAGGTTTTATTAATGACTAATTAATTATTACCTTTCATGCCCGGAGCTGTCTGCATTAGGTCGTTATGCTCCTCACCTCGTTGGTGACATTAAACGTTACTGCAACCAGCTCAAAAGACAGAAGTGGGCTATTTCTTGCTAACGGTAGTCAACATGCCCTGCTAGGTTGCGGAAGTAAGAATTGTGGGATTTGTAGTTCTCTTCCAGGGATCGACTCCGGCTCTGGAGCAGCAAACAGGCAGTTTTAGCTTGAATCAAATCAAAATAATTTGAAGAGTTAATTTGGAAATATTTGTAAATAAGTGTGGTAGCTGCACGTGGCGTGTTGGATTATATCTTCTTCTTCTTTTAGTATTTGATCTTAATGGTGCATTCACAGCACGTCGGACATCCGATAACTACGCTCGCTAATAGTTTTCAGTCATGTGACTGGCGCGAACAAAATAGGATACTCCTTTCACAGCCTTGTAGGCTTATACAAAATATACTGTCAGTGGCTTATACCGAAACACAACGCCATAAATCTACATGCACCCGACGTATGTATTTAAAGGATGCTACATCAGGTCCCCAGTCCAGCCGTGCAAGGCATCTAATGACATTTATAACTTTTTCTTTTTCACCTATCCACAGTACTTTTAACATGATCACTCAAAGTTAACCTGGAGTCAAAATATTCTCCTCAGTAAATTAAATCAACTGTCTTTAAATTATTTCTATCAAGTTTCCAATTAGTATTTACTCTCTCTAGAAAAAAACGCAATTTTAGTCTGAAAACTGGCCTTTTGCTCTCCACGTGGGCTTTCCTATAATGTGAAGACATGTGACATGTAGCAATTACAGAAGAAGGATGAGAACAAACATTCAGATTAGATCAAATGAGTAGTGATAAGTAAGTAAAACGAGCAGCACCTGAATGCATCTTAAGGGGCGGGACGTTGCACGTTTGAACGTACAGCGGGGAAACGGAGCAACCATTGTGTTTGTGTTAACGTTGACGGGCTCTGTCTCATAGAGTCTGTTGAACTGGGTTAAAATGTCATACTGCACACAAGACTGTCGACGCTTGATTTCATTAGGAAGGACTGCGCACTAACATCTCGTATTCGCTTTGTAAGTATGGCGACTGTAAAGGCAGCTGACTTCAGCGGAAGCTCACTAGTGTTAGCGGAGTTAGCTAACAGTTACATGTCAACGCAACGAGTGCAGGGCCACTAAGTGTTTGCTAACACTGACGCTACAGCTTCAGCCAAGTGACATGAGTTATGTATCTGTTAGCCTACTCACACGGACACTGTTGTGCTTAGGGGGGGAGAAGTAACGTTACACTATCAAGTAATATAGTAATACGGGGTTTCTGTACTCTTCCTAACAGGGCGACCCTTGTGGCAGTACGATGCCTATCCGAGCGTATTGCACGATTTGCTCCGATTTCTTCGATCACTCCAAAGATGTTGCTGCCATCCACTGCGGACACACTTTCCACTATGACTGGTAATCTCAGATAGATAGTCAAATCTCCAACAACACAACACATTTCTGACGTTTTCAATGGGCTGTTAATTGTTCCCTTCCCCCTCTCTTCTCAGTCTTGTCCAGTGGTTTCAGACAGCCCCCACAAAAACCTGTCCACAATGTAGAAAACAGGTACAGTAGCTGCTGGTAGCCCACACTGAACCAACTTACCACCCAGAAGAAGAACATGAACTGAATGATTGATTGTTGTGCTCTGTGTGTAGGTCAGTACCAGACACATCATCAACAAGCTGTACTTTGATATTGGTGGAGAAGAGGAGGCTGCAGCGGACCCCGAAAGCTTGCAGGTACCAAACTTAAAGCATCTAAACAGTATGTCTGTCTGTTTTTACTTTTTAGTCTTACAACCCACACAAATGCTACAGATAGTCTTCCTATTAGATCGCTAGGATTTGATTTGGATATATTTTGTTGTCATTGTGTCTTTCTCTCTTCCTTTTAGAATGAGCTTGATCGAATGAAGGCGCTTTTAAGCTCTAAAGGTAAGAAACCTAACTATGCTGTGATATGGTGATGCTTGATTGATACAAGTAGGCAGCACTTGTTCATCATCCATCGGATCAATTTGTAGAGCGAGACTGGCGGGACAAACAGAAGATGGTGGACGGTTTGAAGGACACCGTGGACAAGCAGCGGAGAGACCTGGACAGTGTGCGCAAAGAGATTATGGAAAAGGACATGCTCTGTTCTGCCCTCAGAGTAAGCTGACTGCTCTCTATTGTTTAAACCAACTTTCTGTACTGATTCATGTCTCTTATTGTCACTGTAATTAGTTTTTTTAATTGTATATAATATTTTTGGACTTCTCATAGAAACAGATGACATACCTGGAGACACAACAGAATGAAGCTCAGGCTGCCAAGGACGAGGCCCGGAGACTCAGGACCAAAATGAAAACCTTTGAAAGGTATCTGCAGTCCTATAAGTACTGTTATATTTAGGCTTCTAAGTAGGGTCACACTATTGCTCACCATACTGACTGTTCTGCAGATGTCACAAAGGTTTTTTGATGATCTTGAGTAAAATAAATCTGCAATGCATAGTCTCTTCTTTTTATTGTAAAAGGAAGTAATACTCATGCACTAATACTGCTGGTTTGGGCCCCAGCCTGGGTGTGTTGTTGCAGGGCCAGAGAGCAGAGGTGGAGTCCATGATCACAGATATGGGTATCAGCCAGGCAGCAGTTGAGCAGCTCTCCATCTACTGTATCTCGCTCAAAAAGTAAGGAGCCCGAGAGCTGTTGATCACTCAGTGACAGATCATTATGACACCACATCGTGTAGAGCTTCAGTCCTAATGAATGCAACTTCCCTGTCGTCCTGTTTTTTTTAGAGAGTATGATAATCTGAAAGGAACCCTGAAGTCTTCAAATGACATGTGTGAGAAGCTGAAGAGAGAAGTGCTCGCCTCAAACAACAAGGTAACTTGATGTCAGTGAGTCACCACCCAGAGGAATCAATTCTTGTATGTGGGATGTCTAAATCAAAGTTGTTGTTTTTTTTTTGGGGTCATTTTAGTTACACAAAGCCTCAGTGGAGGTGAATCAGACCAAAGAGGAAATGAAGTCTCTACAGAACGATCTGGCCAATGCGGATAAGGAGATCTCTGTAAGGGAAACCCACCAAATGTGCTTTTACTTTCAATATCAGAGAAAGCCATGGTTTTCATCCCTGCATGTATGTGTGTCCGCAGAGTCTGAAGAAGAAAGTGGAGTTTCTTCAGAGGACCCTGAGCACCCCGACACGGACAAATGAAGCCCTCAGTCGCCTCGTCTTTGAAAGGTGTGTGCCCATCCACTGGACTGAAGTCTCTGCATGCTTTTACTTTCCTCAATGAAAACATCAACTATGTGCGATTTATTCATGAGGTTTCTCTGCCCATCGTTCAGCCCGGCCCCAATGGAGCTGAAGCAGCCTCGCCTCCACCATCCCTGCAGGCAGCGACATTGACCTCAATATGACTTATGACATCACTACGCCGGATGATGTGGCCAAGAGACCGACGCAGGTCCCATCCAAGAAGATGCGGCTTGACCGTCCGTAAGTTTAACAAGGCTCATTGTGGGAATGTGTATCTCAAATTAGAGAAAGTAGAAATGCCTTCAAATGTATTGTAAAATGCTTTATCTTTCAGGTCATCCAAACACAGCGACAAAAGTTCAAGTCTAAGCAAGGTAGGTTTGTAAACGTCACTCGACAAGGTCCATTTTTCAAATTATATGTACACGTCCCTCAAGATGTTGTCTTACCTTAGGCTCGAGATGAGGATGGATCCATGGATCCTTTCTTAAGGAACTCCATCCTCTTCAGAAAGAAGACTTTCGGTAGCATGTTGGACCCTCAGAGGAAGACTGGAGTCGTATGTACAACACAACCAACTCGGGTCTAATGGTTTAATAAATAATTTGTCCTTTAAGTGGTTTGATGACAGAAAATGTTTCTTTTCCAGGTGAGAAGTGGTTATGATGGTTTAGGAGGACGCACTAAATTCATCCAACCCGTATCCTTTTTTGATTTGAATCATTAATTTGATCATTGATTATTTACCAGTTTGGTGTTGATTATTCATCTTGACTACTTTGGGCTTACTTTTAGTGGAATATTAGTTAGGGATGTCCCAATCAAGGTTTTTTATTTTCTTGCACTGGTGTGGTGAGTGTGGTTGTCATCAGCTCTCCTCTGCTGTCTGTCTCTCCTCCAACCAGCCTCACCCCCAACTGCTCTTCCACACAGAGTTCGGCGGAGTGGAGGAGAGGCAGACAGCAGAGAGTTTACAACGGCTGCACTGTACATGAAAGCTTTGTGAATAAAAACACCTGTATGACAGCTGACAGGATGTAAAGCTGCACTAATTTATATTTTTATACAAACTTTTTTATATTAGCTCAGATAAAGCTACTGTACATGACCTGTCCAGACCCAAATGGCAGACAGATGAAAAGCCAAATATTTTTTGTTAGTGGAGATCAAAACAGAGTTTAAATATTTGACTTGTACATCTGATTTTCCTACAACTTTATAAAGTGATAATATGTTAATGTTATGTTTTAAGCTGCCCCAATTGGCCAAAAATGAATGCAGCTTTAAATAATGAAAAGTACTTGTATTATATTTTCGTTTTGGATATTTTCAGGTATCAGAAAATAATCATGGAAGAAAACATCAATGTGTAAACTGCATCATTCCTTAACCAAGTACTCCACTGCAGTCTCCTTTATCAGAGATTCGCCCACTGATGAAAGCCAAAAGGAAAAAGGTAGCCAGGCCTCCACCCAAGATTGCAACTTGCCTGACTCTGGACAGCTTCCTCGAGTAAATGGTGCCCTCTCCTTCCCCCAGATGTGGAGTCAAAGGTCAGGATGCTGCGTGTGAAGTAGCATGTTTGTGTCGCTCTGGCACTGAGAACCAGCCTGGCAGCGGTTCTGCCACTTGGCACCAAACAGGACTTTGTGAACAAACTTAATTTAAAAGCAGTAACTGACCTCCCCGATGACGCTCAGCAAATCTGCTGTACTTTTTTTTTTTTTTATTTGTGACGACTTGAACTTGTATGTGGACAGATCAGCCTTCTCTTGTTGTTATGTTAGTGTGTGTGTGTGTGTGTGTGTGTGTGTGTGTTGTGTGTGTATGTGTGTGTGTGTGTGTGTGTGTGTGTGTGTGTGTGTGTGTGTGTGTGTGTGTGTGTGTGTGTGTGTGACAAACCTACTTATGAGGATCCAGCGCTCTGTATTATGTCACTGATATTCACTGCTGCAACTATTGTCAACATTCAGAAAAATACTCAGTTATTTTTCACACTTAATTTAAAACCATCTCCTTAAACACCTACATGTGGGTATCCTGTAGGTAATTTTTGTTTCATGGTCCTGTCAGATGTAAACCAACTCAAATAATAAACAATATTTTTTTTTATTAAGGTTTGTGTGGGGTCTACAAACAATTCCCTCTTGACTGTGACTTTTATTCACAGATATTTCACTGAGGTGCGCTCTCCTGCAGAGGGCAGTACAACCAGCATTTTCTCACATGAGGACATGAATCTCGCAGCTCTCCTGAACTGTGAGGGGAAATGCACTGCACGTGCTACTGCTGAATTCATTTGTATTGAAAAGGCTGCGCCAGTACAAAGGAAATCCTGAAGAAAAAATGTCTTTTAAAACCCCATCCGTAAAACCTGAGTTGTACGTTGTGAACAAGTAACAACAAGAAGTACACTGCAAATAAGGGACTGTAGTTAATTTTACCCTTAACTTGTGTTAAATGACTAATAATGTTTGCAGAAAAGAGAACTTGTAGTGGTAGAGGACCTTTATCATGGCACAAAATCTATCAAATACAACTGATGACGTGAAGCTTTCTGATGAGGTTCCCATGCATGAACGTAACAGTAGCTTGTCTTCTGGCATGTTGCCTTACAGGCTGGCCTTCAAGGAGATTACTTGATATTTTTGACAAACAATATGGGGAAATGCCAAACATTGTTTTCCACTGGAGTAAAAGTACCAGGTTGAACATAAATATCCGGTTCACAATCACCTTGCATCCTGTTTGCATTCACAAATGTACAGTTACCACAAGGAAAACCTGCTTGTACTATAGTAAGAATGGCATACATAACACTAATTTAAATAAAATGCTTTGTTGCATTAGTGATTAGACACTGAATGGTTCTCCTGTGTGTGTGGTTATAGTAATGTGATTGATTATACCTTCCCAGGGGATTGTATCAGAAATAGTAACAGGACATGGCGGTGCATTTCAAAAGCTAGTTCCTTCCAGTGCAATCAGAAGAAAAAGTGACACCCCAGACAAACAATATTTCAAAACATTCATGGACACACAAAACATCCAATCCATGCAGTGCTTTTGGAGCCAGTAAACAACGCTTCATTGACCTCATGGGTTTTCCACATACATAAACATTTTCCTGTAGGACAAAGGACGCCATTTAAGCTTAACTTATTTTTTTTCCCTAAACAGCATTTCCCAGGGAAAGTTAAAACTAATAACACCTCCTTCTCAAGTATATGTGGATGTTGTTACAAAAAGAATACTCTTAAATGTCGCAGTTCATTCAGTACAGCTCAACATCCTTCCACTTCTCTGTTGTCCATTTTAAGGAAGATCATTTCTGTTCCTTTTTGTGCTTCCTTCCAGGTTTAGTAGATCTGAGATATCTAAGTAAGTGTGAGAAGAAACAACATCCAGGAACGTTTTTGCTGGCGTTTCAGCCCGGGAGGAGGGGAGAGAATCCAGACAAAACTAAAGTAAATGCTGATTTTCACATCAGCTGTCTCAGTGTGGGCTTGTGACAGTGATGAAAACATAGACCCAGTTTCATTTCTTTTACTGTGATCTGTCCGGCACGATCTTGGACTCTCCGTTCTGTTTGTCGTTGGACTTCTGGGACAGTTGCGTGGTTACAGTGGCTGCCTGCACCACGGCTTTGAAGCTGCGCTTCCTCTTCTGGACGTTCTGCTCTGGGTGGAAGATGATGACGTAGACCTTGGGGATGTAGAGCATGCCCAGGGACACGGTTGCGCTCAGGCTCATGGACACTGTCAGGGTGGTGGTCTGGATGAACATCTGCAACAGAGACACGGCAGGTCAGAAATATCCCTATACGCACACAGTTACGGAGAAAATTATCGATTCATTTCTGCTCATTTCTCATTCCTCATTCTGCGAGTATCCACCAGTGTGCAGTTAATAATGGATTATATCAGCTTGCACATGTTCAAAAAAATACTCTATATGTCATCTCATAGGTTGTCACAATGCAGTCTTTACAATTTTAATCTCAAAGCACAGTAGGCAGTGTTTTTCCTCTGATGAATGATTTATGACCTGGTATATGTAGTCAGGAAAGAAGGCTCTATTTATGGGCTTTGACCATGTCTACTCCTCACTGTTCTTCCTCTTATTGCGAATCCAACAGTAATAATGAGAAGTGACTTCCACTGAGATCTGCCTCCGATAAATTATGAACTCATTATTCAAGCAAACTGTACAGGTCATAAATAAATCAAGCCATATGTGACATAAATAAGATATATTTGTGCCATAAATAAGTCATAAATTGTATACTATCTTCAGCAGCAGCACATCCTGGTATCTCACGGGGTGATGTCCATGCAGTATAGTTTCTTTTATCATCTCCGTCATGCTTTTTATTGGTTCCTCTCAGTGACCTCTCCATCTCTAAAAGAAGCTGTGGTGATTTATGAGCACAAAGTGGATTATATTCATGTGCTTGGCCCGAGGCGAGCACAGACTGGCTCAGGAACAGTGCATGGTTCTTCCATATGTAAATACAGACATCAGGCAGGTAAATCACCTCCTCCTACACGTGCTCTTACACATGATGGATGGAGGATAACAGCCACTATTTCAGTAAGCCAGACTAAAGTTAAAGTCTATATTTAGATATTTTTCCAAGTGATGATTAATTGAATGGGATGGCTGAATTCGTCAACGAGGGGTCCCCACCATCCCTCAGCTCATCTGACCTCCTTTCTTTCCCTCCCTCCCACCCTTTTCTTAATTCACTTCATTTCCATTCGGAGGAGGTGAAAAGACTTTGAAAGCACCTCGGGCTTTAATCATTTCAGCCTGACTGATTCATAATACAGTTCTCTATTAGTCAAAGCGTATCTCTGTTTTTCAAATATTCCCCCAACAGTCTTGTACTTTGTGACGACAGAAATACCCCACAAGCTAAATTAAACTCTCAGTACAGTGGAGGCAGGATGTCCTGTGAGTAGAGCAGGAAGCAAATATGAGATGACAGGCAACAAACTCAGATTACACTTGAACATCTGAGAGACTCATTTACTCTATTACTGTAACTGTATTACATTTATTAATTTTGATTCACCAAGTTACTTAAAAAAAATCGTACATTAATATATTGTACCTACAGTGAAAAGCCTCCCAAAGGACTTTAACAAAAGTAATTTACTGATATTAATGTTATATTTAATTAATAGAGTAACTTTATAATTTATAATTATATTATAATTTTATATTTTTTATAATAATTGAGTAATATATCAGATTATTGACAGATTATTATATAGATATAATAAATCAAGAACCAACTGGTGAATAAAAATGTAAACAGAGAAAATAATCCCTCTTTTAATTTTCTTTTTAAAATCAATGCTGCAAAAACATTCCCTTGTTCCAGCTTCTCAAATGTGAGTATTTGCTGCACTTCTTTATGTTATATGATATGATGGCTTTGCATTTTGAACTGTTGGTTGGATAAATCAAGTAATTTCAAAACATTACCTCAGGTTTTTTTTTACTATTCTCTGATATGTTGATATATTGGGAAAATAATATGAAAATTAATTGATTCTATTTTTAGTAGTAGTAGCGATATCACACCAAAAATCCAAGAAAAGGTCCTGCATTTGGTTTGTCTTTTAAGTATAGATGTACAAAAGTGTTAGAGACAAAATATACATTTTTTTGTATGATCTGCTGCAGTATTAGAATAAAGCAACATAAAATTAAAGTACTCTAGTAAAGTACAAGTACCTCTAATCCCAGGAAAAGTGACCAGTAATGCCAATAATATAAAATCAAAAGTTCCAACCTTCTCCGTAGACTGCGCTGTGCCAAAGAAGATGGGTACAAAGGCCAGCCAGACGATGCAGGTCGTGTACATGGTGAAGCCGATGGGTTTGGCCTCGTTGAAGGTCTCAGGAACTCCTCTGCTCTTTATGGCGTACACAGTGCAGGTGATCATCAGTACGATACTGTAGCTCAGACACAAGATGAGGGACAGGTCGGACATGTCACACTTGAGGACCCCGCGGGCAAACTCTGGGTTTGGGGGCTTCTGCTCCTCGTAATCGATGATGGTGTGGGGGGGCATCACGCCAAACCAGATGAACACTGCGAGTACCTTCAGAGAAATGAGCGTTAGTTAGAGTGCTACAGAGGATCATGGTGATGTGTGTGTGAAGGAAGCATCTACATTCATACCTGCACTGAGATAAGTATAAAGGTGATAATCAGCTGAGAGGTGGGACTGATAAATTTCGGGGGTGTGACCGACTTCTTGCCCTGTTCGAAGATGCGGTAGATTCGGTTGGTCTTGGTGAGCATGGCGGAGTAGCTGATGCTCATGCCGAGCCCCAGCAGCAGCCTGCGGAAGGCGCACACGGCGGTGCTTGGCTCAGCTATCATGAGGAAGGTGATGAGGTAGATGAGGAAGATGCCCGTCAGCAAAACGTAGCTGAGCTCTCTGCCGGAGGCCCTAACGATGGGTGTGTCATTGAAGCGGATGAAGGTGATAATAACTCCGGAGGTGGCCAGGATGCCCAGGATGGCCAGGAAGACAGGGATGATGGCCCAGGGAGAGCTCCACTCCAGCTTGATGATGGGCGTGGGCCGGCAGCCTGTGCGGTTCTCTAAGGGCCTCATGTCAAAGGGGCACATGTCGCAGGAGAACTCATCCAGCAGGTACTGGTAGCCATCGCAGAGTTCGCAGTGCCAGCAGCAGGGAACGCCCTTCACCATCTTTTTCCTCTCTCCGGACTCGCAGGGGAAACTGCACACTGACTCAGGGATCTTACGGTCACCACCTGACCACTGCATCTCCTCCGACTAGGGCGGAAACACACAAACATTGTCTTACTATACTTAATATACTAGCTCAGTCTTTGTAAAAGGCTAAAAACCGCTGCCCGTTAAGCTGTGCAGACACTGTTCAGATTAAGCTGGATTTTAGATTCTGGCACAATTAAGTTAGATCTCTGGCAGGTCAGAAGTGTTGGTTGGCTGTCTTGCAGTTTGAGCAGTTCCATGGTCACATATCGTATGTCTTTATCTCAGCCAACTGCATCTCCTTACTTTTCTTTTATGCTTCTTACTTTCCGTTCATAGTAGAATCATGCGGCCTTTCTCTCTTTTTGTTGAGGAACATTGTTAAGGAAGTGTGAGTCAACTTTATTGGAACTGTCGATGGATAAAACCAACTGGGGACATCTGGTCAACTGACCCATACAGTGTGAACATAAAAATCAGTTCTAGTACTGTTGTGTACAAAAAGGCCTTTAAAATGTGTAGTGTGGGTTAACACAATGTAAAAGTTCAATAAAAGTGTCTGCACAGCTGTAGTGGAACCACAGTCTAAGAGAATAAGGAACCTTACACGTATGAATTTATTGGCAACAGTTAGGGTTAGGGTTTTTTTGGGGGAAAATATGCTTACTTGCTTTCTAGCAGCAAGTCAGCTGAGAATATCAGTGTCATGTCTGTATGCTAACTATGTAGCTAGAGCCGGGAGCTGGTTTGGTTAACTCAGCATAAAGGCAAGGAAACAAGGAAACCACTAGCCTGGCTCTTGCTATTTCCAGGAAGGTAGTGCACCTGGCCAGGGAATAGTCCGGCACATCTTTATGCTAAGCTAAGCTAATTGGCTGCTGGCTCCAGGTACATAGTTAGCTTACATACATGAGCTAGAAGTAGAAGAAGTTCAAGTTGTGCTTTAAATGGACCCCAAAAAAAAGAATATTTACATTGAGTCGGAGGTGGTTTGTCCACTGGCCGATAAGCCTGTAGCCAGGGTTGCTGACATTAGACAGTTGATACTGGAAGATGTCATAACGTCCAGGAGCGTCTCCGTTCTCATTGAACATCACTCCAGTTCCTGCGCTGCCTGTTGATGGGAACAGAGTTTTAATGACCTGTACACTATCAAAAAAGCAAAGAAGCGAGTCACATGGGATGAAGAATTCAAGCTCTCTAAGCTGGAGACATGAACCCACATCTCTTGTGGCGGAGAAAACTCCCACACACTGTTGAATACAGCTTGTGTTTGCTTTCTTCAGTCTTGTGCAATCATGTGAAAGCTGAGTGCAGGATGCTCTTTAGTGAAGGCTCTCCTCCACCGAACAGTCTTTCAGTGCACTCTGCTCTGTTGCCCTAACGTGATTGAATGTTCCTCTCAGGTCCCTGCAGGCGCTCAATCAGAAAATCTTCCATACAAGCCAAGGTCATCCAGCAAGAGGAGAGCAGTAAATAGGATGCTTTCATAGAACACTTTTTTTTTTTTCCTTTTTCCAAACAGTTTTTTTATGAAAGGGAGGATGAAAAGCGGGAGCGTTGTGTATAGGGAAGAGCGAGGAGGCAGCCCTAGGGAGGGGACGTGCTTTGAAGAAATGTGCTGTGTTCTGTAGCTAGGTACATTAGCAGAAACATCTCAAGGCTTACGACTTCAAGCTGACCTCCCCTCTACTTTTTTAAAAAATTTGCTTTGCTTTTCAAACCTTCTGCAGTGATGGAGAGTGACGGATTTGCAAGGATCACTTATGGTTTCAGGTCTAGTTTGATCAAAGAAATGAAAATTTTAAGTCTCTAGTCTAAAGAATTAAATATTGCATGAGAAACACACACGGATAGAAAGTCAAAAGCTCACCATTGAAGTTGACAGAGCGAATGTATTGGAGGAGCATCCGTCCTTCCACAGGGTCCATCTTCTCGCAGACACCCATGTAGCCAGGACACAGGTCTATGTGCATGCTGTGTAAGGCGTGGGCCATGGCGTACACAGCATCAATCACAAACTGCACCTTGCCCTCCTGTTCGTACTGAGAGTTTTGACTGATTCTTTCCTCACCTGACAGACGACAGAAGTATCAAAAGCGGCAACAATGAAGAGACAAAACTGCTCACAAATACAGAACTACGATAAATAAAAATATGTAGCCTGCTTACCTGTACATTTTCTTCTACCAAGTTCATACTTTATGCCAGGCCGGGTTAGTTTGCACTTGAAGTCGTCCTCCCAGAATTCTGCAAACCAGATGTTTCTTCGATTGTTTTCCAGAGATCTTGAAGTGAAGTACTGATCGAACCCTGAAACGTTTCAAAAACCAAATTTCATTTTTTATAGAATTGTCATGTATGCTTTGAAACTACAGTGCTCAAATTGATATCAGCATATCAATAATCATACTGTGCTAAAATCAGCAAGGAAAATCCAATTTCTGCACAATAAAATATGGCTAGGACTCAATCTTAGTGACAGTGACAGTGACAGGACGGTAATATTGCCAGCAGACTTATCAAACATCATTCATTTCCTTTATTTGTTGCATTGGTATTAGACTCATCCATCAACGTCACATGTCGCAGATAGATAGCCTACTGCATCCAGTTGGTTTGAGATTTAATAAATGTGCCCCACCATCAATAGAGGCTCTTTTTGGTAGGATGGTGACAGCGCCCTCAGCCACATCCTCCAGGTCCTGAATGGGGGAGTTTTTGGCCCCCCAACTGTCGGAGCCAACAAACAGGAAGTGGCCAGTCAGGTTGGCCTTTTTGGCAGTCTGTAACACCCGTCTGAAAGAGGACAAATTATACTCCATCACACACTTTACTCTTCTGTGTGATTATCATACAGGAGAGAGTTAAATATGAAACAGTATTCCTGTGCTCATTGTATCATCAGGCTGATTCCCTTTCTCTAACGTGCAGCCGAGCTCGACTCACTTGATGTCGTCCTCGTTGGCAAAGATGATGACCCCACGAGCATTAGAGGTCTCCATCAGTCTTTTGATGATCTTCTCAAATTCCCCTGGTCTGGGCTCTCTGGGAATCTTTATGGACTGTGCGATACACAGCCCCCCTGTATCAGAGACATTGGAAACATGTTGGCTTTGCTGTACATCCCTGTTTTCTCCCCTCATTGCACAGTGAAATAATTATGTATATAATACTTCTGAAACCTCAAAAAGTAAATTATAGGTTACAAAAAGGATGAGATAGCATATAGTGATATTACATAAACCTAGATGTCCATGTTCCCCTTCAGGATAAATGGTGATCCTTAATTTTCATCTAGCACCACCATGAGGTCAAAATTGTATTTTTTTTCCCCAATACTATGTTTGATGACTAAATACCTTAAAAACGAATTATAATTTGATCAGCCTAATGAGCAAGTATTAGCCCAATAACACACTAAACCAGCATGGTACAGTAATGCTGTATCTGCATTGTCATTGTGAGCATGTTAGCCTGTTAGTGACAGCATCAGCTGTAAGTCAGTATTGAAACTAGGAAACATTTCCAAATAACTAAATGTTGAAAGTTGACCAACTTATCTTATCTATCTTTTAGCATGTTAGCATGTTCACATTTAGTGCTTATCAGCATTAAACTTAAAGGCTTAAAGTAGCCTACAACAGGAGCAGATGGGAGTGACGGTTTGTAGGAATTTGGAATAAACCAAAATGTTGGACAAAATGAAATTATAATCTGATGATGGCTCTAGCTGAAAAGTCAATTGTTAACTGAAGTTAAATAAATTACATTCATTTAAATGGAAACATGCATGTGTGTACCAAATGACATGGCCATTCATCTAATAGTTATCAGGGTATTTTACTCAAAACCACACATCAATGGTGGCACTAGAGGAAAAGTTATTACCATACTGTACATCCTCTGGGGACCATGAATGTATTTACGAAATTTCAGGGCAACAAAATACTTTATTTATCCCGAGGGAAATTCAAGTCCTGTCAAACACTGTCCAGCATTGGCAGTTATTGATGTATGCATATGATTTTGAATTTGAAATCTGAACCCTAGTAACATCATTTGAGCTTTTAAACCCATATGAGACGGTGACTTCTGTTTGCCCTTTTAGTTCTTGTGTATTAAAGGATTTTTCCCCCTACTTTAGTCTTTTAATGAGTGAGAACAGTTATGTTAAGCTAACAACACAGCTTGATGAGTAATCCCTTTTTGTCACAGCCATGAATGCACATTCATACAGCCAGACACACAACCTGCTTCTCTGGATATCTGGAGGAAGGCATCGACGCCACTCTCTCCATAGTTGCCCTCAGAGGCCAGTGTGGAGACATAGTTCCAGCCCATGGCTTTGACGATGTCCACCATGGCCTGAGCCTGGTAGGAGTCTGGAGGCACCACACGGGAGAAGAACTCATAGCGGCTGTTGTCGCTCAGCTCTGGGGCAGTGGAGGCATAGCTGATCTGTGGGATCTGAGACACAAGAATGGGTCAGTGGTTACGAAAAGGTTGGGTCAAGTGGAAAACACGAGCAGTGCTGATTATTAGGCCAATATGTGATAGCAAAGGTAAAAAGAATGACTGGAAGAGACAGTGAACCGTGTCAGAGGATGATGCACTACTTACTCACAGACAAAACCTTAACATAGTCTAAATGGAGGCCATCCACATTAATAATGACAAGTTGTAGTCCATTAAAATCCCCAAATTGGACTATCATAGAGAGCGTTCATCTCTTGAACAGCCTGTGTTCTCAGTAATACTCAGAACTGAAACAACTTCACAGTGCGATCTGCCCAGAGCTGTTCTGTGCTGAGGATACATAACGTCACAGTGAAATACAGATGGTAGGACCCACAGCTGTAAAAGCATTTGTTTGGGGAAAAAATGGATGAGAAGATTAATTTACTGGTGTGCTACTTCTTTAATGACACAGTTTATGTCGACAGTCTCAACCCTGACCCTGCTAATGCTAGTCCCCCAGCGTGGCTTAGCGTTGGGCCCTCTGGAGGGGACGAGGAGGGAAAGGTAGACACAAGGGGTAGTGAAGGGAGAAGGAGAGAGGACCGAGAGAACCATTTCACAGATTATCTGGGTGGATTATAGGGGTTTTAGTCAAATTACGTTAAGCACAGAGGGAGAGACAGAGATCAAGAGACTAGAAAAAGGCTAACATTTCTCAGCTGTAAGCCATACAATATATTTAATTCTGATGGCCACATGCAGCTTCAATTTGCTGCCCTGTGTGAACCCCGTCAAGATCAAATTTACTGATCAGTGTCCATGTAACAGACCACATCTTCAACCAGGGGTGAACTTTCTTGAAATAATAAAAAGTGCTTTTATGACCATGTTTGACACGGCCATTGAGTGACATATGACATCAGTGTCCAGAGGAGTTGGTGTGAGCGAGGTGATTCAACTGTTTGCATACAAATTTGTAATGAACAAGAAAACATGTAATCCTCTCCAAATGAATCCCACAGAAGCATCTGCCGCAATTCACTTAGTGACTTTTACTAAAATCAATGAGCCATATCAGTTAACATGAGGATCCACTTACAGTCCATCACTGCTGAAAACTTGTCGCTGTCGTAATGATTGAAACCGTCCACGATATTTCAGGATCCAAGCCAACGAATAATGATTGTGGTTTAGTCCTGACTTAATGGTCTGACTGACAGAAGCATGTGCAGGTACACTTACAGATGTTATAAGGAGCATATATTTATGCGATGCATTTCTTGTAATAATCATCAAGAATGGTGTATTGGAGAATGATCAAATGTTCATTCAAAGTGTAAAATGTGACCTAAAAGTGAAACTTAATGGACATGTTTAATGTTTTTCTTTTGTACTGATTTCAGTTAGATCACTTTGCAACAGACTTGAGGCTCACTGCAGTCTGCGGTTGCTTTGGTTAATAGTTTGGACATTCTGCACTGAAATATTGGACAATATTAAGCAAATCGTCTTATTATAAATAGGCCCACAACTAATGATTATTTTGTCATGTTAATGTGTACAAAATAATTTTGTTTGCTTTTTTGGGGGATATTGTTTTGTATTGTACAGGGTAAATGTGAGACATCTGCGTCATCACTACTAGAAACAAGGAAGTGAGTTTGGTGACATATGGCTCAATGTTTTGTGCAGGAAACTTCAATTACTGGTCAAATTTTTGCAAGGATCAACTGATTCAACCGTAGTGAAAAATCCATTGCAGTTACCAAAGTGATGTTTTCATATCAATGATCAATGGTTAGAAACCCAAAGATATTCCATTTACAGTGAGAAAAAAGCTGCAAATATAAAAAGCTTGAATAATGATTAGTTAATAATCTGTTGATCTACTCATTTATTAATCTGAAACTGAACATTTCAACCATAAATGGTAATTTCTTAAAGGTTTGGGTGACTCTACTGTTGGATCTACTGTTATCTAACAAGCTGAACAGTTAAAATACAAACTGATATGATACACACTTTCTAAATTGCAGATTATGGGCTACTGATTATATAAATGACCTTAAGTTTTCACTTTTTGCAACAAATAGCCAACATGATAACAGTATGTGTGGTAGACACTGAAACATCTCCTGCTCCGGCTGGGAGCAGATGTTCTGTGCATAGTGAACATCAGTCTAGAAGCACCCGAGGTCTGGAGAGCAGCACATATGGATAGTAGGTGGAAACACACCATTTAGCTAAATCTACTCCACACCGCCGCGGCTACAAGTCGCTGTTATCCTTGGACCAATGTCATCCCGCTGCCCTGATGCTCTATTTTCAGCCCAGGGTCCTGAGCTGCTGAGAGGGGCTTAGTGGAGGTTGGGATCTATAATTCTGTAGTTAACATCTGCCCTGTATACAAGCTACCCCTCCTTGGCTCTCAACTCAGCATCCTCACTATAAAGAATGCTTCACCGAGAAGCATCCAGGCGAGTAGAATCTTCTTTTTTATGTCAAACTAATTTGGCCAATTTAACCCGGGCTAGTGTTTATTTTTAGACATTTCTAGATTTCTGGCAGACTGTCAGTAAGTCGGCGAGAACATGGCATAATGTAGGATTTACACAGACTCAGTGTCTCATCATCACTATAAGCAGTGTAATCAATTATCAAAGGTCAATTGTCTGTAAAATAAATAAATAAACCTGTCCACTGAACACATAACACGGATTAGCCTGCGGAGGCCACCCATGACAATGGATTCAAAATCCTTTGAAGTGTGCCTACAATCAATATAGAAACGCATTCAAATAATACACCATTTTAACTGACTCGTTTCACAATCAGATCAGGTTAAATGTGGGCTGAATATGTCTGTACGGCAGCAATAAGGTAATACCTGCAATATTATCAATCTAAGCATCCCCTGAGATGATGTTGTTAAATGTCAGGAGTACTCTAAATCTGGTTTGTAAAATCTATAATTGAACCGCAACTAAATGTAACCATGTTCATGCTGCAGAATGATGACAATAATAACCATGAAAATTTAATGATTCACCATCTAAGAGTGGACCGTGTGCCCCAGTACATCTTAACTAGATCAGCAGCGAGCTAATTTAATATTACAAACATGAACAAGTATGTTCAGTGAAACAGAAAGTAAAAGTTCAGCTACTGTGGTTCGAGCCCTAACCTTACCTGTGTATGTGTGTGTCACAAGTTTTAGTGACGTATTTGTGACAGTTGCACACTTTTTGGCACAGTCTCAGCTCAGTATTACTTCGAAAGTCACTGACTAACTCTGTTTGGGCTTGTGATTCCTTAAAATGACAGTATCCAGAATATATATATATGTGTGTTGTGTGTGTGTGTGTGTGTGTGTGTGTGTGTGTGTGTGTGTGTGTGTGTGTATTTTAAGATTTATGGAACTTCTGCCTAGATTTTCATAGTATGACAGAATAGAGAGTCAGGAAACACTGGGAGAGAGAGGAGGTGATGACATTCCTGGTTCCTGGCTGTAATCGAACTGTTGCTGTTATGTGGAACACATCTTAACCACAACCACCAGGATGCCCCAAGTAACCAGTAATTCAAACAAAAACCAAATATAGAGAAAAGCATAATCGTGTGCAACTTTTTAAATGTGTCCTGTCCCATTAATCATCTTGGCACCCCCCAGAGAAAGAAATCCGCAAGGGATAATTGCTTTCACCTGGATTCACCTCATCAGCTTACTGAAAAGAGGAACTGCCGCAAATGTTTTCGCCCTTTTAGCTCTTAATGAAGACAGGAAGTGAAAGAAAACTCACCGAAAACAGTCTGAGTACATTGGCCACCATAATGGACACAGAGCTGCCAGACGCCCCGATGACCCCGACCACCCTCTCTGGTTTGGGGATGATGGGAGGCTCTCCGTTTGAGCATCGCACATCTGAGTTGTCCTTCTGGATGAGGGCCTGGACAAAGGTGAGCGACTGCTCCAGGGCGTAGGTGTCTCTGGAGCAGGTGTCCAGGATCCTGGCCCCCAGAGTGATGTTAGGCAGCAGGTCAGGGTCACTGTTGATCTGGTCCAAGGCGTACAGCATGGCCTCCAATCGATGGATCCCCTTTTCTCTCTTGACCTCCCCGCACGGCACCCCAGCAGGGCCCCGAGAGTGCACAGGGAACAGCCCACCTAAGGTGATGTCACCCTCGATTTTGATGGACTGGGGCTGGGTGCCCTGCTGGGCCCACGTGCCCAGGCTCATACCCACCAGCAGCACCCAGACCAGCTGAAGCCATGTTTGGTATCTAGAAGGTGAACCGAGCCAGCAGCACTGATGGGATGAGCGGGACTCTGTTGTCATGATGATGACCAGCAGAGGTACTGACAGCACCAGGCCACTCCCTCTACCTGTGACACCTGAGGGCAGTCAGAGGGGGGCTTTAAGGTCTGATCAACATCTCATTACAGTGACAGTATGTTTACCTACTTCTTTATGTCTAATATTTCTAAGTCTACCTCTCAGTAAAGCTGGATATATTAGTTATTTTTTCCACAATGTTTAACCACATCACTTTATATTTTGTTTTTGTTTGGTGTGTTGCAGTGGGAAGCTATGTCTTATATTAAATACAACATGCAATATCAAATAGTTAGAACATAAAATGAACAATTCTTGATGTGTTTTTGACAATTTTATTCCACGTTTTGCAGGTTTGATATCCTTGGAGACTTGGTGTGAGTGTTTGTAGTCTTTCAGTTCTTTGGGGTTTTTTGAACATTGCATGTATGCACAACATGACCTTGTAACCGTAAACCTGCAAACAGATATGTGCTGTTGAAGAGGAAAATGCTAAAATGATACCCCTATCAGGTGACAAAATGTACACACCGGAGAGCTCACCAGAAGATATCACATTATTTACTTTTGTTCTGCTGCAAACTGAGTAAATATAACAAAAGACACACTATAAGATACTGTGTACTCCTGAAGGAGGCTGTAGCTGGGAATAGTCAGCATGCAGGATGACGCTGAGTGAATATTGGAAGCTTTTATCACAGAGAGCTGAGAGCCGTTGATGGAAAACACTATGAATTTTGCAAAACAGAAAACATCAACTGAAGCTTCACAGCATTTCATGCTCCAAAAGTTAGAGCAGGTGAATTTGATCTGCTTGACGATTATTGATAAAATCTGCAGTAAAGTTCAAAATAAATTATTAAGAGTATAAATATATTAAATGTTTCCAGGCAGAATTCAGACAACAGAAAATATTTATTGTGGGGTTCATTTTGTTAAAATCTTACATTATATCCAATTGTCTAATATGTATTAAACCTAAATAATAACAGTTTGCATGCTTACAAATGTACTTGCTTTCAAATTGCAATACATACTTAAATCCATATTTATGATGCTAAATCTTTGGATGTTTTTTGGAAACTAGTTAAAAAGAGTATCAAAATCAGTAAAAGCAAAACGTGAATCCGCAGAAAAACATACAACTGTTGCAGACAATTTTCCCTCTTAAAAAGAAATGAAAAAGAAGATAAATGTCTTCATGCTAAGGCTCTACTTACCTGCCCATTCTTCATTGACCAATCTTGATTTTATCCATCACATGAGCTCTTCCAAACAGGCCTCCATCCACCGTCCGAAATGTGATTATATATCTAGAGGCTCTCCTCTCCTCACTAAAAGTAAATCCTCTATCATCTCAGACAGCCGCCGTGCACTCTCAAAAATAATCACAACACACTGAAAACAAAGGTCTAAAAAAGAAGTAGTTGTGATTTAGAAAGACAAAATGAAAACACTGACTTTTGAGGATTCAGGGTAAAGTATCATGGCAGAAAAGTAGAGGGAAAGCGCAACATTACAGCAGTGAGATTCTACAAATCACTGCCAAATCCCTTAAAAGCTCTCTCTCTCTCTCTCTTTCGTTCTTTTTCCTCTGCGTGCATCTCTGTCCAGGCACTACCCCCCCCCCTCCCTCTCTCTCTCTCTCTCTCTCTCTCTCTCTCTCTCTCTCTCTCTCTTTCTCTCTCTCTCTCTCTCTCTCTGTTGAACCCTCTCCTTGCTCGTTCTCTCAGTGCACTAATGGCCACAGATTGGGATTATCATGCAGGCGTCTGTGAAGAAAGCACTAGGTGGAGTAGCACATTTCTTTTTTTCTTTTTTTTTTTTCATACAGCTGGACCAAATGCAGAAGCCTCCCTCCCCCCCAGTATGATGGAACTCTGTCACTTTGAGAGATTAGATGAGCAGCGATTTGATTCATACTCTCTCTCACACACACACACACACACACTAACATGGCACACACACACTCTGACTCTCTTCGCACACCTGTCAACAATGGCACAATGGTGGAGAATATCAGAGCATGAAATAGGTTTCTACCACAGAATGCAGCTGGATTAGATTTATTATTGATTTGAGTCGATGCTCATGGGAAAAGCAGCCCCCGGATCAGTTTGCAGCTCTTCATCTGTCAATTAGATGGTTGAACATAGTATCACTACTGCCGCCTACTGTACCAGTATAGATAAAGAGTGCATCAAGACTTCCATCATGTGGTGTTAGAAAAATAAAGCACACAACACAAATAATTTCTTTTCCCTTAATCACAAATCTGTTTTAATTTCAAGTTAACGCACTCTATGACGTATTATTAGAAAAACAGATTTAACTGATTTTGAGTCTGGTCAGTGAGACAGACGTCTGGTTTACTAGTACCTGTGTAAAACATGACACTTTTTCTTAGAAACTACCCTAAAAAGACAGACTTCTCCAAGCCATCCTCCACTTTCGTGTACTCCAGGTGAGATTTGAAGTACTGGCTTTCATATCGTGGGCTGCTGCGGACATATTCCAGGTAGTCTGGAGTTCCGGGGCAGATGACGTTGTCTGCCAGCAGGACGCTGCCTTTCCGGAGGAGGCCGCACTCCTGAATAAAGAGCAAAGAGAGTGTTATAGCAGAAAAATAAAGAATTTGATCAGTAGATAAAAGGAGCATAACAGACTTGCCTCCATCAGTTTTGTGTCAGGAAGGTATCGATCCTTCCAGTGATCCAGGAAAACCAAATCCAATGTTTTCACCCCAAACTGTTCCTTCATTTTGGGGATCCAGTCACCGGATGCTCCTTCAACTAACTGCACCTAGAAAGAAGAAACATGCCGTCTTTTGACCTGTGCACACTACAGTATGTACATCATTGTATTGCAGTTTGTGTGGGTACATTCGGTTTTACCTTTTCCTCTAGTCCTGCCCAAGCAATGACTTGACGAGCAATTGCAGCAAAGTCTGGGTTAAATTCAAGAGTAATGAGCTTGGCGTGGGGGGGTAGCAGGCTGGCGATCCGCACTGTGGAGTAGCCACAGTAGGTTCCCAGCTCCAACACAGCGGCTGGGTTTACTTCAGACACCACTGAGTCAAGAATGCACCCTGTGGTAAAAAATAATAAGAATAAATAAAAGACAAAAAGAAGCATACAACTGGGTCAAGCAAGGAAATGATTTTACACATGAAAGCACATAGATGTATAATGAGAAATCAGGACCTTTCTCATCCCCCACATTCATGGCCCACTCTTTGTTTCTGCAGAACTGATCAATGGCTTTGACCACGCTGCGAGGGTCTCCTCTAGTGGCGTTTTTCTGTACTGCACTCAGGAGCCGCTGAGGAGAGGGAAAAAAAGACAGCACCACTTTACAATAGGACAGTTTTATAAAAGGTGTCACAAACAAACTGTCATTAATTACTCATTTTCAAATGCTTTTATAGATTCTTAATAAGCATACATAAAAGGTTGTGACCCCATATTTAAGTAACAGCTTTCTGTTTGTGTCTATCCTCCTGCTCTTTAAATTCTTATAATTGGGACTTTAATAAGAAGATTCCACAGAATAGTATTAGGAGCAACAATTCTCTATAAACCTTCTGCGTCCCAACAGTCACCCTAAACCCTGCTGGCCAAACAAACCACGACTGGTTTTCTGCAGGGAAGTACCTAAAAACTTCAGACAAAGATGCTCTGTTTCTCTTCCTTTATGTGTGTTTTTGCCTAAAGAAGACCAGTGGATGTCATAATGTCATGAGAAATGTGTGGCTACCTCTGCACTTGCTCTGATGTTTGGTATCCAGCTCCCGGCCCACTAAGGTTTCTGTGGATGCGCACACAGCTACCTTTAAATCAAAGACTGCACTTGAGGCAAAATGTGCTTTGATTGATGGATGGGCAAGTTTTTTGTTTAATTCCATTAACAAGCATTACATCCATTTTTACATGTTTCATAGATTTGTTTGTTTTCTTGTCCACGAAGGTACTGAGGCATTACTGAATACATTTGCAGTCTACACGATGTGAAAAGAAAGCTGGACACAGTTTTTTGGATGTAAATCTTAGCAAAAAGCATTAATAGGAAGCCTGAGAAAAGATGTTTTTGTTATTGTCCAGTTACGCCTAAGGCGCTGCGGGCCAGATTTCAAGAGGCCTGTAGTTTTGGAGCAGTTTTAGACAGAATCAGGGAGAGGCAATATCCTGTCTGTGTATATCATGTGTTGACTAAGGCTTAAAATATAAGGCATATGTGTATTTATTTTACTTACTAGTCTACCCTCAGCATGTTTTCTGCTCTTGAACACCTGGTTCCTATCAGCTGACAGTGACCTGCTAGCCTCCTGCACAACAGCTTCTTGTTAACTCATTAAGCAGCCCGTATATACTGTACAGGCAGCACCTTCTCAAAAAGGTTTGACAGATACCTTCTAGCCAGTTGTCAGTCTGTTTGTTCTTTTGCCTAACAGTCGCTGATTCACTGTTTACCTACAGATTATACTGAGCTTTGCTTGCTAAACAAGTGTCTGTTAACTACATTTGACTGTTTGCATTTGGGTCTGACTCTGGCTGTTTTACATCACAACCCTTTCCTGAGGCTCAATATATTTCAATACACAGTCCACCATCAGGTTTCCGGTGAGGTAGTGAGGGTGTTGCATTTAGCATTGGTCGGCGCTTTAATTTACAGAAAGACTGTCAAAGTCTACAGTCCCTACACATCCACGATACGCGCTTTAGCAGACTTTGTGGATACGTGCAGAACAGACTTGACTGAGTTTTGTTGCACCTGTTATCGCGGGAAAACTTGCACCTGATACTTTGGTGTACACAGAGATTCACCACAGCACACTGTCAAACTTATCCTAACTTGGCCTAATCAACCAGAATAAAACTGTGTGGCTGTGCAGGGCCTTTAGAGATTCTAACAGTTCCCAGTCATTACAGGGATTCAAAACAGCAACTTCCCTGTCCTCAACTCTGACCTCCGAGCTACATCCTGCCTTACATCTAGAAATCTAAATACACACACACAACAGAAAACTATTTCATGGCAAACCTTGCAGTACTGACATTTGGTTCTTCATAAAATGTTTGCTTCTGGGTATTGGCCCTGCCTACAAGTCCGATTATCAAATGGAAAGTTAAGGTTTGTAAATGTTCTGCTGTTATCTAATTATCATTTAGTTACATGGTGAACATACGATTAAAAGACAACAGGGCCGAATGCATTTGTTTGTGCTTTTATTAGAGACAGATGAAGAAGCATCAGCCCTAATTAATTAGCACAAAGAAAAGAAGGAGCTCTTTTCAGGAAAAAATGTTGATTTCACACATTTGTATCCTTGCATGCATAAGTAGTGTATATATTTGTGTCACATTCTGGGTGGGTCTAATGTGAAAGGCTTTATTGTCAAGTGAATAAAAATCATACGTGCTGTCTGTCTCTTCCTTTTATAGTTTATATACACTACCAGTCAAAAGTTTGGACACACCTTCTCATTTAATGGTTTTTCTTTATTTTCATGACTATTTACATTGTAGATTCTCACTAAAGGCATTAAAACTATGAATGAACACATATGGAATTATGTAGTAAACAAAAAAGTGTGAAATAACTCAAAACATGTTTTATATTTTAGATTCTTCAAAATAGCCACCCTTTGCTTTGGTTACTGCTTTGCACACTCTTGGCATTCTCTCGATGAGCTTCATGAGGTAGTCACCTGAAATGGTTGTCCAACAGTCTTGAAGGAGTTCCCAGAGATGCTGAGCACTTGTTGGCCCTTTTGCCTTCACTCTGCGGTCCATCTCATCCCAAACCATCTCGACTGGGTTTAGGTCAGGTGACTGTGGAGGCCAGATCATCTGGCTCAGCACTCCATCACTCTCCTTCTCAGTCAAATAGCCCTTACACAGCCTGGAGGTGTGTTTGGGGTCATTGTCCTGTTGAAAAATAAATGATGGTCCAACTAAACGCTAAACTAAACTAGACTGGATGGGATGGCATGATGCTGCAGGATGCTGTGGTAGCCATGCTGGTTCAGTGTGCCTTCAATTTTGAATAAATCCCCAACAGTGTCACCAGCAAAGCACCCCAACACCATGACACCTCCTCCTCCATGCTTCACGGTGGGAACCATGCATGTAGAGACCATCCGTTCACCTTTTCTGTGTCGCACAAAGACACAGCGGGTGGAACCAAAGATTTCAAATTTGGACTCATCAGACCAAAGCACAGATTTCCACTAGTCTAATGTCCATTCCTTGTGCCAAACAAATCTCTTCTGCTTGTTGCTTTTCCTAAGTAGTGTTTTTTTAGCAGCTATTTGACCATAAAGGCCTGATTCACGCAGTCTCCTCTGAACAGTTGATGTAGAGATGTGTCTGCTACTAGAACTCTGTGTGGCATTCATCTGGGCTCTAATCTGAGGTGCTGTTAACTTGCGATTTCTGAGGCTGGTGACTCGGATGAACTTATCCTCAGCAGCAGAGGTGACTCTTGCTCTTCCTTTCCTGGGGCGGTCCTCATGTGAGCCAGTTTCGTCGTAGCGCTTGATGGTTTTTAAGACTGCACTTAGGGACACATTCAAAGTTTTTGTAATTTTCCAGACTGACTGACCTTCAGTTCTTAAAGTAATGATGGACTGTCGTTTCTCTTTACTTAGCTGATTGGTTCTTGCCATAATATGAATTCTAACAGTGGTCAAATAGGGCTGTCAGCTGTGTATCAACCTGACTTCTGCACAACACAACTGATGGTCCCAACCCCATTAAGAAGGCAAGAAATTCCACAAGTGAACCCTGACAAGGCACACCTGTGAAGTGAAAACCATTTCAGGTGACTACATCATGAAGCTCAGTGAGAGAAGGCCAGGGGTTTGCAGCGTTGTCAACCAAGCAAAGGGTGGCTACTTTGAGGAATCTAAAATATGAAACATATTTAGAGTTATTTCACACTTTTTTGTTTACTACATAATTCCATATGTTCATTCATAGTTTTGATGCCTTCAGTGCGAATCTACAATGTAAATAGTCATGAAAATAAAGAAAAACAATTAAATGAGAAGGTGTGTCCAAACTTTTGACTGGTAGTGTATGTTAGTGTATGTATGAGACCAATGACACAATGAAATGCAACAATTTCAGTGCTGTTCACTGACAGATATAAAATGCTAAATTTAACTTGAAGTTTTTGACTAGCTACTTTAGCATTCTGTGTAACCTTGCAATTCTGTTCACAACTTTTCCAAAAATTTGACCAATCTTCATAGTTTCCCGCGAGTTTCACTAATCATAGCAGGCCACCATCTCCAAACTACGACCAATTTTATTCTCACTATAACAAGTGTTAACTGATTGATCTACAAAACATGAAAAGCTGCTGTGAAATCAGGCATTTTAGGCCCAAAAAGCCTGCGAAATCCCAGAGGGACTTTCCAGTGAGCCAACATGCACAATAGCAGCACCCTGACTCTGTTTGACCTGAAGGGAACAGAACTTTAATTAGTATCATTGGAAGCACCTGTGTTTACCCTACTATTTCATATCAAAATGGTTGCTGTGAAGAAGGTCTATAGATAATTTCTTGCACATCAGTATGTTAAAGGTTTTTGGCTTGTCATAGCAGAAAAAGCAAAGGTGTAACTAATAACATTAACAATGGCTCTGTTACAGTAAGGTGTCCCAGTGAAGCAGCGTGTACAATAGTAGGGCAGTGGGACACCTAAATTGAATGCAGCTATTATGAATGGCATTAGTCATACCTGTGAAAGGTCTATTGTTTCATTTAAATCTATTCCTGATCTGCACCTGACTTGTTTTCTTAGAAGCTTAGTAAACCTGGATCAAATCTGATTAGAAACTGTGTGAAAATGGAATTAAGTTTTTCAGTAGAACACACAATATAACATTCATGTATTGAGAAAAAAAATATCATACATTTATAGTCATACTAGCAACATGGCTTTATGGATTGCCATGACGTATTGTAGACATTCATGTTCCACAGATAATGAAGCCTGTTGGCTTTGACCTCTAACCATTAGGTCAATTTTCCATTTGTCTGATACTTCTTTCAAAACTAATCACATTCCCATCAGCCTCTAACATAAACTAAATAAAGGTGGTAAACATGGTAAACATACCTGCTGAATATGAACATGTTAGCATTGGCATACTGAGCATGTTAACATGCTGAGATTAGCATTCAGCTCAAAGCACCACTGTGCCCGAGTACAGCCTCACAGAGCTGCGAGCACTGGCTGTACACTCGTAGTGTTGTTTAGGTATAAATCATTAAAGGTCAGTTTGTGTTAGAGCATTCATAAACATGCTCAGTTTATCTGAACTACATTTGCAATGTTCAACATAAGACACATATGCACAGTGGTATTGACATTTGACCTACATTGTGTATTTGTGGCTACTTATTTACAGTCCTATTTTCTGACAGCCTTCTTCTCTTCATAACTCTCATCATAACTCTGTATCCTCTTCTGGTCATTAGTGTGTTGGAGCTGCTCTTGGAAGAGGTGAATACTGTATACTGAGGGCCCACCTGAGGACGTGTGGACTGGGTCAGTGTGTTCAGCATCCGCTCCACAATGACATCATGCCAAATGAGCGCCAATCCTCCATGATACTGCACGGCAGCTGGGATCACCCATCTGTACAGAGCATACAGAAGAGCTGCTCCACCAGTACAACTGTAAAGAAGAGTCAGCCACATCCTGCAACCAAGACAGAGAGCATGAACATCAATTCAGCATGGTGCTGCATTATGGGAGGAGGCTGTGATAAATGAACCACAGTGCAATAACAACACATCTGCATAAGATAAATGAAAGCCCTCATATCTCTCCTCACTCTACCTCTCCCTTTGTGTAGGGCTAATGAGATGGGTGTTTGATATGCAGTGTACAATACAGTTACTGCTCTTGTCTCCATTATCAGCTGCTGCTGCCAGGTCCAAGCTGCACACATACACACACACACACACACACACACAGGCATACACCTCAATGTGATGATATCACTGTAGGATATCATTTAATATCAACTGCAATAACTGCTGGTAAACACAACACGGTGCTTTGTGTGCAGCTTTCCCACTCTCAGAAGCAATTAGTCTGTTAAGATATCTCAAGCACTGATGAATTGGAAAAAACAGAGCAAAAAGGAGGAGAAAAGCGCAGCCAGAATCCTAAACAAGGGCTCCTTCTGTGGGAAAGCAGTGGAGGGCTTTGCTGGAAACGGCATTACCTTGCACTCATAATGCAACTGTGAAAGACCAGGGGTGGTTGAGGTAATTCCTTCTGATTTGGAGTTTGAGTTGCATGGCAACTGGCTGGGGTTTAAGAGCTGTGTCACAAAAGGCAGAGCACTGGGGCTTTAACCTTTACTTTGGCTTCATCCTAATGTACACACAGCCGAGATTCAGAAACAGAAATGCAGAATAGTTTTGGCATGGCTTGATAAACACACACTTACACATTTTAGCATAGTGCAGAGAGACAATTGTGCAGGTTACATGCCGTGCATACTGTCTAACAGAATTCAATCTCTATGCAAATCATACCATTAAAAAGTTTTTTAAATAAAAGAACAGGAAGAAGAACAGGAATATAAGAATGATCAAAATATCCAAACCATTATTGAAGATATAATACATTATTTGTTGTGAAAAAGGCTTGACTGACGAGTATCACTACATCTATCTTTGTTCTCGCCAATTTCATAATACTACGTGTGCACACACTTTCCGTCCAAAACAGGAATTAAAACCAAACTGAGCCATGGTCTCCCTTGAGCAACACAGGAACAAACACTTGTTAGGCATAAGAAACACCTCGTGCATTCTTAAAGAGTCTCTCATTAAAAACTAACTGAATATAAGACTTACATGTGTGGGCAGGCAGCACTCCCTGTCCTCTTCTCACCTCCTCTTGCTGCTAGAAGAAAATCTGAGTTTTCTAACAGCCGGACATATGCCTGCGTTTACATGAGACTAACTCCTCCCTCTTCTTCCTTCCATCCCCCTCTTGGAGCTGAATGTGAGCATGCAAGGAATGCACAACAGACGCTATAGTCATCACACCACACACACACACACACACACACACACACACACACACACACACACACACACACACACACACACACACACACACACACACACACACACACACACACACACACACACAAATACACCTACACACAGGGATTGCAAAACAGGAGGGAGTCATTTCTCTTTGGCATTTAATGATTTCTTAGGATTAACTGAGTGCTGTAGTAGTAGTGAGTATCTCATTTCCATTTTGATTGCATTTTCAGCTTTTTCTGCTAAAATTAGGTCACTTTTACAGTTTGTTGTTTTTGATAATAAAGTCATTTTCTGAGGTGAGTCATCAGGGTAATTCTTCAAGTTGACATTTCTGAGTGCTTTGTGAATAAATCCATCTCATACCTCAGACTGGTTTACAACTACCTTTTTCAGTACTTGAACAAGCATTTCTTCAAGGTGAGGTCTTGATTTACCTTTCTCAACAAAAAAATAACATTCTTACATCAGTTTATTGTTGAAATCCAAGAACATTGTGATCATGTCTCATGGCAGTTTTCCAGTAGGACAAAACCTCTCTTTTCTCATTGCCGTGCCTTCTCCTAAAATACTAAAAGACAAAGCAACCCAAATGGGAAAATGCTCTTACTTAGGCTAATAAATATTTATGAAAGCTGTGCTCATGATGCCAGCACCAGACTACTACTCTATATCCCACAACTGTCTGTCACATGTCCGAGCCTGTCCGAGTCAATCCGAGCCTGCTCCTGAACAGAGAGCTAGTCCACTGGGCTCTGAACTACACAGAGCTGGTATGTCTAGGAGGTGATCCAGGGGTGTTTTAGACACTGGGCAGCTGTGGCTCTTTGCTCTGGCAGCAGCTCCAACATGGTCAGGAGGAATGAGCTGAACTGGCCGGCTTCGTCACGTGGCCATTCGTACTTATCCAGCAGGATCTCAAACAAGCTCCATGGCTTCAGCTTTGAGATGTGTCGCAGTTGTCCTGCACAGGGTAAGAAGTGACTGATTTGCCGCTTTTGTCTACTTTTATTCATTAAATACAGTTTTTGCAAAGAAATTAACAAAGTTTTTTAATTTATCTCACACTTAATGAAAGTAATGCGGGTACTTTTTGCTTTATGATGAGCAAGTAAGCATTTAAGTGTTACTACATTGGAATAACTCAGTACATTTTACCTTTATGGTTGAAGTATTGTTTGGCATTTCTCCCAGAGAGGGCAAACTGGGATGGAAGGGTTCCCAGGAGCTCAATGATGTGGGCAATGTGATCTGAGAGAACATGGGCAGATGCAGACTGCACTATAAGCACATTTAGTTTAATCAAGGACAAAAGGGATATAGTGAACAACACAAACCTTCCTCGCGGGAGAATGTGGCTCCTGCTTGGGGGTCGAACAGATAGTCCCCTGTGGCCAGCTCAAAAGCCTACAGTGCACAAAGAGGAACACAAAACATGACTGTGACAAGTTTGGAAATGGCAATGCTGGAATGAAACATTACAAAGGATAAATAAGGCACATATTTTCAAAAACACACTTCCATGCAGGAACTCGGCTCACCATGCAGGCAGTGCTCCAGATGTCGGCCGGTGTGTCGTAGTCAGCGCCGATCAGAACCTCCACAGAGCGGTACTGACACGTCTGAATGTCCTCGGTGAAGTGTTTGTTCTGAAAACAAGAGAGATGAGATTTTAATGTTCCACTATTAAATGACCTGCATCTATGACAATGATTATCTTCAAAATGATGTTGGTATAGGATATTGTCTCAATAATTGACCAGATGAAAAGTCTGCGGATCAACAAAGTTAGTAGGATTCGTCCTCTGGGAACCATGAATGTTTTAATGTTTTAAATTTGATGAGAATCCATCCAAAAGTTGTCCAATATTGATGTATGAAGCTGTGTCACTAGCTGGCTAAAAAAAAATTAAAACTCTCATCTCAGAAAATAACAGCATACTCTCTTTCTCTGATCTGCCAAATGAAATAATAAGCATAACCACCACCACTGGGTAGCACTGAAATGCACATTACACTGTATGTCCCTCTCAAGCTACATTTCAAATCAGCCTTGTCTCACTGGGAACATATGGCAGCTGTGTTTTTCACCGGAGGGCATGGTAAATATGGCTTTAGTACTGTGTTCTACAGAAAAACACCTATTGCATTCAATTCAGTAAAAATTATGGGCTGAGGGTATTTTATAAACTAGACATGTGGTCAGTTATAAAACACCTCACAATGTGCTTCATGACTTTGTGAACTGGGAGGTGTAGAAACAAAATGTTTGTACCCAGGACTCCTTGATTTAGGACTAACAGGCCCTACTCGTTTCCTGCTGAACAGATTTATATATCATTTAGTATAGAGTTTGGTATATAGTATATTATGATAAACCTGAGATCAACTGCAATTATGAATTTTTCTGCTGCTTTTTTACAAAGTAGTTTTTCTCAGCATGATCTCGCTGTGTGTATTTCAGTACAAAAATAAACCCAAACTAAACAGTTCGAACTAATTTATTTAATTATTGATTATGAAGGAATGGAGGCAGTATGTACTTTTGTTTGCTTGTTAACTAATCACTCACCACCCAGCAGGCATTGCCCAGGTCTGCAATCTTGATGAAGATTTTATCGGCATTCTGGGGCTTTAGAAGGTCCAGAAGTACATCCGAGTCACTGACACCTGAAATACATAAACGAATGTGACAGTGAAGAAAATCAGACTAGGATAAACTTTGAGTGTACTGATTCTAGGTAATCTATATACAAACATACTATGTGAATATTAGCTCATGTAAACACACTAACAAAAGGTAAAGATTTTTGCCAAACTGTAAAAAATTACTTCTTACAGGAAGAGGAACAAAAAATGTAAATGTCATTATACGGACCGTGAGGGGAGGAAGGCGAAGGTGGAGGCGGCTCTTTGTCTGCAGTCTGATGTAATAACACTGATCTAGAGCCAGAGACAGGTGCATCTGTGTTGAGGTCCAGCCACGGGCAGGTGGAGTCTCTGTGGCTGTGTGGAACCGAGTCCACTCCGTCTTCAAACAGCAGGGTGCGCCTCCTTAACAAGAGCTTAGGCCCTGTGAGCTTAGAGTGACGTGTGGAGCTAGAGGTGCTAGAGGGAGCAGTGACATCAGAGAACGACACGTGAAGTTTGTCTTTTTGATGGTGGTCAGATGCAACGTCCTGTCCTCGTCGACTCCTGTCTTTCCTCGTCAGTCGCTTAATTGGGCTCCTGGAGACCTTGCTGGACTGCAGGGGTGCAATCGGTTGAGTCAGAGGTCAGTAAAACAACTCATCTCAAAAGTGTTTGAGATGTATTTTGAAAGTGAAGCAAATCATTCAAATTAAAGATACTATGTGTAGGAACTGAAAATGTCCCCGAACGGTAGCATCAAGAAACAACATATTAAAGAGGCATTACGTACTCTATGGTGTTTTATGAACTTCAATATCTAATGAAGTGTTACAGACTGAAAAAATAAAATGTTGTGCTTTTTATGCATACTGTATCATCTGTACCATAAGGTACCATAAACCTGTAGAGTCCATGTAATCCATGTATTAATATCTCAATAATAAATTGTGACGCTGTTACTTTACATGTTGTAAAACAGTGAGTTACTAACAACAAGATATACTGAAACCACAACAGAGGTTGTTGGAAGGACATCAAAATCTGCAGTTGTGTCCTCCTACAGAGGTCTACATCAAGCACTTCCACCCCACCACCCCCCACTTGACTCATCCCATCCCTTTGATCAGGAACAGGAGCCTGTTAGTGACACAACAATGGCACAAGGACAAGACAGCAAATTTGAGCAGAGATTCAACACAAGCACATGTCAGCATGCAAAATATAATCAAGGATTATTTCAGTATCTCCATCTCTGGTCTCCTATTGTGATAGTTATAGATAATGGAGGAGAAGCGCTGCTGGGTCTTAATAGTGATCACATACAGGTGCTCTTTGATTACTTTAGGTATACTGAGCTTATTCCAGCTTGTGAAGGGCTCATTCCAGGGGTAAAAAATGGTCCCAATAAAAGGTTTTAATCCAAGTCTCCTTCAAAAATGATCCAAAGCACACTGTAGGGTTTCTGTAGAATTAGAATGCCTTTAGTTTACGTGGCGATGTGTATTAACAATGTTTAAAAGCTATAGATGCTTGTTTATTATGAGATATAAGAGCTGTCCAGTACAAGTATTTCTTGTTTTTTACCCTAGAAATCTCCTCTTCACATATCTTGACTCCAATGCAGAAAGAAGCCAGAAAACGGCTTCTTAAAAAGAGTGTTACATTAAGTTGCAAACTGTACAATATTGTTAAGGCTTATTCTTTGTCTCTTTAGGGTCAGAGTGTGACAGCAAGAAAAATAGAGCAGAATGAGAATAGTGTACACCTACTACACCAATCAGCCATAACATTATGACCACCTGGGCACTCCATAAAATATTACTTTGTGGCCTGCTCTTCTGGTTAGACATGAGGCTTTTTGCTCGAAATGTTTGTGAAAATGAGTTGTGTTGCTCACATAAGTGTGTGAAATGCAGCGTGTACGTCTAGGACTGTAATCTGACAAAGTCAGTTGGAGCAAGTCTGATGCCCTGCCTTTTTATAATTTGACGTCCTATAGTGAGCTGCAGACTGTAGATGTTCAAGATGCAATTATGTTGCTCAAGTGCAAAATCCAAACATCTATCTTACCCACTCCCCAAGAGTGTGGAAAACTCCAGTCAGCCTCCCCAACAAGCTGGACAAATTCTTAGGAAGTCATAACAGAAATTCAAAGGTCATAATGCAATTACCAAAATAGAAATGTCCTAACAAAATGAAGGAAATAGTAATAAACAGAAGTAAAAAAATTCAAGCTGCACACCTGTTTTTCTCTGGAGCTCGTGTTCACTGGCAGGAAGTGAATACACAGGCAGGGAATAAGATGAACAGAATGTAAAAATGAGGGGAAAAGGAAACAGCAGCAAACATTTTTCTTTTCTTGGAAACCTCCATTAGCGTGGTACTCACAAGTTCCTTTATAACTGCACCTAGACATACATGTGATAGCCAATGCAGCATCACTTACCTGAGGAGCTGGTGAAAGCAGAGGACACTGGCAGCTGCCACAGCTTGGTGTTGGCCGCCAGTTTCTGAATGTAAACCTCGTCCACTCTCAGCAGGATGTTTTCTGGCTTGATGTCTGTGTGGATAATCTTGCATTTAGTGTGCAAGTAATCTAAACCCTGCAGAACCTGTGATAAGGAGTGGAAATACAGTCACTGTCACTGCACTGCATGTCAATGAGGGGCACAAATAGAAGACAATCTGTTCAAAAAGAAAACTCAGTCAGTGGTGAAAGACAGGGAGGATGATTTAAGATGGAATAAAGGGTGGCACAGCACCTGTCTGATGATGCTCTTAACGCAGGGCAGGGGGAGGCCAGTGTAGTTGGATTTGATGATCCACCTCAGCAGCTGGTGGCCCAGCACCTCCAGAACCATACACACGTCTGGTAACCAATTAAGGACCTTGTTTCATACAGTACAATCTGGGAATTTCGATTTTTTTAAAGTAGAAGACGACACAATCTTATTGCCTTTAAGTCATACCACTATGGTATAAGGCTGTTGTCATGGTGCCATCTGTTTGTCTGTGTACAGCACACATATAAACATCAGAATTTAAGAACAATACTTGAAGAACAATACTTGATAGAAAAGCCATACTTGCTCCACAAGTTACAGAGTAGGTGATTATATCATACATCTGTGTAAAGGATACGCTCTCCGGTTGCTGCAGTGATCCTGAAGTCATCAATGAGGTGCACAACTCTCTCACGTTTTGGATCTTTAGGGTCCATGTCCCTTACCTGATGGTCATATAGTGAACATATTACACTATCAATAAAAATGTAAATGTGCAAAAATGATAAAGGCAATCACATTGTACACACAAATGACTTACTAACATCTATAAAATACAATAACATGGCAAATATTTTGATTTAATGAGAATAATTTAAGCCACACTGAGAGACTGAGACCTGCCAGAGAGTCCAAAACACAATATTATCACAATACTCACATATTCATTTAGTAATTCTAAATACTCTATACCCTGCCTTTCTGTCTCTCACACACACAGTGTATATCATGCATTATTTCACCCCTCATCCCCAATAAAACTATCAAACTTTCTGAT
Organism: Dicentrarchus labrax; assembly: GCF_905237075.1. Lineage (NCBI taxonomy): Eukaryota > Metazoa > Chordata > Actinopteri > Moronidae > Dicentrarchus > Dicentrarchus labrax. The sequence goes on from NW_026136711.1 coordinate 11,371,512, forward strand.
CATCTTCTCCCCCTTTCGTTTCAGCCCAAACCTGTCTCTTATAAGAGATTTCAAAATGACATCAGAAATTGTATTTCCAGCCACATTATCAGTCTCACTTATTAGTGAACCTTTCTGCTCCACAACCACCACACTTCTTTGTGTTCACCTGACACTTTTACAAGTAATGAATTACAAGTCTGCTACTTGTGTATTGCAAGAGTACTTTAAAAAACTGACTAAAAACTATTCCATCTCAAACAGAAGCAGTGTGGTCACACTGACACATTTCAGAAGTTTGATCTCATCCAGTGCCGTCTCTGTGAACGTCTGAGCACTCTTCACCACCTTCAGAGCCACAAAACGCCTCTTCCTGCATGCAAACAATTATGGCAGTTAGCTACTATTATGTTTACATCATATTATGTAATCACTATATTGTGTTATTATGTTAGATATGAAAAGTCAAAATGTCAAACCAGTACTTACACTATGTCCCAGCACAGCCATACAGTAGAGAAGTGGCCCCATCCCAACTTTTTAACCACTTGGTAACGGTCAACGAAAATCTCTCCAATCTCTACATGGTAGTAACCACCTGCAACACAACGTACCGCCTGCATCACAGAAAATATCTCAACCAGCGTGTTGGAATTTGGTGTTGGAGTGCTGCCTACCAATGCCATAGTCTGCAGGGTTCTCCTGTTGCTCATCATAAGATCCCAGAGGCTCTGGAGAATGAGGCGGTATCTGTGCAGCTGGAGGGCAGAGGGCAGATTTACTGGGCAGGGGGGAAGGTTTAGGACTCCCTGCTGCGTCTGGGGAGGGGTGAGGGCTGGGTTTGACAGGCTGATTCGGGGAGCTGGCTGAAAGAAGGGCTGATATAGCAGCAGCGTATGAAGATGACATCTTTATCTGGAGCCTGATGAGTTTGAGCACGGCTGAAGACGGGCCCAGATGACAGCAGCACAAAGCTACAAGAAAAATGCATGTGCATACTCAAACAAAATGGAAGGAGTTCATACGGATCATGCTTGGATCTCCGAAACACGAGTTCACTATCTATTTGTCTCTGGCAGCTTGTCTGGGCTTTTAGTCACGGGTTGTAGGAGGCTGTTTGCGATGACATTTCAAATGGGCCAGTGAATGTGTATGTTTATTTTTAGCTGGATGAATGGCATGTCAACGTAAATAGCTTCTGACACTGGCCCAGCTGCAACTGAACTCTTCCTGATTTTGCATGGACGACTACAGTGTGGGCGCCACAGAACATGAAAGGCTGGCAATTCGAATTAATTCATGCTCTTTCAAGGGATATCTGGCCGGAGCAATTATTTTGTTAGGACGGTAAAGTGATCAGAAAAATGGCGCCTTTACAGACAGCTCAGTAAGTGCTAAAGCAGGCTTATTTTTGTGTGGTAGTACACATGGTGTTATTGTAATGTCAAGAAGTAGGTCTACTGATGTGTACAAGAGATCAACTCATCTGACATTAAATTAAAAAATGCCAGGTATTACTGTTACTTCACAATAAAAGTCTAAAATGTGTCTCTTGGTTTGCTTGATAAAAAAGTCATATATTAATACAGTGTATAGTGTATAACCAAAATGCACTTAACTGATGTGTGCATAACTTTGTTTGACTATTCTCAGCTTGACGGGCAAAAAACTGTTCAAACATGCACATGTTGCTACATGTCCCATTTTTTCTCCTGCTGTTGGATATTTAAAATGGGTTAGTGGAAATACAGAAACAAAACTACTGGCTGGGCCGGCCTATGGAGACACAACTGGCACAACTGCAACAACAGACCTTTTTAGCCCCAGCCATTCTGACATGAAATAGCTGGCTATAACACAGGTGTTGTCAATGTTGTTAATTAAGGCCCTGTTCCATTTAGTGTAGCAGAACCTTTCCAGTGAGAGCAACATGCACAATAGCAGCACTCTGACTCTGTTTGACCTGAATGGAACAGAACCTTCATTAGTATCACTGTTAACACCTGTGTTCAGCCAACTATTTCATGTCAAAATGGCTGCTGTAAAAAAAAAAAAACTCTAGTCTAGTCTGGTAGTTAAGTCTTTTGATGATTATACATCTAGTTTTATTAAATGTATTTAGTACACTGGGTCAAGTTAAGCCACCCTTGCGTCAGTGCTTTATTTACTACGTACTGGATAAATCTTTAACCTGTTTATTAGTGAGCTTTAGAACTTGCCATTTATCCACTGACCTCTGTTGCTTTTCGACCCCGCAGCACAATCAAATCAAACACAGTTTTATTCTGAAGGTTTCCTGCAGGAAGTCTCTTTTTTTCTAGTGCTGGACTAAATAAGTACATGTTGCTGGTCTTAACGATGACACTTTGTAGTACAAAAACTCCGCGAGCCTTATTCGTTCCTAATAAACGCTCAACAACCCCAGAGGAGGAGCCTACTTACCCCTGTGTGTGTGTGTGATAGATCCACTTTTAATATTTGTAAGGCGGCACGAGCACAGCAGAGTCTCACAGCCCGCGTGCTCTGCGCCTCGCTCTGCTCTGTGTGAAAAACACTCAGGTCCAGGAATAGCTGCTGCTGCTGCTACTGCTGCTGTGTTTCTCACATTCATCACTATGGAGCAACCAGTGCTATTTCCAGAGGTGGCAAAGAGCTCATTCTCTCTGTCTATTTTATCTATCTATTTATTATTTTATCTATCTACTGTGTTTTTTTGGAAGCCCATTTCCGCCAATGTAATGGAAAAAAAGGATTCTGTAAGTCAATATAATGAGAAACGTTCCCAAAATATTGACTTAGCGTCTCAAAATAATAAACTTTCTCAATATTCTGACTTAGTATCTCAAAATAATGACATCTCAAAATCTTTTTTCTGTCACATTGGCAGAAATGGGTTTCAGTAGGTTTTAGGTACACATGAGGACGAGATTATTAGCCCCCCTATGAAATTTATATTTTTTTTTTTTTAAAGTGCTATTAAACAGAGCAAAGAATTTTTAACACAGCTTTTTCAAACATCTTAGTTTTATTTTTGATGCTTACATTATTTTAATTTGCACACAGAAACGAAATTATTTCACAAGAACCAAAAACTACCAGGGTCAAAATGATTAGCCCCCCTGATGCTGACAGTCAGTTGTGTAACCTTTTTGCTGGATAACAGCCTGCAGTCCTTTGTTGTAGTTTTCAAAAAGTCTCTGACACGTCTCCTGAGGAATCCCAGCCCATTCTTCTTTGGCATATCTCTCAAGCTCCTCCAGATTTGATGGCCTTTTGGCATGGACCTTGGTCTTCAGTTCACCCCACAGATTTTCAGTGGGATTCAAGTCAGGGCTTTGTGCAGGCCAGTCAATACTGTGTGTAAATTGGGAGGTAACCCTCAGTTTTAAATTGATTTTACAAGCTTTGAGCCTTACAAAGTTAAAGCACATTATTGCGCAACAGTGGTTTGTGCTATGGCTCAATAAAAAGGTCAGTTCTTAAGGGGGCTAATCATTTTGACCCTGGTAGTTTTTGTTTTTTGTGAAATAATTTTGTTTCTGTGTGCAAAGTAAAATAATGTAAGCATCCAAAATAAAACTAGGATGTTTGAGAAAGCTGTGTTAAAAATCCTTTGCTCTGTTTAATAGCACTTGGGAAATACTTACTAAAAAATGAAATTTTGATAGGGGGGCTAATAATTTCATCCTCATGTGTACTACAGGTCACTATGTAAGAATTGTGGTAATACAGGAAGCTTAAAAAATACCATAACACAGAAGGTCAATATAACTTCCTCAGTGTAGAAATATAGGCCTAATGGTTACAATATAAACACTTTTTAAACAAGTACCTCTGAGATTATAACAAGACTTTTTCATTGAGGTGAGACTATAGAAAGACACTTCACAACTTTGATCCTTTTGCTGATTACTTCTCAACACTGTATGGCAGAGTGCCCTCACAGTGTTAGATTGTTGCACCTCTTGTTATGCGACAACCTTTATCATTTTCACTAGTGCATAAAGTTTGGTGAAATTACGTAATTCCTCCCCCCCAAAAAAATATTTCTATTTCTATGCATTTATTACAGTAGAGACATGCAAAAGGTCCCTGGCTGGACTCAAACCAGGGACACTGCAGCTGATATTTTGACTGCAGGAAAACCACAGGTTTGATTAATATCAATAAATGCTACACTCCACCCACTGGTTTCAGGGCCCTGCCGAACACAGCCATCATTAACATTATTAATAATGCTTGCGCTACTTTGCCATTCAAAATGTCTGCTTAGATAAGATATAATAAGATATGATAGAACTTTATGTCTCCAGAGGGACATTTTGCATTATAATGTAGAGTGCACATACAAAATATCAATAAGGTGCAACACAATGCCAACCATATAAACAGATAAACAGTACTGATCGCTCTTGGTGAATTAAGGTAGTAGCCAGATAACTGAAAACAGCTGAGGGTGTGCAGGGCCTTTAAAAGATTAGTCCACCCTTTTTCAATAGGCCGGTGGGAGACAGAGAACTGTGGATTTTGTCTCCTATCTCTTACATTAGAAAGACATGTACAGAAAACATGAAGAATGGTTTCGACAAACAAAACCTGTTTCAGTGTTTAAAGGGGGACCTGACTTGTTTTAAGACAGACTTGACAAATAGTGAACCTCTCCTTTAACATTTACATTTTTTTATTTACGAAAATAACAATGGACTAAAAAAAATAAAGAAACACAAACAAAGAAACAACTTTTTTTCTTCAGCAAAACTTCACTACAGCCACTGTTACTGTATGTCTTACAAGTCTGACACATTGTGTTGATTTCAACATGACACTTTATTTAGTAGAATGAATGCACAATCTCATACATACAGTATAGGGCGGGCCTATAAGTCTTATTTCATAGGCCTGGTTATAAAGAGAGGAATAGAGAAAACAGCTGCACTTAAATATCTAAAAAAAAAAAAAAAAAAAAAAAAAGAAGAATCAAATATTAACACGTCACACTGCTGAATGAAATTTTTGAACACACATTACCAATTCCCGCACTGATGAGAAAGAGCTACAGTAGATAGCTACAAAATGTTATAGGTTCATAAATATAATATAGTTTGAATAAATTTTCTTCAGAGCTAAATTTATATAATTTACCTTCAACTTACAGAGTACATTATATGAAAAATACATTTACGACCCCCAGTGCACAGCAGTTTGGTCTTTGATTTCAGGTTTAAACCAGCTGGAAGAAGCTGTATGAAGCTGGATACTGAGAGGATGTGAACACATCAGACAGCAGAAGAAACCAGGTAACATTCGGTGTGCTACAGTTCGCTAACAGAGTAGAAAACAATATCACTTATGACAAACGTAAAGAATTACATTCAAATGAGTCCAGAGATGGAAAAAAAAAATTATGTTAACTTCTGTTTAACACTAAGACAAATACTTTCAGCTTCCTTGAGGATGTCATGTAATATTGTAATTTTTTCTGAAGTTTACATTGCAGAATGCTGTTGAGACAAACTTGGAAATATATTATGACACATAACTAGTCCAGTTTAAAGAAAAAGTTTTTTTTTTAAACAACACATAAGCAAGCACATGAAATGAGTTGAAATCATTACAAATACAAAAATCAGCCAGCATGAATCTCATTAACAAATTTACTGGTATGAGACCTGCTCACACCATCATCATTCAAAACTGCAGCAGCCCTATTCTGTTCACACCACCAACCTCACTTTTTACAACCAATTAAATAGTGCTCACTTGGGGGCGGAATGAGTGGGGGAGATTATTCTGATTAAATACTTAGTATGTCGTTAGTTTAAAAATTACATTGTTAGTACGGGAATAAAATATTAGTTTGAAACTCACCAGTACAGTCCACACTATATACAGACTAACACTCAGAAAGACCTTCAGTAGAGGTTGACGAAACTCACTTTTCCTTAACTCTTCCCCCAATTAGAAAACCTGTCAAACCTGCCTGCCTGTCATCTCTCTTCGAGACAATTTTATAGGGAATTAAGGCTTAAGATGTTCATAAAGTGCTCCATATGACACTCAAATCCTGCACAGTATATTTTTGTCATACAGTCATGTGCTACTACCCTACAGTAGGTCTCAACAGCCCTCAGATTTGTCCTAGAATCAGTCTAATTATTCTGTCAACGTCAGCAAAGAGAAAGCTACATTTATCAGCCAGCACCGAGCTGAATCTTGATAAAAAAAGGAAAAAAAAAAAAAATCACAATATATATGACATCATTCCAAATAACCTAATTTAGTGACATCATGAACTGCTTTCAGTTTTTGATTACACCAAGCTCACAAAGGCTTAATGCTAGCATTTCAGATTATTAGATAGCACTTTAAAGGTTTCTAACCAAGGTTTAGTTTTGATATTAAAACTTTAGGCACTCCCGTCCGCTACACCACTATGCTACAGTTCATGGCAAGTTCGTTTGTTAAAGATGAAAAATACAAATGGCTGTGAAATTAACAGCAGATGAAGACTGAAGCATGTTTTTGCGTTTTATATAGTTTACAAACACACATTCACCGGCATGTATTAATACTTTTCAAAGGACGTGAGCTCATATAACATCTTTGTATATCACATAACTAATGAGAAATAAATTACCTCTTTAATATAACTGTTCTTTATATCTCAGAAGATACAAAATAGTGATTTAGAGTTGTATATATTCTGTAAAAAAGTATATCTTGGGAGACTTTTCAGGGTTATTGGGAGGGATTTTACTGCTTGTGTTGGACCAGAAATATTGATATATTAAGTACAGCATGACCATATTGTTATTAGTTAACTCCAGTGCACATCCACACGAGAACACTGAGTTTGAAGTTCATATACTGGCGGGATCAGTTATAACACGGGGAACTAGCCAAGGCTTTTTCACACTGTACAGCTACAGTTTGTCATTTATTCCAGTCTCTTTCTGCTGAGGTTGCCATGTTTTGCTTTGTTGTTGAGGTCACATTGTATCAACTTGTCTGTGTACGTGTGCGCCTGTGTGAGTCTGAGGGAATGTGTGTGTGAGGCTACAGTGTTTTTGCTGATATAATGTAACATGTGCGTGTGTGTGTGTGTGTGTGTGTGTGTGTGTGTGTGTGTGTGTGTGTGTGTGTATACGTGTGTGTGTTCTGCTGCTTCAGACTAGGGTGCCTGGGTCTGCACTGGGTTCCTTTGGGGTCACTTCTTGCATCTGTGGATGAGGAGTCTCCTGATATAGAGAGAACTCCATCGACCTGTTGGGGAGGCAAGACAAATCAATACAGTGCTTCACAAACAAGATGCAGGATGTGGAGGGGGAGAAACCACACTGAGAATACATCTTGAAATAAAAAGTATGGATCATGGTGGGAATATAAAGGAGCTTAGAGAGCCTTGGATGGTAACGTGTAGATGTGACTGCTGTCTCTCGTGGGTCATTTTAGGTAATAGGAAGCCTGTGAGTGAGAAAACGCGAGTGTTTTTTTGATCAGGAGACATCCTGGACCCTGGCATAAGCAGACAGCAGCAGATAATGCTGACCTCACAAAATACAAACACAAACCAAAATAAAACAACCACAACAAGTCACAGGATGATAGATGGACTGGGAATAGAGCTAGAGTAATAGCACCATCCTGTGCTGAAAGACTTGCTGCCAACTTCCAGTGAGAAAGACAGCTGAGCGAATCTCAGTGCTAAATCTAAGTATTTAGCACTGAGATTCACTCAGCTGTCTTGAGTGATTGTATTTGAAAACATGCATTTGTCGTTTAGTTAAATTTATTCTTACATAGCTCCTAAAACTAAAAAATGCCCCTTGAATCCACGTCTCTTAAAGTGATAATAAAAAATTTCTTCTGCTTTGAGTGCAATGTGATTGTCAAACACAAAACAATGTAATAATGAAAGAAAATGTTATTTTCTGTTGACACTAATAGACACACAGGTGTAAAAGAGTCCAAGCAATAACATAAAAGAAAACAGAAATACTGACCTTCCATGCAGCGGGTGACCATGGAAGCTGGCTGACTGGGGTATCTGAGATCTGTGGAGGTTGGCTGGTTCACCTTGAACTGACTGGGCCTGGTGCACCAGCGGGTGGGGGTGTGAGAGGCGAGAGATCCCGGCCTCGTGGCCCTTTGGGGCAGCAGGAGGATAGCCAAGGGCATTCCTCAGGTACCAGTCCCTCAGTCCTTCCAGAGCCAGGGCTTTATGCAAGCTGCGCGTTGAGTCTTCTGGGGTTGGGAGAGAGAACTGTGGGGGTTTGCGGCTGAAGGAGGGGCCAGATAACTCGGTTTGGTAGGGGTGCAGGTTTGGGATGGAGGATGTGGTGGTGCCAGAGGCCGGAAGAGGAGACTCGTAAGCTGACAGCAGGATGGCATCCTGGGGATGTTGCTGCAAAGGAATAAAGGGTCCACAAGATTTGGTTCTGGTGACTTTGACCCTGCGCAGCTCAGCTTCAGATCCTCTGAGGACCATGGGGCTGAAAGGAGGCGCAGCACTGGGGAGGTGCACCTGGGAATGGGAAAAGCCGTTGGCATGGGGAGGCACAGCCGCAGTGGAGGAGCGGGGAGAGGACATGTCCTGCCAGATCCTGCCTGTGGACTGGTACAGGTGCTGCTGCACTTGCATCCTCTGCTGTTTCCCCCAGATATAGTCCATCAAGAGCTCATTGTAGCCTCCACCAGCCCCCCTGCCACCCATGGACAGACGCATTTTGGCCTGCTCCACAGAGCCATCCACATGTCTCTCAGGGCTGCCCAGATGAATGTGTCGCAGTTTGCCATCAGTCAGTGTCTCTGAGCTCTTGTAGGGTCCTCCTCGGGGGGGCATCCCGTTTCTGGGAGCAGGATCATCAGGGAGGCTGGACCTATCCAGCAGGGCCTCGGAGCTGTTACTGCGCCTGGCCCGGGAGCTGTAAGGGCAGCTTCGGCGGTCAGAAGAAGAGCCCTCCTGTGCCAGTGGAATCATATAGGGCACATCCAGGCTGCCAGACCACTGCTTCAGTCCGTTACCACCCGACGCATCCGACCTAAAGCAGAAATAAGCACAACAACAGCTTACAAAAGGAGAGGACTCGGAGCAACTATAGATAAAGAAGAGTGACTGAAAGCAATTTTAATCAAAACCGTGTAACTGCATTTCACAGAAAATCACTTAAGACGGGGAACAGTTTTTATGCTTAAAGACCAAACGTTGAGCTCAAGCCCTTGCTGGTAGCTAAATATGACACTAATCGTTGTTACAACCCTGACTCTGTGTCTGCATTCAACTAAATCATTAAGCCATTTCCAAACACACAGTTTTCACAGTGTGAGCGAGCTGTAGCTATGTTGCATCAGAGAGAGGCATCACTGTATCACAGATTACCTGACGTGAACACTGATTGGAGCAGTTCGGGCCAAGAGAGGAGTCGCTGGAACACTTCTACCCTCAACGTTAGATGCACTTCTTGGTAAAGAGTGAGTTGGGCTGGGGGAAGAAACACAAAAAGACATGGATGTATTTAACATTTATCACCCATACATGAAAAGAATCTACATGCAAACACATACACACATAATGTTCACTCTCAGATACATCACACAGACTGCACAGCTTCCATATAAGGTCACTTTGAGAGAAGTACCTAACAGAGCTTGTGACTGAGTTGCGCCGTGTCCTCATCTCGTAGTAAATCTCGACTGGAGACAGCTTCCTGCTGATTCTGTGGTCAGGGCTGCCCACAGTGAGTCGCGGCTGAGACAGAGAGCGCTGGTCAGCGGCCACACTGGGAGAAGACTCTTTTGGAAGAAGAAAAACAGAAAAACCAATCTTTTAATGAATTCCACTGACAAACAACTGATCACTTTCATTCCACAAGTGTGCTATTTTTGGTTTACAACTGAGATGTGACTACATATTCTTATTTGGTGTCTTAACACGAGAAGTGCAAATGAGTCTCCCACCCACTAAGTGTGAGCGATGTATTTTGAATGTGATGCAAATACACTGGGCTAATTCTGCTGCCTGCCTGCCTGCCTACAACTGCGTCACTTAAGCTCTTTATGAATATGGATAGGCAGTATATCCACCAGAGACAGAGATAGCTGTAGAAAGTCATTGTTTGTATTCGGTTGACTCACCATTGTCATGGGATGTTGAATCTGACATGGAGCTTGTACTCTCTGACATGACAGTGTCCTCTGAAAGACAACAAACCATTCACAGGTCATGTTGCAGCATGGAATTTGATATAAAAAGGATTTTAAAAAGTGTGTTTTAAGCATAAAGCATAAGCATAGGTGAGGTTTTAGATGCTTTGTAGTAATACCTGTGTGACACCCCCGATGAACTGTCCTCTTGCTATTTGGGACATTTCGATCTGATTCAGAGTGTCTGTACAGAGTACCAGTGAAGATGGCTTTCATCTGCTTTCTTTGGGCAGCCTCATCCTGCAACCGGGAACAGGCTTGTTAGACCACAAGTACACATAGAGGTACAGCTGCTGCGTAAACACAATTGATATTCAAGGTGTTGACTTACCTCCGCCTTGGTGTTGGGCGCCAGGCCAGATCTGCGCTGCACCAGTGGGGGTTTCTCTCCTGTCTCCAGGGGGAAAGCACGTGGCAACTTCCCAGTCAGCTCCTGCAGAGGACATTCATTAGCCCCCAGTAACTAAAATCCATCTTCTCACTGAGCTCCAAACTGTTACATAAAACCATACCACTTAAGAGATTACTTTAAGTCTCAATAAAACCACCCTCCAAATTCAAAATTCAGCAGAAACAGAATAACTGGACAAATAAGTAGAGCTTCAAATTTCTAAATTAGCTACACTGAAAACAGACAACTTGTGAATGGTAGAACACGGTCAGGGTTAGGCACACAGAAACAGTGAGTCACCATACATCCAGCTGAAAACATGGGATGTTTTAAACAGCTGTTAATGATAAGCTAAGGCAGCTGTGGGTTCATTAAGATGGGCTGACAAGTTCTCAGGAGCAGTCAAGAAAATATGAATATGCTGCCCATTCTATATAAGAAACAAATACCACTGATGATTCTTTACAAGCTGCATATAAAATGTAATCAGTTTAAAATATGCTAACAGTAGTATCTTTAGTAAAAACACAGTAGGAACAATTAACACAACAAACACTTTATGGGCATGGAGTGAAAATGTTGTACCCTGAGCCACCTGTTCTAAAAGTGAAGTGAGAGCTACTCACTGCTTCCTGCAGACAGACTTGTTTGAGCTCTCCCACTCTGGTGTGGAGCAGAGCCTCCAGGGCCTGCTTTCTCTCTTGCAGCGCTGCAATCCTCTCAGCCTGCAGCTTGCTGTCCTGGCAGCCTTGAACATCTACATAGCACAGCACATGTAATGCATCCTCAGAAACACTGAATTAAAGTTAAAGGCTGGCAATATTCTAGCATTTTTATTGTCAACTAATCCCACAAAAAGACCCAAAACCAAGTATTGTCTGTGCATCTAAAGCCTGGTGTATCTTATTCCTGTGCAAAAACATGTCAATAAGCCACAATGTTGCACTTGGTGTTATGTTCCTTCATTACCTTGTACATGGAAAGTCCCACATACACAGACCTGTTGCTTGAATACTCAATAGAGCACAAACTGTGGATTCATCCACAGCTAAAAAATATTTCCCCAAAAAACACAAGTTTATATATTTGTGACCCATTTTCTGCAGTAGGAACCAGTTGGCTTGAGGCTCACAGCCACAGGGTAGGGATATACTGGAACCTTTTTTGTATTTTTATGGGATATGTTTACCATAAGAAAAATATTGAGAAATTAATTTTCCTTTATCAACAGAAGACTGGACATTTTAGGCCAAAGCATTGAAATAAAAAGGTGGAAGGACGCGAGGATTCAAACCATGGTTACTTTTCAAGGTGTCTGTGTCTAACAATATGATGTCTGCTTGCAGTTACTTAGTGCCCTGATAAGATTATCTGACAGCTGTGGTGACAGTACGTGAACAAAAGGCCTTCAAACATACAGCTGTTTTTTCAGCTGGCTGTTCCCTTGAGAAAAACACTTTTTTTTCTCCTTCTGTTGAACTGTCAGGAAAAAAAACACAAGCTGATAGATTTGCCAGGCCATTTCAGGCTTGTCCAGACATGAAAGTGTGTGTCTTCACACTGTGAGAAGTCATTATTACTCACCAGGAGCCCCCAAACCCATGGATGTGATCAGACGTCCTTTGACCTCCATGTGATGTAATTCTGGGGACTTTGCAACTCACGCTCCCAGCCACGCCCTCACCTGATGAAAAAGAAACTGAGATTTAACTGCTGCTGAGATGCAGCAACACAATATATTTGGGCTTAGATGTTTTGCTCTCTCTAACCTTGCAGTATCAGCCATGGGTTTTCTTGAGGTGTAGAAGCAATGGTTGCATTTCAGGCAAGTCAGCAGTAGATAAGCATGGGTGTCTCCTAGATCAGATTACACCAGGTACCATCAGGGGGAGCCACTGCACCTCTGTTCAGGTGTCTAAAGCTGAACCCTTGAAAAACGGTTAAAAATATTACTAATACATCTTAAAAAGAAGAGAATAGTGGAACAATATTTTTATGACTGTAAAATATACATAAATCCTCAGAAACTCATTAAGGTGAAGGTCAATCTGCCATACTGTATGCAGTAAAAATAATCTACCACCAAGATAGCAACAGCCTTACTAAAAGCACTATAATCCCAGATGTGACCATTTATACAGCCATATTTTAAAAGTGCATTTAGCCAGATTTATACATTTAGAAAATATCAAAAGCTCGATAAAAGTCTGATCGTAACTTAACCACCTTAAGGCATTTGGAAAGTGAGTAATACTCACTAAAATTAGCTCTCAGATACAATTAGCAACTAATTAATTTGCAAAGAGAAAGAAGAACGAGACGGGAAAAGTAACATTAATAATGTATGGACAGAAACAGAGAGGGAGAAACCCTAATCCCTGTGTGTTTTATGTCTCAGAAACTCAATAGCTACTGGTAGAAAAGAGAGGGAGCCAGAGGAATAGAGCCAGGAGCAAAGTGACGGAATAAATAACACGAAAGCAATGTTCACTGGAGTTTCCTCTTTGCTGCAGTCAAAAAGGTTTACATGAAATTCACTTTGCGTGGAATTGCGTTGACTATATCTTATAGCTTCTACATATCCGATCATCTGAGATAGTTCTGTTGAGAAAGAAAAAAATAAATCTGTTGCCTAAATATTGAAAAAAAAAAACAAGAAAAGCAACATAAGTCAAGAAATGCTGCTTTCACTCAACTGTAGCAAGTGAGCAACCTCTCATGTGCACTTCTCCCCACATAATGGAGGTTCATTACAAACAAAGCCTCTTCCCTAATACCCAATAGAGACTTGACATCCAAAAATAGCGATAGCGCTTTCTGCCAAAAGCCTCTCATTCAACGCCGCTCACAAATCGCTGCCATAAACAAGCATCTTGCCAGACGAGTAAATCATAAAACGACTCCATTCAACCCACAAATCTAGATGGAAGGCCTCAAGGGCTGAATCAAAATTACCCGTCCAAAGACTGCTTCTGCCAGCATCACATCCTTCAAAAGGAAACATTTATCTATCAGTTACTGAGCAGCTGTCTCAGAGCTCTGCACACAACTGACCAGCTTTTCTGCTTTTTTGGGGGTCAGTAAGACATGGGGTTCTATTTTCCTCACTCAAACAACGTAAAGATTGAGGCTCACTTTGTGTGAGGACATACTTGAAATACTTGTACCGAGTTTGCTCCTGCGCTGGAACTGAACCAGTAACTGCTGTTTGCTCCTGTACGTGTGAAAACCCCCAGCATGCTTGACCTCCCATTGACAGACAAGTAGGAGCCTTTCACACAAACAAGTGGCAGAGTTACGACCGCCGCTCACACAAAAGCTCATCACATGAACCCTGTTACACAAAACTGAGTCTGTGATAATCAGATTTTAAGTTAATCTAATGTACTGTGGAGAACTTCCACCTGGGAATGTACAAGGCAGTGTCATGTCGGTTCTGTGTTGAACAGCCAGGCTGAGCAGTAAAACCAACTGAGAGAAGCAGTGAAGAGAAGACAGACAGAGACATTTGCTATTCCTCTGGATGGTCGCTGGGCAGCTGAACACTGGTGCCAAAAGGCTGCCATGCCTCTTAAGAATGGCTTTGTCCAGCAACCAAAACATTTGCTTGGAGACTTGGTGCTATCCTTTTCACCCGCTAAAAAGTGTCCTTTATCTCTTCATAAAACTAACAACCCTTTTACACCAGTGCTTCAGTGACTTCAGTGAAAGAAAAAGCACTTTTTCCTCTTAGAAATTAAAAGTTAGAGGTATCAGTCAAACAACCTTTGCTCTGTTCAACACACTGCTACAGCCTTCCTTGGTCTAGTACGACCAGTAGCTAATGGTGGCTGTGACTGTTGTAGCCAATGTTGGCAAGTAAATATTGCAGTGTAACTGACATTACAGTCAGTTTGCTGGCTCAAGTCACACCCCGGCTACTGTATGTGTCTACACTGTGCTCCTGGCATCAATTGACGTATGTGAAATAACATGACGCTGCACAAAACAGCCAATGTGGGTTGCACACTATATTTTAGCATTTACCACTATCCCATAATTGTGTGTTGCTCGGCAAAGGTTGCACACCAGGTTACAGTTGAGTCTTACTGTATTGTTACCTACAGTGTATCCAGTCTTTTACATTTGCTTCTTGCAGCACACTGATGGGTCTTTCTGTAGACAAGATTTCCAACAACAGCTGTTGCTATTTCTTTGAAATAAACAAGAAGAATTAAGTAGTAAGCTTGCAGTTAATGGTTATTTCTGACATAAGATCACTGCAACACAGTCCAGAGCAAAAACACCACAGCAGTGAGTACTTAATATACCACCATACTAAATATAACCCCCCCTCAGAAACACACATCAAGGCGCTACAGGGTTATAGGCTCTTTAAGACAAGAACGAATCAATCAACTGCAACAGGTCGCCTTCTAAACGCTACTGAGTCTAACAAATAACACACCTGAGAGGATCAGTGGTCTTGCTGGTTCAAGTCAAGCGCTAACTGCATAAACATCTGGCGTACAGATGTGTGTAGAGGTACAGGTACAACAACACAAGACTGCATTACATTCCAGAGTGAAGCCTGCGGGAGAGATGGCGGGACAATGAAGAATCAGATCAACAGAGTCCCAGAGAGCGGCATCAAAGGAAGGATCAGAGGAGAAATGAGTAGGAGAGATATGAACACAACACGATCATCAAACACATGTTGACCTAGCATGTGTAAGGGGGGGGGACGGGATCTAGATGGTGGTACAGATAGCACTGTGGGAGCCATGTTGATTAAAACATGAGCTGCACGATGAGAGTGAGTTGCCCCTGTGCAGCGCGCATCACACGAATGCAAATCAGCCAGGAGTTTAATATTCAAGTCTGAAGGGCTAAAACAGTGAAGCCTGTAAGGTAGGTCCAATCCTACCGTGTCCGCACAAGGAACCGCGCTGCTCCCTCTCAGGCTTAGAAGTCATACATATTACATCGCAACATTCACAGCAG
The DNA here is from genome assembly GCF_905237075.1 of Dicentrarchus labrax. NCBI lineage: Eukaryota > Metazoa > Chordata > Actinopteri > Moronidae > Dicentrarchus > Dicentrarchus labrax. Next base: position 11,387,068 of record NW_026136711.1, read on the forward strand.
AGCTAAATTACTACAGGCAACAGTTTAATATCCAGTTTTCTCATCCCTTGATAAACACGATGCCTCCCAGCTCTTGAAGAGATTCACTCTCGCTTCTGTCAGCTTTTATCTGGCCCAAGAGTCCCAGGAACAGGCTACTGTTGTCAACAGCGTTTATATAACACATATATTCATGACTTACAGTACAGCACGTCTTAATATGTAACAGTAGATTCTTATGCAACAACCTCATATCGATCGCAAGTGGCAATGGAGGCACAATATGTTTGTTAGTCTCTTTCAACAGGCAATATGGAGCAGCTGAGATGTGAAAGAGCAGCTGAAATATCACCTCCAGCCCTCCACAGACAGGTGAGGCTGGCAGCCCTCATGTTGACTGTTGGTGTTGACACAGCTGCTACTGTTGTGAACTTACACATGGTAACCAGAGCAGGGTTACAACTATACAGCTCCTGCCAGAGAAGGTCTGGAAACGGTTTCTGAGGAGTCAAAACTAGGCCAATAGTTTTGCAGCTTCCAGATATCCACAAGAAACATTGCAGGCTCTCTCACGATGCCTTCAATGCTTCCGACCTCTGAACCTTGCTTTGTTCATTTGCAAGAGACCAGTAATGGGACCTTTATCTGCGCGCTCTCCCTGTCATTCAAACTCAAACTCCAGAGACGTTATAAGCCCGTTGGTGAGTAGTAATGATGGGGATGAGGAAGAGAAAATGTCAACATCCAAATGTTTCTAACCTCAAGAAAGAATGGGGGGGAGGGGGTCTCTGTATAAAAAGATCAGTCAGGGACAGGCATACAGCTGATCCAGTGCAGAGGATTTACTGAACTACAGTACCTCCACCTGACCAACCCCAACCAAAGAACTGTGGAGGGCTTATGGAAGGTCAGGTGACCCTAACTCCCTACCCCCCACACTAATATGATCTCTTCTTGCGCTCTCTATATCCATGAAATACTGATTTATAACATGCTTATCGGCCCACAGCAGAGCAGCTTAGCTCGGACTGACCAATCGTGTGGCTCACCATTTCTCCTCCCTGGCCTTGACGCTCACCTTTGCACGTTTGACACAACTACGGCGGGTGAAACAAAGCCATCTTGGTGATTACTATCCACCTGGATTCTGCTAAGCTGAGGTGGGGGGTGTAATAAAGAAAGGAATGTTGCTCCAACTTCCAAGGGGATTATTCCTATGCATTTTCCCTTAGCCCTGTAACACCTGAAGGGATTTCTGTACAGTATGTATTCCCGATTGTTTTCTATGTTTTTTTTCTGTGACTGTAATCCACCTTGTTTAGTTATGGAGGGAGGTCAGGGCTGCTTATGATGTGCAGCCACAGCCATATACTTACAATCATCATTACTACACATGCATAACAGCCTGATCTGATTCTTTTGTGCTGTTGTGTTCTTGAATGACTGAAGAAATGTGGGTGAATTCCCCGTGTTATCTGTGACACTACCGCTCTGGTATATTTTCAACACTTGATAAGGTCTGGGATTTGATTCCCTGAGCTCACACACTACGCACCAAGACACTTTGGATAAAGCCAAAAGCATATTTTCATTTTAAATCCATGCAAATGTGCAGGTAAAAGGGTTTGCTGAAAGGTCCTGAATCCAGATCAGGGTGTGAGTGTGTGACTTTTCACACACCCCCACTAAACCTGCATGTTTGTCAGTCCACTACTAGTGAACCAGATGTTAAAATCATGTCAGTCCATGTCTTAGGGGCATCATAAAAGGGGCAGTGTCACCTTGATGTAACAGCATGGCAAAGAATACCATTGTGTTTGCACCAATCTGGGTCAAGGTCCAATTCCATGGTGTTTGATTGAATTGTAACACTCAAAGTAGCATGAAAACCACAGGGAGCGCTTTATAGAAAAGCAGAGTGCCACGCTACCAATTTGAAGATAACAGCAAACTGAGAGTGGTGAAAACAAACACCAACTGGTGTCAAAATCCCTCTGAACAAGATGAAACTGAGCATGAATGATCTTCCCCCTGCAATAAAAGACCTTAAACAGAACCTCTTTGCAAGTGGCCTAATGGTCCACGAATTCAAAGCCCCTACAAATACATGAAGCCCAAAAATAAGAACGATCAGCACTTTTGAAAATGCTTGGCAGCAAAGTGGAGAATCCTCTTCTGAAAACAGAGAGGTGTTTCCCAGACACACCAAAAGCTGGACCAGCAGTGAATCACCCCGAAGGCACTGACTGGCCCACACAACACATTTGGATGAGTTTTTTCAGATCCAGACAGACATCCTTGTTCAGGAATCTGTTAATAATAGGGCTTAAGCTGCTGCATGAGAACAAGCAATATATTCATATGAGAACGCTGAAATCAATACGGCCCAGCAGACAGTAGCAGCGTGCTGCTGCCTGTTTTGCTCCATAACAATTAACAGGGAGAAGTTGTGTATTCCCAAGAAGCATGACACAGATTTTTACTCCTTTACAGCTGCATGTTTGAATTCACTCAGATGCTGTTGCAAACCCTGGCATTTCCTGCCTTTTAATGAATGTGCCACACAGACAATATGTTCCTCTGTGTACAGGCGCTGGGATACAACACACGCACAGATGAAAGAGACATTGGATTTCATTTCCTGCGGTCCTTGCGTTTAATTTACAGGCGTGTTGTTCTGCTCAGCGTGGAGGGCATAAAGCATGTGTTCCCACATTAAGCGGCTTTCTGAGCCGTCCCGCATCTGCATAGTGGTTGCAGACGGCAGCGGCACCGGCTGACAATGAAACACACGGACAGGACTAATTAATGGAAGCAATAACACGTCGCAGGTGTGTCACACACTGACACGATGACAAACCTGGTTTTTGCGTGAAGGTAAATGCGCGTCCAAAATAATGAATAAAACAGCAAATAACGTCTTGTCGTCTCCTATGTAGGCCAAGCTATTTTTTCTTACAGAGAATATAGGTTGTGTTGACGGCTATTCATTAATACGCCCAGTCAGGATGAGAAGGACATCTTGGAGCAGAATCCCCTCTTACCAGAGAGCATGACCGATGCCTTCGGAGGTCTCCGTGGTCCTCTGTAGCAAAACCAAGCCGAGGAAAATCATTCCTGCGTGAGACCACAGGACGGAACCCTCCCCAGGAGAAAGCTTCAGTGAATTAAACGAGCGGTAATTCGTTAAACACGAGCAGAGAAAGAGAAAGCCCCTCGCTCGCGGTGGCTTCGTATCCCAATTGTAATTCACCAGCAGCCTCGCGACCTCCGCTGTGTCGGAGCCCTGCGCATCTCAGCAGACCTGCTCTCAGACAGAAGAAAGGTTTCCCTTCTGCGCCGGATGAAGACCCTCGGTTTTAAACAGCCAACTGACTCAACGCTGTCACGGCAATGACGCCCCTCCCAGATGTTACATGGCTTCAATGTGCGCCACTTAATCCTGCCATACAAATATTGTTATCCAGTTGTTGCATAGGCGCGCGCACAGTGACGCTTACTATTAAAAAAAAGAAAAAGAAAAGCCAGTTTGCACTGGTGTGTGTGTGTGTGTGTGTGTGTGTGTGTGTGTGTGTGTGTGTGTGTGTGTGTGCGCGCGCGTCCTCGCCAGTTGTTCCGTGAGGAGGATTTTAAGTGTAGGTGCAGGACCTTGTTACACAGTCTAAAAAAGCTCAAACCCTCATATATCTGTATAAATAACAAATCCAAGATTTCAGTTCAAAATAGTGAAAATTAGCCTGCTCGCTACTGGCACATTTGCAGAAATGTTGATGAATGTGTCCCAATAAATTAGGAAAATAAATGAATATATGTTAAATTAAATCAGTAATGGAGGATTTCCTAAAGATCTCCTCCACACATTTATTAAGACATGTATGCAAATAGTCTGCTTTGAACAGTAATATGTGTCTGATATGTTTTGTTTGGGTTTTTTTCTGCAAAAAAAAGTATTATTTCCACATTAAAATCCTTAAAATGGCATATAGGCTACTCCTTCTACCTTATTGTAATTTCTGGAAGCTATGAAAGCTATGCAATTTTATTCATTTCTAAAGTTTCCCTGCTGCATACAAGATGTCTCCTCCTTCACTGTAAAGTCCATTTTCAGTGGATGTGCACTGGTGGCTTCACGTTTCTACATCACACTTGTAGAAGTTGCATACTGGACCAGGATGGACCACCAGACTATTTGTGATGTCACAAATCATGCTGGCAGGCCCCGCCACTTAAAATCTGATGTTCAATGAGCTCACAGAAACTTTCCACTTTCAGCAGATTAATGTGAAAACATCCTTATAATGTCAAACTCTGCACAGACATCATTCTGCACAGTGAAGATCAAACATCATACTGTAGAGACAAGAAAGAAAACATTTTTAAAGTGGAGAGGGACTTTTTAAGAAAATGTAAAAAATCAAAGTAAAATTACTATTTAAATTTTACAACTAAAATGCTGCATACAGTATAAGCCTTGTTCAAATATTGCATGGTTGAAACCACATCACAAAGTTAAAAAAAAACATGAAAACTTTTAGTGCTTAAAAAATTAAAGGCATTTCTAGGTTGAAATGGAGCCTTTTTCTTTACAGAGGGATACCATGCATGACTATATCTTTTGCCTACATAACAAGCTACTGTAAATCAACTAGACTAGTTTCTGAGGGCGTCAGAAATGTTTCCATTCAAACCTAGACCTTGGTGGACCACAGATGGAAGTCTCTTGAGCAATATAACATATGGGTTTAATAAAGGCCTTAGCTGTGGTTCCCACTGAAACAATTCTTAATAATAAAACCAATAACTCAGCCAACAAGTAAACCACTCTGACAGTGAAACAGTATCTGGCTCTGTTTACTGTAGTCCCATTACCTCATACACTCCAACAAACAGGGATTAAGTAGCAAGATATACACATGAAGTAGCAGACAATATGGATGACTATCACCGAATATAAAATCTTCGGGCTTTTACTGTTTCTGAGTCAGTTCACATTAAATTCTTCTCAGGCTGTGATAAATATTATAAAAAGCAAGTCAGCAAGAAAAGTTTATTTGCACACTGCCTTCAGAAAGACACAGACAGGAAATGTGGAAAACTTCTGTTTCAATTCTTTATATATGTTTTAATTCAAAGACTAAATAACAATATCTTTTTTAAGAACAATTAATTGATCCCAAACATTTCATCTGCACAATTACTTGAGGAAACCAAGATACCAAAAATAAATCTGACAGTGTTAAGAATGCATAAAGTTTCACATTGTTGAATTCATTGAGTTACTCCATCAATATCCAAATGGAGAGGGGAGCAGGAGAAACATTTCATTTATTCATATTTTATTTCAAATTATTATACAATTCAAACAACCAAATGGTTAAAAATACAATATTAAATGCCAATCATCAAATTAGTCAAGAACAGAAATGGAAGGATAGGGTTTAAAGAGGTTTAACACACCATAATAAATACAGCATATCATCATCTGTAAGAGGTTTGGCTGCACTGCCAGTTTCATTTGAGGACATTATTCTGGAAAATACATTCTACAAGCATATGCTAAAGGAAGTGTGTGATCTCAGTAGAAATTTCAGCATATTTCAGGTGTTGAAATCTGCCAGCCAAAACCAACGTGTGTCTTCTAACGTGCAAAAGTATCTGCCACAGCCCAAAAATGATGATGAATGTGGGAACGATCCTGATCTCTTCCTCGGGTTTCCAGCTGTTTGTTCTGCCCTTACTTATTTGTTTTAAAATGTGGAAACATAATAGCTTTAATGCATTGTGATTACAGTGCTCTTAAAAAGTGTCCCACCCATTTATATGCCTTTTTAAACACTGGGCCAAAGTGGATGTAATGAGGATAAATAATCTGAGAAAGGACTCATATCAATTTGATCTAAATTATTTCAAATATACAAACAACCGTCGAGCCAATATTAACACTAGCACTTTCTTTTAAGAGGTACTTACTCTTGCAATGAATGTCAAAGAGATCTGATGTCTGGACTCCAAGACAATAGCAGTGCTGTTTTTAAGCCCACCTGACAACAGAACCTTCATTAACTCGGTTTCAGTCTCCCACAAGTCTACTGGCAATCAGATGTCTCTATGCCTCTCCGACATAAAGCTGCAACTGTTGAAGCAACAGTTGTTGTCTGAATGCCGTCTCCCAACTCAGCCATGGAGCCACGTAGGTCATCACGTTTGACCTTTAGGCTCCATTGGATATTCAGTGTCCCGGAGATGTTCTAGTAACTTTCTCCCTCCCTCTCAACTGGTGCTTTCAGGTAACGCAGTTGACACTTTGGGACTTTTAAAACTAATGATTTAGGTGTGTCATAGGAAGGGAATAATTACAGGCACTCACTCAACTGTTATATTTGTGCTTATGTTGGTCATTTTGTAGAGGTTTCTTTTCCTCCTTTTTTCATCCACTGGGATTCAACTCAAAAAGCAAAATCAACAGGGGTTGAATACATTTTTCATAAACACTGTAATCAATCCAATGAAATCAGAGGCTAGTATATTTCAGTCTCTTTTTCCACTGCACATACTGTCATACACAATAATGTCAGTTGGTATTATTATTGATGGACATGGACATGTTCATTTTGTCCAAAAAACCATAACATGGGCTACAATAGTGCTGGTTAGAAGAAGAAGAGGGTGAACAGCTCGTAATTTCACTTTCATTTTTGGGCTGAGAGAAAAAGAACGACCACTCAAAAGTGCAATAACGATGAGGGGGTTGGGGTTACAGATTCCTCAAGTAAGAGTGTGAATCCACAAACAGCTCTACCCATCACACTTTCCAAACTCTGACATAACAGTCGTGAAGAAGAGCCCTAAACCAAAATAACAGAAGACATCTGAGAAGAAATTTGCCTGGATTATAACGTCACAGCTCCTGGAATGCCTTTGGTGAGTCTTCAAAAAAACAAATCATACTATTACAGTCCAGAGGTAAATCATGTAGTATCACCAAAATAAAAACAAAAAGAACAAAATGGCACAAAGATGCACCAGAGAACAAATCTCCACTGTGGTCACAGATCACCTTCTGTCTCTACTAATGTTAAAGTCCTTGCAGCGCTCTGCAGTTAGTACAGATGCTCACTTTCCTCTTAACCAAGAAATCACACGTTGACGCCCGCTCCAGCATGAGTGGGTCTTTATTACACAATGGCTCTTTAGGGGGCAGTCCCTGGCACACCATGTACTTCTCCAGGCCCAAAAGCAGATCGACCACTTCAGTCACCGAGCTTAATCGCCCTGGGTGCTTGTCATACAGTGGGTGGGTGGGGAGCAGCGGCTGCTTTTGGACGGTGACCTGATAGCAGAAGCCCGGGTCGATTAGCACCGTGGTGTCGGTCATGTTGGACTGTTTAGAACACTGGATGAGCTGCAGCTGCGGGCCCTCCACCATTATGGCGTACCATAGGATTGGCAGTACAGAGGAGCGCAAAGACTGTAACAGCTTCATTAGCTGGTTTTCAATGTCCACACCGCTCCCAGCAGAGTTATCAGCCAAACTGAAGATCTGTGTGATCTGCAGAGAGCAACAGACAGAAAATAAATACACGAATGGGTTTGCATTATCTGTGGCTGCTCGGACAGCTAATAAGAAAATTCTCAGCAGGACACTTACCATGGGCAACTCGTCTTCCTCTTCGTCGTCTTCATCAACATGCCGTTGACCATCTCTGCCTGCGAGTGATCTCTTTGCATCCCATCTGCTTAGCTGGTCCTGGATTGATGAGGGTGAACTCATAAGCTCAACTATAAACTACAACTACTGACAGTGTAAACTCAATCTGTAATTCAAGTACAATCGAAACTCAATTCAAATCATGTCAAACCAAAGCTGAACTGGAATTGATTGTCAGTCACATCAAATCAGCTTTAAACTTTGAGTTTAAAGCTGAGTGTGGGATTGTTACAAATGTGTCTATTGTTTGTACTAGATTATGGATCATAACAAATCATGGCATAGATATACACCTCTATGTCACTCAGTTTGAAAAGTATCCACACCTCCACTGAGTATAATCTGACTTTGCCCAGAACAGACAATCCAAACCTCTGGCTCTGGATAGGGATTTTGGAGATTTTCGCACCCACCATAGTTTCTCCTACACACTTGGAACAGGATGGTGAGGGGAGTTGTAATCTGCAACTACACTGCTAGAAGCCATTAAATCTAACACATTGGACCTGTAATATAAATGGGGTGGACATAAAATTGAAGACAGCTCTCAGTATGTAAGATACTATTCCACAACACTAGAAACTACAGCCTTCAAAATGACCATAAAGTTGAACCAACACTTCTCTAAAACAGTTCAAATTCAAACTTGACATTATAACCTTCTTAAACATTCAATTTCTTGCATGACTCCATTAGCTTTGGTTAGGTGTACCTAATAAACTGGCTAGTGAGTGTATGTTGAGTGTCTGTCATATTTCCAACTATCTGTTTCAATCCTCAAGTGACAAACCGCTACCCTGACAAGGGTCAAATTAGTGTAATGGCAAAAGTTTACAAATCTGTGATGAGCTGAAGCTGAAAAAAAGTGTTAATGTTGATAATGTTAGCTTCTTTATAGAGTAGGCTGCTTACCTGGCCAACCTATACAACTCAACAGCAGCCTCTGTCTATTTATAAAGCTTAACATCTTAGCAGCCATTGAGGTGACAGAAGAGTAGGGAAGATCAAGATGATTTACAAAAATTCTCTGGTAAACAAGCAATCTCTATATTTCTGCCTCATTAGTGTTATGTGAATGAATTAGTTTCTTTTTCTGCATTAGTTTTTGTTTGTGATGGTCTTTGGCATCAGTGTGTGAATGGGTGAATGTGTAACGTAAAGCACTTTGTGCAGTCGGAAGACTAGAAAGGCGCTATGTAAGCAGTCAATTTACCATCACTCAACCCCTCAAACCTCACTGACACACCGGAGGATTAGATATTGCAAATTCAAGCTGTATAAGCAAACACTGCTCACACACACACACACACCTTACTACTTAAAGGTGAGATAAGCGACTCTGGGTAATGCGATTCAAATCCATTACACTTTTTTCAAATTCAGCAAATATCTCCTCACGGTCCGCTAGCTTTGCGCTGTGTGTGTGTGCACTGAAAAAAAATCTGGTGTTTGTACACAGCCCTGGCTCTGTAAATGGGAAACAAACAAAGTGGATCACGACTCAACCAAACAACGCTAACTTGTTATTCCACCCAGGATGTGTGTATCAGGCAACGTTACATTACATGCCCACGTACATTCTTTAGCTTACTTTAGCGACAGTTTGCAAGCCCACAACCTAGCTGACATTAGTTACATTACTTGCATTCACATTACGTGCTGTTGTTCACACTAATCATGCTATTTGTCACTGTAATGGATTTCTCCAGAACTGCATATGCCATTTTCCTACTCCTTGTTTACATGGGCTCGAAAAGCACTGAAAGCTGCAGCACTGATGATGGGTAGCATCTGATATTTCTGTCTAATCAAGTAACTGGCAAAACAAGTGACCACAAGAACAAACTGAAGGACAGCCAAGAAGAGAGGGGTGATGAGGAGAGGGAGCACAAACAACTTGGCAGTGATATGCGTGCTTTAACAAGAGATCAAATTAACTTTTGTGGGTGGTCTGGTGCCAAGTGGTTAAGACGTGTACCATTTAATTGCAACATCCCCCGTTCAATTTTGTCGCATGTAATATGCCCCTCTCTTTCTATATCTACTCTGTCAGAGTGTGCGATTAAGTCAAAAATGCCTCTCGAATATTCACTTATGTACTATCACATGGAAATACCCACTAGAGAGCATAGGACAGTGGGAGAAGATCCCAACTTGAGAGACGACAACACAAACTGACACAAGTGCACTCGTTGCAAAAAGATTCCAACGCTCCGAGTGGAGTGCCCAGAGAGGTACAGATTGTATTACCACGGACTGGTAAAAAACCTGGTCAAACAGAGCTGGAAGAAGGCCTGGATTCATCACACTGAGCCACAGGCCAAAGAACAGCATGGCAACAGATACACAAAAGGAAATGGACTCAGCGCCAGAAGCGTTACTGAAGGAACGTGTAAACAGGAGGCCATTATGACACATGACCAGTCAGGTTTCGTGCTATTAAGCATAGGGCAGCAAGAATTCATACACTGTCAGCCAGCAAAGTGCAACTATCAACAAAAGAGCTGTGGGACATCTCAAGGCTCTTGAACTCTTAACTACTCAACCACAAAATTCAACACATTTTTGGTTTGATGGAGAAAAAATGTAACTTTATTAAGAAGGAAGAATGTAAAATTACCAGTTCAGAGCTGTTGTGGTTGCTGATATGAGGGACTCTGTCAGGTAGTCCGTTCCGCTGTCCGAAATCAAAATGATTAAACTGCTGGAAGACAAAATCATATTGATATTCTGTTTGATGAGACAAGCGCTAAGCAAAAAAAATAAAGACTTGAACACCAAAGGCATCGGAAACTCACTGCTTGTAGGTTACTGTCATCATCTTCATTGTCTGTGAAGTCCAAGCCAAACTGCAGAGCTTTGCCTTTCTTGAAATTAGACTTTCGACTGTATGTGTAGTGAGGTCTAGGTCTGCCTGGTAGTGCAGGGCCATCTGGCCCAAATTCACCTTGTCCCATCTGGAAAGGCAGCAAGTGTCTCTGCCAAATGTAAGCAGAGACATATTTAAAACAAACACTATTAAATCATTATTGCGTGAAACAACAAATGAATTGGAAGTTGGTATGGTTCTACCATTGCCTGTCGCTGGCACTGGCGTAGTCGACACTTCTGCCTCTTCTTGTTGCTGCCTCCAAATTTGGGTTTGTCTATACAGAAATCACATGTGCCGCAGTCTTTCCTGCAGAGACAGGCTTTACATTCTCCACAGGATCGCCGCTTCCGCTTCTTATGCCACTGAAAACAAGAATAGTAAAAAAATTAGCACACATAAAAATGCATTAACATAACATCATTTTGTCAACTATCCAGGAGGAGGATGGGCCATTAAATCTTAGTAAAATGTTGTCTGCTTAATTATAAATAAAACCTTCTAAAGTCTAAGTATATAATACAAAAGAAAGAACTCCAAAAATATGTTTTTCAACCATGCAATAGTTGAACAAGGCTCATATTGTATGGAACATTTTAGTTGTAAAATTATTATTTTTGTTTTTAAATTGAATGTTTACATTTTCTTAGGTCCAGTTTGAGGTCCAGTATGCAACTTGTACAGTGTGATGTAGAAAATTGAAGCCACCAGTGCACAAACACTGAGAATGGACTTTACAGTGAAGGAGGAGACTGTAACCTTCCTCACATGAATACAGCTGCATCAGTACAGCTGCAGCGACTTGCCAAAAAGAAAAAAAGTTCAACTGTTCTGTCACGCATGAAATCCAAACAACCAGTCAGACGGGTTGTCGCATTGGAAATACTCTGGTTTAGGCGAGGGGTCGCTCTGGCAGAGCGCGCAGGAAGAGAAAGAGGACTCATCCGTTATGATGACTGTTGATATCAATACAAACCGAGTCTTTGAATGACCACAGACAACAAAACAATAACTGTGACAGTAACAGAGGACAGCGTGACTCCAGCCTGCCGGCCCGGAAGACGCTTTGTGTTGCACTGGGATTTTATTACTGAGCTATGAGCAGGACGCACAGACTGCGTGGAAATCTGATGCTTTCACATCACAGACGACGAAGAAAAGTATTAACATGTGAGGTTAATAAACAATAAGACTCATCTAGGCTGATATTGTTTGGAAGATATTCTATATGAAAACGAAACAATCGACTAAAGAGTGTAAAACAGGCAGGCGGGAAGGAAGGAGTGTGTTGACTAGTCGTTTCTTTTATTTATTATTTGAAGACTACACGCCACTATTGTTGTTTTCTGTAATGTTCAAATGTTTTTAATAAAAGGAGTGTGTATGTTGACCTACATGGGATTTATTGTTTTGTTTTTTGGAACTGGCTATCAAGAATCGTGGAACTGTACTGGTATTGATATCAACTACATTTCTGGTTTTGTGACGTCCCTATTTCCTGCCAAGAAGAGTTGTTTCTACTGCAGTATGGTTATTAATTTCTATGAAGGAGAACTTCAGAACTATGAAGTCAACTTTAACTAGTCACTACTCAGGCCTAAAAGGGTTTATGCAATCATTGGGTTAAAAACTCACATCATCATCATCGTCAGTTGACATGTCTTCTTCATCGTCAACATCCACGTTGACTGAGAAGTTCTCCGTGTCACTGCTTTTGAGACTCGGATGCTGTGTGAACAAAACATTATGAATGAGAGTAGGCAAAAAAATCTTCTAGCACTAATACTGAGTACAAGAAATACACATATAATTTGTTCTTGTATAAAAAGACAGAAAAGTTACCTGCGAGTCTGCAACTTCACTCTGTAAAATAAAATAGTTGTTGTTAGAACTTATATGCCACAAAAATGGTTACTGTGACATTACAGCAGGCAATCTACACATGGAGTTCAACAAGAACCCGTGAACCCTCTTAACGCCTTGTGAGCACAGAATTTGGACCCTGCAGCAGCAAAGTAAACGTACATTCTAGAGGATTACACAAGCTCTTATTACCTGGAAGCTCATACTGTCATCAAATGTTTCAGGAATGTCATTATAAGGCCTCTGCTGCAGGAAGCCTCCACTTCCAGGGCCCTGAGGGAACATACAGGGCACAAAAGCATGAGTACAAAGACAACATAATTAACAAACGGCATCGAAATTAACACTAACTGTTGTGTACCCGTCAGCTTACCTTACGAATAGGACATATACACTTGCGTTTTCGGCATATGCGTTTCCTGGACTCGGGGCTCTGGAGTCCATGCTTACAGTTGGCACACTGTCCACAGTTCACCGTGTTGTGGCATCCAACACACTGTCCACAAGGAATCCACTACAGGTGACAAGAACAAGAACAAAAAAACAGGTTCATTTATTCATTAATACGCACTAACACTTTCATCAGTATTTTCATTCCAAAATGTGTCTTATTAGCAGAGGTGGGAGCGAGTCAATTTCAATTGATATGCCCCAAAAACTATCATGCTTAAAAGTTAAAAGTGGTCTTGAAAAGATTTATTTTCACATTAATGAAAACTGCTGCAGCCTGCTAAACCGTTTATCATGAATCTTACTGATATTTGACATTCTGTAGCAATCAATAACAAGCCTCTGAAATGAACAACGATGGAGGATGTTGCACACCGGAGCGAGATTCATAATGGCAGCTTACTACTACCACACTGTTACTTCTGTTTGACACGGATTGATTCACTGATGTCATATAAGTTCTAACAACGGTTGTATTTTAGAGAGTTAAGTTACAGACTCACAGGTAATAATTGTAACAAAAGTATAGCAATGTGAATTTCTAATATTATTGCTGTGAGCTTGTTCTCCTTTTCTTACAGCCAGATGTAAAAAAGTGCCAGAAAGGATTCAGTGTTCAGTCAGGTTCAACAACATAATCTTCCTCTCATATAATCAAAACATTCACATAATGTGGGAATACTGATCAGTCCCCAATGGACCACATGCTAAACTTTAGGCTAGTTAAAGTAGCTCAAATGAAGCTGTTCAGTCACACAGCTCGTCGTCAGACAACGTTTTTACCTTTCTGAAACGAATCATCGGATGCTCTTTTGTCTTTGACGCAGCTGGAATTAAAAAGACATAAACATCGTAGGATAAGTAAAACTGTAAGGTCATCACTTTTACCCCACCTCAGTTATTTTCCACGATTGTTTCCTATGTCTAACGCTGTCTTTTCCTCAGAATTATGATATTGCTGACATACCCCAACAGGTGGGACAGCAGGGCCTCTTCCTCTGTTTGTCATACCATGTGCCTGTGAAGGAAATACCACATTTGGCACAGATCCTGCAGAGAAACAAGCGAATGCTTAGTGTGTTGTTAATTACGTCAGAAGTATTAATAATAAGGTATGAATAATAAGGTTAAAGAAAGAAGCAATACTGAACTCACAGAGTGCTGTCTTCTGACCCTATTTCTCCGTTTATAGAGGGGAGCGGGATGGGTCTGGAGGATGATGAGGGAAGAGGAAGTTTAATTTTATCTTCCGCTGGTAGAGTCTCATTGCGAGAGCCTTGGTTTGGAGTTCCTGTTGTATTATGTGAGGAGAAACTAGTCTGGTTGGAGTGAAGGTTTTTGGGTCCCTGATTGGGGGTGAGCCTGTGGTGGGAGTCTGGAGTGTCAGCCCCCTCTCCTCTGTCCATCCAGCTGGACTCTGAGGAAGAACGCTCCCGGACCTTTCTCTGGTGGATGAGAAAGTGAAGAAAACTAACATGTAAGACATGCACGTCTTACATCTTTTGAGTTTTAGATGCTAAAAGAGGCCAATACCTTCACTCGGTTTCGAACCCTTATGGGTTGTGCTTCGCCCTCGTAGAACTTTCCTGTCTTGTATTCGAAGGTTGACAAGTCAATAAGCCCCTCTAGCACTGAAGCCAGTTCTACTCGGCTTCTTAATCGATCCCCTCGTGGACTGCAGAGGAAGAAAAGAAACAACTGCAAAGAGCTGGATGACAACCGCTAGAAACACTCAGAAAATAACTAGGGATGCACCGATTTACCGGCCGAACATCGGTACCAGCCAATATTCGCCTTCTTGACACTGGCCTATCGGCAAATAAGATCGCATTCACCGGTAATTGTGGCCAATGTTTATTTCTTGTGTCACATCCATTTTTTTTTTCAGTGTTGTGTTGGTTATGTTCGACGCGGATACTGTTGGAATAATCACCTTTGTTTTCCAGCACGGGCACAAATTAGGCACAAATACCGACGTGCTCCATGCAGCAGCATGGACAGTATGCGGCTGTTCAGCTCCGAGTCTCACATCTTGGATGAGAAGAGGAATATACTGAGCTGCAACAAGCCAGAGATGCTTATCTTTGTAGATTTGTTTTCTCTCCTTTGCACAAACGATGGAATAAATATCAACAAAGAAACATTGGCAGCGGCTCTGAATTTTTACAATCGGTGCATCCCTAAAAATATCACTATTTGTATAACCATAATTTAGTTTTTTTTTTATTAATTAGGGCTGCAACTGACAATTACCTTTATTACTGATTTATCTGCTTACTGCTTTGTCTTAATAATAACAATTGTTCAGTCTATTTAAAAAAAATCACACACAGCTTAAACCAATATGAACATATTTCAAATTTTGGTTCAATTTATGCTCTACATTGTATTATTATTATCGATGTATCATTAGTGGTAAATACAACCAGTTATTGTGATAGCTATATGCTATATGTGTCTTTTCTGTCATATTGCCCTAACATACAACAAGTTGTGTGACCACTATAAAGACACTGCTTCCTAAGATGTAAAAGAAGCAGTGAAGGGAGGAGTCTTAATATCAAGAATATAAAAAACAAAAAGTATTCAACAAGTAGTAAAAGTTGACCACAAACACAGTATTTACCTCATGTAATATACATCTTTCTGTCCAATGCTAGAACCTGAGCGCCGAACAACTTCTTTGCGTTTCCAACCGTCTCCGAGTAATGGCCATTCAACCCATCCTTCATCGGGATGAGATCGCTTACGGCGGGGAACGTGAAACCTGAATTTAAAAGAGGAGACGGAAATTATGCGTTAGGATTAGAACACATGGGATAAACAGACTGCATGTGACGCCACGCAAGAAAACATCAATATTTGTTATCATCAATATAGCATACACTATGTTGTGTTATTATTCTGTTCAACAGATTGACATTTAAAAGGCATCCAATGATTTTTCACTGGCAGTTCCTGTGAATATCACTATATAACTTTTCAGACACATTAAAACATGATTACACTTTATTTATATTTCCATAATAAAAATATACTGTGGCTCATGTACATGGCCGTACCAATCCAAACCTAAATCTAAAGACAGTGTTGCTCATTAACACACTACAGTACACGTATGCAGGCTCTGCACATTTGACAGCATATTGCATTATTACTACACTGCCACAGACTGGAGAAAAACATTATTCAACCTACTGATAAATCTTTTTTAAGGCCATCTCGCTGCCCGCCACGCTCTCACTCCTTTCACTTTCTCCTGCCAGGCTTTCTTCTTCGGGATCATTCCTACCAACACTATTGGCATCATCATCATCCTCCTCAAGGGGCTCAAACCAGTCAACGGGAGGCTCACCACTAGCGGCCTTATCATCCTCCTTCGCCCCCTCTGGGTTCTCCTGTACTGGATCTGAGCTTGGGCTTCCCTTTGTATCGAGACTGTCTGAGGGTGCCAAGGGCTCCTCCTGAGCTGGTGCTGCCTCAGAGGTGTTTTCTGCTCTGCTGCTTTTCTTCTCTGTGCTTTGTCCCACATCTTCTTCCATAGGCTCTCTGCCAGAGACTGGGCTCTCGAGAGGTTCTTCGTTCATTGATGCACCAGTTTAGGCAACAAACAGTCCAAAGTGGTTTTTCCGGGAGGCAAATGAAATATCCTCTACAGCCGATCCTGCATCCCATTTAAAGAGGTGTAGTGTCACATGGTCCGTGGATGCATCCACTCGACCTTAGTCTCTAAGGTTTGGGTGGGCAGACCGTTAGGATGGCTGGTAGCTCCGTTTTTTTTTTTTATGCCATAACCTGAAAAAACAAGGATGTTGTTTAGAAACAGTGAATCACAGTACAGTAGCTGGGTTAGCTTATAACAACCACCTGCTCCAACATCTGTCTTCTACTAATACAGGCAATGACCTAACACAGCTGACATTCGCGTATTGTTAGCACAGCTTTTCAAAGACTTCACAACGCAAACTAACCAAAGACACTGTGTGTGTGTGTCTCTCAGTCTAGTCGGTGCTGGGTGGCTAGCTTCCACATCACCTCGCTGCCGCTTTCCTGTGGTTCATTTGCTAGCACTGAGATGTAGCAGATGTTAGCCGGTACTAGCTAACCTGCTTCAAGTACTCTGACTCTCTGATATTGGTGCCCATTATTTCTTTATAAGTAAGGTAGCGACATGCCACAAATACCGGCAGTGCGTTGTCAATATCTCTTAACAGCTACGTTATGTTACCTGGAGTAGCTAACGTTAGCCGCAGCTAGCTCTAAGGTTAGCGTCCCTCCATGGTTTCTATGCCAATATGCGGATTATTCCTCCGAGCTGACAGCTGTGCATCGCTCAAAGTTTACTACTGTTTGTCTTTAGACTGGTAAACAAACACACACACTCTCACGTACACACACACACACCTTGAGGGTAATATTTCCCAGATGCTTGGCACTCTGATCACAACAGGCACTACTTCACTTTTCGAGGAAGAGCTAACGTAGCTAGCTACCAAGCATCCAGCACTAACCGGAAACAGTCGTAGGACAAAGGAGGGCTGGACACCGAAAAGATGCAAACCCTTCAGGACGTAAACCCTGACCCCGCCTACAGACAGGACGTAAACCCTGACCCCGCCTACAGACAGGACGTAAACCCTGACCCCGCCTACAGACAGGACGCTCTGGTGGGGGGAGTAACAGTAACGTTTACCCTACATTTACTCAAGTACTGTAACGTTACTTAAGTTCAATTCTGAGGTACTGCAGTAATTCCATTTTATGCTACTTTATAGTCACTTTATACTACACATTTTATTTGAAAGCTTTACTAGTTACTTTACAAAATCAACAAATAATTATATCAAACAATTATATCAAATACACACATACTCCATTACAATTACAATACGTTTTTTTATTTCAAGTAACTTTATAATTTTAATGTGATGGTAACTTCAATTAGCCACTATAATGTATTAATATAATATATATATATATATATCTGATATCTCTTTGACCCACAAGTGGAAACTGTGTAACAATAATCCCTCTGAGATGTACTTTGATTTGTACTTCTGCTATAATTACTACACATTGGGTTTACAACTACTCATAAATAAATTGTATTCGTTGTTGAGTCATTTCAAACAGTAGGCTACTCTTTTAATGCAAATATTCTTGCAGGAGAGAAACATACAAAGAGAAGTGGCAGATTGCAAAGGAAAGTAAGACTTCACTGTTCAATCAAGAGTTGCAGTATTGCAGGAGAAAGTAGGGATTTATCTCATCTCACCTACATCCACTTTAATAATACCCTTATGATCTTACAGGACCCTCTTCAGAATAAAAAAACTGATCGACAGGGGCTCCTACATTTTCATTTTTATTTTTCCAAAAACAACTTTATTTTAGAAAGCCACTGAAAATTAAAAAAAGTAAAATAAAGAAATTAAGAGACTGAACTGTCTTTGTTCAGTAAGGCCGAAAAGGCTTGTTTACAATTTGGGCAATTACTGTGTCTGCAAAAGTGCCAGAGTTAAATCCAGTATGCAACCCCCAAGTACCCTTATTGTCAGAGTCTCTGAAGAGGACAGACAACTTGTTGTAACTTGCAGAATTTTTTTCTACTCTTGTATAAGAGAAGCCCCCGCACAGGAAGCACCTGCACAGGCTGGAACTGTTATTTTTTCAGCCAGTCTTCTGGTTACACCAAAGTTGTCAGCCATTTTAGATTGATCTGAACCGAGCCGGTTACAACCACAAAAAGAAAACGTATCTTATAATAAGTAGGTAACATACTTGAATCATATAAATGAATAACATGGGGTAAATAATAACAAGAATTAAATGATTATATAGGTGATTAGGATTTAGTAATAATAAGATGAACAAGACAAATATGAGTAGAGCATGAATGAATAATAACATGATAATGAAATAAGTGAATAAACCATAAACAAGCAATAAAATTAGGGGGCACCAAAATAATAAGAATGATTATATAGACTGATATGTCCAACATTCTCAAGACCACCTTATACTAATATTTAAACCTCCTACTTTCTGATGGACACATAAAAGTAAATGAATAAAAATGATAAAAGCATAATGAAAATTATATAAATATTAATACAAATAAGAGTGTTTTTGTTTTATCTATCATTTTTTACTATTAGAAGGCGAATGAGAACAACACATTTCTATTCCTTCAACATCCTCTCTTGCAATGGGGCAGACAAACTAATCTAAGCATAGATAAATATAATTATAATAATTTAAAATAGTGTAAACAGTAAATCATGTTAGAATAAATCAAAGCATACCTTTGGGTATCATGACTCACCTATCGTAGGAATAGGAGGAAGGCAATAATAATAATGAAAAAGGATACTTTTCAAGCAAAAGCATACATTGTTTTAGAGTGATCAAGTCCATTAGTCTGTTCGAGCAAATCCAATCGATGCAGGGGATCAAGCAGGCAAGGTCATCAGGGAGAAACTCTTCACATTATGCTTCCCATCTACACTGGTACAAGGAACCTTCCTTGTTCATGGGGCAAACGTTCCAGGGGAAGGATCCCGTTGTACCTATCTTTGCGTAGGTTATCTCACACCAGGACAAAGGGTCCTGTATGGAGCTGGGTGTGATCAGGTCTGTCTCTGAGTCGTAGAACTTGAGGCGGTTAAGAGGGTGTATTGTTTCAGGTTGGGCCGAGAGGTTGCCTCCCTTTCTTTCGGGTGTAGAACGGGAAACCACAGCCTCAGTTCCAGGACAAAGCCGTCCGTTGCCTTGACTGGGGCTGCTGGGCTGTTTGAGGGCGCAGCAACAAGGACGACCGTTGCCTTGTCTGATGTTGTGGGGTCGGTCATTGGTGTGAGGACAAGCCGGCTACTGTTGGGTCTCTCATCTCCTTTTGTTCTTTCTCTTAAAAATGTCTTCACATCATTTGTATGCTCTCCCGTGGGGAGCTTGGGGTCATAAGGATATTGCTTCTATGCGATCCAGCTCTACCCTCAGTGTACCAGATAAAAGCAGATATCAAGAATACACTGGGTTTCTACAACCTTAAAGCTACTATGCCAGCCGTGAAAAGCAAAGTCTGGTTCGTTTGGCTGGGCCTGATCATTTTTTCATAATTATTTTACACATAACTAGTAAACAAAGATGGCAATTAGGCAATCTGTTAGGATGACAGCAAATGCGTACTTTCTGGAGACAGTCATAGTTCAAGTATAGTAGTCAAGTAGTCAAGTGCAAAGTGTTTGTATCGGTCAGGTTTCAGTCTCGCCTCTAGAAGTCAAATTATACTCATATATTTCCTGTCAGTGGATCACTATTGCCGTTTAGGTTGCTCTCACTCTGTTATACGGAGGACATCTTCAGTTGCACATTGCCTCCCTCTCTTTCGCATATCTCTCTGGAGAGTTTTGTCCTTATTTCATTTTAAACAGAGGAGCAGGAGTTTAAACAGAGCAGTTAAACATTACTTTGTTGTCTTGAACAGAGCGACTAAACCATATTTAATCAAAACACATATTCCTTAAAGAATTTTAGCCATTATGTATCTTGCAAGAGGCAATAAGCTGAGCCTGTGCAAAACACCTATTACTAACAGCTATTAAAATAAGAGCAGGTATAATCCATTTTACCCACCAGAATGGAGCCGTAATAGTATCTCCAATTTTCTTAAAAACCGTCTCACCCTGATTCTTAACATTTCTAAACACTCCACTTATAGTTCCTCCAAGGACTTGGTGGAACGGAGGAGGTGAATCAGAATTACCAGGCATATACCCATCATTCCCTTCATCTTTTGGTCCTGCCATAAAACTAAGGATGGAGATGGTCCAGTAACAGTTCTAACCTGTCCCTGGTCTCCTCGCACCAGGGTCACGCTAACCCTCAATTTCATGGTAGGGACTCACCTGAATCTTTTCTCTGAGAAACTGGTGTGCTCCTTGTCTCTGGGTAGTCTGCCTATATCACCAGCTGTGTTTCATAAACAATCCTTTCAGCATTTGGAGTGGGATGGCTTGAAACACCACAAGTCTTTTTCGCCTTCATCAAAAGGAACAGTTGGTCACAGGTTTTGTCAGGGTTGTCACTCTGACAGAGAAACAGAACTGAATTTTAATCAGAGGTGACAAATTTGGTCCCAGATCATTGACAGATGTGTACATTCCCCACTTTTTATTTTTTCCTGCTTTCTTCCTGAATCCCAATTTCTCAGAATTAAATGGGTATAGATCATCTTGTCCTCTCAGCAATGAGGAGAAACCAGATGGACAACGTTACCTTCCTGAAAGAGAACCACATCCTGTCCCTCAAGTTTGGTCTTTAAATTTCCTGCTTCGGGATAATCTTTACTCCTGGTTACCCAAACTCGATCTCCTGGGGGAAAAGGAGGCAGACAGGGTGAATATGATCTGAGACGGATGGATCGCATAGCTTTTGTCTCTTTAAGGAACAGAATTAATTTTAGTGGCTCATCCCAATCAGTGGGATGCATTTTTAATGCTCCACTCTTTTGCTGCTCTGATATCTGTCTCGGCTACGCTGTTGGTGTGGTGAGCATAGGGCACGGACCAAACCTGCTGTACTGAGTGGTCGGACAGCACCTCATCCACCCACTGGTTTTTAAATTGTGTGCCGTTGTCCATGCTCACTGGTTTTGATATACAAAGATGACACAGGAGACAAGTGCACAAGCCTCTCAATTGTGCAGTAGCATAGAATTTCCCCTACAGCAACCTCAATCTGCCGCTCATGCCCATCATGATCATCAGTTGCCCTTCAGTCAAACGCCTTCTCCCCTGCACTGTTCTGTCGGTCATCCCAAGACTAGGGAAGGATGTACCCAAGCAAAGCTGAGGCAAGCTGGAGTGTTCCACAACCTAAGCTAACTGGCTGGGAGGCAGGCAGGAGGCTAGTAGGCCCAGGGCTGGGAGGAAGAATAGATGCTAGTTGATGGGGAAAGGCCATCATCCAGTTCCTTGCAATCTCAGGTTCCCAATACCTCAGTACCTCAGCAAACAAATGTTAAATCGATGGCAGAAGTGGTAGTGAGACAGGATCTTCTTTAACTGGAAAACTGAGAGGACAATGTAGAGAGCAGCTGAGAGTCCAGGGCGCTTGGTTGCTGACATAGTAGGCCAATTACCCTTTTCCCCATCATCTAGCCTTCATTCTGTTGCCTATTCAGCTAGCCTTTGATATGCTATCCTCCACCTCCAGCTAAAATCTCAGTCAGCTTGCCTGTGGGTCTGCTCGGCTCCAGTCTTTCCTAGTCTTGGGATTTGCCTCTTGCATGCCTCCCAGACAGACAACCTCCCACCACTTACCACCACTTATCACCACCTAGCCCACTGCCAGAAACAACTGAACTGGACAATCACATCACCTGCCTTTACTGAACCAGCTATGGGGAGCTGCTCAGAGGGCTACCCAGGAGACTGGAGGTTGGGAAGGTAGCTGACAACAATAGATGCAGCTGTATAGTGCAGGTCAATAGAGAGACAACTGCTGAATCAGCGGCAGAAGTGGCAGTGGGTCAGGATCACTTTTCACTGGAACACTGAGGGGACAATGTAGTGAGTAGCTGAGAATCCAAGTCGTAGGGTGGCTGAGATACTGAGTTATTGAGAAGCTGAGATTGCAAGGAGCAGGCCGGTTAGCAGAGTGGGAGTTAGACTGGAGGCAAACCCTGAGTCTAGAGAAGGCTGGAGCCTTGCAGTACTGAGGCAAGCTGACCGAGATTCAAGCTGGAGCTTTCTGGCACTGAGGCAAAGTGACTGGGAGGCAGACTGGAGTTTTTAATAAAATAGAATAAAAATAAATGTCGGCAAATCATAGAACCAACCATTGTTTAACCAATACACCAGTCTGTTTTTTACTGCAATTGAGTGATCACCTATTGGTTTATTGAAGTTACTGTAAAGACCTTAGTTCTTATTTCTTATTTGCCATTTTCCACGAATGTTCTATGCATTGCAGTCCAAGGATGAACTGCGCTTTCACATCGTCCTTGATTTTCCCAGTCAGAGGACTGATCCCCGAAGAATAATCTATATTTTGCATTTAGTTTCATGTTTGTACCTGCCACAAATACACCCAGGATACACCCACAAAGTCACTGTAAGTGAACTTTGAATTTCAAAAGATCTGCCTGTTTTTAGGTGGCTAAATAAATAAATAAATAAATAAATCTTCCTGGTGCCCCAGTCCACAGCAATGCTTCCGTGACAGGACTCTCCAAACTGAGGGGGTTACTGACCGCCGTCTACTGTTAAGCAGTACCTCATACGACCACACTTCAAGATACCCTATCTCTTAAGTAGTATTTATCATAAAACAACACACTGAGAAAAGTCAACATGAGGAATGAGGTAAAATTAAACTTGCAATATATACAGCACTGACTGATCTAATATGGCAAGAATGCTGTTTTCATCTGGCCCTTTCAGATTTATTTTGCTGATTTTGTGGAGGCTGATGCAGACTGGTCTGTGCAGTGAGATCAGAGACAATGCATTGTTAGATTATATGACATATCTTTTGAACACCATGCATATCAGGGGCCCCAATCTTTTTAGTTGCAAAAGCCGTAATAATCAAAGCAGTGTGTGCACATCCAAAAGCCAAATAAAATGATGTATAAAAACAAAAAACAGATACATCACACGCACCTAACCTGGAGAAAGTGTAAGGTTTATTCAGGACAATCATACCAAAAACAGCAGTTTTCAATAAGCAGTAGTTCATCCACCAGTCAGGAAAATACATATATACATTTTCATCTTAAAGTTAATAATCATACAAAGATTTTAAAATAATTATCTAGTTAGAAAATCAGTTTCCACCCAAATGGTAGTTATCATTTTATAACTTCCTCAAACACTCGTACTATGTAGAGTGAGCCACGGATCCAAGAACAAATGCAGACTAGGTCAACTACCTATCCTTGTTGCTACGGAGATCAGTTGTCACGGGGTCGTGCTGAATAGTTTGGTGCAACATCAGAGCGAGCAGACCAGCTCTGTTGGTCATAGCAGTCCTGACATTACGCTCCTGTTCAAAGAGCTCGTCCAACTTGTACCACTGTGGATGAAGAAACAAATTAAAAAACGGGTTATAGATATCACTTCACTCATTGTGGGCCACGGTTCAAGAAGCATTTGCATCTCTTAACAAATGTAATTCCAAGTAGGAGATATCAAAAGAAACTCCTCCTATATCTTATTGGACAGATAAAATGCTTAAAACATGCGTGACTTTCTTTGATGTTTCCAACAGAAAACCTGCAGAATTTCCCATAAATACCACATGTTCTGTACATTAGAATGAAAGCAAAAGTCTGAAAAGTTTGACTTGCCACTCTGACTCGCTCCAAGTCCACCTCCGCTCTCCTCAGCTTTTCCCAGTTGTAATGTTTGTTGCATTTCCTTTTGGAGACCCTGCAGTAGTCTCCTGTGAGCTCAAACACATTCTTCACCAGAGGGCACCCACACACCTCATCCACTGAGACCTAGTCACCAAAAAAAAAGAATAAAACATCTCTTATAAACATCACTTTAGGTTGACTTTGTTTGTTATTTTTTTACCAATATTTCAAGATTTACACCAAATAGAGTTTTTTTGTGAATCGTGGAAATCATACTTGAAGTTTGATAAATGGCTGAGGAGTTTCCACTGACCTTAGGATCTCTGGAATGCTCTGGGCACAGAACTTGAAGTCTCTTGCAATATGTTTTGCTTTGGGGATTGTACACATCGCAGAAGAGTCTGGTTGCTCTGTGGAATAAAACGAGTTGTCAGAAAACCCACTGAACAACGGAAAACTGCTATACACTTTGAAAGTATTTATTTTTCTTACCCTTCTATTCTTGTAGGGTACATGGAACCAAAGGAGGTCTGACTCTCATACTGTGGAGATAAACATTAGTAAAAGGAATGTTACAAGTTTGTTGGTGTTTATATCTGATGCTTAGAAGCAGACATTTAAAATAACAACAATCACCTTTGCGTAACATCTCTCCATATGTCTCAGTGCCACTTTTGGATTGATGGGATGACTACAAGACACACAGAAAATCTGCAGGTCTGTGTCCTCGCTTTCACCGTCATTCACCTGCAAACAGAACCAAAGCATTTCATCACAAAGTGCTACCTCTGTTCTTCTTCAGCAGCTTCAAATAAACAAAGAAGGCCTGAGATTGCAATTTCAACTTTGACAAGACCCGCACGGCACAATCATGGAAAAGCTACAACAAGCTGTGTATGTGAATGAATGTGCATATATGCTGCTGCCAGCTCACCTCCTCGTCCTGCTGAACCGCCTGCTGCTTGGCCTTGGCGATGATGCCTTCCAGTTCGTGGAAGCGTCGTTCCATTTCTGTGAGGCGCAGCCGCGCGTTCTGTTGTTCCCGACGGATGCGCTCCAGGTGCTTCTTACCGTGCTCCTCGGCAATGCAGGGACTCTGCTGCCACTGCTGGATACGCTGAGGGAGAATCTCATAGATCCGGCTGTGGATCAAAATGCACACAGATTAATGTATTTAAACGGAAAAAGAACTTAACGATATCAGGATTTCTCTTTTATCATCAATTGGTTAGGTGAGAGGAAAACCTCAGTAAGACTATCCCTGGGACACTACACCATGGATAATGATGAGAAAGACAAAAAGGCATTTTACTAGCATTTAATTCTTCTAGCACTAGATGGAGCAATAGTACTAACATTTGACCTACAGATAGAGGGCATTAGACGCAAAAACCAAAATCTAATAACAGATAAAAACTTTTAATTTACAACTATTTCAATTTCATTTGGCTTTTTTTCTTAGCAGGTGTCCAGACCACAGTACAGAACACATCTATCCTGACAGATGTACACTAATGCATGAAAGGTAAAATGGTCTTACTTGGCAGCTAACTTCATGCCACAGTCCTCAGAGCAGTATTTGGAGTTGGGTCTTGCCACCTCCACACAGCTTGGCCCCAGACACTGACGCTGCCCTGTGTTATCACGGAGCTCACCCTTCTCACTGTATCTGGTTCTGTCTTTGTGCTTCTGCTTCTGTTTGTGGCGTCGGGACTCCTTCTGGAGAGTTAAAAAAGGAGGGGTTAGATGTTACCATGTGTGTTACTACCATTTACCACAATGAGAAATGGCAGCACTTCAAATAATGATGATCATTTCTATGAGGAATCAAGTCTTACTTTCTTGTCAAACTTCTTTTCTCGTCTCTTGACGTGCTTCACCTTCACCGCTTTCTTGCGCATGACAGGACTGAAAGGCGGCTCGTCGTCGTCATCACTAGCCCAGGCCTTGGCGAGAGGAGAGAAAACTCATGACTCAACATACGGCTGCTGATGGATCTAAAATGAGCAGGTTTATATGCAACTATAATATGGTGTCAAATGTTCTGCTACCAAGTTGTTGTCAATGCCTGCTGCCTTGTACTGCTGGTAGAGATCCGCTTCACTGTCGTAGTCCTCAGAGTACCGTCTCCGTCTGTGGTAGGAGTTCTCCCTCCTTTCTTGCAAAGAGAGTTCCTCATCCTTCACACGCAGCATTTTCTGTAAAACAACAGGCAACAGGTTACACATTTCCAAACTAGCCACAAGGGCCTGCTCACCTACTTCAGAGATCAGGGAGTGCTAATCTCTTGAAGGATTGCAGAAGTTTCTCATTTAAAAACTACTTTATGTTTTTATGTACTTTATGTTGCTACCTTGGAAGATACCATTTGATTCAGGGTTAACATTCTTAAAAACAAAAAATGTCAGGATTTTTTGCATGTTTTTCTTGACAAAGTTACTATTTTTTCAATGATGCAGTGTTCAAAAAGTGTCTCAGGGTAGATGGTCAGCATTTATGGTACACTCCACGTTATCTCACTTTCAAGGCATGGTTGGGTGTTCTCACCACAGTCTACTACAGTTTTCCTCTAACTGTAACACTCATTATGCCACAGCTCATTAGTAATAGTTCAAATTAAGCAGAATTTATTTGGTTTTACAAAAGAATTCATCTACCTGTTAGCTTATCAATAGAAGAAGTACAAAGTGAAAGTGTTGGTTGTACGTATGGTTAACATCAATGTCCATGTATTTATCAACCACAACAACAAATGTAAATTTGATCATTAATAAGCTGTATGAATGTAGATATGACCATCTGGAGTATTTCAACTGGGTTTCTCTGATTTTTACGCTTGGGGCTCTGGATAAAAAAAGACGACACAGAAAAGATGGCTGCAAATCCCTCTCCACATTTACCATTTTGTGAATGAAGTATGTTTATTACAGAGAAATATTCTAGTAAAGCATCGATGC
Source organism: Dicentrarchus labrax (assembly GCF_905237075.1). Lineage (NCBI taxonomy): Eukaryota > Metazoa > Chordata > Actinopteri > Moronidae > Dicentrarchus > Dicentrarchus labrax. The sequence goes on from NW_026136711.1 coordinate 11,414,256, forward strand.
AAGAGCTTAAATGTGTTGAGTAAATCTACAAAGTTATATCTACAACTTTTGATTAGTAACAAAACAAGCGTCAGTCAAATGAAGTTGAAAATGTAAGAAATAAAATATACTGTGGTGGTATAATGCCATTTTTAAACAAAATGAGACTTACCCTAGCTCGAACTTCACATTGCCGAAACCTGCACTTCTGTCTGATTTTGTTGGGGCCTCCAAACTTCTTCATGTCCTTGCAAAAGTCACACTGAGCACAGTCCTCAGTCCTTCTGCACGGCTCACATTCCCCACACATTCGAACTGAGCGCTTCACCTGAGAAAAAAACCAACAACAATGACACCCAATGCACCCTAAAAAATGTGCATTGTTTTCCATTCAAGATATTTACCTATTGCTTAAAAACAGGTGGGCACTGCTATAACAAAAAGCAATATTTTCTATCACTTTCATATTAAAATAGCCTGCCATGTAACCTGTTACTTTTCTGTGGCACACTGCAAATAGCTTCTGCTTCCCTACGCTGTACAACCCCTGGCTTATATTTTTTAAATGAATATAATGAATAATATCTATTATAGTAACCTTGATCACTGTTTTCATTTAAATGCAACAGTCATTTCCCTCTCATTTCTGAAAGTACTTTTTGATGCTCTTCAGCTACTGCAGTAAAACTTAAATATTTAGGTCAGAAGTACAACTTACTTTAGATCCACGTCTCCTTTCACTCTTATAGTCTGGAGTACTCGGGGTGCTGTACTGTTTTTCAGCTCTGTCAGACTCAGTTTCCTTGTCTTTGTTTTTCTTGGATCTATATTTTATTTCCAGTGAAGGGTTTTTGTCTGGGGACAGGGAGAATAACACAACAATGTCTTATTTGTATTGATGATTTGGGATGTATCTAATGGTAACGGTAATGGTAAACATGGAAATGTTAGTTAACGCAATTTCTTTTTCCATCACCTCTGCATCTCATGCAGTACCATTCTCGGATTGCCTTTGCCGTCTTCTCTGTGATGTTAATGCAGTGGCCGTGAAACCACTCATTACAGTTATCACAGCCACTGTCAGTGGGAAAGGAAATGAAGAAAACAATGTATGAGCATCATTGTATCCACTCGCAGTTATGGTGTAATTGAAACAACAGCACTGGTGTGGTGAGCTTACATCATGAAGCAGTTAATGTCTGGTTTCCGGCAGATACAGTACAGTGGTGCATTCTCCCCCTCCATACTGCTGGTCTCAGGGCCCGGTACAGGGTCAATGTCAGACATTTCGCTGTCCTGAAAAGTCCCAAAGGCATGAGCAACCACAATACAACTGATGTAACTATACTTCACACCAATGGTTCACCGATTGCTGAGCTGCAGGATATTCTTCTCAAAGACAGCAGGAAGCTTTATGTGACCTCCTGCTGTGTTATCAGCTAGCCACTTAGCTTTTGCAGTGTAGCTCTGCTGTCAGTGTGCTGCTGTGTAACTGGGGATCGTTCCTACCTTACCAGTTCATATAATGTCAGTATGCTATCCTCCAAAACACTGACACAGGCCCTTCTTCCTGTTACTATCACAACTAACTCTACTCTCCCGCTCTTACATTATTTTGAAAAGGTAAACATCTTCCAGTGTGTCCAACAACACACTACATAACAAACAAAGACATGGTGTCTAACACCGAAACTAAGCTAAAGCAGTACATTGTATAACTAACGTCGTTAACTTACACCAGGATTTTCCGTGTTGTAGAGTTTCATCGCTTCGTACTTAATGTTAGCTAGCTAACGTTATATCTTCATTAGCTTGTGCTGTCCAGAAAAAGAAAACAGAAAAAGGCAAAATATATGGAGTTGGTCAGCTAATGAATCCCTACAGTAAAATACAGACTCCTAGTAACATAAACAGCTTCATTGTTTACACTTAAGCTAGCTAACGTTACTGTATGTGCTTCAGTTAGCCCGCACACTACTCAGTTAGCATCAGCTAACTAGCCCTGTTAGTTTACAGTTACCGCTACAGCTGCTAGCTCACTCTGCTGTACCAGCCACAGAAACAATACTATTTTAACTTCAACGCTATGTTATTGTGCACAGACAGGACTTATGTATACTCACTAGAATTACGACAGAGCTAACTTAAGTTGGCTCATGCTCATGTCGGATGTAAAGTTACCGTGTAACCTATGAGCCGATCAGATTCAATTAGCCAAATCGTAGATTTCACAGAACATCTTTATTTATAATACTTACCATTATGTGTACAGTCTGAGGTCGTTGTGTAGATACCGTGCAAAGACAACAAATACAACAAAAACAAGCCTACAATCGACAGCTTGCGTAAAGCTTTACAAAGACAACATCGCTCACACTCGGCCACACTCGGCTACACTCGGTACTACCCGTAGAATCATCCTTATGTCATTGGTCGGCGTTCTTCTTCTCTGGTGGCAAATCAACATACAATATGGAACTGTTGCCGCCTGTTGGATTTCTGACAACTTGCGTTTCAAATACACAATTGAATTCAGTGTGACTATTATTCAGGCCCAGAGGGACACAATATGTCATACTGCGTCCTGATACCATTTAAATATAGAGATTATACGATGATTCATCCTTAGAATCATGTTAATACTTGCTCACATTAGACATTACCATCACTACTACTTAAAAGATGTATGACACAATCTAAATAAGTAATATTATTTTGTTTTTACACACACACATTTTGTTGTTTTATGCATCTACTTGCATTTGATGAATAGTATTTTTTATACTACTGACTAATACTGTTTTCTTAATAATTTTATTATTATTATTATTGGAATTGTTGTTTGTTGTCTGTTGCTTTCAAATTATTAATGCTTTGACAACACTTGTTTCTAACATTCACACCATTTAAAGCATATTACATTGAAACTGAAATTGAGAGAGAAAGAAAGAGAGCAAGAGAGAGAGAACAAGAGCGAGCGAGCGAGAGAGAGAGAGAGAACAAGAGAGCAAGAGAGAGAGAACAAGAGAGAGAGAGAGAGAGAGAGAGAGAGAGCAACCCTGTGAGATGCAGGTACACCTCCACTGCTGACATGCTGAAGGCTGCATACATGGATCGCCTGGATCTAAAATATGTCATTAAAAAGTGAGTACAATTTTTCTACAAAACTTGTATCCTGCAGGGAGCAATAACGAGAGACAAACACAGCAGGCTTTGTGGATTCCTGTACATTGCAGTAATGAATAATGTTTTAATGGCTGTGGCTATTGAGTACATTCATCAGATGGACTGAATTAAAGCTTATTGAAAGTAAATCATTTTGATTTGACTCAATCAGTTTGACACAATGCGACATTGTTTTATTTACTCTCCTTTGTATCTCCCACAACTGATTACCGTTATTGAACTATAACATATTGTTATAGCTCAATAAATTCAAATCAAATAACTGAACTAAATGTTTTTTTCCTGTTCTATCTGCATATGAAAAAGGAAACTGTCAACGTAAGGTAAGTATTACATGAAAAACATGAATTATTAATGAATTGTCATCAATCAAGATCTTACATTCTCCTATAGCTGTCGGGATATCTGCGTGCAGCCTTTCATCTACATTATAAATGCTTCCAAAATGGTGATTAATAATAGATTAACTTCTCTGCCATTTCAAAGATGTCCACTCATCACTAACAGCCACAAAACCTCAGCTACAGATCTGACTCTGGGTCTGTGGTATGTACACAAAATTATGAGCTTTTAAATTTAGATTATATTTCAAACTTATAAAGTAAATTATTTCCATTTAAGAAGATAAAATATATGAAATTAAAGCATTACAAATGATTATATAGTGAATTTAAATGATACTTTTTAGTACATTTTAGAATTTTCTCTCTGATTAACAGGGCCAGGTTCACTATTTTAGTTTCTCTTGACCTACCTTCTAACTCTGGTTGGTTGTCTTTCAGTTTAGCGCACATCATAGTTAAGTGGATCCCACGATGGAGGACAAACTGAATTCCGCAGATGTGAATGAGAAGATGGATGATGGAAATGATGAACAAAACAAAAAGTTCAGCGACTCACTAACCACTGCTTCAAAGCCCCCCATTATACCCGACAGCTCCATTGCAGGTCAAACATTGACATTTATAGAGAATGAAGTCATGCATTGCAATTGTTAATAAAAGATTAACTTTCTTCTTTTCTTGTCTTCCAGGATCTTTGGCTGAAGTCATAAATTGTTCAGAGCTGATTTCCACTGAGGACACTGATTTATCTTCAACTGACATCTCTGTCAATCTGTTCCCAAGTAAAACAACAGGTATCTTAATCTATGAATATGTAATAATTTATTTAATTGCCTGTAAAAGTAATGTTTATGAACATTTGTTGTTCATTTTTATGTCTGGTGCAGGAGCCTCTGTTGAAACCAACTTGCATAATAATCTAAAAGGTGGAGTGACCAGAGCAGTATCCATCTGTAGTCCATGCTCTGTGGAGAGAGACCAGCCAAAGCCCTCCTGTGCCCTGCTGCCATCCTCTATGGAGGCCTGCACAGTCTATGAAGTGAGCCAGTCAATCAACAGCCTAAAAACCACCACGGTCCACACTGAGCCGGACGCTGATGGTAAGGACACAAAAATATGGTGTATTCCTTCTTATCTTCTTGTTCTTAAATTGAAGCTTTCCTCTCTCACCTTGCCTCTTTTCTTGTTGTCGTCAACTTTCTTTCCTTGAGACCTTTGTGCTGCAGTCCTTTTGGCCTGCCTCTTCTGTCGTCCACTGGACTGTTTACTGGCCACAATGAGAGGGTGTAACGAGTGCGTTTGGTCACTGTGCTCATCCCTGTGCGGCTGCGAGCCCAACACCCTGCAGCCTCTCCTGGACGTCACCCAGCAATGTGACCTCTGCAGCTGTCTGGGTGCTCGCTGCTTCCTGTGCGACTGTCCCGTCTGTGACATCTGCCTGCAGGCTACTGAGTGCCTGGACCTTGCTATGGAAATCTCTCAAATGCTTTACCACTAGTTCTGGCTGCCAGCAAATAACCACATCCAGACACAAACCAATGGGAATCATTTATTTGTTAAAATCTTCTGAAAGCCAACCTGTAGCAACAAGACACAAATGCTACCGGATTATGGTTAACAGTCAATGTTAGCACTCAAATATACGTCAGGGTAAGACATGGTTAATATTGTGTATGAGTGGAAAAGCTGACCATGGGTACTTAATCTTACAGGAATGGGAACAACGCAATCAGCAGCACCGTGCTATAGAGTAGAGCTGCTTTTATCTCAAAAACAAAGTTGGTGAGTTCTGAATGAAGAGGAGAGGACACGCTAAAATCATTGTAACCACCAAACCACCAAAGAGTACAGATGTTTTTGGCTGCTTTATCTCATTGTTTTTATGTTATCACAGCTAAAAGAAGAGCTTAGAATTTAAGTATATCAATAACTTGGAGGTTGTGTTGAAGGAAGAAATAATACAATGTGCCAGTGTTAAAACACAAAACAACTACACTTACGCAGGTACTTTCTCAAACACACATTCATTAACTATACATAAGGTTGTGTTAAGCATCTGGCAAATTAAAAGCCTCCCCAAAGTTTGTGGCTATTTTACAGAATAACAATTGCATTGCAGGTTTCACACGGCAAACGGTTATTCCTTATTATTACAAATGTGAGGCGGCTAGTGGTTGGTTTAAAAGGAGGCCAAAGCCCTCTGATGTCACACTACAATGAGCAATAATGCATTCTCAGATATATCAGTTTTGATCGTCAAAAAAAGCCACCATCTTGGTAGAACATGCTAACCGGTAAAATCACTCAGTGACCACCAAGGTTAACAGACACAAACAATCACTGACAACACAGATATTAGTCAGGAGAAACTACTTATCAAACTATTATTCAGGTATCAAAAAAATATGTTATGAACTACAGTACTATTGTAAAAGGATAAAATTGTTCTGCATTTCTCATACCGTCTCTTATTTCCGTTGACTGAGTGAATATATTCAAAAATAAAACGGTGATTTGTAATTAGTAGCTACTCTGGAAGAAGTCCTGCTTTGGCTAACTAGCTGCAGCAGCAAGTGATTTTTCACTGCTTTTAAGGTTTATTACAAATACATGCAACCTGGGCATTAGCCGTCCACTGTGTGTAATGGTAATAAAAAACAGACAAAAGCTCTCATAAAATGCATAGACTGCCAAAAAATAAGGTGCAATAAAATTGCTCAAAATAAAATATTCTTATATACAATATGCAGTAAATATTTCACAATGTGCCAATTCACTTTACAAAGATCCCTTCTGTAACCCAACACGGATGAGCATGCGACTGCTATTAACAAACCCTGATTCCAGTCAGTTGAAAAAAAAATTTTTTTAAAAATTACAGAAAAACAAAATATACTGTGTGTTGGCATCTCTTAAACCAGCCAATGTTGTTGTGAAACCTCACAGCTTTCTTCCCTAGAAATGAGCACAATAAATTCAAGCAAACTTTATATCCCTCTTAAATCTCTGAAGAAAATCTTAAAAACTATTATAGAATGTATTATTTCTTAATGCTAAGTCCATGCCCCTATTATACAATATTTCATTTCAACAAGATTGCATTTATAAACAAAGACATAATTATCTGACCAGCTCCATACAGGAACAATGAAAATTAGGTCTGTATGGCAAAAAAATTCAAGATGCAAAGTTTGTTAGTTTTGATCTTAATGTTAGCTATTTTTGCTTTCAGTTCTACAGTCCTATAAATAGACTTAACGTTATTTAAGGATAGACCGCACGTCCTGACATTCTTGTCCCTACAGACAGTCTCTGACCGCCACACAGAGCTCATCACAAGTCCTCATCCATTTCAAGGCTGCTCCTGCGACTGCTGGTTTTAGAGGCACCTGGTGACAAAGGAGAAAACAGCGGCTCGCCAATCCTGTCTGGAGACATGGTGCATCCGTCGTCCATAAGAATGTCTCCCAAGCCCACGTCTGGGTAGAGTGCTGAGGCGGATGTGTCGTCTAGCTCGGCAAAGCTGAGGCTGCCCAGATCCAGGGGGCTGCTGATGGTGACACCTGCAGGAGAGTCTGAGGAGGGCGGGGACAGGAAGGAGGCCGGCAGAGACTGTCCAATGGCTGCACCCAGACCGAGGAGGTTTTGGGAGGAGGATCTTCCTGCGCTGGGAGGCAGAGACTGGCCGCCCTGTGGGACCGGCTGCTGCTGGAGCAGGGAGGGATCGGAGCTCAGAGCAGGTGAGATGCTGCTGGAGGAGGAGAGGCCGTGGATCCGAGCCTGCACTTCCAGCTCCTGAAAAGAAGAGCAGCAGCTAAATATTTTAGTATCAGAACAAAGAAGCCTGCATGATGCAGGCTGAGTTGCATGCTAACTTTAGCAATAATAACTATAATAACAGAACACACATTTGCTATATACTGACCTGGATGCGTAACATTAGACTGTGGTTTGCCTGCTCCAGCTTTTTCTGACGCATTTCGATATCCTTGGCTCGCTGCTGCTCCTTCTGTAACTTCCTGATGTAGTCTACAGAAGCTTTCAGAATGGTGCCCTTATTCCAGCGCATCTCACTTGCATTGTTGTGATATCAGTAAATGTATATTGTAGAGGCAGTGAAGAGAGGAAACAACAGAAACAGAAAACCTAATTAAATTTCATAGTTACTAAAATGACTGGAATTTCATACTTGTTAAGTGATTCAACAAAGTATCCTCAAGTATCCTTACGGGTCATTTGACTTGGGTATCAGTGTACCCAGCTCCTTTATACGGTCATTGATGTTGAATCTCCGCCTCCTCTCAACTGTAAACAAACAAGAATGACATGTTCAGTTGTCACTAAGGAAGCAGTATATGATATACATGGACATGAGCAGACTGAGACTGTGATTTTGAATATGCACTGCATTGCATGTCTGTCAAAAATGGTTGAAATAAAACTTGACTTACTGAGGTTGTGGTTGTCTTTCTTCTGCCTTTCTTTCATTAGTGCTTTGGCATCTGAATCTGAAAGACAAATTCATTGCGTTATCCATCTTAAATGTACCACAAAGAGTTTTTAACTGGTTAGAAAACAGTCCTACTAATGCCTCTATATGAAGATTAGCTATTTCTATGTAGTTATTGTTAATGCCTGCCACTGAGTCAGTGGAAACACTAGCGCTTTTGTCCACAGGGGCCACTAGAATCAACACAAAATGAAAGTTCCTTGTAGCTGCTTTAAATAAAGGCTTTCCTTAACATTAAAAAAGGGACATATGTTTCTAAAAGTGACAGTACCCGTAATTTCCCTTTTAATTTTTGGAAGATCAGCAGGGCAGGAGTTGCTGACAGTCAGAGTAGGTGCTGCCATTCCAGGGCTATGGTACACGTCCAACAGATTTCCTGGGAGCTACAGGAATAAAAGGTTAATGGTTATTGATAGCCAGAAATCTAAAAGCAAATATGTAAAAAGGATGTCTTCCCCATTCCTGCTTAAAAGGTAAGAGCAACCTGTTCCTCGAGTTGAAAGTAGAATCAAAGTTTGGTGTCTGTGGAATGCTACTACTACTACTGCACAATGGAACCGGACCACAGTGAAAAGGCAGATATTACAAACTAAAATTTGTATCTACAGATGCTGTTCAAGGCTAATGCACCCTAACCAACCGCTTATACCACAATCTTACAGATTAAAACGTAAACAACAATATCTGGTGCCATTTCAAAAATCACCAAAAGCTTTTACCTCACTGTGCTTCTTTTTCTTTTCCTCCAACAGCATCACCATAATCCTCATTTTTTGTTCTGTGGCCAAATTTTGGCAAGCTCTTTCTGTCTCAAGTAAGTTGTTAACCTGGCAGCTACAGTGTTCCTTTTTTATGAGCACAATCCGCTTTGTCTCGCTTCTCCTGGTCTTGTATCCTCTGATAGCTTTGCTCCACCCAGGCAGCACTTTTGTGACGAATAGTGACTGAGTGCCAAAAGTGTATATTTACTCCTACGACTTCAGAATTCCACACATAAAAGAGACTGTCCATTCACAGGAAAAACACTTTGGATGTAAAACATCAGTGGGTAAGACCTGCCTGAAATCTACTGTGTTATCCTGTTACTGTGCATCTAAAGAAGAAACGGTGAGCTCTATAGGAAATTCTAAAAAGGAAGTATTCATAGTTAAATAAACACATTGTTCTTCATACCGTGCTCGGCAACTGAAGACCTGAGTCAATCAACGTAATGATGTCGTCATTAAAACTGGATTCAAGACTTATGATGTCGTCGATCACATCGTCGATCTAAATAAAGCAGATGAGAGAAAAAGCCAGTGGTACTAAGTCACTCAAGCCGCCAGGGTTAAATGTGTCAGAGTAATCAACGTACTTTGTAATTTAAAACAGAACATTTAAACTAGGGCTGCACTATATGGACAAAACATACTGCGATTGTGATGATTCTCGAGTAGTGGGAATGATCATTTTTGCATCAGACATTTAATTTTCACTGAAAAAACATTATGATGATGGGACATTTTAGGAGGTCTGTACCAAACAAACATGTTTTGTTCAATCTAGAGAACAAGATTTGGAATCTCTTCAAAACTACGGTACTTCCTTATAATGCTGTTTTGTCACACATTTGACCTTTATCACAAAATTGCAGCTTCTGTGATTTGCATAGGAGTAAGCATAAGAGTTGGCAAAGGAATACAGGTTGGATTCAAACGCCCAGCTATTGCAATAATATTTCGATAGATCGTGCAGCCCTCATTTGAACCAAAGTAACTGTTCTAAAGAGGCCTGATTTCAAAGAAGGAGATGTATTCAACAGACGTGCTGGGCATGGTTAAACTGTAGGTGCAGTATTTAACATCTTATTGTGACAACAGGCCAACAAGGGTATAATGACAAACGGCATGCATCATCACAGTGGGACCTTCGGGCACATCATTGCAGAGCAAACAAAAAGTAATTAAGCTAGAAGTGAGCACTGGGTTAGACATTTAACTTCTCCAAAAATGCATTGTAAGTTTGCAGAACTATTGGCATGGTTGTGTAATCTGCTATACCAGCAAACCAAGCCCACACACAAGAAGGGAAATTCACTGGTATCAAAGCAGAAATTTCACATACTTCCTCCTTGTTGGATCCGATGTTAAGCAGAGCCATGGGACTGTTGGGGGCACTGCTGGCAGTAGGAGCAACTTCAGGGGCAGAACTGGACTGCGGCACAGGGGACACACCCATGGTCTGAGTAACCGCCATGTTGCCCAGAGTGGTGGAGAGGTACTGCTTTACCTGTTGCCTCTGTGCCTGCTGGATGTGGTACCTGGTAGGATTCTCCAAGTGGGTCTGCACCTAACCATTTAAAGAGCTGTTAAGTGCTAATGTTCCAACATACTCCAACTTCACTAAATGAAAAACACACATGAACATACAAACAGGACGCCCTTACTTTCAGCACCTCCACAGGCACCTGTGCTGGAGGGGGACGGGCAGCATTGGGGGGCAGTGTGACAGAGATGGCTGGAGTGGAGTCAGAGGCCCTGAGCTGAGAGACAGAGGCCTGCTGCTGGGCCTCACGTCTCTCCTGCTCCTGGGCTTGTTCTCGCATCAGCTGCTGCCGCAGCAACACACGCGACGACATGGCTGAAGAGAGGGTTATCCAGATCTAGGGATGGAGCTGAAAAACAAACACAGAACAAAGAAGCATTACAGAATATAGTATTTTAAAAGTATTTAATGTTATTGTATTATTACACAATTCAACTCTTAAAATCATCCACCATCGTACTCTAATGATGAGGTTTTGGAGGCCTATTCAGACTTCCACCACTGGTTTCTACAACAGATTTCCAATGGAAATGTTGTATTTGGTTTAAAAATAATAAGAAAATAACTTAAATGGTATCATCTGGACAAATCAACACACTTGATCATCACAACTGCTCATTATGTGACAAACATTCTGTGACCCTCCTGTGATTACTTTAAAAATGATGAATTGCTGAGAAATATAACATAGTACGGTGTAAGACGTCAAACTCATTCAAGTTTACTACAGCTAAATATTTTCAGTGTAAGTTGAGAAGCCATGGGAAAATAACTTCTATCTAGTGAGGAAACCGCTGTCACATAAATGCTGACTTTCACTTCCAGAATTACAGTCCTCTACTGATCCTCCAGCAACCTGGCTATCCAGCTGCTCAAGACTGTGGATGATGTGTCTCCTTGTGTGTGTTATCATCACCAACAATAATAGGTCCATGTGGAAGACACAGCTCATCATGTTGCCCCGTATGCTCTTTCTTTTAATCATTCAGATGCAGATGAGCAGTTAAGTTTTTTCTTTCAATATGTAATGTTTATCTATCCTGGACAAGGCCACCCCTGTCAAAATCCAATTGTAATCCACTGTTAGGTATCCGAATGAACTAATGGTGAGATTTTCTGCCTTTGAAGATGCATCAAAACTGAAAACAGCAAGATGTCCAGTAGACTGCAGGTTTATTACCTCCTGTTTTCCAGATTTATTAATAAAACAGTAAAGATGGACAGACGAGAGAAACTTATTCTATTATCTATTTTCTGCCCACCAGCACAATCAAGGAATCTTACCAAACACCATCAGTCAGTTTGCAAAGTCCTCGCCACCGCCTGCTGATTGTAAAATAAAATCACAATAAAACTGATCACATCAGGGCCATCATCACTTTTCCTGTATAAATTTGTTGAATTGCCTTCAGGAATTTAGAGAAAGCATTAAACTGCTGCCAAAAATAACACAGACTCATTAAAAACTGTAAGTACCCTACTGCCATTCATTAATAAAACATGACTGAACTGGAGATCTAATCCAGTTTATCTTGAATAGTTTTTCCTTCCTTGATTAGGCCGTACTTCATAAACAGTACAATAACAAATACATTTAATTACTTTTGAACTTTATAATATCTGTACATCCTCTCATCATCTGATATATGTGGTGCAGTTCTGCCTCTTTCAGTCCACAGTGTGCTCTCATAAAGACCCCAACCAAGAGCTGGTACCTTACACACAAACCAGCCTTCACACTTCACGCCTACTTCCTCATTAAATCCACAGACACCTACATCCACCAGTGTATAGACGTGTATAGACTTGACAGTGTATACTCATATTATTACAGTGTAGTTCTTGCCACATGACTCCAGTAGGAACATAAATGAATGCACCACTCACTGCCTTCCCAAAACAACTCAAAATACGTTACAAGTTGTGTATATTTAGTAACTTAACGTTACATAGTTGGCTGTCTGACAGCTGATTTACTTCATGCCTGATTTTTATTAAGTCGAATGAGCCATTTAAGCTCACAACATAACATACGCTAGGTGACTTTTGGCTGATTTCGTAATCTCTGATTTTCGCTAGCATTTATCAAGCGTCATGAGTTAGCAGAGTTCACTTGACAGCTCAGTGCTGCTAACAGGCCCTCACCACCACGCTACACAAATACAGCCAGTATTTACACCGAAGACGCCTTTCAGTGGCTCCTCAGTTCCCTAGCAGTCACCTACGGGAAGGTGGTGCTATTTTTGTTGAAAGCAGAGGTGTATCCGCAGTACCTGAAGACGCAGACACGAGAAAGTAAAAAAATAGGAAGTTGCAGCTTAGCTAGCTGGCTAACTAGCCAGCTAGCAGCCGATAGTTGCCAAAAAGATGCTACCTAGCTATATACTTTATTTCTGAGTAAAGATAAAAACATACTGTGGCAATAGATTTGTTTGACGTAATCACAGCCATAAACCTCCGAAGTCTTCCGTTTTCTTTGCCATTTTAAAGTCGGTGAACACACGCTCTTCGCACAGTCGCTAGCCTCGGCTCTGAACAGTGTTGTTTATCTCGGGCCGAGGGGCTGAGGTCATCCGACGCATGTTACCCGGAACTTGTTGATAGTGCTGAGAGTCCTACATTTCCCACACTGCCTTCATAGTGCAGGTTTACCTGAGGTAGAATGAGATAAAACTACTATTCTACCCTGTAAAAAAAACACCATTAGAGACTGAATCATTCTTATAAACAAAGAAAGGATCAAGGGACCAAAAAAACACAAAAACACAAATAATGAATTATTTTAATCTTTTATTTCAATCCATTTTAATCTGAAAATGAGAAGTCCATTGCAGATGTCAAGGTGTCTGAGAGTTTGGTGGCAATTTTGTCTACATAGGGGGAAATAAGAAGAAAAGACACATACATTTTATTTGCAGGATTAAATATAATCAGTGACAGGTATAAAGAAAACACATTACCCCGAAGAGAAGCCTGCCAGTGTGTTTATGTGGATATGAGTAATGTACCACCCTGTCCATGACCTTTTGATGTATATTAGCTGGATCATGTTTACAGATTTGTAGTGTGTCACAGTAGTGTTTGTATTGCTTATTGTTATAACAATGTTTATTCCGCCCTCTTAACCTGTTGACTTTTACCTAGTTAAATAAAGGATAGACATTTCTGTTGCATAAGGCCTCATCTCAGCCTCTTTTGCACTTTGGTTTAAAAGTGAGTGACAGAAATTAGAAAAATTAGGCCTGTTTACTTGTTTACAACAAAACTAACTAACCAACTATGAGGTTTTACCGTTTTGTTTACTTTTTCTTAGATAACGGGTAAAAAGGAGAAGAAATCACTGCATGAATACACCACACCACAGACAAGATGATATAGAGCTGAGAGCAATATTTATACAAACCAGCTCTTTTCTGTTGCTTTTTTCTCTTCTTGCTGGCAGCCTGGAGAGCCTGGCCCTGCTGTAGAGGCTCTACATTCAAGATATCCTTCAAACCTGGAGCCCTGGATGCAGCATCATTTGCCGGTAAGTCCGTCTTTGACTTCTGAGATTTTATCTCCACCGTCATTGGTCCGAACTATGTTGAGCAGGACAGAAAGTTAAACAAACCACATTTTGAACATTTTAAGTGCACAACATGCTATAAGTATGTAACCACTTTAGTTGTAAGGACGGCGCTGTTTCAAACCTCTGGGTCCTGCTCATCCTCCATAGATTCAATTTCATCTTTAAATTCTGGCTCTTCCAATGATCCCCCCACCACTTCCAAGTCAGAAGGTGCTTCGCCCTGGCCACCCTGTGTCATTCCAGTGGTTTCCATGCAGAATCCCATTTGGACATCAGGGCAAGATGACTCTGAAACACAGCGAAAAGCCCACCTTTGGAGCAACTTTTTGGGGGGTATTCTAACTATGTAAAATGTATATTTAACTAAGACCAAGGTAACCTGAACAGTGTTTCCTCTAGGATTTTTTTTTAGCAGTGGGTGCAGGCCCATCCGAAACCCCCCCCAGGTCCCATCCCATCCGTCACGCCTCCCCGTCCCGTCACACCGGCAAACGTTTTATGTATGAAACAGAACTGACACTTCACTGCCACACAAACAAATATATTTACTGTTTTAATGTTTCCAGATGTTTGATATCAGGACGAGAACTGACAAGTTGAACGTTGTCCAATTAAAACGGACCCACCGCGGTGACGTTTTTGGTGGAGCTGTTAGTTTAATAGTCGACTTGGAAGAAAGCGAACGTTTTGACAATAAGCTACATCAACACAACAGTATGTGGAGTTAAACTGGACAGCCCCAATAACCTCTGAATAGTTCTACTTGTTGTTAAATTGCAATGTGAGCGGCAGCCAACGGGGGTGCATTATGTCGGCAGGATCACTTAAAAGGCAACCGTGACTACATTGTGCGTCTGCCCCATTTCTGATACCGTGGCAGCAGAAATCTAACAGTGGCAGGCCGCCGCTCCAAAATCAACAAAGAGGAAACACTGCTGAATGTAGTAAGGTCGTTTTTTTGTGATTTGGTTGAAATGACTTTTAAAATTTTACCTGCAAGAACCTTCTGATTTCCCTTTTCCAGCTCATCCCAGTCAAAAGCTTTACCCATCTCTGTAACAATCTCGGCACTGACATGTGTGGGAAGAGTGTGTGTCTCTGGAGGGTGCGTGAAGTAGCTGATCCTTCCTCTAAATAACATGACATACTGAAATTAACACATTAATAAGAACATTGATTAATTGTCATCCCAAAACTTCCAAATTTTTAATTTCTACTCACCCAGTCCAGTCCATTAACACACTCTTAGCTGCTTTGTCAGTGTCAGGCAGTCCTCCCTTTCTTAGTTTTCCTTGACGTCGAGCAAGCATTGACAAGAACTCCAGAGCTGTGTGAAAGTCTGGAACTCCGTAGTGCTCCATGATCTGAACATCCAGCAAAATCAGTGTGTAGGTGGCAGTGTGACACAATCAAACAACCTAATAATAAAAGGTTGTAACGGCAACATGACATACCTGCGCCTTGTTGCAGCGTCGCAGGATGGCTTCAACAGGTGGAAGGGGATCTACAAGCTGTTCGATTTTCACACAGTTGCGAAGAATCATTGCTGCGTCAGTCGTTGAAGTTGCCATGACGATGCCGGGGCAATCTAGAAGCTTAATGTGTTTGTCCAGATGCACCTCTTGAAGGCACCTGAAATCCATCAACCCCATCAGCAAAACTAGCAGGAAACAAGCAGGATTCCACAGGAGCAACCTTACTGTATACTTACTTGGTGACACCAGGAGTGGCTCCAACACTGCACGCTCGTGCCCGTTTCAAACTGTTGATCAAACTGCTCTTTCCCACATTTGGAAAACCTACAAAACGGGAGTGGCGCAATAACTTAACTTTGGGTAAAATTGAGTTAAACACATAATAAACCTGGGGTATTGCTGGATGCGGTGCTTACCTACAACACCTACAGTGATGGCCGTCTTTATGTCTAGGTTGCGGCAGTAGTTGCCAAGTAGCTTCATCAAGCTATCTGCACCAATACAGGCGCTGCTACTAAGGAGCTCTGTGGTGGCTTGTGTCACTGGTACGTTACTGCGTTTCTGTCCATGGCACGAGACAGATGGGAAACATTGTTAAGTGTTCATAAGAAATCATGTTATTCTATAGCTTAAATTATTTGAATCTCAATTTGCATTTTTGTGCCAATCACAATATAAACATTTAATTACATACCAAGTTCTTGGTCTGTTGCTGGGTAGATGCTTTGAAAGCTACTGTGGGAAACTCATTACGAAGATACTTAATCCACTTTTCCACAATTTCCTTTGACACCAAATCTATAATCAAAGTAAAACCATCAGTCATGCATTGAATATTTCACACAATAAATACACTTTGTTATCACATCAAATATGTGCAAAATATACAGTTCCCTATAACTATATTAAATACATTTATTTGGCTAACTTACCAATTTTATTAAGCACTAAAACTATCTTTTTGTTGGTTCCACTTTGAATGACTGCCTGCTCCACCTGAGGACATCTGCAGCCAAGAGGGTCACGTGCATCCAAAACTTCCAAAATCACATCTGAGGCCTCCACTACCTTTTTAAAAAAAAAAAAAAAAAAAAAAAAACTGTTTTTAAAAACACAACAATCATGTTCAAGTCCACTCCGCCCCATTCTATTACGTTTCTGAAGAAATAGTTTTATTAAAAGGTACTGTTTGTTATTTATGAGGGATTCGCAAGTCAAATAATGTTTTTAAGCACTGGGGAGGGACTCATGCTTTTTATTTTGGTAACAGGGGAGGGACATAAAACTTTGAATGGTTGTATTTTGTTTCATTTTAAATAGATTTACCGCTACATGGTGACGAGACTCAAACTTGGCAAAAAACACTCACTACCCTTTGCTCACCCGTCCCAACCACTGCCATGGGGTTCTAGACAGTCTGCAGCAAACAGCACCAGCGGGTGCACTGTGGCCTGTTAGTATAAGTCGTTGATTTCACCCCTGAGTATCCCCTTAATGGGGGCCCCCGCCACTCACACACACTGTATTTGGCTGCTGAACAGGCAACACCGGGAGTTTTAAAAGCTTGCAGCCCGTCTGCTATATATCTGTTTCCCTCACTGTTTTTCCAAACAATAAAAGTGTAAAAAAAATGTCCATATCATGATGTGACATCTGGATTACCAATGTCAATCTCTGTGTATGTGTGCGTCATGTTCCCCCACAAACTTCTTCTCATTCTCCTAGTCATTTTTTGACTGCTTTTAAAAAGACTGAAAGAAAAGTGCTCAAGTTGGAGAATGATAAGTCTAAGTGTGTGCCTCTAAAATTGTAATATTGCACAGAAATGGGCCAGTTTGTTGCATGTATAGAGCAACTACATACCTTTTTAAATTCTCTGTAATATGCTTTTCTTGAATTCTCATTTTCAAAATTAACATGCTTCTCCAAACTCTGCATCTCCATCTCCTGCGAACACAAAGAAGAAAACAGAAATCACTACAATGGAAATCTGTATAGTATGCAGTGGTTGTAATTGGATTCCATTTCCACTGAACAGGCTGACATTTACCCTGTGCTCAAACTCTCTTTGTCGCTGTAGGATGTCATTCTGAAAGCTTTGCAAATTCCTCCTCTTCATCAGCTCTTGTTCTCTAGAGATTCTCTGCTTTTCCTGGAGGTCCTGAAGCTAATTAGGAATGGTATGAATTGAGGGACTGGTTAACTTCAAGGAAATATCAGCAGCATAACCACAAATATGACTGCAAGCACGACTTTCAAATGTTCACCCTTTGTTTCCTGATTTCTTCTGGATTTCTTTGGGCTTTGACATGGTGCACAGATGACTTCTCTGAATTCTTTGGCTGCCCTGAAACGTCACCCTTTTGTCCATCTGTAGTCTATAACACAGGAAAACGTGCCAAATATATTGTTAAATAATATATTTTCTTTTAGTTCATAATAGACATAGGAAGCTAATCATTCAATGAATCACCACATTTACAAGACATTGTAAAATAAGAGCTTACACAGTTTACTAGCCAACTGATAAGAAATATACTCCACATGTCTTAGGATCGCTTAAAAATCTGACTTATGAATAAAGATAATGATAGTAAAATGTAGTGCCCGGATCTGTGTGGGACATGGTGTTTTACCCAATGGTCAGCAGGTGTGTAAAAGTGAACATAATCACAAAGAGCTTCTCTGCTGTATTTGTGTGTGCTTTACCATGTGACATGTCATTGCCATACCTGAATATGAGACAAAAAAAATACCTGGCTAAAATGATATACCAAAAAACTGAAATTAATTCAATGATCTATTATGGCCCCATACCAGACTAAATCATAGGCTTAAGTTCAATGAAAAGTCAGGAACATGTCTGCAGATTTGAAAATAAAAAAATCAGATTCATGATGTCACCTTTAGATATTACTATTCAAGGTTTTACTAATGTGCCACAAAATGTAATGTTTGTGAGTTCAACTCTCTTCATTTGGGGGGTTTCCCAGCAAACACTGATATATGTGATTGACTGCAATTGAATCAGCATATATTTATGCCACCCCATGAATATTTTCCTAGATCCGCCACTGCTATAAACACTGTACAGTTGTTTGGTTTCTTTCCAAAGACATGAGTGACAGTGACGCTGCTAAATGCTAAAATGTACACCAAAGTATGGCGATAAAGGCAGCTGGGACAGCATCTTACCCATCCGTAGACTCAGTCTGAGCGATGTACCACTCAGCGCTACTGATACTCTCTTCCATTACTGTAAACCTTTTGAGCTGGAAGATACAGATGTGTATCCCCTAAAGGGTTAACAGTTCCCTTCAGGGAGTTGGGTTAAAAAGATGTTCTTGAAAGGCTCTTGAAACTACATTTGAATGATTGTTAAATTACGTTTTGGCAACTGCTACACGCTGGAAAAACTGTTTTAATTCCGCCAAAACAGATCACCAAGTAACACCAAGTGACAGCCAGCTCCAGCTCCAGAGAGTTAGCCACGGACAACATTAGCCGAGCGGCTCTTACCTTAAGTTTTCCGAGGAAGCCGAGACGTTTGGCTCGTTTTTGTTCTGCAAAACGTAAGAAACGACAGAATCCGGTTAAACTCACCCACAGTCACTGAATGAGTGAATACATTCAGTCAATACCGACAAAATACGTACTAGCTTTCGACATAACTTCACCCAAGTCTCGTCCTTCTTCACGTGTGTGGCAACGGGGTGGACATGCGCACACAATGACGTCACACACAACATCCTGCTACATGTCAAAATAAAAGCGTCAAACGATGTGGTTCCCAAATATTGACAGTATGGTCCTACATTAGGCAGAATCCCTCCAGAAAAACGCGATTATGCGATCGCATAATTCAATGCATAATCAGCCAAAGTCCGCATATTTATGCGGGGGCCGCATTTTTTCAAATACGCCGCACTTTCGCCGCATAAATTGCCGATTTCCGCGCAAAATATGCGGGGCTTGCATGATTTCATAATCCCCACATTTTCGTTGCAGAAAAGTCACATATATCTTAGCAGAAAGTTGAACAATGTTGCGTTCACTTCACACAAGCAGCCATTTTCCCCTGTTGCCATGGGAACGTTATGAAGTGACGTAATTACGCGACGAAGCCCGTAATTCAGTCTCACGTTTTATTTATTCATTTTTACAGAAGTTGTTGCATATTCCTTTTGTAAAGCTACAGAACTTGTTTGACTCATCAATGTTTTGTAAGTTTGAGCCATGTGTTTATTAAGGTCTGAAATAAAACAAGATGAGAACTTAAATATTCCCAGCACTTTCTGTGATGTAGTATGCTTGCTTATCATAGGAAGAAATGACTCTTTACAGTCAGGTAGTAGCCTAGTGAGAACAGGGTGTTGGGGGAATCACTTTTTTTTCTTTTTTTCATCAAACCGCAGTTTTTGCAAGTTCTCTCAATTTCATCGCATAAAATTGCATAAATATCCCGCATATTCAATCGCATTTTTTAAGAAAACGTGCCGCATAATCAAGGATTTTTGCCGCAACAATCACAAAAAATCTCCGCATTATTCAACTGGAAGGACTGATAAGGCAGTAGTCAGTGCCTCAATCCCATCTGCATGTGTACATCCCAAACCAAGGAAGACAACATCTGGTACAGGCATTTCATTGATATCATTATTATTTATTTACTTTAGCACAAAACATTTTATAGAAATAACTGGTACTCAACACAAGTATTCCATTTCAATCTAGCAGCTTTGTGAGACAATTACCTTTCGTTTAGCTGTATATTCATTTATTTCACAGACCCAAGCTGAAGCAAAATGTAGCCGATGACCAGAGTTATTAAATCCTATGGGAACCATGAATGTCCTTTTGTGTCTTGCTATTAGGGTCGTATGATATGGTAAAAAAAAATCTTATTGCGATTATTTTGATAGATATTGCGTTTGCGATATGATTCACGATTAGTGGGAATGATCATTTTTGCATCATGTGTGTAATGGAAAATTTTAATACATTATGATACATTTTATGTAAACACTTTAATACACTCTATAATAACCTCACTCTCATGAATTATAGTGCGTGCACTTTATGTAACCTCATGCTTATGAACTATTGTGCGTACAAAAATGTCTAACTGTTTCAAGGGTGCCCTCAGCACCTGGTACTTCTCCCACACAATGAAAATTAACAGTCAACCTGTGATTACAATGTCTCAAATGTTTTACTGTCGCTATGGGAGGAGAGGATGAATTCTCTAGAGACTGGCTCCAGACATCTCCCTTTTGTTCAAGGTTATGATATTCGTTAACATATCCAACTGTTATCTACTATGTACCACCTGATTTGTTTCTCTTTCTTCAATAAATAAGGGTGCAGCTCTGAAAAAGGGAGTCCTTTTCATGCTAACAAGCTGAGAGGCTCACTCTGCGCAGAGTTACACCTGGGTGAAAAGACAAACTGATTGACTTTGTCTAATTCTTGCATCTCACATGAATGGGCTGAATTGAATTTCCACCACATGTGGTATCTGAAGGCTTATAAATTTAAATTACATTCTGTTATAAGTTCAAATGGTATATGTCAACATATGTAGTGTTAGTAGTACATGAGGTTAAATGACTAATTCTTACTATAGAATGTTTATGGTTGAATGGCCTTAGGCCTCAACTGTTTATGGCTTAAGGGCCTCTGACCTTTACCTGATAACCCCCACCTCCCCTCATCATATTAAACATCTGGATTGGAAACAGTCGTTTCTTTTGATTTTTTGGAGTTAAACAGACCTATATAAACCTGTGTCCAGGTGAAATAGGGAGAGCTGTTCATTTGGCAGGATGCTCTCCAAGCTCCCGGGGCTTGAAATCATGCTCACATCTTTTTTGTAATAAACCTTTTTTATATACAATCAATACATCTTCACATCATCGCTACTTCATATACCACAATCACAATTTTAGTTTTTACTGAAAAAAAATATTAAAGTCATGATGATGGTAGAGACCCCAACAAATGTCAGATACCATCTATTCACTGCTTTAATCACCAACGTCATCTGGTTGTGATTCATGCCATGTCCAGTGAAGCAGCTGTCGAGGATTTTTTTGGAGTATGCAACATGCTGTACAACTTCATCAGGAAGCCAACCGTGGCTATTCTGTACAAAGGCGAGACCCTGAAACGTCTCTTGGAACAGAGACGGACTGGCCACTTGGCAACGGTCAAAGTTGTGGTGAAGAGTTTTCACGACATATCCACATTACTGACCGAGGTGGAAAACACACGAGGCCTTCATACGGAGGTGCGCGTCGAGGCTACGGGGCTGCTTCGTGCCATTACGCAGCGCAGTTATCCTTTCATGAGAGACAGCGAGCTCAAATAGTGGCATCGGCAGCTCGCAGTGGTATTTCCAGTTGCAGGTTGAGATGCCAACGATTTTTCCTGAAATGCCACGGCGTCTTTCGCCGTTTATGTGTGTTTATCTATAGGCCACTGGTTTGGTTGTGTATGGTTTGCTAGTAGGCCTATATGAGTAGTGGGTGATTTCGGACACAGCCCTTGTTTGCAACCGTTATACCCCATAAACGGCGAAAGATGCCGTGGCATTTCAGGAAAAATCGTTGGCATCTCAACCTGCAACTGGAAATGCCACTGCGAGCTGGCGATGCCACTATTTGAGCTAGCCCCTGCTGCTTTTCATTGCGCACCTTGTTATGAAACTGTTGTCACTTTTCGAGCCGCCTAACAGACTACTACAGGCCGAGGATATGGACTTGTTCACTGACTGCGTGAAGACACTGCGCACAGAAAACGAGTTTTGTGCACTGTGGGATCTCTGCGCTCCTCCAGCATCGGCCACCGAGGCTGTGCCGGCGACCGACCCCGCTCCAGGCAAGAGAAGACGCACAATTAGCAAGAACCTCCGCGGATTTGCAGTTGAAGAAACAGTTGGTCAGCCACAAAGTGACATAGACGAAAAGACTGAGTTCAACACACTGTTTTACAGTGTTATCGATGCTGTGCAAGGAGAGATGAATGCGCGTTTTGGAGAGCGCAGTAGCGAGCTCATTGGCGCACTGGCTGCTTTGAACCGAGAGGCCGATGATAATTTCCTGGACCCATCAAAGGTAACCCCTCTCCTGATATTAGCTGGAACTGATGTGGTTGAATCTGAATATACTGTGGCTCGTGAGTTCCTGGTGAAGAAAATGACTGACACCCCGGTTCCCCCAGAAGATGGAAAATGGACAAAATCCAACATCCTCAGCACATTCAACTGTGCACTCCAGGCTATGCCGACTGTTCTCACAGCCTACACCCTTGCCCTAAGTTTAGGAGCTTCCACAGCAATGTATGAAAACTATTTCAGCATATTTTAATTATTTATATTTTTAATTTTCCACGCTCAAAAGCGTCTTCTCAGAGTATCGGCGCAGTATGCTGCACGGACGCAAGGCCCAGCTGAGTCAGCTTGCTTTTGAAGAGGACCTCACTCACAAATTTAGGTCCGAGTGATTTGATGAGGAGGTTCTGCTCGGAGAAACGCCGCCTCCCGCTGTACTGACAGAAGGGACTGGAGAGAGGACAGTGCTGCCGCCACTCAAAGTACCGGTAGGTTCAAAGTCTCTGTGCGTGCGTGCGTGTGTGTGTGTGTGTGTGTGTCTAATGGCAATGCATATCCCACTGTTGACTGCTTTAAAATGCAATGTTTGATTCAGGTTCATCTTAACTATAGTTTCTTATTTATTTATTTACTTTTTTTTCCTTCTCACAATAATCATGATAATGTCATTATTATAATAGAATAAAGGCGGGGGGGGACTGGATTAGGTGAGCGGAGCAGGTGGGGCGGAATGGTTGGGCCCTACCTCTTCCCCTCTCTTTCAAATAAAATTAAATAAAATAAAATAAAATAAAATAAAATAAACTCTCCTCAGCGGGCTGCTACACATCTGACTTAAGCTGTTATAATTATAGATACGATTAGATAAAAATCGAATTAAAGTCACAAGGCAATACCCAGCGGCATTGCAATAAACCTATTTTGTACTGTAATTAATAAAGTAGTTATTTGGGTTAGGATTCAGAATAAGGTCTAAATTCTTAGGAGCGGATTTCCGTCTGAACACCTCTGGTGTGGACAACTTGCAACAGCTTTGACTAAGACATAAAGACATATAATATATTGTTATATGTATATTGATATTGTTTGCTATACAATGTTATCTATTTATTAGATGTAGAAATTAATAGCAAATGAAGAAGCACTGAACTTGGGAAGTAAGACACCTTTAATTCTCCAATAAGAAGGCAATATCCAATGTTATCTATTTATTAGATGTGGAAATGAATAGAAAATAAAGCAACACTGAACTTGGGAAGAGACACTTTAATTTCCTCCAATAAGACTTACTTCAAGGAACGTCACAGTAGAGAATGTCATATCTTAAAGAGAAGACTTTGGTCACAGTTTTGACCCTATCAGACACATCTGAAAGGATGAAATTAATCACAATAATGAGTCTCTTTAGCCTAAGGTTAGATATGAGCTTAAATAGCATATCATAAACAATGACATAAATGAGACAGTCTGGTGGTGAAACAGGAAAAAGAAAAAGTCATTTTTCATTTGCAGACAGACATTAAACAAACATTAAATTGCTAGCAGTGGTCCAGTGGACGATTTTTAAATCGTTTATTTTTTGTTAAAGTGTGTTCAGTGTGAAAGCTGTGTTCATCCAAAGCTGTTAAGAGAATGAGAGGCCATAATTATCAGAATTTGTTCCCCCCTTTTTGTGTATTGTCATAATGTCAAGCATGTTGCACT
The DNA here is from genome assembly GCF_905237075.1 of Dicentrarchus labrax. Taxonomy (NCBI): domain Eukaryota; kingdom Metazoa; phylum Chordata; class Actinopteri; family Moronidae; genus Dicentrarchus; species Dicentrarchus labrax. The sequence goes on from NW_026136711.1 coordinate 11,438,437, forward strand.
GATGATCAAAATCCCTTTCCAATTCAACATAGTTGGGGTTGGTTGACTTTTTATGAGTGTAATCATTGCCAGTTAATGTTGAATTAAATATAAGTAAAGTTACAGTAGTAGTAATAGTAGTAGTATAGTCTCAAGAAGTCATATTTGAAGGGGTTTAATACCACACACTTATCCATTACAGAAAAAGACATCCTAATCCAAATTAGGATCAGGATCAATCATTCCCTTCTAAAAATCTTAATATTTTGACAGAATCTCATAATGTGCTTTACTGTGTCCTGGTCAAGAGCCTCTTTTAGAAAAAAACTCTAAACATTGGACAAAGCCCAACAAGCTTGTATCTTATTAGTTATAACTATAAAAAAGTTACGTTTATGTTTTCAAAAGTAATGTAGTTAATCAGATATGGCTTTTACTCAGAGACCAATTTTTAACGTTTATTGGACCACATACAGAAAAAAAGAGTAGTGCAATGGGCTGTTCATACACTCTACAATATTGCCAACTTTTTTTTAAAACGTATGCACAAGAAATTCCAGCTGAGGTGATATGGGTATGTGGGTTGTAAGATAATGTGTTCCTTTGCCTGTAATTATTATGTTCTTTGTGGTTAAACATACTTATGGAGTAATTTAGATCTAGGTCCCACTTAAATACAAGTTGGTTACCCCTTAGTCCCTTGGAATACTTACTGGGTAGCTACAGGTACAGTACATATTTTGTACAGGCTGAAATCTGAAGTGTTACTGAATTAAATCCAATATACATCAATTGATTATTAGGAATTATGCATTAACATATCGACAGCTTTTCCAAGTGGTTAGTTAAGTAAAGTAAAGGATCTAAATACCACTGATATCGGTGGCAGCCTGACACTGATATAATGTGGCATCTACTGAACTAAAATTTCCTGGAACTAGACACAGAATCCGTATCAGCTCCATAGAACTCTTGCTGACCTTGACATCTGACCTGCCAGGGGTGGAAGTAAATTAACACAATTACTAACCCTATACGTCACTAGTATCAAGAGTGTGTGCTCATGCCAAATTAAACTAGGGCATGGCAGTGGGAGTGGCCTACTGCAGAACAATAATTCCATTAACCCTACAAATTTAATTACCCATCTTAAAAGTTTTCATCCCAGTTACTACCACGAATTTGTGAAGAACAAAAAAAACAGACGCCAGTGACAGCAGCTGAGATTCGGCTCCACAATGGGCTTAAACAGGTTAGTCTCCACATCTACCCCATGAACCTGTTTGTAAGTATGGAGATATGTTTCTTGCTGCCTGGCTGGTAGGAGGGCTGTAGTACTCTGTGGTTTTCTGTGATTTAGATACATTTCAGTCAATGTAAACGTGTGTGATTACATTTGTTTACACCTAAGTGATTTTCTCGTGTGTTTTTAGTCAGATTATTAGAAAAACAGTGAGAATGAAATATTTTTGTGATTTCTTTTCTTAAAATGTTCTCCTGGGGAGCATAACAATGAATGGTTTCACCTTTACTATGCATCATTACGTTGCCACTTGGCAGTAAGTTGATGCCCCCCTGCAATAAGCCTTGTGCCTCCCTTGAATGTCTGTTCTTGCTCTGACAATGCAGCAGCCTCCTCCAGTCCTCAAACAAAGCCAAAAGATTATGACCACAACCATCCTAGGGACAAAGGCATCAATCAGAAAGTCTCAGAGTGTAGATCCTGGAACTAAAGAAATCTGTAATTTCTTTCTCTTTTGTCTTTTATTTCCATATGTTTATGTATGCATATTAGTGCTTTAATGTAGAATTGCTATATTTGTGATCTAATTCATGAAGTAGTTTCAAGTGCAGACATTTTCACCCCTCTTGACTCTTACTTCCATAAGATGCTGTTTTTAAAGATAGTCTGAGAGTGTATCGCTCTGGACAGCCAGCTGGTTTTGTTCATTTAAGATTGTGCATTGTTATGTTAAGCCACACACTACATTATGTCCTAATTTTGGCTCATTTATCCAATAGTGTAAAAAAGAGTACACTGTGTATATTACTGTTCTTTCAGGTGGCTTTAATTGCTGTATAGTTGTAGAAAGCACTAACTTTCTCAAGATCCCTGTGGACAGCTTGTGAAATAGGTCAAATTTGCCCTGGTTGTTGTTAGAATTGTCTCAAGGAGAGCATCATCCAAGCCTGTTAAAGTAGGATGAATTTTACGGTTTGAATGTAAATGTTTATTTTATGTCTGCATCTGCCAGTGGGCCATCACGATAAGAGTAGGCATAATATTATGATACTTCCACTACAGGAAAGACCTAATGTTTCTACAATTAGTTTGAAAAAAAACTTGCATATATCGGCATCAGCAATCGGCCAAATGAGTTAGAAAACATTGGCATGATGGATGTTGGCAAAAATCCAATTTTTTGCATCCCTGGTTGAAATCATTGTCTTTTAATCGTCATGTGATGCTGCGCAATGATGTTTTATTGTTTCCTTCATACTGACATTTATCTTATTAAAATAATGCGCTCAGATGTAAGTTCTATGATGAAATGTTTCTATGCCAAACTTTGCAGTTGGAAATGATAATTTCATAATTCTGTTCTATTGTTTATCCAAAGAGAACTAAAATGTATATAATTAGATTTGATTTGTTTGACTTTTCTCATTTTAACTAAGCTCACATTGTGCATTAGGGGGTACTTTAAAGGATAGCAGATGTCAATGTGGTTTGTCACATTGAGCAGATTTCTCATGTACACGAAGACCAAATGAGATTAAAGGAACACTTCAGGTTTTTCCACGAAACAAATTAACTCAATGACCTCATATGTCCCACAAACCTTTAATCTCTCCAGAATAACAGTTCACCTCAGGAGAATGCATAGGCTGACCAAAGCCTATAATGGTTTAATCTGGTGTGTCTGCCACAACAGTGCGGATGGATTGGAAATGATAATTAATGGGATCTAGGGAATTAAGAATATGGATGTAGAGGAGGGACAGAGAGGCAGGCAATGTTATTAGTGCTTTTCTTCAGTCCAGTTGCCTCACAGGAAACCGCCTCACAGATTTGTTTGTACCTCTGCGTGGAACTAAGACTTCCAAAGAGGAGGCAGATGGATCCTGGAACTAAAGAAATCTGTAATTTCTTTCTCTTTTGTCTTTTATTTCCATATGTTAATGTATGCATATTAGTGCTTTAATGTAGAATTGCTATATTTGTGATCTAATTCATGAAGTAGTTTCAAGTGCAGACATTTTCACCCCTCTTGACTCTTACTTCCATAAGATGCTGTTTTTAATGATAGTTTAGGAATCCCACTGTGTTTCATAAAAGTAGCAGAACTTGAATTTGCTTCCAAATGCCAATGGGAATCTGCATGACCATGTGTGAAAATCTGTTTTTCCACCCTTGATTGTTGAACAACTGTAGTGGTCTACATGTGTATTTTCTTCCTGTCTTGCCTGCAATTCCCTTTTGACCTGCCTTAAGAAGACATCCCTGAAACTGCTTACAAGTATTCCAAAATGCTGCTGCCAGGCATTTAACCAAATTCATAAAATCAGTTCTCAATTCGTGTGATCTTGTTTAGAACCTTGCATTGTCCTACCTAAGAGTGCAGACTGTGCTTTTGAGGTAGTCGCTCCTAAATTTTTCCCACAGGAGATCGCTTTTGCTCAGTTATTGGCTCTTTTGTCTTTTACTAAAAGCTGCTCTCGAAAGGTGCTATATAATTGTATTACGTTTGTGTGAAGTGGAGTCCACCTTTGCTTATCATATGGCTGTCTTTACTTCACATCAGGTAATGATCTTACTCTCATATTTGTGTCTAATTGTGTATTGTGTAGATGTTGTATTGACCTGTTTTCTATTTTAAGGCTTTTTTCCTTCAGCACAGATAACCCATGATGGCCAGAGCCCCAGATACAAGGTACTGTGGGGGTAATTCAGGCCCACAACAAAAAATGACCTTCCCTTTTTTGTACTTAAAGATATCTGTGTGTTTGTCCACCAACATCAGTCTTCAAAGCAAAGTCAGCAACCCGATATTTCTTGAAACTGATTTTGGTTCCAGGTGTGAAAGTCTTTATCAGCCAACTCCCAGGAGGAGGATGGAGATAATCTAGAAGGGTAATCTTTGATTCTGACTCTTAGAATGAATCCTTAAATACATTTTCCACTGTACAGGAGTGAACCCCTATGTTTAATTTAGTTTTTTATCAGTTCTAATAGACAATCTGCAGCTGCTTTAAGTTTCTGAAGACATTAAAACATTTGTAAGGTTGTTTTGCTAGAAACATGAACACCAGTGATAATGAAAATGTTTAGAAAATGTTCAAGGTCTGCACCAGTAGTTAAAAAAATAACCAAAGGAAAACCTTCAATATGCTTGATTTTTTTATGTTCATCTCAAAAAGAGCAGTGACAATAATGATTAATTTGCTTTATGTTTTTTTTTTTTTTTCATTTGCATGAAAGCTATATTTACTAAAAAAAAGAAATTGGAAACAATAAATATTTACTGTACAAATCACAATGCTTCTCAGTGTTCTTCCAAGAAGGGAGAACATGGAAGTTTATGCAGGAGCCACGGAGGAGACTTCTGTCTTTGATGTGGATACTTCAGAGCCATCATCTGCTTCTTTGCCAAAGAGCTGCATGATGCATGAACGGAACTGATGGAGAGAGAAAAGAAAGTATTTAAAGATGGAAACCAAACACATTTGATTTAGACTGAGGAATCTGATCAATGTGACTGTTGGGCCCACCTGTCGGTTCATGAAGACATAGATAATTGGATTGTAGATGGTGGCGCTCTTGGCAAAGTATGCAGGCATGGCAGCAGCCAGAGGATGGAAGGCATATCCAGGGTTAGCCGCGGCAAAGCAAGCAAAGAAGGTGTAAGGTCCCCAGCAGACAATGTAGGCGATGATCATGACAACGACCATCCTGGACACTTCCTTCTCAGCTTTCTGGGTGGACTCTGATTCCTTCTGCTGCATGGCAACCTGTGCTCAACCAATCGACACAGTGTAAGGTTCTGCCAGGCTGTGGTCTACTCTATACAGAGTATAAAATTGCAATTAAGATAACTTACGCTGTGGATAGCCCACCAGACAGCAAGGTAGCACAGGATGATAATAGCCAGAGGAATAAAACAGCATGTAATCATAAGTGTAATCATGAAGGACTGGACTCCGGGGTCCTCACTTCCACTGAATACATCAGGTCCACAGGAAGTCTTCAGTCCATGAGGCCAGTACCTGATGTAAGAAAGTGTTTAATTTGCATTTCCACTCATACATTAAGTTTTAAAAATTAAGATATTATAATTATTAAGATAAAAAAATCAACAAGCTACCTGCTCCATCCAAAGATGGGGGGAGCACACCAAAATGCTGCCCAAACCCAGGAGAAAATAATTCCACCTGAGGCCCATTTCTCATCAAACTTGACATTTCCAAAAGGTTTGCACACAACTACCCATCTCTCCCAGGAGATGATAGTCAAGGACCAGAGAGCAGCAATACCTGTGTAAGGAAGAAGGATACTCAGTTAAGGTATTGAACTCGCAGCCTGATAATAGTCTTTATAAGCTGTTCCACCAAGGAGAAAAACTGTGAGCACTTACCACAAACGGAGACAGTATAGCCCTCAAAGACGCACATTGGGTGTCCGAGAATAAAGTAACCAAAAAACTGGTTGCATACACTGATGGTGCTGGCAAAAACTGTCTCTCCAAGATCAGCAATTGCAAGATTGACCAAGATCCAGTTCAGAGGGTGACGGAGTTTCTTGAACTTTGCGGTGGCCACCAAGACAAGACCGTTGGTGAAGACTGATAAGACGACCACGATACACATCCAGAGTGTTGAAAGGTTGTAAATCCATCGTGGAGCAATGTGGTAATTGGGCCCCTCAAAAGGATCTGTAGAAAACAAAAGAAAACACTCTCATAATGAGTCTCACAATTTGGAATCTCATGTGGTCTCACAAGTCCACATTGTCTTATTTTGTAAGGTCTTGGAAGCAATACAGTGCACTACTTTCTCATAGTTAAACAAAATCATTTTGTAATTTGGTATACAATATTGTATATACCGTACACTACACAAACTTTGTTAACTTTGTTAAACATGCTCTCTCATTTTGTGCTGGGCTGGTAGCTGGCAATCTGTTTTACAAAGCAGCCTTTTTTTGGTTTTATCATTTCAGATAGTAGCTTTAACAAAGCTCTCAAGTCAATTTTTTAAAAGTAGCTGACATTCTTATATATCATCTCATATAATAAATATTTCCATCATATTATTCATTCATCCTGGGCAAAAAAATAAATAAAATGATGATACTGTACCTCTGGTATTATTGGTGTTTGTGTAGGCAAAAGCAGATCCCCTGGTGGTATCTTCATTGTACCGCCTGGCAGCAAATACTTGTTTTCCCCACTCTTCTGCCATTCTGATCTTAGAAGGAGGTCTCTGCAGTCAGACTTCTTGTCACTTGCAGCCTCCTTGGGTGACTGCTGCTACACATCTGACTTAAGCCTTTTATACTGAAGCTTCAGAGACATCGAATGGGATTAGGTGACAATCAAATTACAGCCTGGGTGTGCTTCTTGGCAGCAAAAGTCATGAGCAAATGTATTTTAACCTGTAATTAAAACTAACAGCTTATTAGGTTAAGTCACAAAATGCGCAATAATCTTGTTTGAAAGCGGATGTCCCTCCACTCCGGGATTAGCAGCGAGACCTTTCACTAATGGGTCAATGTAAATTTTGAGCCATCATTTGCCTTCATTGATTCCTACAGTATGCCCAGAGTAAATAGTTTCGTATTTTTCGCTTTTACTTAGTTTTAGTTAATTTTCAGAGTGGGATTTCATGTTTCAGTTATTTTTTAAATAAGTTAGTTTGAATGTAGTTTTTATTAGTTTCAGTATTAGTTGTTTTATTACAATGTGGGGGTATTTGTCAGTGGCAAGATTTAGGAAGTTTAGAATAGGTAGGCCTATTAAGATACAAACAATACAACACTTTGTGAAGACAATTGACTCAGAACCATGTAGACATCTACTCTCATTCAACATATGCATCAATGCCTCTTACAACTCTATAGTTGTATGAAATGTAGAAATGAGTATGCTATAAAGCAACACTGAATATGTGTATCAGATGATTAAAATTCAAAGCTTATGTTTATTTTCTTATATTTTTGGATGCAGAGGAATATTTCTTTATTTGGACTCTCGTGGTCAGGAATTGCATCCAAATATAAAACAACCACAGCAAACTGTGCTTATCAACTTAATTCATATTGTGTATGATGTTGTGGTCCTGATAAGTATATATGTGGAGCTTGGTGGGCATGAAAGGACAGCCAAGTCTTAAGGCAGCTTGATTGGACAAGTGTTGATCCACAGAACTAAAATAGCCACAGTCACAGTTGTTGACATGTGGAGGAAGTAAGACACTTGTAATCCTTCCGTAATGAATAGTTCACTTCAGAACATCGGATTTTTCAACATGCCCTTGATCCTACAATTTACGTCATAGTACTAAGTGCAAGGGCAATGTGGAAGACAAATGCACAATGAGATCAATGAAGTGTGGTGTTGATATTATGAAAAGATAAAAGAATCCAAAAAGATATTTTTACTTTATGTGGCTCAAATGCAGCTAAGCTGGACAAAGCCATCCAAGGTTGCTCACTTGTGGGGCTATAAGGATGACCATGTGAGATGCTGGAGTGGAGCCAAAGAAGTTCTGCAAGAGTCTTATTGATGTTTATTAATTGCTATATTAATTGATATTTATTAATTTAACCCAAAGCACATTCTTGATTTGGCAAAGTCATTAACCTGATAATCAAAGTTTTAACATTAAGTTGGAAGGCATTTTACCAACTGTGTGACATTTTATTACGGATATCTGTATTTTTAATTTCACATGTGCACAGATTTTTGGCAATGTGAAGCTAGTTGACAGGTGTGTCTGTCCCAAGCTCTTCAGTTCTAAGTATTCCCAACAGGATAAGTGACCTAAGATGAAGATAAGAGCACCCAGTGATTGAGGAATGTGGTGTCCTCTTGCATACTTAATTACTTTCTTTCTGGCTTCTTAATTGGCTCAGGCAGTCTTTTGGACAATGGCATAGTTGCATGTTTATTCAACTAATTAATTCTTATAATTATAATTTAAAATGGCCATTTCAATTATGCATTACGGTAACATTTTATCTCCATATGTGAAGTAGACACCAACCAGCTGGCATACTAATTATCTAATTTGCTTACATGGTCCTAGTGAATTACGAAAAGAATTGGATTTGAGGGGATTTTGTCTTAAACACTTTTCAGAATGAAACTGCTGCCTGAAGTCCCCTTGGAAACATTTCAGAAACAAGGCTTCCCTTATAAAAATTAATCATTTTGCAGTCATAGTCATCTAGTGATGGATCTTATATAATATATGGTTCAAATGGTTGGATGACACAACATAGAACTGAGTTTGTTTTAAGCATATTGAGGCCTTAAATCCTCTGCCTCACCTTCATATTATTTCAACTAACAGGTTAACTAAACCATACTAACCTAAAATAACAAATATATGATCCCAGAGTATAGTAATGTATGTGCTAATCACACAAATACACACAAAACAGAAAGGACAATCTACCATAATTTAAATGATGATTTCTAGATTGATTGAATGATTGATTGATTAAGTGGTCCAGTGGTAGTATCAGTGAATGTTTATTTCTTAAGAAAAACAATATCTATTTAAAACAATATTGTATTTGGAACACGGGGACATTCAAAGTCAGTGACTAAATTTAAAAGAGCACATAGCAAGAACAGCAATAACATTTACACCTTACTGTCTGCAGTCATTAGCATGAATACCACATCACACAGTAGGAAAGAGTAAATTGCACACACATGCAAACATTCATCTTTCATCTTTCACATGTATGTGAATGCACGCACACACACACACACACACACACACACACAAACACACTTCTGTTGCCTCTATTTAGAGTGCAAACTTAACATGAAAACTGTAATGCCATTAATGGCGGTTTGTTAACTCCTGTATTATTGACTTTAGATGATAAGAGCACCCAGTGATTAAGGAATTTGTTGTCCTCTTGCATATTTAATTACTGTCTTTATTGGCTGCTGAGTTCTTCATCTGCTCAGCCAGTCTATCGGACACTTAGTTGCTGTCTACTACAATTTAAAGGCCATTTCAATTAAGCATTAAGTTAAAGATTTATTGCCATTTATTTGCCAACATACTAATGATCTGATCAGCTTAGGTGTGTAATGTTCAGAGAGTAGGATTTCTTTTGTCTCTGTTCACACAACTACTACAAACATATTTCTTGTGTATACAACACATGAATGTCTACGAGGAGAGACTGTCTATAAGTGTACAGTGGCATCTATATATTCAATTTAATTCAATTCAATTTTATTTGTATAGCGCCAATTCATAACAGAAGTTATCTCAGGACACTTTTCAAATAGAGCAGGCCTGGACCGAACTCTTTATAACATTATTTACAGAGACCCAACAGTACCACCATGAGCAAGCACTTGGCGACAAGGGCAAGGAAAAACTGCCTTTTAAGAGGCAGAAACCTAGGACAGATCCTTCGGCTCTAGGTGGGTGGTCATCTGTCTCGAACCATTTGGGGTGAGAGAGAGAAAGAGAGACAGACAGACAGACAGACAGACAGACAGACAGACAGACAGACAGACAGGTGCACAGCAACAACAGTATTGGTAATGGCATCTAGCAGGACCATGGCAGGAGGCTCCACCAGGATAGATAAGAACCTGCGAGACGAGAAAGCACAAGAACTCCGGGGAAGAAGTGAAGTTAGTAACATGCATTAATGGGACATGAACGAGTGCAGAAAGAGAGAGGAAGAGAGGAGCTCAGTGCACCATGGGAAATCCCCCGATAGTCTAGGCCTATAGCAGCATAGCTAAGGGATGGTTCAGGACTCACCTGATCCAGCCCTAACTATAAGCTTTATCAAAGAGGAATGTCTTAAGCCTATAAACTGTCAATAGATGGCAAGCAAACAATGTGGCCATGGTAGAAAAAACGCAGAGACACTTGTTGGATGACACATGCTGCATAGCACTGTGTAGAGAAGCATTTAACAAACACTCCATTGTGGATCTATTATCTATTGCCATTCACTGTATCATTCATTATAAGATTGCCCAAAAGAGAATGCCCTGCATTGCCTGGTAAAGAGCCTCTGTATGAGGCAGCTATAACGTTGACATAATACTGATCAAATTGACACTATATGAATTTATCTTGTTTAAGGCATTGAAGCTGTGGTAACCGTTTCTCCCTTCTGTTGAACTCTAACTAGAACAACCTCAAACTAGGTTGATCCAGTGAAATGCAGGTGACGGTTTCAAAATTTCCAGCAGACCAAAGCAGATTATACGGACAGCTTGAGCTCCTCCATAAAACAGATTAACACAGAGTGATTACTTCTGGCGTGCTCACTCCGTAACACCTTAATCTCTCCGGAATGACGGGTCATTGTAGAAAGCAGAGGTAAGCGGAAGCTGCTATAGTGGTTCATTTAATCTGTTGTTTCTGTGTTTTTCTCTGATCCAAGTCTTTCACAGGTGGCTGGCTTGAAGATTTGAATCCATGTGGGACAGGGACAGCACACCAAGAAGAGGATGGATCGTGCAACTAAAGAAATCTGTAAATTTTACTTCTATTTTTGTTTATTTACAAAATATCTCTATTCATATTAGTAGTTAACTTTACCTGAACTCTGGTAAGTTTTCACAGTATATAGTAGTTTTGCTTCAAATAGCTTTAATGCTAAACAAAGATTTTTTTTAAATGTAAAGTTGTGTTAGGGGAGAATATTTTGTGTTCAGTATCTTAATGTAAATTTACATATCTTTCACGAGGTTGAGTTGATGCTAGTTAACGTTTTTTTTTTACCCCTCTTGAGACCTATTTCCATGTGATGCTGTGATGTTTCGAGGGTAGGTCTGGAATTCCGCTAGTTCTGAACTATTCGTGTTTGGTAAAAGTTCACTACTAGCAGAACTCGGATTTGCTCCCGACTACCAACAGGAATCTCCATTACAACCATGACCACGGGACCAGTGGTTTATACACTCGCCAGTTGAATAGCAGGTTGTCTACTTGTCTAGTGACTATTAATGATTACACTGGTGTGAAGTGAACAGAGTCCACCTTTGCTACTAGTATGGTCTTGTGTTCACTTCACATCAGGTAATAATCCTAGTCTCAGATTTGCTTGCCTTTGTTGTTGAGGATGTTTTAATAACCAGAATATTATTGTTTCCCCTTTCCCCAGCAACACAGATTACCCATGATGGCCTAAAGCCAAGAGGAAATGGTTTCACTGGTATTTCCAAGTGTTGATTTTACTGATTTCCATCCTTTCTCAGCAGCATGACACACAGAAAACATATAACCACATGGTTAATTTTAATATTCAATTGTTGAAACAATTGTTGTTCCAGCATAGCTTCATATGTTCAGATTTATTGTATGAATTGTATGTGTGTCTTTAAGCCCTTTCCATGATGCACATACAGGTAACAGCTGGTACAGTGCAGAGGACGTATTTTCTGTGACATGGTTTTGACGGCTATTTTTCACATAAATAGGTGAGTGTAAACTGTGCGTTTCAGACTAAGATCACCCCTCTTCCCCTTTATTGTGTAGGGGATTGCCTTTTTGCCATTTTTTTTCTTTAACAGCACAGGGAGCATCTATGCCAAGGTGAATCCTATTTAGCTAACCCTCTTAAGCTTATCATGTTAAAGTATTTAAAAACAACAGTTACAAGTGCATGTAACTACTTTATAGGACAAGTGTGTAAGAGTTAGTGGCAAAGTGCTCATTCTTAATGAATAATAAGTCTTGTTTACAGGTAATTATAGATTAATGAAAACATTGTATTCCATTTCTGCCAATATATCCCCCTAAGTCTTACATACTGGTCCTTTAAATTGTGATTGATTATGATAACGATGCATTTTATTGCTGTAGTAATTATTGTCATGTTGGGAATTGGTCCCAAATTGAAAATTATTCTTGTTTGCATTGTATGCAAAGATGTGTGTATTCGTCTGCCAAGTAATCCTTTAAACTCTCTACGGTAAAGCAGTAAAGTCTCTGCTTGGTGAGTAAACGAGTGAATCACACACCTGCTGGAGGTAAAAAAGGCTGACAGACTGGATTTAATCTGAGTCTGGCTGTGTGTTTCCATCAGACAGCTGACCTCAAGTCCAAAATAATGACATATATATAAAAAATAAAATAATATATTATGAGAAACTACACCCCTTGGCAGTTTTGTTAAGTGACTTCCTCAGCTGTACTGTTACAGTATGTACACATGGTAACTGATGTGAATAAGACTTGTTTATTTTGAAGTATGGTGCCATCTGTAGGCTGAATTTAAGACTACTCTACCACAATGTATTTTGAATATATTTGAATTAAAGATGCTGAATAATGGTGACTACTCCAGGTGGACAGATGGGCTTCAAATAGGCGAGAGGAGCAGATGCACACTCTCATAATGGAATTTTGTTTAACCATATACAGTATATATAAATTGATGGTTAGATAAAGACCTGCTATGAGTGTTTGCTTGGTGCAATGTAGCCAACAGTGTGTTAATGATCTCATCACTTATCTCCATCAAACCTGGTGTTGTCAAGCCTGAAAGAGGACATTTACAAAATTGTTTTTGTATACTAACACCCACAAATGGTAAAATATTTTGTATATTATGTTTTCCTCATGTACTTGGATGTGATGCTGTTACTTGTCTTCAAAATAAATGTTACCACATATTTTCTTAGCATAGTAGCTCACTGCTGATTTTCTGAAACATATGGACTTTCAAAATATCCACATTGAGCTGGGGGGAAATTTAGCTGTTTCAGGGCTTTATTGAACACTTCATTGAGCCACTAACTCTGATTCAGTGACCACACCAGCAGACACAAAACACAATTAACCTTTATTTTTTTTTACATTTTTCTTTGCATACAACTCTTTATCTGTAAGTATCATTCAAAATGTTATATCATTTGACCATTCAGTGCTATTTACAATATGTAAGTCATCAGAATTACCCTTAAACAACCTAAGAAGGTCCGACTTTCGAGACTTCAGTGACCTGGCTTGCTGAGGACTCATCATCATCTCCACTCATCCCCAGCATCGTCTTTAGACATGACCGGAACTGGAAGGGAAAAACAACATAGGCACATTAGTTATGCCTGTGATTATTGTCCATATAATCCAAATAAATAAAGACTAAAGAAAATTAAGAACTTAAAAAGTTTTAATTACATTTCAGATTTCCCCCCTGAGGATGCCGTATTGTATGTTTTGAAAGCCGCCATTAGAGGGCAGCACCGGCCTTGGGATAAATTCTAAAGGAAATGTGTTGCTCTTAAATCAGGGTGAATGAACAAACCTGTTTATTAAGGAAGATGTAGATAATAGGGTTGTAGACAGTGGAGGCTTTAGACAGACAGGAGGGTATTGTCGCCAGTCTTAGGTCGAACGGTTGCCCACGATTGTTGATAACCCAAAGAGCAAAAGAGGCGTAAGGCATCCAGCACACCAGGAAGCCCAGCACCATGACGACCACCATCCTGGTCACCTCCCTCTCTGCCTTCTGGGTGGAGGCAGACTCAGCTTGGGCCTTTGCTGCCTGTTCATGGAAAATGACGTATGTGTGTTATAGTCTGGACACACACTCATATATATGAAATCAGGTAGGATGTTATTCCTATCTGCCCAAACCCAGCAGATACATTGCCTACCGATTTCAGCATGAGAAGCAGCTGTGAGTAGCAGAAAACAATGGTAGTTAAAGGGACAGCAAAGCAGAAGCAGAAGAGGAACATCACATAGGACTCATTGTTGAACTTGTTGTTAGATGTGTACCAGTCCGGTCCACAGGAGCACTGCATGCCCTCTGGGATATACCTGTAGAGACAGACACTGAATCAGTACTGTACTGTGGTTGTGAGTCTGTATATTTTGAATTAGGGGCAGGGGATATTATCCTTACAAGAGCAAGACAGAGAAATATTTGTACAGTCAGTTGCAGAAGGACTTTCCTGAGAATAATTGGATTTATATATCAACTATTAAAAACTAATAAAACTGTTGTGTGTTTGGTTTTTATATACTGACCTACTCCATCCAACCAGTGGAGGAACTGCTGCTATCAAACCAAAGACCCAAGTCATTGCGCAGCAAGCTATAGCATGGTTCGGCTTGAAGGCAAAGTTCCCAAGTGGCTTGCAGACAACAAGCCATCTCTCCAACGCTACCACAGCCAGAGACCACAGGCTTACCATACCTGGAACAAGATTGAAAACTATAAAAGACTCGTGCAATATAATGCTAATCAGTGAGGGAACTCTAGTCAGTATATTTGTAATAGAAGCTAAAACATTATAAAGCGAGGATGGTAAATATCAGATTACAGGTATTATTAGAAATGCTTCTGGGTAGCTCGCAGTCCACTCTGCCAGACTCCAGCTGCAGTTGTTTTTGTGGTGTTTGGCTAAAATTATTTTCAGCAGAGTCTTTAATGATTTATTGTGCTGTCACATTTTCATTGAATGAATTGAAATGAAAAGACTGCACAGTTTTCGACATTAAATTGAAACCATAATGGAGTACCTTGGTTTGGTTATAAATTTAGACAAAGGGATAGTCAGCTTCATTAGCCTCTAAAAGGTCATCAATTTAGCAGAGTCAGTGATGCTTTAAGATTGATGGAAAATTTTGTATTTCAGCATAACTGCAGATGTTTGTACAAGAGGAGACACTGATGAGTGTTTTTTCTTTGGTAAAGATCTAAAAAACATATTATGTATAATATCATATAAGAAAACTAGCAATTTAATATCATGATGCTGATGGCTGGACCCCACAGTTGTCCATAATACATTGTTTTCTCATTAGACGATGTGACAGCATGTTATTTAAAGCTGTTCTGTCAGCACAGGGATCCCAGTTCAGAGCTTGCAGTTTTATGGTAATGGTACAATCACAACATGCATAAGAATAAATAAGTTTTAAAAGGTTTGCTTTCATGGTAATCTACTGAATTAATAATATATTCACTTACAATAATATAATAATATACATAGTAAAATGTATTTTATTTATTACACTACTTACCGCCAAGGGTTGCTGAAAATCCTTCAATCTTGCACCCCAGTGGACCAACAATCATGTATCTGAAGGCAAAGCAGAAGAAGCAGGTGAAGGAGCCCACAGAGGCAACGATGAGGTTTGCCACAGCCAAGTTCACCAGGATGTAGTTCAGATGAGACCGGAGCTTCTTGTATTGAACAGTACATGCAATAGTCAGGATATTAATGCTGGTACCGGCCACGAATAGGAAAAACATAAAGGCAGACATTGAATAAAAGAATGCTGGGCTCCCTAAGTGATCCTGGGGAACCAGGAACGGGCTGAGGGAGGTGATGTTGTTGGTGTCCAGAGGGATGGGAATCCAGAAGTCTTCTGGAAGCTCTGTTGCACGACTTCCCCTCATTTTTGTCTGGTTGAGTGTCAAAAAAATTTTCCAGCACTTTTCAAAAAGATGCTGAAATGGTATTATTCCACAAAAACGTCCGATAGTAGATTTCTAAATGTAAATAACATGCACTTGTTATTGTCTTCTAATCGAGGTTTGTCTCTCTCTCATAGAACTTTACATCAGCTTTTATAGCAACTTACTTAACATTACTCAGGTTCAACTTAATTGGCTTAAATGGGATTTACAGTAAAGCTTTGGTTCAGACCAGACTTACTTGTACGTGCACACGCATCACACACTCAATATACAACAACAAAATAACAACATGCGTGACCTTTGAGCTAATATAGAGATTAGCATCTCAGTACTAGAGCTGAAAAGGATCATCTTATTACATCCCAATGTAAGAGCCCTGTGTTTGTGAACCACATAATCTGAGCATCACTTATCTTCAGGAGGTCAGTCGCATGCATTTGGCTCTCAGTAGTCCAGGTTGTAGAAGTTCACCTCAAGCTTTGTGTTATCTCTTGTCTCTTGGAACATTACCAATATTTTCAAAGAAATTGCTTCCCTTGTCTTTAGAGAAATCCTAATCTTTTAAGAGGATATTAATACATTTGACAGTGTGAGTAAAGTGACATACGTATAAAACTGCCTGACATGGTGGTTAGAAAGAGAAACTTAAGGTTGTCAGTTAAACCAGAAACCAAATAATGTGACGAGCAAAATCTAAACAAACACTTATGAGAGCTTTGTGGGTTTATCTATTACAGATGTTTCCAAAGAAATGGGCTGATTTAATGAAATGTGAAACTGTGTGTTTGCAAAGATCCATGAAACTAGATTTTCTAATATTTTGGTTACAATCAGTGGATTGCTTTTTAAACATTAAAAGTAAGGGAAAAAAAGTCACGTCATCTCATTGCATAACTTTGAATTTCTCAGGAAACAATGTCTTACTTTTACAACTTCTTGTGTGATCATCTCTTGCACGTTACAGTTAATTTGTTCACTTCCATTTAAGAAATAGGGCTGTCATGATATCAGATTTTCACTACACGATTATCATGGCCAAAAGAATTCATGAGAACAATATTGTCACACTATATAAAGAAAATTAGAACATAAAAATGCTATGTTTTGTCCCTTTTGGGCCAAATGAATTACATTCAAAATATGAGGGAGTTGCAGAGAGAGTCTGTAACCATACTAAAAGAACAATAACACTGAGTGTTAACCACAAAGCGAGAACGGGAAAAAATGATATTATCATATGTGTATTATTAATATGATATCAATATTGAATTTTGTGTGTGTTTAAATACCAGTATAACGCAACACCCCTATAAGGAAACTGTATATAGTCCAGACCAGGGAATTTGTTGTTAGGCAGTATCAGACACCATATTCATGTTTGTATTCTTCTCTTTATTTTTTACTTTGCCGATTATTTATGATTTCTTACTTGAGTTCCAATAATTCATACCATAAAGATTTCTTCATATGACAAAACACATGCACATTTATTGTTATTTACAATTCACAATCATTAGTGGTCAGCAAGTGTTGATGTTCGGTCTAAGCAGGTCCAACTTTGGAGACTTCAGTTGTTGACTGTGTTGTTGAGGATTCCTCTTCATCTCCACTCATCCCAATCATCCCAATCATGCATGAACGGAACTGAAAGGGGAAAAAAAACGATTGTCGAAGGAGTCAAAATGTACACTGATTCTGAAGAGCACTCCAACCACATTTATCTTTATCATCCTGCATGGAGCTGAGATTTAAAAAAAAAAGCTGAATGTACCATTAAAGCCACTAGGTGTAGAACTTTAAATTTTACTTAAGTAAAAAAGTTAGAAATCAGAATTTTTTTTAGATTCAAGTCAAAATTATAACTTTTTCTTCAGAAGTCTCACTTCAAACTCAGAATTCTTGGTTTTCAATGTTTCAATTTTCTACAAGCATAGATTTGTGAAATCTAAGTAGCCTATTTCTACATGTAGTGGAATAAATTAATGATTTAATGTTCACATTTTGAATGTGATATAAAATTGTTGCAGTAGTGAGATATACTCAAATCAATACAAGACGTCATTGACTCAAAGCCTCAATTATTTTTCCAAGTTACTGTATGGTTTGCTAAAAGCTAAGCTGAGGAAACATTAAGATGCAACATAAAATACACCTCAGATTGATCTGTCTGGCTTGAGACATGTAAGATACAAGTCCATAAGATAATAAGATAGTATTATGTTGGGGTTTTGTATCAGTTTCTCTCAGGTGTCCCACATAGCACCTTGCAACAATATAAAAAATGCATAATTTTTAAAATAAGCTGTTCATTCCAACATTTAACAGACCTGTTTATTGAAGAGAACATAGATAATTGGGTTGTAGACTGCAGAGGCCTTTGAGAAGCAGCTAGATATGGTTGCCAGTCTAAGGTTGAATGATGAGCATGAACACAGGTT
This sequence comes from Dicentrarchus labrax, assembly GCF_905237075.1. Taxonomy (NCBI): domain Eukaryota; kingdom Metazoa; phylum Chordata; class Actinopteri; family Moronidae; genus Dicentrarchus; species Dicentrarchus labrax. The sequence goes on from NW_026136711.1 coordinate 11,456,506, forward strand.
AATCCCTCTTTCTTAGGGAAAAGTGCAGCAGGTCTTTGCCTGCTAATCTGGTTTCCAATAAAATTAAGTCCGGTAATCTCATGCACTGTAGCCCTTTGTAATCCACTCAACTGGCTTAACTCCAGCTTTCTGTTACCTTTTGGCATTTCACCTCCTTCCCTGAGCTAAAAGACAATTAAGAACAAAGTACAGTAACTCTATCATTCCAACAACCCAATGTAGGACATCATACATCAGTATGTCCGAGGAGGCAGGTGATAGATATTGCAGAGGCAAAGGATAGGTTTGAAATTAACAAATAAAAATGTTTGCATTAAATTGCTAAGGAACATTAAAAGCAACGTAATCATATAAAATAACAATATTAATCTGGAACTGTTAAACACTTCGATCTGAGACAAGGTCATACTCAATATACAGATAAATATTACACAAATTATCAGTAGTCTGTGCAGCATTGTTGAGAAAAAAGAACACAGAAATAAAAGCATGGATTTTGTGAGAGTTTGACAACACAGCTCTCAACAGTCTCTTACATGTTGCAGTGAATATGTTCTGTACAACAAACCAGTGAACACATGCTTTTCCAGTATCAACAGCATACAGATACCATACACATGTTTGTATTTTTTTTTTTTAACTTCGCAGATAATTTAGGATTTCTTTATTAACCTCTTACCATGTATTTAAAATTACCTAAAAACACCTAAGAACAACATACCCAAAGTAAATTAAAAGCTGTTCTTCAACCATGTGCAGTATATGCATGGTTTTGGTCTCATTTAAAAGATAACACTCTAAAAAACAGCTGTTCATGGACATTTATCTATGTGCTCATGTAGATGGACAATAAATATTACTGGAGTGGATATATTGGACCTTTGGCAATGAAGCAGGACTGTTTTTGTTGGATTATTACTGATTCCAGGATTACAACTAGGCTTCTTGGGTGAGTTGGCTCAACTGTATGATTGCTTGCTTGCTAGTTTGAAGCGCCAATTGTGCCTGCTGTTATGATTGTATCCCAAAAGCATTTTGATCAATAAATAGACGAGATTCTAAGCTTTCCAATGATATGGTATGGGTACTAAATCCAACATGGCGGAATGTAAACATGGCAAGAAGGTTAATTGAGTTGCAACAATGCCCACATATTTTTTTTATATGACAAAACACACGTACATGTTTTGTTATTTACAATTCATAAATCATTGGTGGTGGAGAAGCCAACAGACTTCATGTGCAGTCTAAGCAGCCCCAACTTTGGAGACTTCAGTCACTGACTGTGTCGACTCTTCATCATCACCTCCACTCATCCCCAGCATCTTCATCATGCATGACTGGAACTGGAAGACGTCAAAGGAAAAACTCATTTTGAAATACAGCTTCAAAAAAGTGTTATTTTTGCTAAAAAGCTAAATTACTGGCATTTTGGCAATTTGTTGGTAGTCTTCTATTTCTAATCAGCAACTCTGCATTTCCTTAACAATTAACCATGAGCTGTTTATAGCAATGTGTATGTAGCATAAGTTGCTTTTTTATTGCACTCATGTATGTTGCAACAAGAAGGCATATTTGTTTAAGTTTTCTTTGAGTTAAAGTACAAGCCAAATTAAAGCTGCAAGTAGTGTTGGGCGGGACCTCGCACTCCATGCAACTCGGGGTGTGCTGCGGATGCGTCACGTGCCGTTGTTACATGTGCGGACCACAACATGAACATTTAACGTAAATCAGCTCAGAATCGCCACGCAGCGCTTACTTTCGGTTGCCATTAGGTGGGACTATCACTATATCTAAATATTGTCATGTAGACGTGTTATCAAACACGTTTCATTGAGATTGGACCACGTACGCTGAAGTTATGAGGACGTGTTCAGGGCGAGACTTGTTACAGAATATATGAAGTTTATTGGAGATTGGACATTGCACAATGAAGTTATGAGTACTGTTTTATGATGAATCGGCTGAATTCGACAAGTCGTCACTGGCACGCGGTTTGACGTACAGTCACAAATGGCTAAACTTTTCATCTGGTTTGTATGAGCACGGAATTCAAAATGGCCAACTTTGATGGAAAGCCATGGACACACCCTTAAACGTACAGTCACAAATAGCACAATTTTAATCAGCAATGTTTTTTGACTGCACTGACCAATTTTGAAGAAGATCCAATGAATTCCCTAGTAGGAGTTCAAATACAAGGCGAAAAGTTCGCCAGGAAAATCAAAATGGCGGACTTCCCGTGGGGTTTCGGGTATGGGTCCAAGAGGCTTTTTTGTACATCTCGGCATGTTACACGTGCCTACCAAGTTTCATACATATCGGTGAAACGTGGCGCCGGGGCTGCTTTTTTTTAATCCTGTAGGGTGCGCTACAAACATGACAAACACTATTTTTGGTATGTGAGCTTAAGGCACCAGTCTATACGTGCCCTGTCAATTTCATATTCATAACTATTACAGTCTCCGCACAATGATATACCATGCCACCAGAGCGCCACCTAGTGGCGGATTGTTGACACATTTATTAGCGAGCTTCAGGGAGCCATGGGCAAGCATCGTACAAAGTTTTGTTTACATCAAACGTGCCGATTCGGAGATATAAACTTCTTCATTTTAAAGAGCGCCACCTTGTGGCGATGGCCTGAAATTGTGCACGATGCCTAAGAAAGACATGGGGAACTATGGACCCAAGCTTGGTGTCAATTGGACATACCAATGTGGAGAAATGGTCCACTTCCTTTTTTGACAAAAAATCTACAGTTAGTGCTAATTTTATAGCGTTCTTATTTTTTGAAATATCAAAATTCTTCAAATTACTTTTTTTGCCAGGACGGCCCCCAGATGCTACGTGAAAGAATTTGTGCGAATCAGACAAAGCACATAGGACGAACACGAGGAAAAGTAGTTTATTGACATTTCGTACTCTAGCGGGATTTTTTTTTGACGGAAGTGGGCGTGGCCTATATGGGGAGATGCAGCTCCATTCACTGAACGTGTGGTTATAAGGTTTTTGAATGTGCGACAAACGATTCGGGAGTTATTAGCCTAAACGCACTTTTCATGATATTAGCGCCACCTAGTGGCCAACCCAAAAGCGATGCAGCGGTCGCTGGCTCAGTCCCTAATAATAGGAACAACCATAAACTGCACTTCCCGAGTGCAGCGTAACTGCCTCCAAAACATGAAGCTGTCTTCTTGCATGTACACTGTGCCTGCCCATAACTCTAATGTGTTTTCAATCTGACAATACGTCCGACAGACCTGTTTATTGAGGACAACATAGATGACTGGGTTGTAGACTGCAGAGGACTTAGAAAAGACAGCCGGTGCAGTAGCATATCTCAGGTCAAAGGGCTCTCCACGATTGTTGACAACCCAAAGGGCAAAAGTGGCGTAAGGCAACCAGCACACCAGGAAACCCAGCACAATGACGACCACCATCCTGGTCACCTCCTTCTCTGCCTTCTGGGTGGAGGCAGACTCAGCTTGGGCCTTTGCTGCCTGTTGAGTGAGAGAAGTGATTTGAGTCTCATGACTTCTGGGTTTTGCATGTTTAGTGCTCCATGCACCAAAGCATCACACAAAAGTTAAAATTGTGTTTATGCTGACCTTTCAGTGCATATTATCAACCATCAATCTGTGTTTCTTTTTGAGCTGCATTACACAATCACAACAAGTAAATGTCTAAATATGTGTTCTTCTCTTAGCTTCACGAATTTCAGTGTAATGACTTACTTAATCTTGAGAGAACTTTTTTAATGTCACATTTAAACATTCTGTATTTTCAAAACCTTTTTCAGTGAAACAGAGTTACTACATTTTACAATATGTAATCTAAGGTGAGTTGGTTTGCCTCACCATTTTCAGTGTAATGAGGAGATGGGAGTAGCAGAAGATAATGGTGGCTAAGGGAACAGCAAAGCAGAAGCCGAAAAGGAACATCACATAGGATTCATTATTGTATTTGTTGTTTGTAGTGTACCAGTCCGGACCACAGGAGCACTGCAGGCCTTCGGGGATATACCTGGAGAGATAATCACAAGAGCACTGTGTGTGTACTGTGTACAGCGTACATAGCAGCCTTGCTGATCAGTGCAACTGTTAGAGTATGTGAGTAATACTAACCTGCTCCATCCGAACAGTGGAGGAGCTGAGGCCAACAGTGCAAACACCCAGGTGAATGCACAGCAAGCTAAAGCATGATCAGGCTTGAAAATAAAGTTACCAAGTGGCTTGCAGATCATCAGCCATCTTTCAAAAGCTATCACAGCTAGAGACCACAGACTTACCATACCTTGAATGATATAAAGTAGTATTCAAATTTTTTTTTTTCATTAAAACTCAATCCAATCCAATCCAACTTTATTTGTTAAGCACTTTAAAAACAACCAAAGTTGACCAAAGTGCTGTACAGGAGAATACATATGACATATATCTGTTTGTCTTACCACCAAGCGTAACCATAAAACCTTCGATCTTGCATGATAGTGGTCCAAAGATGAAATATCTGGATATAAAGTTGCAGCAGGAGGTGAAGGATCCCACAACAGACACAAGAAGGTTTGCCACAGCCAAATTCACCAGGATGTAGTTGAGGTGGGACCGTAGCTTCTTGTATTGGACGGTGCATGCAATGGTGAGGACGTTAATGGTAGTGCCCACAGTAAATATAAAAAGCATGTATACTGCCATTGAATAGTAGGTGCTGGCGCCTGCTAGATGGTCCTGTGGTACTAGGAAGGGGCTGAGAGCCGTGATGTTGTCCGTATCCAGAGCGATGGGGATCCAGAAATCCTCTGGAAGTTCCATATTACGGCTGTGCTTCATTTTGACTTGTATGTAAAAAAAAAAAAAAAAGGAAAAAAAGAAAAGTCAAAATTTGCTTTTCATGTGATGGTCAGTTAGATCAGATATTTCCTGCAGGTACACTTGTCTACAGCAGTCTATTAGATAGGACTAGGAGAACATTTGCAAGGCTGTCTGACTGAACATTTATTTAATTGAATGATTGGTTAATTAATTACTTAATTTACTCAGGAACAATTACCCCCTTACTTCATTCAAAGGGATTAGAAAGCTACAGGAAGCATTGCAACATCTACAAAGACACACAGGCCAGATATGCATATGGTTATCCTGTTATCCCGTAACTATTTTAAGTTAAAAAAGGAAAAAACCCACAATGATGCACAGCAAAATGGGCACACGAATACAAACACACTAATGCTAGATGTACTGACATAAACATATATGTACCCATGATACACATTAATAATAAAATGTAAAATTTAAAAAATAAAATTTAAATTTAGTACCTGGTTCAATTACATCCTATTCAGATCCTAATCACATTCAACATTCAATCTGTCCCTGGGTAACCTGTTTTGTTAGTATTAGGAGGGATAAGCTCTACCTTCGTTATCGTATCAGGATGAAGAAAGGATTACCAAATGTTGAGCTTGGATCTCGGTACAAAGCAGAGCCTTTCCCTTTTTTATAAAAAGTAGACATTGGAGGAGATTCTTTTCTTTGAGGTAAACTTCTATGTATAACTTTTAGAATATTCTGTTAACATCTGCTTAACGTTATGTGAAGTGGAGGGTTGGACACAAACATACAATATGTTAAGTGTTGGTTTCTCCAGTACCACCTAAAGGACAATGTAAGCCAAATACCTAAATCAGGTAAAGACAGGTAATTGCTCCTTTATTTTGAAGGAAGGTAGTAATAAAGGACTGACAGAGGAAGGTGCAGAGCAGATGCATTCTGCTCTAATGGACTTCACTATAAAATAAAAAAATAGACCTGTAAATAAACAATATATTTTAGTTTGTGTGTTGTGTTAGGCATGATTATCATTGTTATTCATGGTCTTAACCATCATTACTCTTAGTATTATTGTAGTATGTTATGTAGGCTCATGGTCTGACTTGTGAGCAGGGTCACAGGGTCGTGGGAGCCAAGATAGTGCAGTAAGGAGAGGTTTAAAGCACCCTGGTTTGATCATTTTGTTACAACTGAAAAAGAATCGACCATCAGTATGAAAAATATTTTACATTATTGTTTAAATCTGTCAGCAGGTGAATGGGTCTTTGCTTATGATGCCATCTCAAACAGCTTGAGGACACAAGCAATTAGGATAATTGGCAATTAGAGACTATGAACAGTAGGCTTACAAGAGCAGTAGGATGGGAGTCATAAACACTGGCATTCAGTGTATGTGGTTTACACCCCTGTAATGTTCTTCTAACATAGTCACAATGCCAGAAACACAGCAAACAGCACATGTAGCCTCAACAATGATATTAGTCACCACAACAAATGGCTTATAGTTTCAGTGCAAATACAGCATTGGCAGGAAATAAAATCCATTAACCTATACCTTTTGAGACAGGTGCTCAATCAGCAGCCACAAGTGGAACAGAACCAGCTGATTGTTGCTGTTCAAGTGGTGTGTTCACAAGACTCTGGATACGATGTTAGGACCACTGAATAATAATGACTCAGTTGCTTAGCCTTCTGATTTGTGTGCTTTCATTTGTAACAAATCTGTGACCCATATAACATTTGACTATATAGTAAAAAAAAAACAGGTTCTTGAATCCAAATAATCTGACTGATGTGATAACACTATATAGCACAAGAAAGTGTTCTTTAAAAAAGGCTAACACACTGATTTTGGTGTGATTCTTATGGTGGATGAAAACCTACATCCACCTCTTCCCAAAAAAAACTCCTGTAACCATAATCCTTGATCCATGCAACTTGTGAGGCTTTACATCATGATCTCTTTAGGCTTTCAAAGATCAGTCCTCCAGCCATTTCCTAAGACTCTTAGCGAGTGTAAACCATTGCTGGCAGCTCAGATTAGAATGGAAGGTCAGTGTTTGTTGGAGCTCCACTGACCTATTTAACTCGCTGTTGTGCTCGCTCATGTCCTTGATTCAAATCCCTATAGCTTTGGTATAAGACAGGGGAGCTGCATTACTGAAAATTAAAACAAATAATTGTAGATTTCTTGCTTTTGTGGCCCAAACTTATTCAAATCACCATAGAAAGCTAAGTGGAAATGGCTGAAAATGAAATTTAAATGATGATGGCTATAGCATTTGTTTGATTATCGGCCTAAAAATTATTTAGAGTAAAAGGTTTTAACTGCATAGACTGCTCACTGTTAAAATTATGCATTATTTTTATGGAAGTTCAGATATTTCTACTACTTTGTTGTGTAGACATATTCAACTTAGGTTACCTTTCATGGAATTTTTCATCCACTTATCCAATCACTAACTTAATGACGTGACAATGAGTGTCCAATCTGTTTCCTGCAGCACACATGACTGTTTTTGCTTTTCTTGAATTTTTAAGTTAAACAAAATCACAAAACTCACATTATATCAATCAACTCGATTTGAGGTGACACCTAATTAGAAAAAAACAGCTGTATGTTGCATGGTGGAAACACTGAAACTCGATTAAAGCCTGAAATAAATGTTCATGTCTGAACTGTTGTAACAAAGTCGATTGTTGATTGTTTATTTTATGTCTTGTTGACTGTTGATTGTTTATTTTATGTCTTGTTGATTGTTTATTTCTATTTATATTGCCTGTTTGCACCGTGGGTCCGAGGGACTGAAATTTCATCTGTGCTGTATGTCGTGCATGTATAGCATATTTGACAAATAAAGCTGACTTGACTTGGGTAGTGGCTCTAAAGTATGTTTGTTTGTCTGTTTCCTGTCATGTCATTTCTGCTGTAAGTGCATTATGTTTCTGGGAAGTATTGATCCAAATATTCGGTTTTAAGAAGTCTTCATGAGTGCTAACACATTTCCTGTCTGATGGTACTGTAGAGTGGAGGCTGCTGCCTTGTGATGTGGCACTCATTCAGTCATTCCATTAGGCTGTGACCTGAGCCGCAGCATTAGTGCTCACCTTGAAGCTGGGCACAGGAGAAATCATGAACAGCACACTGTATGTTAAAAAAGAGAGATGTATAAAACGACATGTTACGTTGTACAATAAAAATCTGCTTCCTCACAAACTAGTTTACATTCTGTTAGTATAAGATAACACAGTGTGCAAAAAGAAAAACAAATGTTTGAGCATTTTCATCTCTGGTTATGTGAGATGGGTGCCAGGAGTGGCTACATAATAAAACTGATTAAATATAAGGTATCTGGTCTTCATTTTTACATTTTCATCTTTCAGTCAATATATATGTTTAGCTATGCTTTGGTATTGTGCTTTCACTGCTTCATGATCCATGTAAAACAACCACATTTAAAGGCCCTGCACACCCATGGTAAACCCACACAGGTGATTGTATTTGACAGGTGATCGGAGCTCTTCTCCGGGCTGCGTGGACATCTACACACTGCGCATGACTGACATCTGTTATTTTGGCTATTAGGACGAGACAAATTATACAGTTGTCACATGGAGTCTGGTGATCTCTGCAAACTGCAACCTCTTCAACCTGAGCAGAGGTTTAATCAGAGAAAATAGGTGAAAACTCCTGTGTGGGTGTGCAGGGCTTTTATGTTCTAATTATGGTTCTTTACTCTGTGACTTGCATATGGAAATTTTCATACAGAGCTTTTCTTTCCATTCCAGCACAACAGTACACTGAATCATTAATGAATATGTAAATATGTACCCAAATGTACCCAAAACCCAATTATTTGCCCTGCTGTATTTGTAAATAACTTATTCATTGCTAGCTGCAGACCATATTCAAAACAAAACAAAGAAAGGCTGTCATCTAATGGACAAATCGTGTATTGCAAAAAAAAAAAAAAAAAAAAAAAAAAAGGGGGGGGGTCAGGTGCTTTGTATTGATTTAAGTGTTCAGGATCACTGTAATAACAGAAGGATATGTGGACTTTGTCTGAGGTCAGGGGGAAAAGTTATTGGACTGAAGAATTTTCCAGTAAAATGCAGAAGGGATGCTGATCCTGGTAATGTGTCAAATGTCAACCCCCATCCCCATACTGTACGACAGTGTCCGTGATATCCCTGCAGCTAAAGTAGTTTGTGTCATTGGTAATCATAATTACGAAACAAACAGTTCAGTTTGAATGCTGACAAAAACACACACTGATCTAGTTCCACACACCAAATTAGATAGAGAAGTTCAATAATCTCCCAAAACTTCAACATTGTAGAGCATGGTCTCGTCCAGCAGAGAAATGTGGGTGAGTATTTTTGAAAAAGAAGGGAGACGGGTCTTGTCGATGTTGACGGTAGAGTAATGCAGTCGTGTGTGTGTGTGTTGTGTGTGTGTGTGTGTGTGTGTGTGTGTGTGTCAGTGGAGGGCGCACTGATGGTGGGTGTGGGCGTGGCAACTTTTATATGTGTGAGCGCTAAATCTGTAAATTAGTGCTTGCACACTATTATTGTGCGTGTACGGACATATATAAGTAGGTTTATGGCGGAATAAAATCAGCACCACCTACAATATTAAAATAAAAGTTGTTCCAGCACGGATGTCGCCATCTTTACTAAGGGACAATAAGCCTAGCGCTATAACACAACTTGCTGTAATTGGCTAAAACTCCTTCTGTGTTTCATTCATACAGATTTCAAGTGTTATTTGAAGCACCTCACTATACAGAGCATTATTGTCCTCTTCAGAGTGGCAAACTACAAAAACTTTGTATGCCTTTCTGTCTGTAATGGTTAGCGAACGGGGCTCTGCCGCCATGTTTACTTTGGGTGACGCCAACTCTCTTCCATTTTCCTCCGCCTCTGGTTGTCAAGAAGATGGCAGCTTCCAGGCAGGCATGAGAGGAAATACTTCTTCACAAATCGAATGAATTTGGATTATTGCCGCAAGATCAGACCACATACCAGTGTATTTGCAATTACTGCATCGAAATAAGTAAGTACAAATGTGAAATGATTTCGTCTTCTTCGGTTTGTTATGTTTTGTTGTGGCAGACCGCCCGGCCATTTTTCTTGAGGGAGCTGTAGAAGTAGGCCGATTGTTGAAAAGATGGCTGCTTCCAGAGACGGCATGAAACATAATAACACTCTGTTTATGCAGTTTAATTCCGTTTAGCTACGCTTTAAGAGTGCTGTTGCAACTACATTTGTATCAGGTAAAATATGCATGTCAAAATAAAGCGAAATTACATTGCATTTAATTGTAAAATCTAGCGACGCTTTGACAGATGCCAGCCGACCAGCTAACGCTGTTAGCTTGAGCAAATTAGGTTGAGCAACTAGCCGCTAGTGCTAACGGAGTAGAGCTAGCGGTAGAAACCACACGAATACTACGATTATACCTGAGATGTGTGTATACTTTAATAAATTATTCGACGGGGGTTTAGACGTGTACTTTCCACACCGGTGCAACTGATAAAATAGGCTTTAAATATTTTTCTTGCGCTATTAATTGCGTTAAAGGGGATGCAGGGAAGGCTAAGCTTGTTAGCTACAATATGGCGACTCCCAGAGAAGCATGAAAATAGCCGACTCTTCATAACGATGTTAACTGTGGTCTGGTTCTGTGCAGCGACCTTGCATTGTTCAGCTTTGTTGGCCTGCTACTAGTTTTTGTATTTTGTGTGTATTGTGGTCGACTTCTTCGCTGCTATAGTTGGCTATCTTGCATGTATTTTTCTTTTTCATTCGCTTCCGCCATTTTTCAGACTGGCAGCAGCGTTAGCGGGGGTTTGTTTGGTTGCAAGATGGCTGCTTCCATGGAGTGAATTCAATGGTTAGAAACAACTAAGCTAGCAAAGAAACAATTTGTGTTGGGAACATTTCACGTAACGCTATTTTTCTTAGCACGACTGCAACGTGGCGTCGATATCAAGGATTGTGAAGCAGTGGTTGCTCGGGATTTCTAAACGTTTCTCCGAGTTTGTCTTTAGGTTTGAATGTGTTCATTAGCCAAAGCTAACCGCTAACTACTAAGCTTTTCAGCGGCTGTGTCCGCACAGACTGTTGTAGAAGTTGCTGCTCTTTAGTTTCTGCTATCGCTGACGGGGAAATATCCCGGTTGCTTTAGCCCGGAATAAAAATGCTCTTTCATTATTCCCTCTGACAGAAGTCATGTCTGCCCCTGGCTCCGCGGTGTCTGGGACCACGGCGTCGGTTCTGCAGCCGCGGTGGAAACGGGTCCTCGGATGGTCCGGTCCTGTTCCCCGGCCCAGACATGGACACAGAGCTGTGGCTATAAAGGAGCTCATGGTTGTCTTTGGCGGTGGAAACGAAGGAATTGTGGATGAATTACATGTATACAACACTGGTAAGATTAACTTTGCATGTATAACTTTACCGATTGTTTTATTGCAGCAGGTACAATGTTTCCCTTCACAAGTAAAGCAAATGTGAAATAAGACAACTCATTTTGAGGTTGAGTCTGCGTTAAATAACACTTGTGTTTTGTTTATAAAGATCGATTTGCGGTGTGCAGAACTAAGTAGTGTACAGGCCTCAGCAGGCCGAGCAGATCCTGACAGATTAATTTGGCCCCCTCTGCTGGAGAAAGGGTTTTAATGCACGTTAAAAAAGGCGGGCTAAAATAAAATGGATGATGCTGGTTGGTTTAAGCATACCCCCTGCCTCAATTTCCTGCACATAAACCAATAAGGACCGACACATTCAGCAATTCTAGTGTCTGTGTTCCCATCCTTAAGTGCAAGTTTTGTTTTATGATACAGTGTTAATAAGATTTTTAAAGGTTATACAAGTCAGGAATTCACAGTCTTGTTTGGGTCTCAACATAAACTTCCTTCATAATTTGAATGATTTGATGAGGGTAAGCCTTGACTGATAATGCCACTGCCATTTCTGTGTTTTCACTTCTAGCGACAAACCAGTGGTTTATCCCAGCTGTCCGTGGTGACATTCCCCCTGGTTGTGCTGCATATGGTTTTGTCTGTGATGGCACAAGATTGCTGGTGTTTGGTGGGATGGTGGAGTATGGAAAGTACAGCAACGATCTCTATGAACTACAGGTAATCTGTCAACATTAAGATTGTGAAATGTTTAAATATGTTTGGGAAATTCAGATTTGAGGTGAACTATCTTTAAATTGACCGAATACATTGGATGTGTTGTATGCACTGCAGCTATAGACAGTGATAGGGAGTCTCTTAAGTACAGTTAAATTAAATCATGAATCCTTATTTGTCAAATGCTGAGTGGGATGTGTGTTCGGATAATAGTTGTTGGGCTGGTATTAAGTCTGTTCTTTCAGACCAGGGAATTCAGAGTACTAAATTAAATGGTTAATGCAATACCAAAGGGTTGAGTCCATCCCTGTTTCACTGTGACATACTTGTATAACTGTGAAGGGTGAGAAAAATAATCAATTCACAGATGCATCGGGAGGCTTTCTTGAATAATGCAGAATTGACTTTAAAATCTAATTGTTCAAAATTCAGACGGTTCGCCAAGTTCCAGCCACTGGCTGAATAGTTAAATACTCAGCTTCTGCTTTTAAAACCTACAGTGAAGTTACATTTTGAGCAGGAAGGGGGAGATTAAAGAGGTAATGATGTTAGGAAATCAATGTGATGCTAATCAGCACTTTATTCTGCTCTTCAGTAATGATTAGTTTAACCACACTTAACCAATCCTGCCAAAAATATGTTATTTATCCTCATACCTTGTGCACAGTTAAGGAAGTCAAAGTTATACATATGCTCTGTTTCTGGTTATGAAGTAGGTATGAATAGATTTAAAAAAAAAAAAACACACACAACAACTATCAAATTGTCAGAAGAGGGAATTAGGGCAACTTCTGACTTGTTACAGCTTTGACCTAAGCAGTCAATGATATGGTGTTTTGACCATGGCTTATGTTACAGGCCAGCAGATGGGAATGGAAAAAGTTGAAAGCAAAAAACCCGAAAAATGGCCCCCCTCCTTGTCCTCGTCTTGGCCACAGTTTTTCCCTGGTTGGCAACAAATGCTACCTGTTTGGTGGACTAGCCAATGACAGCGAGGACCCAAAAAACAACATTCCCAGGTATAGATGTTTTGCCCGTATGGCCCTTTGGTGCACAGCTACTTGAGATTCTACTCCAACCAGCAACATGAATGTGACTCATGATGTCTTGTGTTTTTCATTCTCAGATACCTGAATGATCTGTACACACTTGAGCTTCGTGCAGGTTCCAGCGTGGTTGGATGGGATATTCCAATCACATATGGAGTTCTGCCTCCACCCCGCGAGAGCCACACTGCTGTGGTATACACAGAAAAGACAAGCAGGAAATCTCGCTTGATAATCTATGGCGGGATGAGTGGTTGTCGTCTTGGAGATCTGTGGACACTTGATATTGGTAGGTTTCTAAAAGCGTGAATGGAAACAAATACAGCAGAAAAAGATGATAATTGCCTTGCTCTTGCCACACAGTCAGACCTCAGTCCCCCACTTTCAGAGAGAATGTATAGTCCAACGTTTGACTGTGATGTGTGTGCCTTAACAGTGGTGCATTAATTTATCTGGTTGTATGTCAGAATACATTGTATAACATCCTCATGCTGGTCATTGTCTCCAGATACCCTGACATGGAACAAACCGTCAGTAAGCGGGACGGCACCACTCCCCAGAAGTCTTCACTCTGCCACCACCATCACAAACAAGTGAGAGTACTGCTGCACCTAAGCAATAAGATATTGAAAATGGATTTTAATCATGTTTGAATTCCCAGTAGAACATGCTGTGCTGGGTAGCATCATCTGACTGTGATTTCATTTTCTCCATGTGCAGGATGTATGTTTTTGGAGGATGGGTTCCTTTGGTAATGGACGATGTGAAAGTGGCCACACACGAGAAAGAGTGGAAGTGCACAAACACTCTTGCCTGCTTAAATCTTGGTTTGTTAATTGTTGTTGGTTTGCTTTTTATTTATTGTACTAGATTTCAAAAAGTTTAAGGATGTTAATTTTTGTACCATGTGTTTGTCTGCAGATTCCATGTGTTGGGAGACAGTGTTGATGGATACTCTTGAAGACAACATCCCCAGGGCCCGTGCTGGCCACTGTGCTGTGGCCATCAATTCTAGACTCTATGTCTGGAGTGGCCGTGATGGTTATCGTAAAGCTTGGAACAACCAAGTCTGTTGTAAAGACCTGTGGTACCTGGAAACAGGTAGGCATGCTGTAACATGAATTTTGTTTTTGTTTCCATCATGTAGAGTGACTTAAGTAACTCAGGTTGCCAAATAGTGTCATTGTTGTTTAATTTCTCTTATTCCTCCTCTCCAGAGCGACCACATGCCCCTGCCAGGGTTCAGTTAGTCCGTGCCAACACAAACTCCCTGGAGGTGAGCTGGGGTGCCGTCTCAACTGCCGACACCTACTTATTGCAGCTTCAGAAATATGACATCCCTGCAACTCCAGCTGCAGCCTCTCCAGCCATGAGTGCAACCCCCATGCAGCCTGTGCACTCTCCAAAGAGCCCCGCACCAGCTGCTGCAGCGCCCTCTGCTCAGAGCCTACCACAGACAGGTATTACACTAGTGACAGAGGATTCCTCTTTTCCAACTTGTCCATGTCTATGGTTGGAACGACACCAGCAAACTCAACCACTAAAAGTTTAATGATCGGTTCCATTATTTTACAGCTGTTTTGAAGGTCGCAGCTCAACAGTCTGCCACAGGCACATCTGTTGTCACAGTTCGCCCCAGCCAGCCTGGGAAATCCCCTGTCACTGTGACATCCCTTCCTCCAGGTGTCCGAATGGTAGTGCCTGCCCAGACCACCCAAGGATCGGTATGAGCAGTTTTTCTTTTGTCTAAGATTTGGCATGAACTGTGTATCATTGTCCGATGAGCAAATTTGCACAACATTTACTTTTTCTGTTTGCAGCCAATTGGTAGTAGCCCTCAAATGAGTGGCATGGCCGCTTTAGCTGCAGCAGCTGCAGCAACACAGAAGATCCCACCCTCGTCTGCAGGCACTGTCCTCAATGTTCCTGCAGGCGCCACCATTCTCAAAACAGTAGCCGTTTCTCCTGGCACAACCACAGTGAAAATGGCCTCTCCAGTAATGGTACAGATCCTACTAAACATTCTGATTTCTCACATATTGTGCATTCTGTGTCTCACAAGTCAATTCTTAAAATAATGTTGTGCTTGTAGGTCAGTAATCCGGCCACCCGGATGCTGAAAACTGCTGCAGCCCAGGTGGGCACAGCAACTGCGTCCTCTCCCACCACCACCAGACCCATTATCACTGTGCACAAGTCTGGTGCCGTCACAGTGGCCCAGCAAGCTCAGGTGGTAACCACTGTGGTTGGAGGAGTCACCAAGACCATCACCCTGGTCAAGAGTCCCCTCACGATGGGCAGCAGTGGCACTCTGGTAAGAAACAGAACTTCTGTAGCACAATGTAATACTGACAATCTGAGAACACCCTTTGGTGCTTTCAAACGCATGCTGTAAATCATGGGTTTGTAAATTGTTTTTTCACACTTGGTGTGTGCGCATTTAGTTTTTTAGGTCCTGTCACAAGACCATGACAACATGTACTGAGTGTGAACCAGTGGGGGAGGGAGTAAAGGGTTGGCCTACAGTTACTGTTGGAGAACTAAGAAAACAGGGAGCATGATGTTAGTGATCTGCATGACTGTCAGTCAGTTAGGGCTAGAATGATTCGTAAGGCCACCAGTTTGGTGGTCCACCTTCCCTGTGCTGTCCGATGTTTTCTGGTGACTCATGAACTTGAGTCTCTCTCCTATGTCGGCAGATCTCCAACCTTGGCAAGATGATGTCTGTGGTACAAACCAAGCCAGTGCAGACATCAGCTGTCACAGGCCAGGCTTCCAATAACCCTCTCACACAGCTCATACAGGTCAGCTATCTGCATGAGAGCAGGAAAAAAACAGGAGGTAGCTTAAAACTCCTGAGACAGGCACCAGATGTCTTTCTCCAACAGGTTTGCATAACATGTGTCTCTCTCCTCAGACAAAGGGTCCCCTCCCAGCCGGCACCATCCTGAAGCTGGTGACCTCCGCAGATGGCAAGCCCACAACCATCATTACCACTTCCCAGGCAGGAGGCACAGGAAACAAGCCCACTATCCTTAACATCAGTGGTGTCTCTCCTACCACCACTAAGCAGGGCACCACCATCATTAAGACCATCCCTATGTCGGCCATCATGACCCAGCCTGGAGCTACAGGTCTAAATTCTCTCATGTGTACCAAGTCCTAACTACATATCGTATCAGCCCACACATTTATGACTGACATCCGTGCTAAAAAATAATGAAATGCTGGATTATAAACAAAATCTGAACTAAATAAACATCTGGATCAAAATTATTTTCTGTTTGTTGTATGGTTAAAATGAAAATTGATTTCAGGCATACGTTCTTTTGTCCTTGCAGGTGTGACAAGCAGTGCAGGCATGAAAACACCTATTACAATCCTTACCACAAAGGTGATGACCACTGGAACTCCTGGTAAAATCATCACCGCAGTGCCCAAACTTGCCACTGCAGCTGGCCAACAGGGACTGACTCAGGTAAACGGAGTCTGTCTGTGCATTAGTATTTATAGACATCCTCTTTGTCGTCCTGCCTATTTATGTTGCAACTGAGGAGATTAATCCTGAATTCTGTGTCTCTAGGTGGTTTTGAAAGGTGCTCCTGGGCAACCTGGCACTATTTTGCGCACTGTGCCCATGAGCACAATGGGTGGTGTTCGACTTGTCACACCAGTGACGGTGTCTGCCGTTAAGCCCACTGTCACAACTCTGGTTGTCAAGGGGACTACTGGTAAGAGTGACTATGTTCTTGTAATTTGTTTTGAATTATTTTTGAATTGGATTACATTGAAGTTATTATCATAGATTGTGTACAATGTACTCTGTATACTTACTGTAAACTGTATTTTAATTTTTAATGGCACTTATCTTCCTTCCAGGTGTCACCACTCTTGGGACAGTGACTGGTACAGTCTCCTCAAGCCTCGCAGGAGGCACAGTGGATAGTTCCAACGCCTCTCTGGTAACCCCAATCACCACACTGGGAACCATCGCTACCCTGTCCAGCCAGGTCATCAGCCCATCTGCCATAACTGTGTCAACTGCTCAGACCAGCCTAACTTCTGCCTCTACTCTGCCCTCCTCTACCATGACAGTACAGGTATGACCCTGCAGATGGTTGTCCCTCAGTATTTATCATTTTAGTCATTAGGACATTTAATCACAGTGGGCACACTTAATTATTTATTTTTTTTTACTTTTAATTGCTACATTACAGCCTAAGATAAAGACTGCTATGGTTGGGGTGATGATGGCTATATCTTAACAGAACAAAAACTGCAACTAGGAACAATGGGATAAGAGCTAGGAACAGAGAATAAAATGATTTATCTTTAAATATGAAAAACAAGGTACTTGACTTTGATAACTGAAATTGCTTTACTGTCTTCTGCCCAGAACCAGCCCACCCAGGTGACCCTAATCACGACCCCCAGTGGTGTAGAAGCTCAACCAGTGCAGGATCTACCAGTGTCCATCCTGGCGTCACCAACCTCTGAGCAACCGAGCTCCACTGAGGCTGGAGCAGCTGGAGAGGGCTCCGGTACAGTCACCCTGGTCTGCTCTAACCCACCCTGTGAGACCCACGAGACAGGAACCACCAACACAGCCACCACCTCTTCTGCCACCATCGGAGCAGGACAGGTCTGTTCTAATCCGCCCTGCGAGACCCATGAGACAGGAACCACCAACACAGCCACCACCTCCTCTGCTACAATTGGATCAGGACAGGTGTGCTCTAACCCTCCCTGCGAGACCCATGAAACGGGCACCACCAACACAGCCACAACTGCATCTTCAAACATGTCGGCGCTGCGCGTGTGCTCCAACCCACCATGTGAGACCCATGAAACCGGGACAACTAACACAGCTACCACAGCATCAGCTAACATGGGAGGAGTTCCGCAGACGTGCTCCAACCCACCCTGCGAGACCCATGTTACGGGCACCACCAACACAGCCACCCAGGCATCGTCTACCATGAATGCAGGCCAGACAAGCACCACGCAGAGGGTGTGCTCCAACCCACCGTGTGAAACGCACGAGACAGGGACCACCAACACCCCGTCTACAGCCACCTCTAGCATGGGAGGCGACCAGACCAGCACAGCGACGGGCATGGTCCAGAGGGTTTGCTCCAACCCGCCATGCGAAACACACGAGACTGGGACCACCAACACAGCCACCACTGCCACCTGTAGCATGGAGACAGGCGAAGGCACAGGTATACCCACATATACTATGTTGGCTCAATATCATACAATTCCTTTTCTGTTTGTCGTTCTTGATTAATTAATGTATATTCTATTATTTAATAATTTGTTCTTGCCCCTGCAACAACAGAATTGGCTAAAATACTTACTGTCCAGAAGTGCTTATTTTGGTAGATGCTTGTGTCCACATGAAATTTATTGGTATGAGGTCAAACTTAAATTATGTTTTTGTATCCATCAGCAGCCCAGCAGACGGAGGAGGGAGCAGAAGATACCAGCAGCACAGAAGTGGCCTCCACCACTGCAGCAACTGCCATGGCTACTACCACCCAGGGAAGGGCCATTACTACTGTCACTCAGTCTACACCGGCCCCCGGGCCCTCTGTACCTGTAAGAAATGCACTAATTTACTGGCAAAATTAGCAAGTGATGTAACCATTTTTCTGTTGCCACTAATCTGTATGTTTTATCTTTGTCTCTCTCTCCAGTCGATCTCATCGATCACAGAGGGTGTGAGTACTGCTGCCAGCTCTACAGAGGAACCCATGCAAACTGATGAGACGGCATCAGCAGAAGCTGCGCCGGCAGGGGAGGGAACCGCCGCAATGGAGACACAAGCAGAGGTAAATACAGTATAATGTCAGACAAAGCCACCGTTGGCATGATATTTTCAACTCCACTGAATTCAGTGTATACATGACCTGTAATGTGGTCTTTCAGGGAGAAGCAGCCGCAGCAACAGCCTTGAATCTGCCCTCAGAGCTGATGTCTGAGGGCCAGGGAGCCACACTGATGGTGACAGGTCTGTCAGACGAGGAGCTAGCTGTGACTGCAGCAGCAGAGGCCGCTGCTCAGGCAGCCGCCACTGAAGAAGCCCAGGCTCTTGCTATCCAAGCTGTCCTTCAGGCAGCCCAACAAGCCGTAATGAGTAAGTCCAACCATAGTCTTGTGTAGTCGGATTTCTCGCTGGCTGCAGTTAAGTGGGGAAAAAAAGGAATGGGAAGAATTAGCGATTAAGAACAGGATGGCTCTCAGCTGAAACACCAGAGTTTTGAAGCTACTGCATCCTCGCTTTTACAGTTTCTCATGATGCTTTCGTGGTTTGAGTTAACACGAATTCTTCAATATTTTCTGTTTTACAGATGAGGGCGATTCCACTGGAGAGAGCCAGCAACCTACCAACATCCCCATCATGCTGACCCAGCAGGAGCTCGCAGCACTGGTCCAACAGCAGCAGCAGCTGCAGGAAGCTCAGGCTGCTGCTCAGCAGGCCTCTGTGGACACAAGCCTACCCACAGAGGGCCTCGCCCCTGCTGACAGCCTCAACGACCCCTCTGTCGAGAGCAATGGACACAATGAGATGGCTGCCGCAGTCACCAGTGCTGTGGCGTCACTACTCCCACGTACCACTGCAGAGAGTAAGCACCTTTTTTGCTAATTTTTATAGTTAGTTTGGATGTCTTTTTATACAGTAGATTGACCTTTTTATATTGTTCCTTTCACTCCACAGCACTCGCTCCATCAAGCACATTTGCACCCTCTGTATCGGTGGCAAGTCCAGCCAAGCTGCAAGCAGCAGCCGCTCTAGCAGAGGTCGCCAATGGCATCGAGGGAGAGGTGAGTCATTGTAGTATTACTCAACATGTGGATGGTTAAGTGAGGTCAAAGAGAAGAAATCTGACTGTATTATTTTTTTTTATGTCGTACAGAAGCAAGGCCCTCAGCCAACCCCAGTGAAGCCTGTTGTAAAGAAAGAGAACCAGTGGTTTGATGTTGGAATCGTCAAAGTGACAAATATGGTTGTCACCCACTTCTATGTGCCAGCAGATGATTCTCACGGAGATGTAAGTGTCTCGGTAGGCTTTTTTCATGCTTAGATGACTGTACGTTGTGTGTGTGCTCAGTGCATCTCTAATCTCTTATTTTTTGTTTAATAGGATGACTCTGGCATCATGCCAGACTATAGCCAGATGAAGAAAATGGAGCTTCAGCCTGGAACGGCTTACAAGTTCCGTGTTGCTGGAATCAACGCTTGTGGTCGTGGAGCTTTCTCAGAGATATCTGCATTCAAGACATGCCTACCAGGCTTCCCAGGGGCACCTTGCGCCATCAAAATCAGCAAGGTAAACACTCCAATAGAACCCTTTCTTGTCATCTTATTTAGTTATTGATCTGACGTGTGTGTGTGTGTGTGTTAGAGAGAAACCCGCTTTCAGTTGCTGAGTAGTATTTAATTTAACTGTCCCTCTGCAGAGCCCAGATGGTGCCCACCTGACCTGGGAGCCGCCCTCGGTGACATCAGGAAAGATCATCGAGTATTCTGTGTACCTGGCCATCCAGAGCAACCAGACAGCTGAAGCCAAGGCCTCCACCCCAGCACAGCTAGCCTTCATGCGCGTGTACTGTGGACCCAACCCTTCTTGCTTGGTGCAGTCGTCCAGCCTCTCCAACGCCCACATCGACTACACCACCAAGCCAGCCATCATCTTCCGCATCGCCGCCCGCAATGAGAAGGGCTACGGTCCTGCCACCCAAGTTCGATGGCTCCAAGGTGAGCACATAGACTCACTAATACTCAACTATTAGTAAGTTAGCCATGCATTAATGGGTAAAGAGATGTATCTTAACCATGTGTCTGCTTTGTAGAATCCGGCAAAGATGCCGCCTCTGCGAAACCGGCCCCTAAAAGACCAGGCACCTCTCCTGATACGTAAGTACAGTGTACTGGCTTCATGCTGTGTACACAGGAATCAACATTAACATGACACGGATGAATAAAGCATGCAATACTTATTCTGGTTTTATTTGTGCTCTTGCAGTAAGGCTACTGGTCCAAAGAAAGCAAGGACGGACCAGTGAGGTTGCCCAGAGACCCCTCCCATTCAGTTTTTTCCACTCGCTGTCTTTTTATCAGGAAGACTGACCTTCACCCCTCCTCCACCTCCTCATCCTCATCTTAATCTCATCCTCCACCCTCAAGTCTCAGATCAAGACAGCATTGGAGGCAGAACAACCGTATGAAGCCGAGATGAAAGTCAATCTGAGAGATGTTTTCTGTAGATAAAAACCCTCCTTCCTCCTTGTTCTGTTGGTCGTAATATTTTTAGAGCAACACAAACTTAGAAGCACATTATCTTTTTCAGTCACATCCCCTTCCATCGTTTAACATCTATTTTTGGCTTGTTTCAGTAGTTGAGCAGTATAGAGAAGCATTTACATCTTTCACAAACTGGGAGCCAGCCTGAGCGCAATGTTACCTTTTTTTTTTCTGTCTTTGTTTTGTGAATCCTGGGGGGGATGTAGAGAGAGACTACATGAAATGATGTACAGTGTTGAAAAAGGCTCTGGAGGCATTAGTTTAGATGAGAGGAAAAATCGGTATGGAAACAAATAAAGCACTTGTCCTCAACGAAAGAGGACATAATTTTTTTCCCTTCTTTTTTGCTCAAAACAAATTTGCTTCATCGAGAACCAAGTCTATAGTCATCGTACTGGACTCCAGTCTCCTGGTAATGTCATCACTGTGCGCTTTTTACCCCAAGATGAGGACTGGTGGCCGACACTTCAAAGTGGACAAAAAAGAATGACAAAGGAAGAGATTTGTAGAGAATGGACGACAGACTTTGCTAGGACTGAGACTTGCAGCACACAAAAAAAATCTTGCAAAATCTTCCCAAAAAATTAGCAAGCAATGACGCAGAAGATCTTTTGTGTAGTTTATTTTTGTATTTTTTAAGCTTTTTTTTTTCTCCTGTGTGTATGTGTATGTTGTGTGCATTTTTAAAGAACATCACTTTTTTTAACTGTTGTTCATCCCCATAGTTTGTGTTCGTGGGAAGATGGGTGGCTATGTTGAGGTTGCCACTATATTTTTAAAAGTCTTCATTCAGTTGGTTGTATGTTCTTGTTGTTAACAGATGGTAATGAAAGAGAGACAGACTTTTGTATTTGTTCCAAGTAGAACCGCAGAGGTTATAGGACTGAAGGGAACTTTGAAGTGGACCCAGGAAGAGGAGAGTTTTTACTTTGTTTACTACTCAATGCTTGTGTTGCTTTGTTTGCCAAACCTGGAATTTCACGGGGTATGAGTAAAAAAAATAACATCAGATCTTTTCATACCTTTCCCCCTAATATCCCGATCAGTTGTCCTATACTTTTTATGCTCATGAATGTGGTGTCTCACCTCTTCTTTAAGTTTTAGAATGGCAAATTATATTAGTAGACATATTTTCCCTATCCTATTGATGTATGTGAATCCATTTAATAAATTTTAATTTTTTTCCTTCCACGGCTCTGTATTTCAGACTACAGATGGTGTGCAAGCTAACTGTGACGTGTAAACCCGTATGTCTTTGAATGGGGATGTCTTGGGAAGAAAGCTTACATAGCCGGAGTGTACTCACCTGTAAATTAGTTCGTTCATAGAGCAAGAATAAAACAAACAAAAAAAACATCTTGGCCTTTTATATAATTACCTGTAACAAACAGTTTTTACATGTTGGTCATCTCTTGATTGCCTTTTGTGTCTTTACTTATAAAAGAAACAAATATATATATATAAATATATATAGTCTCCCTGATTGTTCTAATTTGCTTCTGTCAAGCTGATTCACTGTAGGAGTCTAAATCACTGCTACGTTCAACAATACAAACTTGTACAGGGAGGAGGTTTCTGATTGGACATGAGTGTATATCTACTTTGTATGGGCAGATTCAGTTGTGATGGTAACGGCCTAGAAGATCCAGAGCCAAGGTTCTCGCCCGCCGCCTTTTCTTCGGCTGGGCGCCTTGGTTTCCGTTTGTGATTTCTCCTGATTTCTTTCTAGAAATGAACTTTCTCTTCATATGCATTCATAATTTTTGTGCGTGTCAGTGTGTCTGTTGAACAAAACTAGACATGCATGCAAAAGCAGTGTATTTTAGTAGTGATGCCTTAAGTTAGACCATAAGCTGAAGGTTCTCAAAAAAAAAGAAAAAACATTTAATGAGTTTGTTCCTCTCTCCATGTGGTATACAATTGTGTCCTTTCCTTCCACAGTACCTTTGCTGGGTCACTATTTTTGCACCCTTGTTAGATAGGTCATCATCAGCAGTGCCGAGGTCTCTCTGAACTTTCCTTCCCACACTGGGACGAGTGCTTCTCTCAGCACTCACAGGTGTTGCGAGTTTCTCTCGGCTGTTTGCAGGTTATCTGGAAATGTCCTGTATTTTCCAATGTGTGTTTTTTGTACTGTAGGGAGTAATGTATCTTTTATCATCAAAAAATAAACATGTTAAACATAGAGATATTATGCGTCTTTCTTCTTTTCGCTACAAAGATTAAAAAAATTAAAACTACTTGCTGAGTTACCTGCTTCAAGCCACTTTGAGCCGCTCTCAGAAACGGCTTTTCCACATCTAGATCCTCTTTGGCGCTTCCTTCAAAGTATTCTGCTCCTATTTCCTCACACCACTGCAGGGCCTGTCTGCCAGACACCTGCAAGCAAAAACAACATGATGACAAAAACAGTCCTCACATGGCAGCATGCATATACACTGAACAAAATTATAAACACAACACTTTTGTTTTTGCCCCCATTCATCATGAGCTGAACTCAAAGATCTAAGACTTTCTCTATGTACACAAAAGGCCTATTTCTCTCAAATATTGTTCACAAATCTGTCAAAATCTGTGTCAGTGAGCACTTCTCCTTTGCCGAAATAATCCATCCACCTCACAGGTGTGGCATATCAAGACGCTGATCAGACAGCATGGGTATTGCACAGGTGTGCCTTAGGCTGGCCACAATAAAGGGCCACTCGAAAATGTGCAGTTTCGCTGTATTCGGGGGGGTTCGGGGGGGTCCGGAAGCCAGTCAGTATCTGGTGTGACCACCATTGTGCAGAAATTCTTTGGTTATGCAAATCAATTGTTGCAGCAGCTGTCCGGGTGGCAGCTCTCAGACGGTCTTGGAGGTGAACATGCTGGATGTGGAGGTCCTGGGCTGGTGTGGTTACACGTGGTCTGCAGTTGTGAGTCGGATGTACTGCCAAATTCTCTGAAATGCCTTTGGAGACAGCTTATGGTAGAGAAATGAACATTCAATTCACAGTCAACAGCTCTGGTGGATATTCCTGCAGTCAGCATGCCAATTGCACGCTCCCTCAAAACTCGCGACATCTGTGGCATTGTGCTGTGTGATGGAACTGCACGTTTTCGAGTGGCCTTTTATTGTGGCCAGCCAAAGGCACACCTGTGCAAAACCCATGCTGTCTGATCTGAAGGCATATAATGTGGAATAAAATGGAACAAAAAGCTTAAGTCACAAAATTGTAGATTTAAAAGATGTAAACAATATGTGCTGATGAAATGTGTGGAAGTAATTACTTCCAACTTGACACTTTCCCATGTACATGTATGTTCATTTATGTACATTTTCAAATACACTCTTAAAGTAGTGCTTACTGCAAGAACTACAGAGCAGCTCACAGTGAAATGTGCTTTGTACTTATTAAAGGCGATATAGAGATAATTATTACTAGGATAGCACATTGGCTGTAACTAGGGATGCAACAGTTATTGACATTATTGACTAATAATACCTACTATTTTCTCAATTAATAGAATAATGTTTGTCTATAAAGTGTCTATAATGAAACAGAAAAAAGCATCAAATCCTCACGTTGGAGAAGCTGCAACCTGAGAATGATATTTGCTTAAAAATTATTAATTATAAGAGTAGCTGCAGATTCACTTTCTGTGGATCAGTTAATAAACTAATTGTTTTAGCTCCAGGTGTGCAGCCTGTATGTACTTGGTCACATTATTAAACCTTTCAGTCTGTGTTTAACTGAAAATTCCTGACATGAAATAATAAAACTTTAGTTTAAAAACCCTGTTGTATCCCAGTATCTGTGGTTCACTGACCTCCCGGTCACTCAAGTCAGTCTTGTTGCCCAGTACAATGAAGGGGAAGTCAGATGGGTCCTCAGGCTCGCCTTGGATCAGAAACTCCTTCCTCCAGCCCTCCAGGGCAGAGAAACTGGCTCTGGATGTGACATCAAACACCAGCATGCAGCAGTGGGCCCCTCTGTACAGAGGCATGCCCAGAGACTGGAACCTCTCTGTCCCAGCTGTGTCCCAGATCTGAGGGAGATTTACAGCATATATGTAGTTGGCCTACATACAGTATATAGCCATCTGTCCATGGGTGTGTTCACTGTCTGAGCAGGTGGAATGAGGAGTTACCTGCAGGGTGACTGTGTCCCCTTCTATGGTGACTGTTTTGGAGAGGAAGTCAGTCCCTACAGTGGCCCTGTACATGTTGGTGAAGCGGTGATTCACATATCTGTTCATGAAGGAGGATTTTCCCACCCTGTAAACACACACACACACACACACACACACACACACACACACACACACACGCAAACACACACACACACACACACACACACACACACACCATGTAACACACTCAAATCTCTCTCTCCTTCACAAGTTAGCATACTGCTCTGTTAATTAACAGTCAACACCCATTAGGGTTTACAGTAAATCAGTCTCAGTAAATCCAAGAGTGAAAAGTGAAAGTGAAACAGATGTGTGCGTCAGATCAGTGCAATAAAACATTTAGTTACAGAATGTGTAATACGGGTTAAAGAGTAGCCAGTTAACGTTACCCGGAGCTTCCTATGAGGATTATTTTCAGTGTAACCGGACTTTTTCCGTCCTTCATGTTCACGTCAGTCTACCGGAGCTTCAGCTGCTGCCTTCAAGTGCTCCTCGTAATTTGTCCTTTCGATCATTTGATGTGTGCCACAGTAGCATTAATGTGAAAGGGATTTTAATCAGGGCAGTAGTCATGATGCTAGAAATATCACCAGTCCTCCCTTTTCTTTTCCAAAAGTTGGCAAAGGTCTAAAAATGTTTTTATTTTGACATTATTATTATTTTAATTATTTATAATTTTTTTTAAATTCATGTATTTATTCATTTATTTCAGTGTTTTTAACGGTTCATCTATGTTTTAGATTTAAAAAAATTATTGACATGAAAGTCCAAAGGCTGTTTGAGAGCCCTCTAGTACAATGCCAGGAATACATTTCTCATGGGGAAAAGGGGAACCCTCACTGTTGGCCAAAAACTCAGATTTAATCATATTGAGTCTAAAAATACTAGAATGAGCCAATTAACGGTCCATCTATGTTCCCACAACTCCAAAATGCCCCCAAAAAATAATTTCAGCATCCTCAGCGTATTTCATTGAAAAGGTTACATGTTTGTGGCTAATGCTTAATTTAAAAGACTTAAGTGTGAATGATTACCGCAAGTGTCACTCTGCTTTGTTTATTTTCTCTGTTATTATTACAGTTTTTAAACGGCCCTTGAAGGCACCATGTGACAGCTGATTAGTCTGGTTGGCACACAGCTGACCTCTGCCCTGTCTGAGTCACAACCTACAGACCAGTCAAAATAAGGAATAAAGCAGAGATGTAAAATTAATAACCTCATAATGCAAAAACACACATAAACATAGATAGATTATTTTCTTCTTCTTTCTTGGATTTTATTTTGTTCTGTTATTTTGTAAATGGATATGGTAACTTGTCATAACTGTGAATTACATTTTCAATAAAGCTGGTATAAACAGAAGCAGCTGATTGTGCTGTGGAAATAAAAACATAAAAAAAATAGCTTTATTTAATACCTAATCTAAGACTGTTGCTCCAGAGTTTCATATTATGTAAAATACTTCTAGTGTGCATTAATTGACCAAAAAAAGTAAGTAAAATAAAAAAGGCAATTTTCTTCTTGATTTACTTAAATAAAGTGGGCACAGTGGTCTTTAACTACACTGTAAAACAGTAGTTTGTAATTTAAAAAAAAACACTGAACATGTAATCTACTGTAGATGATACTGGATCATTTCCACCAGAGGGCAGTATAGTCCTCAGGTGATTCACCTTTCTTCCAGGGTTTTCTTTCAGTTCTCAGGTGGTGTTACCTACTGATTCACTGTTGTTCACTGTCTGTTTTTAAACTTAATGTGACGCTATGTTAGCAGGGAATGCAACACCAAAAGTTCAAATACACATATTAACTCACATTATGCATTGTGATGTTTCAGCTTTTGCTCTCAAGTGATACATAACACATTTTAATTAATCTGACTTCATAAATACTTTTAATGTAACTGTTGTTAAAACCTTTAGTATAACACTAAACAAATATCCCAATAAAAAATATGAATTGAATGTTTCTTATACAGTATATGATATTGTCAGATAAAGTGGAAGATGATTTTAAACAAGCTTAAAGCAACTTGGATGTTAAGAGATCAATAATACTATAAAGCATTGTAGGATTAAAGATCACAGACATGTACATAAAGAGGTACAATACACTGTACATAACTTAACATGCATAATATGTAAAATGATCAACAAAACACTGAAGTTCAACAAGAAATAAAAACAGTCTGCTGCGCTGAAAACAAATGAATCTGAAAGTTAAAAAAGAGAAACACTATTGCAGTTACCTACACTGAGGTAATGCTTCCATGCTTTTGAATATCTGTGTCCTGTTGAGTTGCAGCAGAGTACTGAGATTACTCAAAATCAGCAATATAAAAAACTATGATATCACAGTGAGTAGCTCTAGAGTGGCAAGCTCTGGCCACTCACCTAACTTTATTAGTCATTGCAGAGACACACACACTCATACACTGCATGACACACATAACATCACATGCAGATCAGAGCTGTGGGCTAAGATGTAAGCTACATGGATACTAGTTATTCTTTGTTGACTAAAAATGCAAGTAACTGATGAGAAAAAGGGGGTAAAACTAAACAACAACGGAGTGTGTGTGTGTGTGTGTGTGTGTGTGTGTGTGTGTGTGTGTGAGAGAGAGAGAGAGAGAGAGAGAGAGAGAGAGAGCGCTCTCCTGGGTATGTCGCTGCAGCCCTGTGTGGTAGAGATAAGACCACCGCCTACACAGAAGCCTGTTTCTTGGGAATTAGAAAGCTTTCCCCAAAGTCCACTAGTGACACACAACACCATCCATCACCAGGCTGTAACGGGCTTACACAACCTCCCAACTGTCCTACAAGACGTTCCAATGTCAGCTCCAGCTGCTTCTGTCGAGATACTGTCAACAGAGTAGGCGTGTTGTGTGTGTGTGTGTGTCTGTATGCAGGCTTATGAGTTACATGGCACGACCACAGACGTGCTGCAATGTCCTGTACGTCTGTGCATCTGTCTGTACTGCTGTATGACAGCGAGCGGCGGGCCTGTAATTCCTGGCCTCCTCCTTTCATCTTGATAACCTCTTATCAGGGCAGAGCAGCCCGCTCGCGCAGTGGCAGCAGCCACATCCCTGCCCAGCTGTCCACACTGCCACCACTGAGCCCTAATTTCACTCATAATATCACTCTCATTTACATGAGCAGTTTAGTTTCATTCTAAATCAATCCCTCAAAGGAAACTCTGTGGAGACTAGTGCATAAAGTGAGTGAAAAGAGGGATAAACTGAAGTACTAGATAGCACAAGAAATTAGCAGCACCAACCATCTTTCCATATATTTACACTCTGTGGAAACTAGAGCCTTCCCAGCATGCACTGAGCAAGAGGCAGGCTAAATCCTGCACAGGTTCCCAGTCTGTCAGACACATTTATACATACAGGCAAATTTGGTTTTCAGTTGACATTACTTGAACCTGAAGTCTATATCCATAAACCATCATGGAACATGAATAGTACGAGGGATGTTACAGTTGTATAAGTGCTATCTCCCATCTTTGACCTGTTGCGTCCTGCCACCTTTCAACACTCTGTCTATATAATTGTGGCCAAACTGTACCACCAATAGCCTCCTTGCAATCATGCAGTAAATACATCAACCAGAGTTAATAAAACAATCATCATCACCACCAAAAACGTTCAATGGTCTAAACCCTCTGAATTCCCTGGGAATGCATTTAAATGCCTCATAAAGGGGATGAAGAACAGGGCTATAGCCCTGATTTTAGAAATACTGAGGTGATAAGAAGTCAGGGTTTTTGCCTGATTTGGTTGGGAAACAGGTCAGCCAGTAGTTTTCCAATTATACTATTTGACACGTCTTAAAAAGTGACAGAAATGTTTTATTTTTTTATCAGAATCAGTTTTATTCCCCAACTGTGTACACATACAAGGTATTTGACTCTGGTTTTTCATTGCTCTCAATGTGCTTACACAGACACAGACATACAAATATTTATATATAATAATATATAAGTATAGATCTCATTATGATTTATATGACAATATAATTGACATAAGGGTGCTGAAACACCTGATTTCCACAAAAAAAATAAAAGGTTTCTAAATCACCCAGATTCCCCCAAATACTAAGGGCATGAGCCCAGTGTCCTCATGGCAGCTAAGGCCCTGATGAACTTGAGAACCACCTTGCTGACTTTACGATAGTTTGTTTTTGTTGGCGCAGCATGAGAATTTAATGCCAAGCAACTGTAGAAAGGGGGAAAAGTTTAGGGAAATGGGAGACTCAATTGCAATTTTAAGCCACAGTTATGATGGTTGTATACTGATTTGCATCTGGCCTAACTGATGCAGTTTATCTGCCCCTCACTACCTTATAAGGACATATGAGTAATGTACGTGCTGCAGGTTCTTAAGTAAAAGGGAAAAGGCCCAGTGTTGGAAATTAAAAAAGGCCTCTTCCCAACTGTTTTTCTCCCCTGATTTCCCTGAAAACTGTATATGAACAAAGAGAGAGGAAAGTTGGGGAGCTGCTTTGACTATCAAATGACTGGGACAGTGCCGGGCTTGTGCGCAGCCAGGCCTTGTCCAGACCATATCTCTCCCCCATGATTGCAGCTCCTTTCCCAATTTGCATTACTGTGTTCCACTCTAAGCTTTGCTGGACCACAAAGAAATTGTGTCTTTGCATTTTATATCTGCTTTGTTCAAATGTCTGTCGTCTCTTTTCCATGTGGGCTTGGCCTTATCAGGGGCCGTATGCACATTTCATCAACAGACAAAAAGCACCCATCCTGCATGCTCACTGTGCCAGCTGTATGATGTCTTTTACATTAGTTTTATGTATCTGTAATGAACCCGGTCTATCTATCAGGTGAACTTAACTGTTTGATAATGGCTTTGTTTGGGGGCTGATGTGCATTTTATATGTGGTTCCTTCTCTGTGGAAGTCACCAGAGATACAAACATTGTTATCAATACTACACTACCAGCACACACAGCCACAAAGGAAGAGGAACCAAGATTTGAAGCCGACACCTTCACCTTTCCCACTTGCTTCAGATACCAAAAGCCTTTGATAAGACACAGTATTTGTAATACACTTAGAGAAATTACACAGTTGTACATCATTTTTTTTACATTCAGTTGAGTTGTAAATATGTCACATCTGCCCACACACAAGTTTTTTCTCTCTGGACCAAAGAGGTGTGTCTTTCAAAAAGTTTGTCCCCAACCCCTCCCACGGACTGTCTCTTAGCCCTAAACTTCGCTGGTGGTTGGAGAAGTAGTTCTTGTAGCCATCAGCCCATACTGAGGTAGACACACGAGCTGTGCCACTTTCCACCTGGCTGCATAACTTTGACCCCGAGTCCTGCTGCTCCCCTCGTTCATCTGTGACATCCCCTCAGGTAGGTGACCCCTGGCTCTTTCTCTCCTGTTGGTCTCATTCGTCACTAGACACCAGTATATGATCCAGTTGATTTAGTATAGAATATCTGGCTTATGAAAGCATATTTGTGCATTTGAGACATTCATTGGTGAGGTTTAATATCACATCAGGTCATTTATTGCTTGATTGGCAGTGACTTGTGGACACATGAGAGGTGAGGACTTTGCTTTGGGTCGATGAAGTGGCCTTCTCAGTGAAATGGACCGTTTCTGTTAGAATTAAGTGTTTTATTTAGATTTCTATTTTTATTTCTCTATTTTTTTAAATCATTTTTCAGTTATTCATTTGTTTCTATTTGTTTTTTTTTTTCTTCAACATATTTGAATGTTTAATTTAACTGAGTGATCAAATTAATTTGGATCAATTATCATAGTAATCATCATGCTTTTAGGTGACTTGGGGTCAAATTATATCAAATTTATATCCAATTAAATATCTCATCCAGTTTATGTTACATCTCTGGATAAGTATTGAAAAAAACAGCTGTACTAAATGCCCTCTCAATTAGGGTAATAATTAAACTTAAAGTTAATTAAAGACGTTCCTGTGTGACGCTTAAATCTGAAAAGCAGCTAAAAGGATTAAATATATGTCAATGTCATTATTGCCGCCTATTTTAATTTTCTCAGTACAATCTGATCTGATCGGCTCACCATGGCATGATGTATCCCTCTCTGCTGTGTTTTTACATTTGTCACATTTCTAGTCTTTCTACAGATTTCTATTAATCAGATGAGATTAGGGCCATCGGTGTATCGGTGGAGCGGGATATATTTAGCATTATAATAATGCCGTCTATCAGATTTTCTCAGACTTTATCAGACACTATCAGCCTCTTGTCTTTCCTCTTCTCTTTCCTCTAAAGATATGAAGCGAGAGTGGCCTCGTCTATTATTGCAATTTTCAATTCTCTCACAAGTTTCACTCAGTTTTCAGCAAAGCAGTCATTTTTAAATTTTCATTTCAAGGACTAAACCTTTTATCACAACTCACAATAGTTATTCTTGAATGGAACTAAAAAAGTTGTGAAAAGATACCACCACTGAGCAATTACTTGATAAGAACACGCAAATTCAGAAGACTGCTGTGAAAATGCCACATAATCTTCTAAGCAGTGTGGCTGAGGTTTCTGTCAACACTCTCACTTAGGAAATCTGCCCACAAACACAGCAAGTTTTTTTTTTTTCTTAGTTGGAGAGGTGTGCTGTTTGGCCTGTAGGGTGTCCCTGGGGGCATATCTTTTGCATTCTTCTAACTGGCACACCTCTTGTAGAAAGGCCACTTAGTAACCGTTTGGTCACTGGCTGCATCACAACAATTATAGACCCATTTATTTTTAGTTTTTACTTTCAGCCACTATTTAACTTCCTTTTCCTAGAAAAGGAAGTTTAAAGGAGCTTGCTGTCGAGAGATCTTGTCCCTGATAACTTCAAGCTAGACGAGTCATTATGAATTATCTGCTTCAATCAAAGTTACAGCAAATCAGAAACTGTTCATTGTGGAATGATGATTTTTACGACAAACAAAAATACCTGCTTTCAGTTTTTGAAAAGTGACCCTGAGAGGATGCATTAGATACAATAGCACTGTAGATATCTTACATCCCTTCTATGGTAGTGCTCTAGGTTGAGGTATTTTCTACCACCATGGAGGATTCGTCAGAGCAGTCCCACTGGGTGTCCCCGGCTCTGCTCAGCTCAGATCCTCTCGCCGGTTTCTCTTCTGGGCCCGGCCTGCTGCCTCCGGGAGAAGAGGGAGAGGCCTTCTTCTCCAACCAGGACCCAGACTACACCAGCCTGCCCTCTTTCTTCTCTAACCCAAGCCACAGCCGAGCACCGTCCACCTACAGACACAGCTCGGGTCAGTGCTCCCACTGTCACCTATCAAATCCATCTTCTTATCCACCTTCCAAATAATGATCTGACTTTATTCTGTTCCCCTCTCTAAAGTTCGTCAGGTGTTCTCCTCGCCGAGCCTCCTCAGCAACCTCCAGCTGCTGGATGGGGGGGGCAGCCACTCCCTGAGCTCACCCTACAACCCCCCGGTCTCCACCTGGAGCAGCACCCCCCTCACCAAAAACCCTCTGCACTCACACACCCCGACGTCTCTCTACACCCCCGGCGTCACCTCCTCTTTCACCACCTCCAGGGACGGATACTTGTCTCCGAGCAGAGAGGGCAGAGAGAGCCCCCGGCTTCAGGAGGCCCTGAAGGCCGAGCGCCTGAGCCCGCTGGGAGGGTTGGGGTCCAGCAGCAGTTTTCTGAACCTGACCCCTGCTGCTGGGAGTGTATACACTCCATCATCCCACTCCCACCCACACATGTTGAGCCCCTACAGCTCCTACATGACGGGTCCACAAGACTACAACTCTGCTGCCCTCTACTCCAGCCCTGGAGCCTGGATTAGTCCCTCATACTCGCCTAAACTCCACAATAAGATGCGGATATCCACTCCAGGTGAGGATAAGATTTGTCATTTTCTATAATTTTACTATATAACAGATCAGTCTGTAAATCTAAAAATGAAGACATTTACATTGGAAGTTTATTCTTCTTTCAGTCCTATCATATGACCTTCCATGGCCATAGAAAGGTCAATGGTCAAACTCCAAAAGTTACAAAATCTCAGTCTCGACTTTTAAGCCGACGTGGATGACAAGTTCTTAGAGTGCTCAGAAAGAAGAATTTTTTGGGGGCTTTTTATGCCTTTACGTTGATAGGACAGGTGAAGATAGACAGGAAAGGGTGGAAAAAATGCAGCACAGGCTGATGGTTGGAATTGAAGTGAAATACTCATATAAAGAATTTCATACAGTGATGAGATATTAACTATTCTCATATTCACTGACTCCTTTCAAGACATTTGTACATTAAATGTGTTTTTGAAGACTGTTCCAAATATAGCCTCTATTTCAGCAAGAATGAAATGCACATGTAGCATTTTGTAACAATAACAAAATGCTACATGTGCAGTGACAACGATGTACTTCTCATTTTGAACAGAGGCCAGAGAGTGTGTTAACTGTGGAGCCACAGCTACCCCACTGTGGCGTCGGGATGGTACAGGCCACTACCTGTGCAACGCCTGTGGACTGTACCACAAGATGAACGGCCAGAACAGACCACTAATCCGACCCAAGAAGAGACTGGTGCGACCCATTGAGACACACACTCACACACCTATCTGGGTGGATAAGGACACAATATTTGCTTTGTGAAGTATTCAGAAAAGAATCAATCATAGCCAAAACAGTTAAAAAACACTGATGATTTCTTTTCTGCGTTTCAGATTGTCAGCAAGCGGGCAGGCACACTGTGTGCCAACTGTCACACAAGCACAACGACACTGTGGAGACGCAACGCCAATGGAGAGCCTGTGTGTAACGCGTGTGGACTCTACTTTAAACTGCACAATGTGAGATAAAACTCATAGCTATATTATTATTATTTTTTTAAATCAGTAAACTGCTGCCCAATTTACCCAGAGTAAAAAGTGCTTGTAAATAAAAATTCTAAGAAGGTGATGTATTTTTTCCCCCAGGTCAACCGACCCCTCACCATGAAGAAGGACGGCATTCAGACACGGAACAGAAAAGTGTCCAACAAGAATAAGAAGAGCAAGAAGGTCGCCATGTTTGAGCAGTACTCAGAGGTGACTCAGCCATCCTCCCTGGACGGCAGCGGTGGGCCTTTTTCCCTCGGCCCCGGGACTCTCCTCACCTACAGCCACACACCGCACCTTATCACAACACAATCTCCCCTGCATCCCTCCGCCTCCCTACCCTACACACACCACCTCAACTCTGGCATGGTGCCCACACTGGTGTGAAATGACAAAACAGGCCCCTGAAAGCTGTGTATTTAGGAATCTCGCTTGCTTGCCAGTCATTCGTGGGAATTTGTACATATGTGTTTCTACACAGGATGTCACGTGAATGTGTTTTTTCACTGTATTTTAGGGGGAAGCACCAATTCACGTTGATCAAGTGCTTGTTTGAAATCAGATAAGGGAATTGTTTCAGCTGTAAATACAAACAAACACAAATCTGATTTCACTGCCATATCCAAGTCTTAATCCCTCTTCTGTTATTCATAATGTGAAATTATGTTTTGGTTTTGTGTTACACAGGTCTGTTTTGTATTTGCAAATTTGTATTTGTATGATATTACCATATTGAAACTCTACAGAGAAAATAATAAAATGTGTGACTGAAGGCTCTGTTTTTGATGTCATTTGAATTCTCAGCTCATCCGTTCAGCTCAGAGACTGACCACAGTGAAGCCTCCTGAGTGCTGTTATTGTACTCCCCTGCTCAGGTATAATAGTCTCTTTGTACAGTCAGCGTTCCACTTTGACAGTGTAATTGTACATGTATGCAAATTCTCCATTCTGCAGAAGTGACAAACATTCAACTAAAGTGCAACACTTACACCAGGGTTTTATATTTAGACCAGCACTGCCAGTTAAGTGCGTTTCAAGTTTAAACACACACAGACAAGGTCATGTTTTTTTTTTATTACTCATCACTATTTGTATGCTCTTAAAGGGGACTTTTTTCCTGTGCAGAATTTCCACTCATGCTTGAATGCAAATGTCAGAGGCTACAGAGAACTTGCTTAGTAATGATACGTTGCAATACATGTATCTTGACAGTAAAAGAACATCTAATTGTAGTCTGAAGACTAAAGATGAATGCCTTGAGATGAACTGTGTTTATGTCATTAGTTTGATAAATATAGTTAATGAACGGCAGTGGAAGAATTATTCAGGTCCTGTACTTACATAAAAGAAGCAATATCTCCATTTATACCACCAAATTAAAATACTCGATTGTGAGTCTTTAAAGTTAAAGTATAACCAGCAAAATATAGATAAATAGATATATTTTATTGTCCTTTCCAGGAAATGTGTTGCCACAGCTTCTACATAGCCTCAAATTAAAACATAACCACAAGAAAAACGTCTACTATTCACTATTATATATACTTAAAGTGTCAAATGTAAAAGTATTTATTATAAGCAAAATTCAACGTGTCAGAGACAATATTATATATTAGATTAAAAGTTAACCGTTACTAATGCATGAACATGTAAGGAGCATTTTAATGTTGCAGCAGATCAACTTGGAGCTGGAACACGCTGTCTGCTATCTTAATCTGCAATTAGCTGATCATATGTCATGTTTGAAAAATATTAATCTGAAAAGTTACTAAAAGCTATAGATGAAAAATAAATATTGCTGAGTAAAAAGTACAATATTTATATTGTAAAAAATGCAGTGGAGTAAAATACATAAATACCGTAAATACTCAAAACTGACTTTTTCAGAATTGGTTTTACTTTCTATGTAGATGTCAGGGTCACTTATGTTGTAGTGCCGACATTTTAATTTTCAGACATGCTGGATTCTGTGATTGTTTATATGCAGATAATCCCACTCAATGCAACAGAGATAACTGTTTCACATTGATCCAACTCGTGTCCATGTCTGGGATTTGACTATTAAAGAAAACTTATTTGAAAGGATTTTGCAATAAATGACAACTGAAAATATGACGTGAAGAAACATTAAATGTGTTTTCATTCCCTCAGTATTGACATTCAGGCAGAGGTACAGTGTATTTATGTGCAGTGTATTTCTTTATGCTGAGCAGCAGGGCTGGGGTTGCTCACTCAGGACTGGGGGATGACTGATATGTTATCACTGAGGCCACAGACCCCAAACCATCCACCTGCTGCTGGCACCGCCACTCTTACACTCCCTGTCAGTTAGTCAGCGAGGGGCACCGTGAGCACTTTCAGACGTGACACCAGAAAGAGTTATGACAGACAAATAAATCCATGGCGTCATCTGAAGGCACTGCTGCAGGTAGATGAACTCCATTTGTTTGCTCAAAAGAGTTCATCCACAGTTTCAAAATCAATATGTCATGATTAGGTCAAATGAATCCAGTCAGGTTATATAATCTTTGGGGACACACAGAACGCTTGACTTGAGACAAATCTATAAATAATCACACACACGCCACTGTGTGTGTTTTCACAGCAGATTTGTCCATGCTTCACTGCAGACTTGAGGGAGAAATAAGACTTTCATTTATGCATTCGGTTTCAGCTTCGTGAGCACAGCCCTATGAACATCTGGGCACGCCACCCACTCTTGACACTGCATGATACACACAAACACACACATACACACACACACACAGACACAGTCACTCCCCTGAGTGCTTTGGAGATAAACTAACTCTGAGGCAGAAATCACTAAAACACTCTATTGCAGAGAAACCTTAAAATTCCACTTTATTTCCCTCCTCAAGAATGATCAGAAGTAGTAAAACAAATATGAAACAAGTGTAAAGACATGAAATTAGGATGATTTGGCAAGCACATCCATAATTTATTCTCTTTTCCTTAACTGTCTCTATCTGCTGTTTATCTGCTGCCTCCGCCAGCTCTGCTCTGGGGAAATGGCAACAAATGCCAGGGATAGATTAGCAACCACAGGCCTGCTCACAAGGCCATCCGTTAGTGTCCTTCTCACTCTTGTTCCTTTGGTCTTTGTCTCTTTTCCCATTCAGCCTATTTTATCCTGCAGTTGTTCAGTGTCCTTAGTTGTACTATAGACTGTTATTATGGGGAGGCAAGTGATTTGATAATGAGTTGTTTTATCGTTGACAGTCTGGGAGATTCTATATGATAGATAATAATCATCTTTGGGCAAATTTATATTTTTGTTGTCATTTCAAACAACAGCTTTCCTGAAGGAGGTCACTGATGCATTTCTAACAGAACCCTTGTCAGCACCACACTGTTACATCTACAGGGAGAATAAAAGTAATAACCAAAAGCAACTACCATTGCTTCATGTAGATTCTCCTTTTGAAACGTGATACACACGCGCCCCCACAAGGTAACAACCTAACACTGCAGCAGCTCCAGTTTTTTGACCAAACTGTCACAGGATGTAAAACCCTGAACACTGCAGTTTAGAGATAACACACGTATATATGTGTAGTTCATATAGTGATGTACATTGTTGATGCATATTATGATGGAGCTGAACTGAATATAAATTGACACTTCCATTGACGCTACCAAGAGCAACGATTCATTTTTAGACACATTTTGGGTACAGCTTCTTGTATAGTCTTCATAACATACATGTTTATTAAATAATATAATGGATATGAGTGGAGTTCATCTAGTTTAATATATTTAGGATTTCCATCATTATATTTGAATGTCCTTTTATATAACTCAGCACAGTGATATGTTTGATGTATTTATTGCGTATTAGTATATACTATTATATTGTATATGGGCTTAGTAACCATTTTGACCTGACCAAGATCCATCTGGGATTGAAACACTGTCCATTAAAATATTTCTTTTGTTTGGAGTCAGTGTGCAAGCATTACAACACGAGATAAAGCATCAGTTGTTAAGACAATCTTGACTATGCATCTCCTCCTGTTAAAATAATCTATTTATGATAAAAATCTGTTCCCTCTGACATTTTGGGCTCACAATGCACTTTTCTAGTCTGATGATCAAAAAACTGAATGAGTTTCAATGCAATCTAATATTTTTCTAAAAGTAATAAATGAGAAATTGTAACAGGAACATTTGACAGTCCCATGAGTCCTATGGTAGATATTTTGTACAGTTACAGTTTGTGGGATTGACAGTGCACTGCTGATGTGTGTGTGTGTTTGTGTGTGTGTGTGTGTGTGTGTGTGTGTGTGTGTGTGTGTGCGTGTGTACACTTTAACATTAGCTGTTTCAGGCACTCAATACTACAAACAAAATAAAGAAGACACTAGAAAAACATAAATATATTTATTTTTTTGAAGCATGCTTAAAACTCCAGTACAGCGAACAAAATGAGCTGAGCATTACACAGTGAAAAGGAAATATAACTTATATTCTCTGTCAGCTGTCAGTTTGTAAGTAGTAAAAATTGGTCCTTGGATAACGCACAAAGGGCAAAATAAAAATAAGCAGTCTCATCAAACCAGCTGAATATGTTTCAATGTCTCTTAGCTTATCAGGTTCATTTAAAGCACTTCCAGTCCGGAGAGTAACAACTGAAAATCTCTGCTGTGTGTTAAAAAAATAAAAGACACAGGACAAAGTGGGGTGAGAAGTATAACAGCTCACCAAGCTACACGTTATGAATACTCTCACAATCTGCTTCAGCCATCCACATTCTGTCAGTGCACAAGCGGACTAGGCTTTTTGTAAACATCAACTATTTAGTTTTACTTTTGTTGGCATTACACAGGGTGTGCCGCGGTGAACAAGATGCAGCGCCTTCAATGTTTCTTAGCAATGAGAACCCCGACCACAGCTCCCATTAGCAGCGCCACCCCAATTAGCAGCCATCTACTCAGAGTCTCCCGAGATCTCCTCGCTTCTGCGGCGGCGTCTCGCCCAAAAACCTCAGCAAAGCAGTCCTGCACACAAAAAAACATGAGAGATTTTGTTATTAGACATTGTCTTGGTTCTTTCCATCCACATGAAAAGAAGTAATCATCAGTTGTGGTCAAAAATATTGGCACTTTTGCCCCTTTGCACAAAACTGTACGTATTCATATCCCTTAAAAAATGTTTTTCAAATATGAAAGTGGTTTCCTACAAAACTGCAACATATCAGATAATCATTCTGCACGAGTGCAATGTTTGTCTTCAGTCTGGGTGGACAAACGCTGTTAGTATTAACTTTTAAATATATATTTACCTGCTTTAGATTAATATTTAATATGTATGTATCAAGTAAGTAAATACAGTGTAAGGGTATCTATGTATATACTGTATGTGCATATGTGTATCATTCTTTTTCTTTTTCTTATATACATGTTTTGGGACTGCTATTTAAGCTCAATATATTATTTACTTAAGAAGGCTAATGAAATCCTATGATGTGCTTGATCATTTTAAAACTCCAGAACTTTTTAGAAGTTGAATCAAACACAGATCAGCTGCAGAAAAGTTTACTATGCTGCAGGAGAAGGTTGAGACATTTTGGGGACGTTTTGTGCCATTATTCTCAGTCACCTTGGAATAATTCCTAACCGCTGTGACTCCAAGCTGACTGCCGCTGCTGTCCTGCATGAAAATTGTGTTACACAGTCTAACAGGCAGTGAGTATGAAATACTCAAAAAAGGTAGATTTCTTTTCAGAGGGGTTTTTCTTCGAAGTTGTGTAACACAGTTAGGGACGCACCGATCGAACTGTTTTCACTCAAGAAAATTCCAATATCTCAACGTAACATTGAGATTGCTCAAAGAAACTGAAACTGATCCGACAGCAGTGCTCTTTTTTTTACCCACATTTAAAATATGAATACATCACTGCGTGGAACTCATGGGGAACATTTTTATGTAAAGTAACATGAGGTCAAGGATTGCTGTGGCACTACAAACTTGATTGTAACTTATAAGAGAATTTTATAACAACTTAAAAAAAGAAATTGCATTGGTCACATCAAGGCCAATACTCAATCTGTATTAGATCACCACATCCCTAAACACAGTCACAGCACCATAAATAAAGCTGCAGGTTGAGTTCATCCCCTGCTGACTCACCCATCCTCCTTGGCTCTGGATCCACGGACTGATGTGCTCATCCAGGTACATGGTCATCCAGTCTGCGATGCGGGAAACCAGCTCACTCATATCTTTCTCGACACATTCTACACACAGTACACCGCCAAAGGCAAACAGGCCCACTATACGTCCCCAGTTCACTCCATCCTTGAACACCTCGTCCATCACGCTTTTAAAGCTGTGGTAGGCCGTGTCAGGAGTGATGTCAATCTGCGAGGAAAGGTCACTAAACGCTTGCGTGAAGAGCAGTTCAAACTCATCTGCCGAGTCCCGAAGAGCTGCCTTTACAGCCTCTATGTCAGCGCCTGAGGACGAAGACGTCCCCGGCTGGCCACTTGTGTTCTTGCTGGCCAGCAAGCCGTTTCTGGCAGCTGAGTTGGCCTTGTCTCCCTCAGTCCTTTCACCGGCATTCTCCGGCCTCAGTAGAGAGGTTGGGTGGTTCCTCTGAGACAGTTTATAGCTTATAAAGAAC
This sequence comes from Dicentrarchus labrax, assembly GCF_905237075.1. Lineage (NCBI taxonomy): Eukaryota > Metazoa > Chordata > Actinopteri > Moronidae > Dicentrarchus > Dicentrarchus labrax. The sequence goes on from NW_026136711.1 coordinate 11,497,508, forward strand.
TCCACCAGCTCTCTGTTACTGTACGACATTATTTCCACACTGTGAACCTCCAACACACAGCCAGTCTAATCAGAGCCTGTGGTCTCTCCTGCCATTCCTCTCAGTCAGTCAGCTGTCACATTAGAGCTTCTTCGCCTTACCTTGCAGCTAACAGCATCCTGGAAGCATACAGGGATAAAAGAAAGTGACATTAACGCCTGTAAGCAAACATTAAGTGTTTTAGCATCCACTGGTTTCCATTTAATTCTGTAAGATATGAAAAAACATCAGTAGGCTCCACATCATCATGTTTGAGTAATACAGTTTAATTACAGATTGCTTTGAAATATCTGCCCTTCATTAGCACACAAATGTGTGAAATGTTTCAGTAATCAGCTGATAGATTTTCCTATTTTAGAAAATAATGGAAACAGGCTCTTTTTGTACCATCCCAGTGAAATCTGAAACTGTAGCAAACATTTGAAAATAACCATAAGCTAACAAACATTAGCTAAATCGCAGCCTTGTTATCTCAGCATTAGGAGAAATATAGTAACATTAACTCATTCCGATGTAAATCAAGCCAAATATATGCGTGTAGATACCAGCCTGCCACTGCTGACAGCTCTGGCTACAACGGAGATACTACCAGGTTTTAGCTTTAGGTGCTAACTAACGTTAGCTGTTTATTAACAGTCCCGAGGAAACGCATCAAAAACAACAACAAACTACAGCCACGGGACTGATATGAGCTAATCATTATTGACAGCTATACTTACAACTGCTGAAAGGTTGTTTCCCTTTGAGGGTGCAGCTAAGGAGTTACTAAAAGCTGTAGTTGTGAATGCAGACACAATATGGACATTTTTGCAGCTGCAGACTCTGAGACCAGAACAGTGATGCACGCTGGCGGTTGGCCAATTCTGCTACTGTACCAGCCGGAAGTCCCGCCTCTTCCTGCCGCTGCACCAATCAACGCCGGGGAGAGACTGGACGTGAAGGGCCAGTGAAATGAAAGCACAATCATTGGAACAGCTTTGTGTGTGTGTGTGTGTGTGTGTGTGTGTGTGTGTGTGTAAATGTCACATCCACAAGTCTCCAAAGCTGCTTCCATTGTTTCAGATTCGTACTACAACAGTGTGGGACCTTAATTAAAGATGTGACGTGCGTGAGTTTAAAATTAACTTCAATTAACTTCATGGGAGTCCCCTAGCTTGTAAAAGGTTTCCAGTGTTTTACTGTTCTAGCACTTGTAAATACAGCCTATTTTAAGAAGACGTCAAAGAATATGTCAAAACGTGGAAGTCTGCCGTGAATAAGTTCAATTATATGGGACTTCTAGTTTATAACATCCACCAACATAAATGTACTTTTATAAAAAGCATGTCATTTTCTCTCCCTGTAACTGCTCCCTATAAAGCTATTGAACTACAAATTGAGACTTTGGCTTAACTTGTCTTTCATTTCTTTCCTGTTGAAATTTACACAAGAATAACCTTCTTAGGACCCTATTTTATAAACATTATTTATGGACCCATTGTGTTCTATAAATGTTTTTTTAAATGGTTGTTTTCTTAAAACCTGGCACAAGAGGTCATTTTAACACAGTGATTGGTGTAGGAAAGAACTTAAAATGTTTTTATTAAACAAACATATTTATTAAAACGTGTACATAAGCAATAAGCATATCCTACACTTTCTAAATGTGAAATGACAATATGTTACAGTTCTTTATCACAGTTGAGAAAAAACTATGGAAGTAGGGAGGTTGGCATAACTGTTTCTTAAATCTTGTGACAGTTAAAAGGTGAATAACACAGATTGTATGAAGAATCTAACAAAGATCAATGGCTAAAATATATACAATGTCACTTACATATGCCATATACCTATGTACTATAATGTAACATTTTTCCTTCCTTCCAACCCTGGAAACATCTGGAGATTTAATGACCCATGCCATGTGTCCTCATATTTGTGATTTGTAACTGTGTGAAGACCTTTTTCGTTTTTCTTTGTCTTAATTCATACACTCCTTCAGAAGTGACACTGCCAAGCAGAGACACTAACAGAACGTCATCCAAGCGTTTGCTTTCCCATCTTGCAAAGTGCTCTCCTTGTCTCTCTGAGGATCATCCGTGTTCACAGCTTCTGTCTCTTCTGTCATATTTGCTGGCTTCTGGGATTTAACATTCTCGTGTTGGTTTGTGTCAACATTTCCATTCTCAGTAGGTCCATCCTCTGTTTCTGGTTCACTGTCTGAATCAATGGAAATGGTCTCTGTGCACGTGCTTACGAGTTTTAAGGTACAGTTCAGTGTCTCACATTGTCTGTTTTGGTCTGTGTTTGGAGTACCAGACTTGAGGCCTCCAGATCTCCCCACTGAGGTGCTTTCAACCTTGCTCTCCTCAAAGATCAAGTCATGTTTAACTTTCTTGACAGCATGCATGTCAAAGCCGAGCAGCACAGACACCTTCTTGGTCTCACATTCTCTCTCACACATCCTTCGCTTGGTTGCAAAGTGACTAGAAATGTCAGATTTCCACAGCCACAGACTTGCAGACAGCTTCTCCTCTTCCTGAGAAGAAAGGTATGGTCGCCGGTTGAAGTAGGACGTCAGGAAATTTTTCCTGGCCTCATACGTCTTGTGCTCGTAGCTCCTAGGATCCAGAGCAAGGCCATCAGATTCAGACTGACTTCCAACGGTTGTGCAGGAAATCTTTGACTCTTTGCTCAGTTTCATCTTCTTGGGGTTGGACATGGCCTGCATTGGTGGCTGCCTCTTGAGAAAGCCAGCCCCAGACGAGTTGAGAGTCAAGGCAGACTTGAAGCCTTGACCTACATGGGTTCTACCAACAGCCCTGCACTGCACAAGATGCAGCGTGATTGTGGAGGCTACCATGTTACTGGTGTACACCCCCAGGCAATGAATGCACTTGTACGTCATTTTTTTTTCAACAGGATGCATTGTTTGGAGCACTTGGTGTCGCTCCCTCAGATGCATGGCCAAAGCATCAGAGATGGGACCTTTGAGGATGGTGAAACACAGCGGACACAGAGTCTTCCCAACCTCACTCTTGTGAGTCGCTGAGGGGAAACTTCTAGCAGCAAGTGGTTCACTCGTCTTCTCAATCATTCTGGGAGCGGTGACTTTGACCGGAGGTGGAACACTGTTCTGAGCAGGCGCCAACTGATCTTGACCATTGACAGATTCCTTCATGTTAAAAGTGAGAACAACAAGTTGTACGTTACTGGACTTCTCCTGTTTAATGGTGAGATCAAAGGTAAGAGGTGATGCACCAGGTGGTCCGACAAAGTCATCAGGATGAGCCTGAGCCACATGCTCCATGATTTTCTCAACACTGTGGAAAGCAGAGTGGCACTGTGGACAGGTGAGCCCGTGGATTAGCATGTGGTTAAGCAGTGTGTCGCTGGGCAGATAGCGGTTGCAAAGTAAACACTTGCTGGTGAAGTTGTGGATTTTCATGATGTACTTGGCCAGTGCCCACACTTTCTTTGCCTTGTGTGCGTTCTCAAAATGAGCATTATAGAGGTTTTCAGGAAAGAGCTCATTGCAAACTGTACATATCTTCCACTTCTGTGTCTGCGCTGTGTTTACACCCGCAGAATTATTTTCAGCCACAGTGCTGTTGCCAGGAACTGTGCCACGAAGCTGACTGGTTGCGATGGAAGACTGATGTTTAACAACAGGGGCCACTGGCTTTAAATAGCCAATTACTGGTTGTGCTGTTGAGTCAGCTCTAGGTGTGTGGCCCCTGCTAATGACCACAGGGGTCTTCTGAGTTACAACTGGTAAGGTTTGGGTCCTTGACACAAGAATATTAGCATGTCCAATCATGGTGGTTACCTGAGCACCAATGCGCTCATGGTACTCTATAACATGCTGTACTAGAGCCTCGTAGCTACGAGTGGAAAACTGGCAGCGTTTACAGAGGATGTTGTTGCCATTGACAGAATTAGCACCATTTTTGACAGATGATTCTGAAACCATACCAAGATACGGTGAGACAATATGCTGAAAATGTTCCCTGTAAATGTGCCTTCTCACAACATTGTAGAGACTGTCCCGAAACGTGCATTTTTTGCAAAAGTACATTGCCTTCTCCACACCGTCTCCCTGTCTGCCATATGTTTTGTTGTTCTTTGCCAGTCCAACTCCCTGTGGGTTTCCATAGTTCTGCCGTGCTGAACTAGGTATGTGGAATATTTTAACATGCGTCTCCAAAGTTCTCTTGCTTGCAGTGAATGTGCAGTATGGACAGTTGAGCAGTATTTTACTATCAAAGATTTTCCTGTGTACATTGCGGAAGTGATTCTTGTAGCCTGAGTAGTATTTGGAAGAAAATGAGCACTCTGTGCAGCAAAATGGCTTCGATCGGTATTCCTAGAAGACATCAGGGAAAGAATAATAGCATTAAGACAAATATGGTGATTTGTGCATGAGCATTTGAAAAGGCCATGGAAAGAGAAGCAAGGTTTACCTGTGTTTTAGAGTATGATGGATCCCATGCGCAGATATCAAGGCAAAGACTGCTCTTAACAAATTGCTCATTAGGGCAAAACTCTTTGAACTCCTGTGGAAGGAAATTTAAAGATTAAGGCATACATGTTATAATATCTGATAAGAATTTGTTTATATAACATTTTTGACAGTTTGACAGCATACAATACTTTGCATGCAATTGTAATCAACACTGGCTTTGGACAAAATGCTGAGTTGGCATAAAATTAAGTTGCATTTTCCTTAATAAAATATAAAATATTTTCTAAATATAAACACTGTCACAGACATAAAAAAAAAGACCCACTCACATATATAACTATTAAAGCATGAATGGGAATCGTCTATAAAGCTTCATATTAAGTCATGTTTCTCAATTTACTCTAAAGTTTCTAGAACAATTAAAAATACACTCACCTCTGCTGCCTCCTTGCAGTACTCCAGTCCAATGTCTTCAAGTGCTTTCTTCACTTGTTTCCTAGCTCTCCGGATTCTTGTGAGGTTATTCACTGGGAGTTGATACATTTCTCCTGACCAACAGAAAGTAAAGTGTTTATTAGTTTGAGGCAGACTCTTTAATAACATGTGTCAGAATACAACACAACATAATACAACATAGTTCAATCAATAATCACCAACATCGTGAGAGGCTGACTTCATAAACAGGCGACACGCCCTTTCAACACGTGTTTCTACCCAATAAATCGCTGTCAACTTCTTACTGATGCCAGGATCACGTTATCTATGTCAAATGCTGCAGTTTCTACGGAGGCCCAGTAACATCACTGTTCCAGTGGCCATGCCACAAAGTTAGCTTTCATTACCTGATTCAGTGCTGGAGACACTGAATCAGAGAGCAAACCTGTGGCCCTTCTTGCTCCACACTGTCCACTGACTTCGACTATCAGAGATTTAGCTACAGTACATGTTAGTTGTGTGGACTAGCACGGATGTGTTAGCCAACATTAGCAGGCTTGGCCACCTACTGTACTTAGCACCAAAGCTAGCGTTGCACAGTCGGTTAGCGTTATTCGTTTCTCCATTTTCACTGACGATATCAATCAGCATGCGTTACTCACCTTGTGATACGTCTGGGAACTAGCGTCACACTGGTTGCCTCACTACATATACGGCCAACAAAGAGGTTAAGAGGTCGGTCGGGGCGTGCAGACTGATGCTGATGTTCGCCCTCCTCAAAGCCGGTGCTGCACAGCTAGCTAACTCAGCTAGCTAGTTAGCCGTCACATCTGCTTTGCTGCAGCTGCTAACTAGCTGAATGAGCGGGGCAGACTGCTGCACTCCTCACACCACTCTTTATGTGGTCACAACAATGAAGACTGCCAGGACAACCCAGTGTCCTCTGAGCAATTCTTCTACTTGCACCGGTGGTCAGGCCAGTCTGCTAGCTAGCGTTATCTTCTCCCAGTGAGCCAAGTCAATCCAAAATGGCGACGATAAAACGACGGAAGTCGTAGCAGGGAGCTGGCTGGGCAGTGGCTGGATGACCAAAAGTTAGTGCTCATTATGGTCACATTAATACAGTCATTTGTTTTCAGACATAGAAAGCTAACACTTGTAGTTCAGGAATTCTGCTTCATGAAAATACCACATCCATGACCCGTGTGGTTTACTTTTGCTGATAAGCATTTTCACAGATTTATTTATTTATTTATGTATTGTGTCCCACAAATGAGCACACGAGCTTTATCCATAGTGTAGGATTGAGAAAAAGGCCTCTTCATTTATTATATTTCAGTTTTATCAAACACAGTTCAGTTATTATTATAGCAGTATTGTTCAAGAGCTAAAGTAGATGATGTTGTCACTCCAGTGGCTCCATAACTTCCAGTACAACAGTGCGAGCTCCTGTCATCACCAGTCTGGACACTGTCCTGTAGTCCAGGTAGAGAACACACTGTCCATTCACCTGGCACACAAACTGCCGCACCTAAAGAAAACAATGTGAGGTATCACTGCTCTTATTTTTTGTCTCAGAGTCACATATTGGCTGTTCTCAAACTCCTTTGAGGTCACAGTAGCATTTTCTCTTTTGGTGCCATGTGTGTAACATATTATCTAACCTTAACTCCAGCAGCTGCTGCAGGGCTTCCAGGGTCAACAGCCTGCACATAACAGGGAGACCTGCCTCTGACAACAAAGCCCCAGCCCAGGGCATCTCCTATCACCTGTGATGGCCGAAGGGTGAGATAAATTACATTAAATTAAATCTATTTAGTTTAGTTCACTTGGTGAGGTATAATCTTATTAGTCTACACAGAAACATCTCTAAGAATGTGTTGAATTTTGTTTAGACTTTGTTCAGGTTATACTGAATTCATGCTGTTAAACCGTAGAGATGACATAAGTAGTTTTTAAAGGTCCAGTGTGAAACATTTAGAAAGATCTGTGTGGCAGAAACGAAATATAATATTCATAGGTATGTTTTCATTAGTGTATAATCATCTGAAAATAAGGATTGTTTTGTTTTGTTACGTCGTCTTCCATGGAGTCCGCCATGTAGCCCAGACGGGACAAACCAAACACTGGCTCTAGATAGGGAACGGCGTTTCGTGGCCACTGTAGTTTTTTTGTTGTTGTTGTTGTTTTGTGCTTGGAAGGGGAGGGTGATGCGATGGAGCTGCGATCTAAAAATTCACCGCTAGATGCCACTAAATCCTACATACTGGACCTTTATATAGCTATGGATAAATCATTACAGTTCAACTCACCGTCAACACTTTCTTGATGAAGGGTGCACCATATGCCAGTATCTCTTCACATGTAAAATTTCTTTTGAGTACTGTAAAATTATTAAAAGATTTCAGCGTTCACAGTTTTCCAGTTTTGGGTAAATGAGACACAAGTGGACCAAATAGGCTGTCTTTAAAGACATTTTGAGACATTTGTCACATGAATATTATTGACACACTTGCCTGATTTTGGATTGCATCTGACCATTGAAGTTGAAGTCAGCTGGACAAGAGGTGGAAATCCAGCTGAGTGAAGCTGAAGGGAATTCAAGCTGCCTCGACGCACACTGGTAACCTGTTTCAGGTCTTCACTTAACCCCACTGTAATTAAATTAGTAGTAAAATGAATAGCATTCACAACAACATGAATTTTGTGTATTAAGCGCAGAATTTTAATTTTTTTTTTACCAGACTGGAAAGCACTGTTGCCCTCCTGCGGTCGGCTTTTGCGCAGAACAAATGGACTATCAGAATGGTTGTCCTCCTGTGTCGACACTACCACACCTTTGTTATCGTCGTCTTGTTCACTTTCATGTAACAGTTCAGACAGGCGGCGGCGGCGGCGGAAATTGATGCAGAACTGATAGAGCAGTCCGCTGTCAAAGAACTCGTGCTTCTTTGCCACTAGTGGTGGGAGTGGAGTGAGAGAGAGCACAAAACACATTTTAAAAATAATGGGATTTTTCACAAAGAGTTGATGAGTGTGTTTGCTTTAGATTGCAAAAGTCCCAGCTGGCCACCCACTGCTAGCAGCCACTGACAGCCAGCTCATTCCTGGTGCCATACATCAAAGGGCAAATGAGGACTCCCCTCACCGTGCTGAATGATGCCATGCTCCTGCAATGCACGGCACAGCTCCAGTCCCCGACGCCGGCTCTCTGCCTCTCCGTTCTGAAGGAGCCGGTCAATCAACTGGCAGCCAGGAAAGGAGCGCTGATATGCAACACCATGCTCCTCTCTTAGCTGCAGAATAGAGTTCTTGTCCCCTATGAGTCTGAAGACACCAGTCAGATGCGTCATAACATGGAAATTACTTTATAACATTTTTGCGAGGGACATTTCAACAGACAAAATCACCAATATATATCTGACAGGAGATTGTTGGGGTGTGTGAATCTCCTCCAGCCTATTAAAGGTCCAGTGTGTACAATTTAGCTTCACACTCCATTTCAAAGTGTGGAGGAGAAAACTGCGGTGGCCACAAAACACGGGAAAAAAAATTTAACAGCCCTATCTTCAGCCAGTGTTTGGTTTGTCCTTTCTCAGCTACTGTAGGAACATGGCGGTTCAACATGGCGGACTCCACGGAAGACGACTCGCAGCATTTGTAGATGAAAATTGCTCAATCTTAAGTAACAAACACGTCAATCCTATATTCAGGTGATTATACACTAATGAAAATATACCTATGAATAATATATTCCATTTCCTCCTAAATGTTACACACTGCACATTCAATCATATTGGTGTGTGTGTGTGTGTGTGTGTGTGTGTGTGTGCGTGTGTGTGTTGTGATCATGACTATGATTGACATAACACTTCAAGGTCAGCTGTTCACGCTGAGCCCCAGCACAAGGTAAACAGCAGCTCTTACTGTTCATACAATCGTTGTCCTCTCATGAAGATTTTCACCTCTGTATTGAAGGGAAATGTGCCATCATCTTTGCGGAAACGGTACAGCAGTTTGGCATCCTTGAACACTGACCTCTTATCACAGACTAAAAGAAGGCAATATACAGTTTAAAATAATTTTTGAAATGAATTAACAAACATTCGGTAACAGTTTTTTTTCATTTGTACACAAGGTCTGTTAATATCTTCTATATCATCTATCTATCTGTTTGTGTTGTTGCTTCATTTTTACCGTGGTGAACGATGTCATTATCCATGAGGTGCTGCATGAGGCAGACAGCGGTTGCTCGATCTGGAGCTTCCTTATGGCTCACAAGCCAGTCTATAAGTTCCTGTGCCACAAAGCAGTTGGGATATGTGCGCAGGTGGTAGCGGCGGTCCTTGATCAGTTTTCCACCGTGAAGCCTCAACCTTGAAATCAGTTTCAAATTAGCCATAATCCTCAAAACTTAAAGTCAGCCACATGTTTAACCTGAATTTCATGTAAGCCTGATCATAAGCATGTCATACCCCCCTCCTCTCTATCCTCATACCTGAGTTGTTCTCCAGCAATCATGACTTCTCCTTTATGTTGTCTGGCCATGGCCTTTCTCCTGATGCTACTTGTTCTCTCCATGTTTGTTATCTGTGGACTAGAAAGTAAGTGAAGTTAACTCTTCGTTTTGGCCCTTTGTGTTTACAAAATAGCTACTGAAACACACACAACCCCTTTGCCATGTGGGAAAAATGTTGTGTATACACAGAGGGAAAGAGAGACAAAGGCTACGTTCACACTGCAAGCCTTGACGCTCACTTCTGAGTTTGGCTGTTCACATTATTTTTTAAATGTGGGCCATATCAGATTCCAGTGTGAACAGGTCTCAGTCCTGAAGTGACCAGTGTGACTAATGTCAATCTAAAGTCACATGAATTCTGATATATTCACACTGAGGGCACAGTACAAAGAATCAGACCTGTGTCTGATTTGGACCACATATGAAAGTGGCCCAAATCAGAATTGTAATGATCAGATTCCATGTTATTTGTGCTGTTCACACTGTTATAAAAAAGAAATAAGATTTGGGACCACTTGCACTGCAGTGTGAACATAGACAAAGACATGGTACATTTCTGTCAGGGTGCCACAGACAGAAGGCGTCCACTAAAAGAAAACTGTCCCGTGTGGAAATTTATGTTTTTTTTTCTTCTTATCCTTTCATAAGACTGAAGCTATCACTTGTTTTCTTGTTGGCTCTTCTGACAGTCAGCAAGGCCGCTTTATTATACATCATTATATAGCAGAGGCAAATCAGAGTGCTTTACATAGGCAGAGAAAAACATTACCCTTGAGCAATAAAAAGGAGAGTCAAAATAAAATGAAAAATAGATAACATTCAATAAAATATGTGGAATGCAGTTACAGTGCAGTCATTTGTTGTAGGTTGCCCCAAATGCAACAAAGGAAATTAAAGCGTAGTAGAGATACCAGTCAATCAAAGGCACAGGAGAACAGAGGTTTTAACTTAGATTTAAAAGCAGCTAGGGTCGGCATGTGTTTCAGTTTATCAGGAAGTTGGTTCCCTTTGTTTGCAGCAAAGTACCTGAAAGCAGCTTCACCCTGTTTGGTTTTGAGTCAACCAGCTGACTGCTCCCTAAAGATCTACTGGATTTATATTCTTCATTATTGAGCGAATTATAAACTAGCAGCAGCACTATAAACTCTATGAGTTTGCCAGTGTAAAGATTAAAGAACAGTAATGTGCTCAGTTCTCAGCAGTATTCTAAATGAACATTGCAGAGGACGTGTTTGACTTGTCCAGTAGTCACATATTTTAAAGCATTGTTGAGAAACAAAGGAAATACGGTTGATATGCACATGATACCCCTTTGCTAACTGCCTTCATGGTCCTAATCTACCCTAATTAATGGATGTTGTGATGCAGGCTGTGTTTCCTGACTGCTTTCCAATGGTTTGTTCATTTGTATTTGTAGCACTTCACAAGCATCAATCATTTTCATTACAAAATTAAAATCTACAACACAAAATTGATTAAACTCAGGATTATTTGGGGTGTCAGTGGGTGTTTGGGGCTGTTAGCATTGGATGAATTCGAATTGGGTCACATTGTAAAGGTCATCATATGGTTGTCAGGCAACAGAAAAACAGAAAATTGTGCTAGTGACAGTGCTTATCTTCTATTATATGAGCTTTCTGCATGCGTTTCTTAATCGATGGCAACAAAGGTCATGTAAAGCAGGCCTTGGGATGTGAAAGCATCCGTGCCTCCAGCCTCTCAAGCTGCATATAAATCCTGCCTGCTTCAATAGAATTAGCAGACCCCAACTACGTTATCTCCAACCATAACCACCTCTAGAGTAGTCTCTCGATAGGTTTATAGGTGGGTTGGTACACAATTGATATTAAGTTAATATCCATGACTGCATAATGGTCTCAGTTCTTAAATGCAACTAAAGTGAAGCCTTGTTTCCAAGAGCTGATTATTATTGATTATACTGGTGTATAGATATTCATTTTTTAGGAGGCGTGTCTGTTTTATTGCATGTGTTTTTGTGGTGAAATATGATCCAAGTGTCTGCTGGGGATGTGCACTTAGGCTGTTAGCATCCTGTCATTAGCATAAGTTATACCACAGACTGTGACCCTGCCCTACTGGCATAAATCCTAACATGTGTCCCTGAGCCATCCTTGCTTAGTCACACTGTCTCCTCTTTTCCTTTATTCCCAGGAACTAAAACCGACTGATACGATGCTTCTGCATTCTCAGACTGCATTTTCTATTGGTTTTGGCTTGAGCACTCTATCTTGTCAGTGAGGCTTTCACTCTCTTTGGAGTAAGCACTGCCTGCGAGGGTAACGTCAGGGCAGGAACGTCGCTTAACCCTGTGATATAATGTGCAGTTGTGTCACCTCTGGATACGGCAAGGGGCAACATCCCTGAATCAGACAGCAGATCCTGGAACATGCCAGAGCTTTTCTTTGTGTCAGTGATGTCACTGAGTTGTTGTCAGGGAGCTCATGATTTCTGGTGCTTTGTTAAAACCTTCAGACAGCCATTTCTACCTTACTGTAAACATATGTTTTGAGCCCTATATGTACATAGTCCATATGTGCACAATCCTGCAATAACAAAAATATAAAATCAAGAAAACACAGAACATAGAAGGAGCTAGAAAGGCTCTGTGATATGATGGTGATTTCTCAGTTATTTCTTATCTGGCATGATCTAACAACATGAATGTTTTGCTTGCAACCAAAGATTGAACAAACACTCAATTTGCCAATTAAAATATGAGCCTCAGTTTACTGGCCGCATAAAAACAATGGCTCCCTCTTGCACTCATGCAGGCTTGTGATTGTTGAGCCATCAGAGCTGAGATATTGGCACTTGTGCAGTGTAGACCAATGGCCACAAGATGTCAGTATTCTTTTGTATACTAACTAAGGATCACAGCAACAATAGTGTCAAATAAATTGTTTTATGCAGCCTCTTTTTTGTTGTTTAAGTGAAATTAGGCAGTCAACACAAATCACCATAAATTACAACATGAATATAAACCAAATTAAGGCTGAAGGAAACGATTCCAATTGTAGTTCAGTTATATTAATATAGATGAATATAGTTGAGGAAAGCAAATTGTATCCCATATGTTTGTTGAATTTGGTTGATAATAATAAATAATAAAAGTACTGCCTGGACAATTCAGGGTTTATATGTATTTGACCGGGCATTAAACACACTGTGATAAAATTAAAGAGCTCTGCGGTTTAAATAGGCCTAAATGTAAAGTGGAGAACAGGTCAAATAAGGAAAAAATCAAACAAATCGCATTAGATAATGTGCTGCTGTGCAGACGTTTATAGGTTTTGGTCAAATGATCATCACGAACAGCTCGTGGGGACTGACTCGTAGCAGCTTTTATGCAAATCGCCCTCTTCAGCGTGTTTTCATTGGAGAGGAGCGTGGAGGTGTAGTCTGGAAGGCGTGACATCATGCCAATGCAGCTTTATGAAGAAAGTGCGCTTCCCCTGAACAGACAGAGGTGCGTCCAGTCCGCTGGCATCGGTGGACTTTAAGTGTGTGGCTGCTGAAGCCAAAGAGGCTGCGCGGTGCAGAATCACCAGCTCGTACAGAGTTTGAGAAGGTGGGAGGCTTTTACGCACGTATGTTTTTCCTTCTGAGCTGAACTCAAAGTTTGGAATTACTGCGATTTCTCTCAAGTAAGCGCTCTTTCACTGACTGCATGAAATAGCTGTGGACATTTGGAGCTCTTTGAAGAGACCAGCTTGTTATTTAATATGACCGCTGAGCCGCACTCGCATTTGGGACTGCAGAAAAGCACTATGGATTTCGTCAGCGAATTCGACTTGATGAAGTTCGGCGTCAAAAAGGAGACGATGCCGGGGATAGACCGCTCCTTCATCGGGCCATGTAGCCAGCTCCAGAGACCCGACTCTGTTTCTTCCACTCCTGGCAGCACACCTTGCAACTCAGTGCCCTCATCGCCAAACCTCAATCCAGGCGAGCAGAGAAATAACCCCGGGGGCGACCAGTTCTGGATACCCAACAACGGGGGTTACCCTCAGCAAATGTACCCTCAAGCTTTTGGTCTGACACCCGAGGACGCAATGGAGGCCCTAATCGGCGCCACGGCGCAGCAGGGACACCCATCTGCGCCCCACGGCCACCATCCGCCACCTTTCCAAGCTGAATATGACGGGTACGGCCACCTGAACGAGCCTGTCCAGCACTATCCGGGACTCCCGGGTCACCCCGACATGCAAGGCATCCCCAGCAGTCACTGCCAAGACCCTTATCTCAAAGATGACCTGGGGTGCGAGTCCCCTCAGTCGCCGGAGGCCCAGCAGGTCCTCGGTGCGCACCACCATCTCCAGCAGCAACACAGCCGCCACGACCGGCGATCCAACGCCGAGAGCCACTTCTCAGACGACCAGCTGGTGTCCATGTCCGTCAGGGAGCTGAATCGGCTCCTCAGAGGCCTCAGCAAGGACGAAGTGATGCGTCTGAAGCAGAAGCGCCGGACCCTGAAAAACAGAGGTTACGCACAGTCCTGCCGCTACAAGCGCGTCCAGCAGAAACACATTTTGGAGCACGAAAAGACCAGCCTGGTGTCACAGGTCGAGCAGCTGAAACATGAACTCAACAGACTGATGCGGGAGAGGGATGCATACAAACTTAAATGCGAGAAACTGTCCGGTGCAAACTGTTACCACGAAACTGGGTCCACCAGTGACAATCCTTCCTCACCCGAGTATTTAATGTGAGTTTGTTAATTTCCTGCAGAACTGATTATTTTCCATAGGGAGGCATTATGTCGACAGCTCGCATTGCTCCTTTACAGACAATCCCGTGGATTCACCAAGTTCTAATTAATGTTGGACATAAGGATATCACTCAAATAATTGTAATAGATGCAACTAGGCAACAAGTTATGAATGGAAAATTACAAGGAAGCATGCATGCAGGACATGTATGAGATGTTTTTATTTTATACAGGCATATCTGAATTTTGTCTGAAAGGAGATACTTGAAATCAGAGAATATTCCCTTTTTATTAATATACAACTTTAATCCTTCTGCTTCAGTTACTGCTCAATATTCATTTTGGTGATTTTTTGTTTGTTGCTTTGCTTAGTTTTTGTAGCTCAAATGATATTTTGTGTTCATGCTTCCTTAAAATAGAAACCGTGCTGAGAAGAATGATGCAAGGAATGACATTTCTATTATTTTCATGAAGCTGATTCTGCTGGACAGATGTGTTCCTTATTTGCCTTTCTTTTTAAGATAATATATAATTATGCAAATTGTTTTTCATTTACTATGTTTTTCATTTATTATGGATCAATAAACCTATTGTGAGTTTTTAAAACGTCTCTTCTGCTGATGGAATTACTATCTGACAAAAAAATAACAGTGAAACATTTACCTCACAAGCAGTTTTCTTTTTTCATCGTGGTGTTTTTATTTGTTATATTTATGAGAGTTCTTTTTAACAATCACACAGCATGAAAAGAAAAACCTTTTTTAAAATTCCATAAAAGGAGATACATCCAACAAAACATTTGTGCGCAATACATAAACTGATAGTGTTCAAGCCTTTCAGTCAGTATGTAGTATATTAAAATAAGAGCGTTAATTGACTCATTTGTGTGCAGTGTAGTTGCTAAGACTACGAGCACATGCCTCCACTACAAAATTCTACCCTAAAATTACACTATGACCCTATAACAATAAAAAATCCTCATAAATTCACATTGTGAGTGTCAATAAGTCACATCACTTCATTATTAAGTTAAAAGTATTTTGTGAGACAGCCAAAGAAAGGAGTGTAGTGACAGCCACAGTGCTGTGTATTTGTTGGTTTGGTGATGAATGAAAGGACGAGTGGCTTTCTCTCCTTCCCTGACCTCTGCCCTTCGTGGAGTGCTGCTTCCTGTGGGATCCCGGCATGTGAAAGCACGGGGGGCTGCCTGGCAGGGGCTGTGGGGCACAGATAAAATGGAGTGGAAATCAGGCTTCCCTTCTGCTCTCTTCCTCAGACAAACAGATCACCTCTGCATTCATTAACAGAGGAAGAGAGAAACAACAACCACGGCACGCTGCCCCGCACTCCTCTTGACGGCTGCAGAGGAATTCTTTCACTTGATGTGTTTTTCCCTCTGCCCTGTTACAATCCTCAAGCTGAATTTCCTGAACACAGATCATTCTCAGTTCAGGACTACAATAATATTTGGATGACTGTAATAGTCCCAAGGCCATTGTGATAATATGAGATAAGTGGTCACATTGTAAATTGAGTTTATAACCTCTGCGACGGCCCATGTGCTCAAAATCTTAGAGGGTTTTTCACCCTGTCAGAGGAGACTTTCTCACTGTTCACCCTTTGTGAGAGGTCAGGTGGGCAGGTGGCTCAGTTAATAGCTCCGCTAACCTTTAGCCGGGAAACCAGGTTCTCTTTTCATGTGTGACCCCTGACAGTTTTGACCTCACCCCTCTTGTTGAGGGAAAGCAGCTCTAAAATCACACCACAGGTGCAGAAACACTTTCCCTCTGAAGACAGGCCTAATCCCCGAAGGTCGGCTCGCTGCACTGGGAGTACATGACGTAGATGAGTGCGTTTGCAAACTTCAAGGATGTAGCAGAAAATAACCGTACGCTTATGGCAATGAATAATGTTCCTCTATATTTTAATGTTATTGGGACGGGCTCATTAATCAGTGGCTCTTCTATATGGCATAAGACTTCGTTTACAGGCAGAGTTTAATTTTAAAATGAGGTTTCTTCTATTTTAGTGTACTAAAAGAGGGAGAGAGAGAGTGTACTCGTAAATATACTCATTAACAGAACCCCAGCTCAGATGGCTGCTGTGCACACAATAAAACTCACCATCAATTATTACTGAAGATTTTTGTTATTAAATTGTTATTACATTTTTTTTTGTCTTCAGTGAATTGATTTTACATGTCTTGATATCATTTGTAGATGACATAATCAGATGGAATATTAAAATGCTGAGTACTTAACATCCACTAAAATGTTTCAAAATTATGCAGCATTTGAATTGAATTGAAACTAAATCTATTAAACTGGCTTAAATAGTGAGTGTATATTTGAACATACAAATGGCACACAAGGTACGCATGTGTGTGTATATCGGCATATATTTTACATTGCATACACTGATGTATTTCAGTAGGTGTGGTTTTTCTAACAGCGCATTTCTTTGTTCTGTGTCGTATGTTTTTGCGCACTTGCATACATCACATGTGGCGTTCTAAGCAGAAGCGGAATAATACAGTAGAAGTGTTTGGCGAGGAGAGCGGTTTGTGGTACTGTGTGACAGTGTGCAGGGTGCCATTGTAGAAACGATTAGCCAGCTCTTTTCCCTTGCATGTGATAGGCTGGTGGGCCTGATGTGGGAGCCTCGCACTTCCCCACCCCCCCCCCTCCACCTCCTCCTCCTCCTCCTCCTCCTCCTCCTCCCCCTCCCCGCCACCAACACCCCGAGCCCACAGCGCCTGAGGCTGGCTACTGAGTCAGCAGGAGGGAAAGGTGTCTGCACGGCTGTAGCATCAGAACAAGAGAGAAAGCAAAATAGCTGGAGAAGGATAAAGAGCAGTGAAAACGGTTCAGAATAGACATGCTTGCATTTTTTAAAAACAGATGGAGAGAAAGAACGATTGTGCGGAAACAAAAAGTCAGAACGAGATGATGAAGCAGCTTAAATAGTGAAATCATCATCTACTAAATTTATTTCAAAATCTCATCTGCAGAGGCCTTTTTTTGTGACATCGTGACTAATATGAGGAGGTGCCCCCTCTGCTTAAATTGATTTAACCCTCTTTTACGCGATAATTTAACGCCTTTACATGGCTGTGAAAACCCTTAAACGTGTCCGTCGGAATCAGTTAAACGTGATGCCAACCTCTTGCCTGAGTGCTAGGCTTTGCCAAGGCCTGGCTGCATCTCAGACAGCGGACACAGACAGAGGAATGCTGCAGATACTCACCATTGTGTGGGGAGAGGCAGAGGAATGCGGGCTGCCAGGCTACGTACACTGTCACCAATGAACACAGCCAGAGGCCTCGAGCCATGAGGGAAGGCCAGGGCCAACAGACCCCACAGTCAAACATCACTCACCACTTCCATTTGTGATATCATACCCAATCTCTTCTGGACAGTGTTGATTTGGTCCAGCTTGACTGTCTAAACACTGAGTATCTTGTTGAAGAGCTCCTGACTGACTGTCACAAAAGCTGTAAGAGATTAGATACAAAATGGCCTCGTCAAATAAGAATTAGTTGATCAGTTTTGTTTCAAACAAACCCTGTTGATCAATCAGTGAATTCTGCAGGCACTATAGTGTTTGCCACCAATCTACTGTGACTTAATGTCAAGGGACCAGACATTTGACCCCCAGTAGTAAGCCGTTTCCAGCCTCAGCCAGTTCTTTTACTGCTGTTTTGCAACAGTGAAGGCTCATACTGGCGATTGTCTACAAGAGTGGCTTCACGTGAAGTGCAGAGCAGAGATTGGGATTGAGGACAGGATGGACGAGGGGCTTCCTCTTTCACTTCCTATATGATGGTCCAGTCAAGTGACTCTTTGTGAGAGTGTTAGGTTGTATGTCGCAGGAAAACGCAGCTTCGGCGGCTGTGGTTTCCGGTCAGGATGTCCAGTCGTTTCTGTGCACGGTTGTGACACTGTGAATCATGCAGTGATCACACACGCACACAGGCGTCTCCATGGACATGGCACACATACACACACGCAGACATGCGTATGCAAATACAGACTCCGATGTGTTTGTGCACTCTCACATATTTGTAATAAAATCATGTGGTTATGACATTTTCTTTTATGGTCAGAAACGTGTCTCTCGATGTTGTTTTTTTTACGGCCTTAGCCACTGCTTGGACTGTGAAGGCTTTTTTTTTTTCCTGTTGCCACATCCTCAAAGATTCCACAGTAATTATGATTGTACTACTGGTAATGACTAAAGTTATCACATGATGGGCTCTGCAGGCTCCAGCAGAGTGGATTAATGTGTAGCCCCAGAACTACAATAAAGCTTGTCTTGCTATCTTATTGGCTGTAATAAGGAATCTGGCTTCCTGAGGACGTTGTGTTCAGCTTGTTTGTGCATGAACTCCTGGGGATCTGATAGGAAGGCCCTCTGATAAAGTGCTTGTCACGTTTAAGTGGACACCACTGAGTGAAGTGTGACAAAGTCCTGTCACATTACAGACCCTGGACTTTAGTTACAGAGCAAAGGGTGAACTACTGTATTTAATGATTATACAGGTTCCTCCCAGCGTGACAGAAACCTTATAAAACAGCCTGAGTCTGTTAACAGAGGGGAAAAACAGAAGGGGTTTTACTGGCGTACATAACAGGGGTAAATGTACTGTGCAACTGAGTTGAAAGTGACTAATCATTTAATATACCTTACAATAACGGCACCCTCAACACCTTGACTTTCCCTCCTACGATGGATGAATACACAGCATATTCTCCTGTTTCATGAGTGACACTGCAGTTTTGCAGCATAAATAAGAGGCCAGAGAGTGGGGGAAGGATCATTAAAGAGAAGAGTATAAAAAAGAAGAGAAGAGATCTCTTTCCCTTTCATTCCCTGCTAGGATTTCCTGCTCTGTTTTATGGGGGTCATGCAGCTGGCAGGCGCCCTCCTGTTTCTGTCCATAATGATGACAGGCGTCTATTAGTGCACAGTAGAAACACGAGCCACTGAGGTTAACTCAGGCTCTTCCCCCCCTTGACAGCCTCTTCCCTTTCCCCAGCCCCCGGCCCCCAGTATACAACCTACCTATCTATAGGGCAGATAATTGTGGCTTTCAGTTGCTGTTAGCAAAGCATGGCTGATTAAGGGTCAGCTCCTGCTCAGACATCAGCGAGTGCACCCTGGCAAGTTTAATACAACCTGGAAAGCAGGTCCAGCCCTCTGGGACCATATTATGTCTCTGGTATATAACAAACTCTCATCCAGGAAAAGTATTATGGGACTGGTGGAACTGGTGGATGAGAAAGTAAACAGGTCTTGCTGCTGTTAGGAAATGTTTTTTTTGTGGTGTTTTTGTGTTTGTGTGTGTGTGTAGGAGATAGATAAGTTTGTGTTTTTGGGAAAATCCTAAAAAAACAAGATGAAGTAATTTTTTTTACATACTGTAGGTTGAATATAGATTCCCTCAAAATGAGTGAGAACTGTAGATATGAACAGATGATGGGGTTTGTAATTGAAACTACAGTTGTCACTGCACATGTACCATTCAACACCCTTCTTCATAATTTTCTGCGGGTGTCGCTGACATGAGAATATGGCAGTGCTGTCATACGTGCTGGTGAAGTCTAACAGGCCTCTTTGGAATTGGGTGTGCCACTCTCCCACTAATGTGTCATGTTAACATCTCCCATGTGTCATAACTCTTCCGCCGTGTTTCTCAGAAGCACTATACTGAACTTAAAGCCATAGTATTTTTTCCTTTCAGCTGATTTTAGCGCAGCCGTATCTGTCCCTGGCTTCTATGCAGCTGGAGGACTTGGCAGAACAGTGTTCACACGCCCATTCTTTGATTCTTTGGCCATCTTTGTCATCATGCTTGACGTTAAGCCTCCGCTACAACAACTGAGGAACAACCAACTGTGTGCTGTGGTTGGACTGTGAGGGAGAGAAGCTTGGGATTGGCGAACACAGAGCTTATAAGGGATCTATTTAAGGGGAGGCAGGCCTTTATACTACAGTGAACCCATGTACTTGTTTGCTCTTTTTGTGGTCAAGATACAGGAAGTACTTTGTTCTGGGATTTAACGGCAGAAAAAAAATAAACCCCGACTTCTCAAAAAATTAAATGAAAGGTTACAAGTAAACAACAAAGTTTATGGAGGGTGTAATAAGATTTCCCACTGATTTTAAGATAGAGTTCACTTCTAAGACAAACATTGTTTGAGACTACCAGCAGTCTCATAAATCTGCTTCTCATGTCCTGATTATTGCAAACAGAAATACAATTCTCATGGTTACTTGCAAATGATGAACTGACAAATGCAAAAAATATGAATAATTGTTATATTGTACTATATTATTGATAATGCATAAAATCAATGTTTTAATACAATGTTACATTACGTGTTTTGCCACTGTTAGCCAGCTAATGTTCCCTCAGATGCAGTGACACACAATGAATACATTTGTATAAATGTATAAACACGGCAAGTTTTGGTTTCATGGGGAGGTCACGTGGCAGATTTCTTGGCTGACTTCCTGAAGGCTGTTACCTTATTAGTTGCCTAAGAAAGTGAAACAGTAACAGTTTTCCAAAATGTTGAACTATTCCTTCAAGTTGATATGGCAAACATGTTAGAAGTTGCTTATTTACACCTCCAGCAGATACAGAGCGACATTAGCATTCATTTGGAGTCGAGTTACTAGCCATCTCCTTTCAATCTCCTTTTAGCTTTGGTTTTGGTCTCTACCAACTCTGCAAGGAAATATCTCACTTTAGTTGCTAAATGCTCCCCTATGTTCACCGGCATGATTAGTGCTGGTAGTGAATAGTGGGTTAATCAGAGCTTTTTTTGCTACGTATGGAAATAATGCTAATGAGAGAAGTAAGATTGAACCAAAAGTTTAAGTTTTGGGCCTAAAAACCAAAACAATAAGCTGAAAGACTAACATGCTTCTAAGAGCTCTGTGAGTTAAAACGTCAGCATGCTAATGTGCTCAATGACAAAGTTAGCATTTTGATGTTAAGCAAGTAAGATGTTTACCATGCTCACCATCTTAGTTAAAGGACCAGACTGTAGGATTAAGTGGCCTCTAGCGGTAAAATTTCATCATGCAAGTGAGGGGAAAAAGGAGAAACTATGATGGCTGTAAAAATTGCAAAAGATACAAAAGGCTCCATCTGGAGCCAGTGTTTGGTTGGTCTGTTCTGGGCTACTGTAGAAACACGGCAGTTCAACATGGCAGACTCCACATAAGGGTTGTGTCTGTAGATAAAAACAGCTCATTCTAAGGTAACAAAAACACAGGTGATTATGCACTGATGAAAAATAATATTGTATTCCATTTCTGCCAAAAGATCCTCCTAAATGTTACACACTGGATGTTTAAGTGACATATTGCATGAAATGTTAATGCCACTGAAATGTCAGAGGATCACTAAAAACGTTACAATTGCTCCTGAGAGGCACGTGAATGTCTGTACAAAATTTCATGGCAATTGACATTTTACCCAAAACCACAAATGTCAGCCTCATGGTGGCGCTAGAGGAAGAGTCATTAGGATTCATCCACTGAGGAACATGAATGTCTGTAAAAAAATTTAATTCAATCCAATTGTTGCTGAAATATTTCCATCTGGACCAAAGTGATTACAGCAGCTTTTTTGAAAGAGATGTGTTTGTTCAACATAAAAGTCATTTTTGAGGCTGCAGTTTGTGGTGATGTGCTGGATTGTATTATATTGTATCTTGTAATTATTTATCATGAGCTACAGCTAATTGTTAACCCACTCTAGTCAGTCTTCAAGGCAAAAAAAAGTATTATGAACGCTCTCTGATGTAAAGCTGCAAATGAAAAAAGGAAGAGTCAGAGAAGAGAAAGTGAATTGTGTAAAGGAACACACCGCCCACACGTGGCCAAGCAATGGCCTGCAGCACTAACATGTCCAAGCTGTACAACAACACAAGTTGGTGGCCCCCAACAAACTCTGACCTCAGCCTGCACATCAGGTGTTCAGAAACGTCCAATTGTTGTGGGAAACCCCCATCTGCCTGCCTCCCGTACATTGACACTGTCTTCTGGAGCACGGATGAAACCTCAGACAAAATCAGACAAATGAGTGAAAACGATACCTATCAGACCGCAGACTGATAACATCAAGGCCCAGAAAAAAAACAATCTTTGAATGTGTCTTACTGCCTGTTTGTCTGCTCTGGTGAAAAACATTTAGAGTGAGTGTGTCAGCTTCAAGTCTCTTTTGTACAGGCGAGGTCAGAAGGTCAGTATAAGTCAGTGAGTGACAGCAGTAATGGTGGGCTATATTTAAATCCCAAGGAGAGGAACAGCCTTGACTCATGTGTGGACCCCATGCATCCTCTTTCCATGCAAAAAGTGAAATGGCTCTTCTTGTAAAATTGCCCAATGTAAAAATGCCAGTATTAATATGACCTAATGACAATCACTATTTTAAGACACTGATTTATTGCTGAATTAGTGAATATTCTTAAACAGCAACTTTTGAAGTAAAGGTCAGTTTGAAAGAGATTAAATATGAATTTAATGGTTCTCATGTCTCCTGATGGTTTAGAAAGTAGGTTACATATTATTGGAAAGAGTAGAGTATCACTGCCTGGTTAGAAAAGATATTATTGATCCACATGATAAAGTGAACCCTTTCTTTAAAGATTATTTCCCAATGTCCTGCTGAGGAGTTACGTTGCTTTGTTGTCTGGATAGATCTGGAGGCTCACTGTGTATGTGGCAGCTGAGGTGTTCAGGAAAGGTTGCTGTAGTTGATCGGTGGAAAGAGTGGAAAGCAGGGGCACCGGGCTTTCCCACAGAACCAGAGGAGAAGACTTTGAAATAGGAGCAGCTTCTCTGAAGCTTTATCAAGCCCCGATCACCTGATAAATCTGTCAGAAGCTACAGCCCCTCCATAGGAACCTGTTAGTCTTAGTATGTGCTAGTAAAACAAATCTTAGAAGGACTAATCCTTTAATCCTGATTCAGTGTTTCATCAGCAGAAGAAACACTTGTGCTTGTTGCAGAGACTTAAACTTGTTATCTTGATGCAGTGCTTCCCAAATCAGTTTAAAGTGTCACATAAATGTTTGAGATTAATGAGAAAAGTGTGGCAGATGGGTCGTATGTTATCCCTTCACTCTTTGTGTTTTCAGACAGGCTCACCCCTGGGGCTTCTTTGACATGCACATGCATACCTATCTGTGCTGCTATCTCTTTACAGTATATCTGTGTCAGCACTAGGCTGATGCAGGAGCATGAGAAATGGAGGCAAGCTCGGTCCTCAGTCCTACAGATAGGGGCTGTGCACTCATCTGTAAACGCTTTGTGTGTGTGTGTGTGTGTGTGTGTGTGTGTGTGTGTGTGTGTGTGGAGAGAGAGAGAGAGAGAGAGAGAGAGTCTTTATTTCCATCTGTTTTCATCACTTCTGGAAAGGTGGCATGACAAGTCTTCCCACAGGAGTGGCGAGTGCGTTGCCGTCCCGCACCTTCCTCCTCTCTTCACCTTACTTGATGACACGGGCCTTATCACTGCATCTGCTGGGCCAGTTGGCCCTTCCCCTTTGTTTGAGGATTAGGGAATGCTACTGCGCCCATTGTGAGCCACGGAAAACACTAAATTGGGAGCTTTCCGACACAGACGGGGCACAGATCTCTTCCTCTGTATAGAGTCCGTATTTAGAGTCAAACGATTGTTTCAGATAATTTTAAGCATAATTGAATAATCTCTGGGGCTGCTATGGACGCTCACTGCTAAATATGCAAATATCCTCCTTTGGTCCATGAAATCATCATTCTGTTTGGCCTCGAGCTGTGGGGAAAATAAGTGGCTTGTTTAGAAATCAGAAAGCTGTGCCACTACCTATCTTTACTCTACTATCATAATAAACTAAAATATGAGTATTTCATGCCGATGCAATGTCAGAATGTTGAAAGTTACATTTCATTTAGTTTCACTTTAGGAAGATTCAGGAATGTTTCATAAAAGTACTGACAACATCAAAGAGGTGATGCCTTCACTCCATAGTGAGCCACCATTACAAAGAGAGGCTGACCTTGCCTTTGGCCTCTTGGCTGTCTGACAAAGCAATCCCCATGCTCTAGTGCAGTACGGCTGTCCTCTAAATGAAAGTAGCTGAGAGGCGAAGGGCAAAGAGGCCTATGGAATATCAATGTGCGATGCTCTCAATTAAGATTAAAGCTTTGAATGGAATCCTATGGAGCCGCTTCCCTAAGAAATGCTTGACATTTTACCCTTGCTGACTCTGGATAAAAAAAAAACTGTCCTGCGCCACCAGTACCACCATCACCACCACCGCAGCCGCTAACTAGCTGCCCCTCCTCGGCAAGCCCTCCATACACTGAATTCATTCTGTAGATATTGACTTAGGCTGCAGTCACACTTCTAAGAAATAAGTGAAATGGATCATCTTACTGCCAGTGGATGATAAGAATACTGAAATATGAAAAAGCGTCTGGATCAGCAAAATGACAAACTAGGGGGGGAAATATGAGGCAGTCATGATAAACCCTTAGAGACAAATTCCCTACAGCTAGATGGAGAAATGAGGAGAGGAAAGAGAAGGGAAGAGAGGTAAGGGTGAAAAGGAAATATAAATCTGCAAGTGCCCATTTTAAATGTATGTTTAAGAGAGCAAGCATCATTAATTTACAATACGTGTATCCTCCCTGAATGCCAGAAACATGGACAGACTGCACGTAGACAACGCTTTTAAACACATAAAGCACCAGCCATAGGGTTTTTTTTTATATAGTATATGGGCCAATCTTATCTGATGTGAAACAGATTTATTATAAGTGAACATGAGTCAGTTTAAGAGTGTACTTTCTATATTGTACTTTCAGTATAATAAATACATCTTCAGTATTGTCTGTGTATTTTAAACCAGCAAACACTCCTCATTCATAAGAAGCAGCCAATTTACAAAGCTGCTTTATTCCCTATAATTAATACGATGTTTGAGATTTATTTAGCAGTTTGTTAAGATTCAGCAGATGTCGTTTCTGGGCCAGCAGCTCCAGTTTGAATATAAAACACGAGTCGGTATTTACTTGGAATATGCAGCACATTTCCTGGTGATTTACAGAACATGATGTCAGTTGTTTACATCTGATCTTGTAGATTAATACAGATCATGATGATGTTTACAGTGTGTATCTGCCAGTGTCATCACATCTGAGCTGTGCGAGCATTTCTAGTTATGTTTTTGGTTCAAAAGACACTCAGGGAAACATTATGTTGCCATTTAAACCAAGACATTAAATCAGTAAGAAATAACCTATCTGCTCATTTAATTGTGCATATGAAACTCCAGGTGGGGGCTAAGCCATATGTATAAAGATGATCTAACATTTTATAGCTTAAAGTAAGAGAGCAGGGGCTGATTATGAATGCGATGTAGAAAATAAGATCAAAATGGAGCCTATCGTGTAAACTCCACCCTTGATAAACAGAATTCCACATCACGCTCCAACTCTGCAGTTAACTGAATCAATGCAATTCCACTTGTGCTGATCTTGCAGACTGAGGCCCTTCCCCCATCCTCCCTCTCTCTCTCTCTCTCTCTCTCTCTCTCTCTCTCTCTCTCTCTCTCTCTCTCTTTCTCTTTCTCTCCCTCACACACACACACACACACACCCGTCTCCCTCCCCGTGCAGGTCTACCCATCGTAACACATTAGCAGTAGAAGCCATCACACAATCAAGACAAGGCAGTGTATGAGACGTCAGGCCAATTTGTTTCCTTCTTGGAGCTACATCACATTAGCAGGGTGGCTATACCCTTGAGCTAAATCCAAGTTCACACAGAGGGAGCGGGCTGCCGGACAGGAGGGCAGCAATGTCAGCACTTTTCAGACGGCTGCTGACATGTATCCAGCAGACTGACAAGTATGAAAAAAAAGCTTGATAGTTTGAAATATGGTCCTTTGGATGTTTCTTTTTTTTTGTGAGCTTATAATGGCATTTCCTGAGGCCTGGAAGAGAAAGAGTGCGCAGTCAGAGAATTAAAACGAAAAGTTCTTCAGTCAGAGGTCAGGACATCAAATGAATCTGTCGAGTGAATGAAAGGACTGGATTTTATTTCCACTCTCATCAGGATCTCATAGCTACAAACAAATCTGATATGACTTCAGCTGTGCTGTCCTGAATCAGAAGACAGATGTGACTCAGAGAGACCAGTCAATAGTTCAATTATCTGATGTCTGTCTTGCTTAATTAAACATATAATTGACCATCCAAGGACTAATGATAGCCATCCCATTACCTATGATTCCAATGGATTTGGCATAACCACCACTTGACCCCGCAGGGGATTGACTGGCCTTAGGTACGGGGTCAGAGTGTATCCACCGTTCAGCGCTGTGACACTCCTCGAGACTGCATTCTCCGTCGCATGTCTCAGGATGTGGCTCTGCCAAAAACAGTTGGGAGGGAAAAATGCAATTACTGCAAGATTATCATACTGCTTCCGTTTGACTTTTCTGACTGAATTCATGAATATATATGAATCCATCTTGCATCTCAATCTGGAAACCCCCACATCTATGTTTGGCTGGTGGCATTTTCTTTGTTTCCTCAAAGTGTGCTCTTACAGGAAGATTAAAGTGTTACCCTGAAAACCCAGACCATAATTCAAAAAAGTATAAAACATCAAAAATCTCAGTGCACGTTGCTCTGTGTAAAAAAAATTATCCTTGTGAAATACACTTCCAAAACTTTAAGGGAGAGTGAAGGATGTGTGTTTCCTAAATATCGCTGTTGTCAGGTAAAAACCTCCAAAATGTCAAATTTTCAGGAACTAAGAAACACAACCTGTTTTTGTAGTTTGATGACCAAGCATTTTTTAATTTATCCAATTGAATCCTGAAAGGTTTTCATGAGCTTCGGGCCTATAGAACTTAAACATTTCAGATGAGGAAATCCTCAGTCCATCTCCCCGCTGTAGCTTCACACTTAACAAACCAACAAGAGAGTGGTGTTAAACTTCTTATCACACGCTCACCAAAAATAGCCAGTAAGCATATTTCATAAAATGTTTAAAATCAAGAATAAACAACAAAATTCCCATCCTGGTTACCATTTGAAAATGTTTGATACTAGAGTGCTGATATAATACCAAAACAATTATTTTTTGATACTTTACTTTGACAAATGTAAACATGATTTTCCGAGAAAGCCTTTGTTATTAAGCCTAACAAAAGAAGCCAAAGTTCACAAATGTTAAATGTTGTATAAACACAAACAGACATACAAGAATAATGACAAAATAAAACAGTCTAAAATATCATGGTTGTGAAGTGATGTTAGTTTTGTTTTTAAATAATTAGTTTTTTACAGTTTAAGTATACAGAACAAACACAGTATAACTACAGAAAAAAAGAGCAATAAACTCAAATTAAATTAAATTAACTAACATTTGACAGTTTTTGATACTCTGTGCTGCAGACACATTTTAGTTCGTACAGACAGACAGACAGACAGACAGACAGACACACACACACACACACACACACACACACACACACACACACACACACACACACACACACACACAGAGCCCCTCTTTCTATCTGAATGTATCACCAACCTTTGGACTTCCCCACTACTCCCCTTAATAGCTCAATCTGACGAATCATTTAAAAGCCAGCTGAAACAGACAGATGGGTAATGGATTGCATGGCAAATCAATGCTCGGATCAATGGAAGACATGCATCAATAAATGGATAGAGAGCTGCTGAAATAGACACCAGAGTTAATGTGGAACAGCATACAACATCATTGTGTGGAGCACACACACAGTGGAGAAGGCTAATACGCGTCGCCTCGGCTGATAAGGTGTCCTTTTGAATAATGGAGACAACAAACTGACAGTGATAAGCTAAACTTAAGCTTAGCCGCTATAGTGTGGCTCAGGGAGCTGCGTATTTAGTGCCCATCCCCAATGCACACACACACTATCTCTGTCTCATAAAGGCAGCCAGCAGCAGGCCAATTTTTCTGCCTACTATAGCTCCACAGCATTTTTCTGCCAATTTACACGACTACAATCATGTGACAGTTGGACTGTAGATACAGTATCAAAGGGAACAGTAAGGCAAGAAAATGAACAAAGGGACAAATCTGGGTTTTTGCACAAAACACAAAGTCCTCAGAGTCTTTTCTCTGTCCTCACCAGGGTGAGAAAACACACAGTCATGTTCATCAGGAACAAACTATATTGTTATTTTTCAGATGTTATGACAGTATGCTGAGCTGACATGCTGGGACACGTGGTGTAGTGGGGGAGCAGCTCGCCACAAGTGTTGAACTTGTGTTGGACCCAGGTGGCGTTGTGACCAGAGCCTGACTCATCGCTGCAGGACCGGACGCTCCAGAGCTGTGGTTTCAACGTTCAGCAGCGTGAGGCATCCCACTCACTGATAACTGCATTTGATACTAAACAAAATCAAGAAAAGCAAAATTAGTAAGCAAAATAAATTCTTAATAGACCTTGGCTTGCTCTCCTTGGACAAGCAAGTGGCAAGATGCTACAGCTGTTTCTCGTGGGCTCCTGCCATAAATCTCTGGTGAATGGCTGGTTTAAGGGTGGGTGCTAAGGAGCAGCTGTACCCGTCTAAAAATAGCGGCAAGGCTGCTGTCGGACAGCGTGTTAAAGCTCAACATGCAGTTTAACAAAGAGCCTATCAACAATTCTTTCCACCTGCATTACCCCAACTGCGGCCTGGCCTCGGCGTTACAGCACAGGAAGTGCCTGACTGTTGTGCAAACTGAACATCCGCGCTTGTCCCTGTGTCTGACTCACACACCCAAACAACAGCCAGATCCCGACCACATAATTCAGACACACTTTATTTTTCCAATGAGCTGAACATTCATTATCAGCGTGTCGTGGCCTGAGGCAGAACGCTCCCTCCTCGGTGTAGTGACAACCACCGGCCGCCCTGATGGAAAACAAAGCCGAGATGGCACAGCAAACACGAAATCATTATGACAGGCAGAGTTCAACAAAGCAGGGCTCAGCACACTAAGCACATTTTATCAGTGTTTTCTTTTAGTCAGGTTCTTTCTCTGAATTAAAGAACAGACTGAAATTCCTACATGCAACCATGCTTGTTCAAGCTGATAATAATAAAAAAAAAAGTGTTGTTTGAGTGTGTGTGTGTGTGTGTGTGTGTGTGTGTGTGTGTGTGTGTGTGTGTGTTTGACTGCACACACCTGTTTGGATGTACTGTAGGGTAAATGTAATTGCTAAACACAGAGGCTGGCAGTGTTTAGAGATGCCAAATTGCGCCTCTGGGAGTCACTATAGCTCACAATCTGACTAATGAAGGCCAAGTAATCAAGCTTCAAACTCATCAACCATGTTTGCAGTAATTAAAAGGTTTATGTTCAGCACCAGGAGAGCCGTTTGACTCTGTTAGTCGGTGTCAGAAGCCAAACCTGATGTTTGTTATTTCCAGAGCCAAAGTCTGAACATTTGATATAAAACCCACTGCTCATTCACTTTATATGATCATATAAATGCCATAACAAATACACTGTGTCACAGATAGTAGTCCAGCATGTGCATTCACACCCAGGAATGCACAGAGGGAGCCTACATTAATGTACATGGTGATGGATATGAATCCAATAATCAATTGTATGACGAGTGCTGTCTGTCTGCATCATCCTGATCTATGCTGTCTTATGGGACTCTGGGGCAAAGTGAGGAGGGGACAGAGGGGTTGTTAGTGTAAAATACTGCAGTCATACTACACACAACCCCTGGCCTTCAAATTTACATTTCACACATAAAAAAACAGGATTTTCCAAAGAAATAAACATGGAGTCATTTGTAATGACTATATTACAGTTTTATCAGAGAAATTCACTTTGACATTGAGTATGAACTCTTACCTCCTAAAACAAATGGTCACTATTGTTGTCCCTGGTTCCACACACTTGCAGTATAAAGGTTATTTCACATCTGGATGTGGTGTTGTTTATCTTTATGCACAATAGCATGGGCATGCTGACTAACTGGATTAGGCCTTAACACAATATTTGGTAGGATATAATGTTATACCTTTTATCAGACATGCTGACATCCACAAGGATTTTACCCAGCATGCATCAGGAGATGTTCTACCACTACAATTCTCCAGGGATCATAAGTGACCTGAAGAGGGCATCAGACGGTGGCTGTTTATGTCTTCCAAATATCTCCACCCCAAACTTGAACTTTTACATTGTGTACATTTTATACACCCATCAGAATGAATCTGTAACAAATACAATTCTCACTAAATCGAGGTGATTCAGCAAAGTCCTTGTGGTAAAAACCACTGATATAGTGCTGTTTTATTCTAAGAAATAATCCATTGGTATTCCCAGAGTTCCAACACTTCTCCATTAGGGGTGTGAGGCAGGACACACTGAACAGTGAGCAGGTTTTAGCTGAGGACAGGGCTCTCTCTGGTGGCTGAGTCCTGCTAGTGTTACAGCCACTGCTCATCACAAGAAGGGTCCAAGTAATTAGTAGAGATAGGCACGTTCTATAGAGAGAGAAAAAATCAAATAAAAAGTAAATTATAGATATAGTTTTTTAATTGTCACATGTGAAGTGGAATATGTGAGCTTCTCTGTTTACCAGTGAGCCGAGCCTAATAGGTACAGACTGTTGTATTGTGGATCCCCCGCTGCTTCCTTGATTACAGACAGTGGTTGCTTTGCAGCAGCCAATTAAAATCAAATACCATTCTCTCACATATTACCACCATTGTATTTACTTGTAGATCAATTCCCCTCAGCTGCGCCATTTTACATAATGAATCCAGAGGCTTTTGATGTGTTTGCCTGGTAGGAGATGCCACACCACAGGAGGAGCCGCTAAGAGGCCTGCTGTTCTTACCTTATTGCCATGTAATAGTTTGCATTTTGAGCTATGTTGAGCATGGATGTGGCATCTTAAAAAATGAAAAATGAAAAACATTTATTACACTGATATTTATATTAGAATTTAAACAATTAGTTGATTGAGGAAAGGGCAACTATTATGATTATTCACGGTGACGATTTGCTGTTTTTATTAAATTGAATATCTTTGGGTTTTGGTCTGACAAAAGAAGACATTGAAATATGTCATTTGGGACTCTTATTATATTGTAATAGGTGTTTTTTATTTTTACTATTTTCTGACTTTTAATAGAACAAATGATTCATAAATAAATTAAGATTTGATCATCAGATTAATGGGCAGTAGACAAAATGGTTGAAATTGCAGTCCTCATTTATAAGATCGCCTCATATTTTGTATATAAACTCTTAATCTGTAAAGTAACTAAACCTGTAGAGTAAAAAGTACAATATTAAATATAAAGTAGCACAAAATTGATATACTCAAGTATAAAGACCTCAAAATTGTACTTTCCTATAGCAGTTGAGTAAATGTACTAAGTTACTTTCCACCACTAGAATAAATTACTAATAAGCTATCATATAAATGGTGGATTGTATATTTACTCAAATACTGTACTTAAGTACAGTTTTGAAATACTTGTGCTTTACTTGAGTATTTCCATTTTATACAACTTTTTACTTCTACTCCACTACGTCTCAGGGGGAAATATTGTATGTTTTAATCGACTACATTTATTTAACACTTATAGTTACTACATATAAAAACACGTTATGCTTAAATGGTATAATACAGTACTTTACTACAAATCTACACAGTCGTATCAAAGTATCTAAAATTGGCTCCACATTGACAAAGTAAAACATTAAAATGCTTTTACGTGTACTTGTTAGTGATAAAAAAATAAGTCTTTTTAGATTGTGGAACTGATGTGGAACTGGGAGTACTTCTTCCACTCCAAGTATTGTTATACAACATAGCAATGTCTCTATGTATAACTCTGGGTCTATTGTATGATAAATAGTAGTGTAAATCGCAGAAAGACGTGCTTTAAGACGTAAATGTTTCATTCCTAAACGTACTTAACTGCAAGAAAGAAATGTACTTAACCTCATTAGTGAACAACAGCTTTAGGCAGTTCATGTGTAAACACAATCCTTTGATCACCTACTGCTTACTGCTCTGTATCATGTGCTGAAGCCACGTCCAACAGGACTTCCTTTGTGAATACAGCTTTCACATCTTGATAACAGACAGTTACACCTCATCTCCTCAATAAAGTTAAACATTAGCCACATAAAGCTCCGAGTGAGTAATACATTTATAACTGAGGGCATTCTGGGCACACTTCTCACCAGAGCCAAGACACTGATGTGCTTTGATCATTCACAGTAAGACCTTTGTGCTTAAATTTGAGATATGAAGACTGAAGCAGTGTTTGTGCCAGCCTCAGCAGCACATAGTGCCCATGTAAAGCCATAATTAAATTTATGTGGAGATTCAGAATTACTTGGTACTAATATGGAGCTTTGCACAAATGCCAACCCTCCGTTTCACTGCCACTCCTAAAAATTATCTGTCTGTTTTTGGCTGTTTAGCAATTTGAAATCCCCTTTTCCAAGAATGATGTTGACAAGCATCTGTGTGGAAAATGAATATAAAATGTAATATAACAGCAAGGAATCAGAAGTTAGGAAATTCAATCTGTGCGTGTAGAGAAGCGTTCATTTAGCATTCATCCTAATCTATGTTTGTGATCTGTGACAGAGCTTCTTCTCCAAATCCACCCTGGACAGCAACTGTGATTGGCTACGTAATCAGCAGAGGTGCCAGTATCACAGATGCTGTCTCTCAACTAATTGCATGAAGGCACTGCAGTACACGAAGCGCAGGTGCTCATTCTCTTTGTGAAGTCACTTTGGCGTGGTTTTCTTCCTTGTGTATCCTGGAACTTCTCAAAAAATGTTTTCTAAAGATATTCTTCACAAGGATCTGATTGCAATTTCAACTACAATGGAGCAGTAATTGAACACAAAGGGTGGATATGTAGGAAGTGTTAGAAAAGGCAAAAAATAAGCACTCCTGTAGCAAAATACTACTTTGTTTATTAGCAAAGCACAGTGAGAGCCAGCTGCTCTCTGGAATGTTGTTGAGATGCAGTTAGAGCAGCCAAATGTGATTAAATAACCAAAAAGGCACTTGAATGCTTTTTCACTCATATTACAGCAGATATTATCAAGTCTTAACCACCTCAGTAAATGATATTCATTAAACTGACATGGTCAAAAAATGATTATTGCACCGTGTCTTCGGTTAACATAATTTCTGCAAGATGTTAACGTCATTTACAAATCTGCCTTACCATTACACAAAAGATTGCTTCGACATGGACAGGACACAGCATGGAAAGCAGGACAAAAGTGGGCACTGCTGAAAAAAAGATTAACAGAAGAAAGCTGGAATTCTACTGCATAAGCCAAAACCATTTATTTGAAACACAGGATCCACAAGAAACCTGGCCACAGCTCTTCCCCCCACAACCCTCCAACGAAGACCCTGAAGACAAACTAGTGTACACATCTGGCTCTTGGCCATGTGCCCATCACCACACTTTCAACAAGCAGTCTGGGGTCTGGTGCCTGCCCACAGTCTTTGTGTACCCTGTCCCTGCTGTGAGCGCCAGGCCCCTGAGTCATGTTAGTGACGTCCATTAGCTCTCGCCTCTGGGACAGGGCGGTCACCATGTGTTCCAACTTGGAGCGGATGTTTGAGTAGTGGTGCTGGCGCTCTTTGGTCAGCTTGTGGAAGCAGTCCTTTAAGGTGCTGTCTGCAGCAGCCTGGGTGGGCGAGATCTGCCCTGGAGACGCAAAAGACGGAGACGTGGCCCCGTTTGGCCCTGTGCTTGTTGGTGAGATGAGGTCGGGGTGTTGTGTGAGCTGGATGTCCGTCTGGGTGTCCCTGTCCGTCACTGAGTGGCTGGTTTGAGTGGAGGCGTGGCAGGAGACAGTGTTGGGGGTCACGGTCTCTTTCTCTGCTGGCTGGTCTGCAGGGAAATGGCGAGCGGTGCTACCAGCCAGAATCTCCTCCTGCATGTGCTTCTGCTCTGTCCAGTCCTCATCTATGGTGGAGGAGTCGGACACTGGGTCGGTATTACGGTGATCTGGAGTCGAGGGTTCACACGGGGGCTGGACAGCCAGAGTTTGGGGCTTGCGGCTGGGGGTGCTCGTCAGACAGACCAGCTCCACAGGCCTCTCTCTGGCCTGGTGAGGGGAGGAGGTGGCCGAGTGTTTGAGGAGGAGATGCTCGTAGATGCCGCTGTTCCGGACACTTGGAGGCCCTCGGGTGTTTATAGGCAGAGACTGGGCGTAGAGGATGCGGAACTCCTCGTCAAATTTCTCAGTTATCTGACCAGAAAGCTCGATCAGGTTGCTGCTGTTTAGTTTGCCATCAGTCCAGTTGAACCTGCACATAAATGGGAATTAACACCATGCATGATTGAAACAGCTGCAGCTATTGTCCAAACCCAGCAAGAAAAAGTATTACTTTACAATCTAGTCAATCTGAGGGTTTTGGCATTTCCATGCTACACAAAACCCAGCTATAGCATTTGACTTTAGGTGAAATGGTTGGCAGGCTGTTACCTGTAGGAACCTGTAGCCACTCTGTTTCCATCAATCAGCATGAACCTCTCATGAACCTTCCCAGTAATCCTCGCTCCTGATCTCATGTAATAAGTTGTACCAGTTATGATTCGCACTCTCATTTGCTGTACGGATTAAAAAGAGAAAAGAGAACAGGAGTGAGAGATAAGTGCAGACCCGCCCAGTCATAACCAAATCTTACAAAGACATATTTTTATTTGATGCCATCTGATGTCGGTAATGTGCACAGAGAGCCACACCCAGCGTTAGCGAACCAACCACATACCCGAAGGTCATCCAGGCGAACGCCAACATTGTTGCACATCTTGAGGAAAGCAGGAGCACATGATTGGTCCAGCAGGATATAGACGGGGACTTTGCGGCTGGAGCATGCCTCCTGAAGATCCTTAAAGATATCCAGGTCTGTCAGGGAGTCTGTAACTATGGCAATCACCTGCAGTGGAAAATTACAGAGATAATATAATAGAACTCCTTTTAGGGCCGCAGCAGTGCTCTCTCACATGTAGCACATGACTGTGTTTTGATTATTATCAAATGCAAGGCCTTATTCAAACAGAGCTGCGAGTCTCTATCAGACACACTCCCAGTAATGTGTGTGCTGATGAGCTTTCTATTGACTGTGGTCTGTTACCATGGCAATCGGCAGTAACGCTTGGTCAGCAAACAAGTTACTTTTATACAGGAGACAAGTAGGTGGACTGTAGGGCTGGTCTCCATTTTCCCGAGCTGAACTGAGATTTCTCTTTTTCACTAGGAAGAATGGAATTTCACATGCTGTGGTAAAGGTTGTGTGTGGAGGATAAGACACGGATGTTTACATATCTCAGATTTATTGCTTCAAACCGGTGTTATCCACATGCAGCTTTGTCAGGAGTTCCACACCTTATTTGGATGACAGTGTGTGGGCGCTTATTTGTAGGAAAATGTGTAAAAACAAGAGTTAAATTTTCACAGAAATACAGGACCAGGGTGTTCCTGTGAGCTGACCAGTGATGATATAGATGCACGCCGTGTTGTTTCAGTCAGTGGACTCGTTGTACAATAATGACTGTGTGCAGTGAGTGGTTCAACATCACAAGAGGACAGACAATCTAACGGTTAAACTTGGATGAGAATATTTTTCTAAGGTTGCCAGCTCACTGTGTATCCACCAGCACATTTTAGCTGTAAACCAGAGAAAGGCAGTCCAGTGTTTAAAGCTCTCTAATGAAAGAGGGAATGCAAACTGTCATGGAGTAGAGCAAAGCAAGTCGAGGCACATCTGGCACGCAGGCCCCACACAGGCCCGAGGTGCTGCTGAAGCCACACACTCCCTTCGTGCTGGTGTGTTTCTTTTTAAAACCAGAGGCTGGACTGACAGCTCCCATCAGGAACATCACCATGAATATTCATGCTCGGTTTTTGTTTGTTTTATCCTTTTGGTCATTACTTTCTTTCTTATCAAGATTTCAAATGCCGGAACTTCAAAAATTTAGACTGATCAAGGAAATTCCCTGGGGACAATCTGGCATGTATTTTAAGGGTGATACAAAAAAGATTTTCCCTCCAAAAATGTTTTAATAAGTGACTATATATATACACACACCGGCATTCTTTATTTTGTGGCAGGGGGCATTTAAAAAATATATATTATCAATTTGAGTTTGACAAACAGACAAAATAATAATCCAGTTTTAGGATGATTCCACACAAACACATGCTGTTGTGGCATCAATGTAGGCTTTAGGCCTAGAAAATACTACCGGAACTACAGAAATGTGAAATAAATACAATAACAGAATGTATGTGCCTTAAGGGATATCTATAAATGAATAAATACTGTCAGTACGGAACTAGTAGCTGTAGGACAGTGATTTTAAAGGAAACAGAATCAGCTGCCAAATCATACAAGTAAAGTAAGGTAATTATTAGTAAGGCCCACACCAGAATGCAACTGTGTTTTTAATAGTTTCTTTGTGCATACCTCTCTGGCACTTTTAATCATACGCCTCGCAGCCTCCTTGCAGCTGTATATGCACTCCCCGTAGCTGGGCTGGAAGTGCGCCACGGCCCGTGTGACTCCTCGGTACGAGCCCGGCGGTGAAGGCGGGCCAGCCCATCTCCAGCAGCGGCGGCTCCACGTCCGACACCTCGGGGAAATAGGTGACGGAGGAGCAGTCCAGGGAGCAGCTGAGCGACTGCTCCAGTGGCTGGTCCTCGCCGTGGAGCAGGGACACGCACCGCGGGGGCACGGCGGCGCTCCGGATCCGCTGGATCTCATCGTCCGAGAGAAAGTTGGGGATCCTCTCTTTCCTGAGGAAGTCCAGAAAGTTGTCGAGCCCCCCCGACAGCAGCTCCTCCAGAGCCAGCCGGTGTCTCTCGTTGTACAACTCTTGCAAGTTCAGGTCGTCGGCCCCGGTGCATTTTGGGCCCAACCTCAGAGGTGAGTCGTCCAGGAGCTGCGACAGAGCCATCGTTGTGAATGTTGCTTCCCCCTTTTTCCTCAGTCAGACTCTAACGTCCCGCAGGTGGCAGGTAAACGTTTGACCTACAGGAAGTCAGATTCGTATTTTGCTTTTTTCCCTCCGTTCCTGTCCCCCGTGGATCCGCATTGGCTGTCGGACGGTTGTCAAACCAGGATGGCGTCTCCGGGCTCGCTGAGCCAGGCTGTCAGTCTAATGTAAAGCCGATCTCATTGGCTCATTTGGAGGCAAACAAGCCTCCTGTACGTCCCTCTGCTCTGCCCTGATCCGGTTACACCGCAGAGAGCAGTGAAGGGCACAGAGCTCTCACTCTGATGCTTTTTCCTGGTAACAGGGACGGTGGGTTTCCTTGAGACCAGTTTCTTCAGTCCCAGGAAAACAAAAGTTCTCCTGAAGCTGTTTGCAGTAAAAAAAAAAAAAAAAAGGAGCAGCACTTTCTGTTTTATGGTGTGAAACATAAAACACTGATTCTGAGCCAGTGGCCCACAATGTTTTTCACAAAGCTGGTAGCTCATCAGCGGTTTTGTTTGTTTACAATAAGCCTACTTAAAAAAACAATGTTGCATAATGATGGTGGTTGAGGTTTATACTGTGAAATGCTTCCAGGCTTGGGATAGCCTACCCTCCAAGTAAGCATAACACATTTCAGTGTCCAAATGTATCACAAACACAATTTTATCGACTTGTTGTGGGTTCGAACAGGAGATCAGACTGTCATGAGGACATTCAGTCATGCTATGTTCACAGAAAAATTGTGAGTTAAAATCATATGCCAGGAAGAGATCCAGTCAACAGTTTACCACCCCTGTACACCAGTGCACAAGGTGCACAAACTGCTGGTAACCATAGCAACAGTGTATTTCTAGTTGATCCCGTAGGACTAACCGACTACAAGTACAAGAAATGGTCCGAGGAGCCCGCCTTGTTGTAACCAACAAATGAGTTAATACAGGACCAGTTGTCCTGATATATGAAAGTAATAGACTCTGCAGAGTAACGTCCATATGGCCTCCATTGGTTTAGGCTTATTCATCACCCTGTCAGGTTACCTCGTACATGATTGCATTTCTATTATCTGGGTATACGCTGTGTGTTTATACACCAATACTTAAAGTGTCTATTTGCAAGACATCTCAGCTTGAAGAATGCTGAAGATTTGTCATGTGGATTTGGTTATACCTGTGGTAGCTGGTATTTACTCACTGAATACTGTGTGCATCCTTACATTACTACAATACCTCTAAATCTGCAGCATCTAGTCTTAGAGACAATTCAGCGGACAAAAATAAACTGTAAACCTACAACCGTAAACAAACCGGCATGGTTTTTAATTTAGAAGATAATCAAGAGACACTCTTGGGAGCCTCTAATCTGTATTCAACCTGAATAATATCCTGTGTATATAGGCCTACTGGGCCAGAAAGGCAGGTCTGCAATAAAGGAGATGGTGCCAACAGCAGCAGAGGAATCTGACACACTCACTCCCCCCACCTCACCCTCAAGATGTCCAATAGAATACAGAAACACAGTATAATTACAAAGATTAAACAATTTAAAACATCTACTATTGTTTTGAGCCATGCCTGTTGGTA
This sequence comes from Dicentrarchus labrax, assembly GCF_905237075.1. Lineage (NCBI taxonomy): Eukaryota > Metazoa > Chordata > Actinopteri > Moronidae > Dicentrarchus > Dicentrarchus labrax. Next base: position 11,536,311 of record NW_026136711.1, read on the forward strand.
TGCTGCCCGTCACTTAATCACCATAGTATCATAGCATAGCATAGCATTAATGGGCACAGAGTGTATGGCTATACTATACTACTATACCAGGTCATGTACAGTTACGTCTACACTGCAGCAGACCGGAACCACGGCCTGGGTTTTTGTTTTGCTATTGAGTGATTCATCTTCCTGATAGATAATCTTTGTTTTTCCTGACTGTATACAGCCACAGCTACAGGCAATGTCTGAACCCAGTCAGGACAAAGTGGGAGGGAAGAGCAAATCCCTGTTAGGCCTGTAGTAGCCCTATATGTTCATACTCTACAACAGACATTGAGGATGTGGTGTTGTATATTGTGTAGGCCTCCGGCTGTAGCCCCCCTACCTGTTATACAAACATATAGTCAAGAGTTTAACACTAAACACTTACTATATTATTTCAAAGAAGACATACAGCATAATGTGTCCATAATACTCTGTGGTTTTAGAGAAACTATATCATATTTATTGTTATTTCTGTACTATTACTACAATATTCCATTTCTCTTGTTGATGTGCTCTCTTAATATCCTTCCTGAATATATTACCGTACTTCTTTTACTTTTTACTTTTTTTCTATTAGACCCTTATTCTAAACTTGGCTCCGTGTGTTTTGGGCTTTTCTCAGTGCGCCTTTACGCACAGGAGGCCAACAAGGTCATGAGGGTCACAGCCTTATAACCCCCTATTCTACTCAACAATACCCAACTAACATTGGTAATTTGATTCAAGAAAAAACAGTTTATTATGTTTAGTTTTAAAAAATGGACATGAACAACGAGGCTGCATTCACTGTGCATCTGCGTAAACTGGTCTACCACTATTACGCGTGTGCGTAAAAGTCTATTTTAAGCCGGTAGGCTAATAGGCCTGTGCTTTAAATGACAATTCCCACAACGATTAATATTCATAGTAGCCCATCAAGAATTTTTTTTTCTTTTTCTAAAGACGGCAGCCATCTCTTGAAAAAACATGTGACCTAATTAAGAGGACCTTTTGGGTGATGAAGCTGACTGAAACGGCAGATCACTGAACTCCTGTCAAATCCCAAAATTACACAATACAATCCATCTGTTCAGCCTGCTCGGCGGCGCCATTGTAGCTATGTATAACCCAATCTGTTAGAGCACTGCCTTACCCCTATAACGACATACCCAAATGTGCACTGGGCTCAGTATACGTACCCCCCTCCTCCCCTTCTACACACACACACACACACACACACACACATCCCCATCTCATCCCCGCCCCTCTCCAAAATTTGAGATGAAAGGGCTTTTGGATTTTGGGTGACGCTCCGAATCACGTGTTCATAGGAAATACACTCGGTATAATTTTTTTTGGAGCTGCCTCGTCCTGCACCGCCGACCATAGTTGTTTTGCCGTCTCCATACAGTGTGGCAGAGGGGTGGAAAGGTAATGTAATGTAATGTACCTTGCCGTGGTCACTGACGGGTTCACGCCAGTTCACCGGGTTCACTTGAGGAGAGCTCCCACCCCCTGCTCGCCTCCTCTTCTTCTCAAAACGCAACGATCGGAGCTAATCCAATATTATTCATTTATATATTAATGTCGGATTCCATTTTTTCCCACCGACTGCTGAGGTAAGGACACATCTACTCTTCCATTACGCGAATACCTCTCGTTATTGGCGAGGCGCGATCTCCAAAGTTGTTTACTGAAATTATGCCTCGCTATTGAATATTGAATTTTCATCTGGTGCTGTAGTCAAGGCAGTTTATATGAAGTCGCCAATGTATAAAATGGCGACAGTAGGTGGAGGAGGGGGGGTGGAGGATTTTTGGGAATATTCATAAGGTTATATAGAGTGCCAGATCGCCTTTGGCAAGTAGGCTCCGAGGCAGTGTGTTGCCCCCACAGCCTTGTGAATGGAGTGAAACGGGTTAACTCGTCAGTTTGTTACAGTTACAACAACGGATCCTCCGTCTGCCTGAATTTGCGCTCCTTCTCGCGCTATATACAATGTGGCGTATCTGCTTATTTTATTGCACAACGCGCTGTATTTCCCCCACTGTGCTGTGAGTGTGAGTGCTTCTAGTTGTGAAAGACTTCTGAACACAGTGCTATAGCAGCCTTATCGACTGATATAGGATGCCTCCGAGTCCATAGATGTTCAAACTGTACGCCAAGTATCAATTTTCATCTATTGATCGCTCACTCTCTACACATTTCTTCCTCTTGCCTGAGCAGAAAGGTAGGCCTGTATGTCTATGCACAGGACTATTTTTTTTCTCTTTCATTTCCTCCTCTTCCTCCTGCCAACATGTGCTGCTGCCCTACTCACACACACGCACTCGCGCGCGCACACACACACACACACACACACACACACACACACACACATTGAAACATATACAGTACAGTAAGGAGAGCGCTCCATTTCAGGAGCACGCAGTTATTTAGCCAACTGTGGATTATCAGTGAGGCATTGTATAAAAAAAATATCAGTTCCTGTATGGTCACATTTTCTATCTGTACATAAATATTGACCCAGCTTTGAATGCCATGTGTCTCCCTCTGCCTTTAGGGGAGGGACCTCTGTGCTGACTAATGTTGCCTCCGTGGATCATGTGTGGGTCCATAACAGAGACAACCCCATAATACTCCAGCAGCCAGCTAGACAGGCATGAATCACTGGAAATTTTTGGAATGTATTTTAATGATTTAACCATGTAAGCTTGTTACATATAATGTAGGTCATGGAAATGACTGTGTCATTGATGTTTTCCTGAGAGAGTAGATGTTTGGACTGTGGAGAGGGAGTCCAAGTGTGGAGTCCAGCCTCCAGTGGACATTTCTGCACTCCCATAGTTAATTTTGAGGCGTGTGTGATGACCGGCTAAACAAAGGTAAATGAGCCCTCGCTGTGCAGATCTGGCAGATTGGGTTCAGCTTGGCCCGGTGAGTTCAGTGTGTGTGGAGGTTTTCACTCCAGCAGGACGCTTACACTAGGGGAATGTCAATTCCCTTTGTGGATCCCTGGGAACGGTCTTCCATCTCCCTTCTCGGAACTGCTCTAATGAGGCCAGGCATATTGCCTTTCATCCCTCACTCCCTGCAATTAGGCACAGCTCACAGTTTTCATTATGGCCACAGCGGAGTGTTTGTATATACAGACACAATGTAGTGGGCCAAGACTGCCCACTCCCCTCCGCAAAGCAGTGTCTCTGCACATGCCACCCCACATATACCTGGAAAACGGTACTTTTGAGGATTTGGTGTTCTGTTTTCTAACAACAGTCACCGTGGATGTTATGTTTGTGTGTGCCTCCCACAGCTCAAAATGAATCCCCTGCTACAGAATACAGAGGAAGGTCATATGGTCATGATTTGCAGATTTAGCTGACATGGAGTGTATAACATTCCTTGAGTTCAGAGAAGAAAATCAACTGTCTAATGCCAACCAGATCTATTTTCCAGCCATTTTTATACAAACAAGCATTCATGATAGCGGCATACCTCATGATCCTCCCAGAAAATTCTCCGAACCACAATGCAGAGTCCTATTTTTCCCACCAGAAAGGATGGTGTTCTATACAGGTTCACTTTTATTTAGGTCTTTCATTCTTTTTGGTATTGCTTTTGTCACCGGACCAATGCCGTATCGAAGCCCAGACCGCTCAAAAGCCTCACTAAAACAGCATGTTTGCACAGTTCCAACCAAAAGAAACGCCTGAGCAGTGACTGGGGGGGGGGGACCTTGGGGCTAGTGGGGAAAGAGCCCCTGCCACTTTCTCTGTCCCATGCAAGAAAGGTTTGGTCAGCAGGAGCTGGCATTTGCCAGTCTTTGGCAGTTAGAGGAGGCTGTGATGTCAGCCATTTTAGGATGGACAGTACAATGTGCGGTGCGCCGCCATCTTTCTTCCTTTTCTTCTTAAGTTGCCAAATGAATGCCTGTAGTCTTGGCTACAGAACTGAAGAAGTTATTCATCAAAAGTGATGTAAAAGGATGCATGACTCAGAATTTTTTCTCTGCGCACCATGGTTTATTTGTCTGTCATTCATCTGGGCCACAGACAGAAGGTTTCGGAGAACAATGTAAGATTTCAACAGTGAGCGCTCACCCTAACACAAAACAGGACCATGCAACAAAGATGCTCAGACAGGCGGAGTGCAATAGGTATGTAGTGTAACGCCACCGTCTCCAAGCCTCTGCACTGATTTAGCAAGATAATAACAGTGACGGGAGGTCATTTGCAGCGCGTACAACTGCGATATTTCTTTCATCAGCCTACGTCATGAACATAAGAATGGCTGAGCTGGAACTTTTGTGTCACTGCGACCTGATTGAGAAAGAAAAAGCAAAGTTGTTGTTGCGGACCTCACCCAAAGTTATCTGAAAGAGACTTGAACCATGAATGGACTTTTCAAAGATGGCTGGCGGGGCATGTGGATTAAGTTTGTCCTGCACCGGATGCAGTCCAGGGAATTCAGTGTGTGTGTCTGTGTGTGTCTTGAGGTTGGTGGGTGTGGGCGAGTGACTCCACTGTGTGTGTGGCGTGGTGGGCAAGGGGAAGAGAGGGGTTGCTATGGCGATGTTAACACATGAGTGGCACCACCGACCGGTCTCCCAGTGGACGAGGCTGCAGTCATGGAGGTAAGGGGGGTAGTGTGTGTTTGTGTGTGTGTGTGTGTGTGTGTGTGAATGAGGAGGAAGAGGAGGAGGAGGAGAAGGAGGAGGAGGAGATGGCTGACAACACCTGCATCTCACACACTTATTCAGACACTAATACGCACACAACACACACCCATGTAGAAAAAAAGAAGAGCCTGCAGTGGAGCGGGAGACTACACGACGGAGCCTCGGCATGTCTTCAGCTGGACAGGCGGTGAGGACTGCTTGGACTCGTGTGCCGTATTAGCACTGTGCTAAGGACCCTGATGACTCCGAATTGTTTTTCAGCACACGTAACACTGGAGCCCGACACTTATTCATGCTGGCAAGCGTACAGTGCCATTCATGCACAAAGATGTCCCCCAAACTGAAACCTGTCCACCCTTACTGTCAATAAAACCCCCACATTAGTCCACGCTGGCGGCATGATGGACACAGGAGACACCCAGACACGCAGGAAACAGAACAATCGCAAATTCGACAGTCAGCCGTCTAAAGGCTCCCAGCGCTGGATCACGTTTCCCTTATAAATGAGGCGCCATTGTTCCCAATCTCTTCTCTGTGCAAGACAGTAATTGCTCTCTGTCTCTGGCTTATATTTGGGTGTCCAGCTGATCCACTCACATGACGTTAATCTATTTAATGGACATTTGGCAGAAAATGTTCCCGCTAAACAGATTTTTTGATCATTCAAATGTATCTGTCAGGAGTTCCCCCTCTCTTCCCCAATCCCCCCAGAGGACGCCAGGTCATTTTTTGACAGCAGACTCTCAAGACAGCCACGGATCACTGTCAAAGCAAATTACATGCAAAACAAATATTGTCATAATTGGGAGAATTTTTTTGGGTATTTTTTTTGTTCTGCGACTGTTGTGTCAAGAGACTCCTTGCCAGTTATTCCGTTCAAAGAGAAAAGATTTTCAGAACGGTGCAGGTGCTAAATGTTGCGGAGGTGAGGAGGGAGTGTGTGAGGAGTGTGTTTGTGTGTGTGGAGATGTGTGCCTACGAGGTGTCAGCGGGGAGGAATATTGAAACAGCAGAGCCTGTCATCATCATCAGTCATCCTCTCACTTCACTCCCAAATGTCTGAGTTTTGTCTTCCTTTGTCCTTCTTCCTCCTCCAACCTCCACATTCTCATTCATGTGACAGGCGGCACAACAAAAACACCAATCTCTGTTTGTTAATGTCAACTGTAGGTGACCCAACAATCTGGGAGTGTCTGAATCAGTGGACTGTTTTGAATTAAATTATAACGTTTAGCATCCACTTTGCAGCTTCGCCTCGCTTTCTGCTGGTAACAGCTCGCTGTGGATTGGGCATGTTTTTCGTGTTGTAATATTGTAATTACTGCAGCAGTTTATGAGGTGATGAAAGGGAATACATGCTGCTTTCTTTCAATTGGTTTGCTGAGATGGGAGCAGCACACTCAGCTGTTTGCCATGTTAAAGTATGGAGAGTATAATTAAATATTAATGAGATGTAAATATAATAATGTTATATTGTTATAAATGACAGTGTAAGAGCACATGAGGGAGGCCCTCCTGTAAATCTTAAAGCTGCTATTAAATCAGGCGGAACGTATAAACCCCATCAGAATTTAAACCTAGCCTAATCCCATTTGTTTTGAAACGCTTGTTTTTAAAAAGTTGAATGGTTCAAACGTGGTTTTAGTTCAGCGAACAAGGCCCCTCTGCTTACGCTGAGCGTGGGTGTTCAGAAAGCACGTCTGAGAGCTCTGCCACTTTCCCTCACTTCAGATATGACTCCCCGGTCCGCAGAGATGAAAAGAGTTTCCCCCCCCGTGCCACAGAGCCAGTGCCAGTGCGAGGACATACGACACACTGGGGACAGTGATCGTCTGAGCGTTGTCTACCTCGCCGCTGAAACACAAGGCCTGGCTTTTCAGAGGGACCCATTCAATGGCTCCCTGTCTGGGAAGCCCTTGTCTTGTGTCTGATCGCACGTCTCGCTCGCCAGATAAAGCAGCCCATTCTTTTGATAGGTGACCTGATTCTTTATGTAACCTTTCTCAACTTTTGGCTTGTCTTGGGCTTTCTCATGCAGGAAGTGGAATGTTTTTCCGGGGAGGGGAGCGTCTGTACTGGGTCAGCGCCTGTCTTGTCACAGGCCGGCGTCCCGTCTGGGGGCTGCTACGCCAGTCGCAGCCCACCGTCGTGAAGTTACCTTCTCCATCACTTTATTTTCTAAAACATCCTGTTCACACAGTGTGCTCTTTGTGGGACTGACAAAATGAATCACTTCAGCACAGCAAACACAGATTTTTCACAAAGTTCTATAGCATAGTGACATCGCTCACACAGATGTTTGAGATGTGCATAACTACATCCCTCTGTTGCATGAAAGCTGACTTCTAAATCCCTCATTCAGAGGAACAAACTCAATGTACGCCGTGTCCTCACCAGGGGTTAATCGAGTGTGCCGTCAGAGGATATCATGACCTCTCTGGCGGCAAAACATACAGCACATGCCCGCGTCTGGATGCAGTGAACCGGGATTACTGCATAAGATGCTGGTGACCTAGTTTTTTTGTTGTTTGTTTGTTTTGTTTTGTTTTAGGTTTTTTTTCTGTCAGAAAGCAGCAGCCGTCAGTAGAAATGAAAAAGAGGTAGATACAAGGAGGACGTCACAGTCTGTCTGGGATCAGTGTGTACTGTTGGGCAGTCATTTGAAGGTTTTAATTCTGGAACAGGTTCATCTTTTATTTACCATCCAGCCGGCCATGGTGAATGTGCACGTGGATGCAGTAAAATGAAAGTCTGTTAAAGTGCTTTTCACTTTGTACAAACGCAGCATGACAAAAAAAAGAACATCTAACCAACAAAAGGCAGTACAAGATGTTGAGGCATGCTGGATTCCAACAGAAACCAGGTGTTGGGTGGTATGGTGGTTGGGTTTCTGCAGCTGATGTTATTCCCAGGATGATAAGCTCGCAGGCGAAGGTAAAGCCTGAGTGATATGGATAGATGATGATAGGATGAGACTAGTTTTTAGCGGCATGTCACACATCAACACTTTTCAGCACGAAAGATGAGAGTGGTTTACAGAGGCTGCGTGTGTGTGTCTGTGTGTGTCAAAAGTTCATGCAGAGGGCAGAGGGGTGCAGAGCTACATCTCCACTTTGATATTTTCTTTCATTACTTGTTTCACGTTTTGTACTTTCCAGTGTTAAAATAACTATAAGAACCAGCTGTATCTGTAATGAAACACCAGTGTATCCATTGTCTTGTCCTACAAACTTTGTTAAATATTTGTGGCTTTGTGTGAGAAAGAGGCATGTTTTTCACTCTGCAATGCGGAGAAGAGAGGAGAAATGAGACTGCAGAGACAATCCACATACATCCTTATGGCTGGAGTGTTATAAGAGGGGCAAGCCTGTGGAGGGGGTTTGCTAATGGGTTTGTGTAGCCACTAATCTGTGTATTGTGTTTGTATGCGTGCATGCATCGCCATGAACACATGTAGGGTGAGATGGTTTGAGCCTGCAGCTTGCAAATGGCTTCAAATGTGTTTGTAGTAACCTTCTCAGACCTTATGAGAATATTTCAGGTCCTTCACTGTACTGTGTTTAGAGGAGTGCTGTGATACACACACAAGCACACACAGTCACCTGATGTCACCTCTTGACACAACATTATGCCAGGAAGGTACGCTGCAATGTCCAATGTAAAACATATGGCTCACATCCAATGCTCACTCTCACCAGCAAAGTCATTTAACCTTCATGTGTCTGCCTTACAATAGCAAACCAAAGAGGAATAAGACAGCACGACCAAGAGAGTGTGACAAATTCAAAAACATATTATATTAAATTCTGCCTGTAAAAATTGACACGATTTAAAACAATAATACTTATACATATTTATTTTTTTGCAGACAAATACAAACCTGTGTGCATATTTTTGCATATTTGTGGCTGCTGCAGACAATGTGAAACAGCTGCTAAGGTTAGATACTAGATACCGGCACTATCAATTTGGAGTGGTGGAGTGCATCCCACTCAATAGATGCAAAATCCCCATGGTAGTCTGTGGACGATATTTATTTATTGATATTAACTCTTTCCTGGAGGGAGGCGTGTGGCATCTGGCAATGAAAACCTGCTTCAAACACAACACATCACATTTACATGATATTAACTTCAGCTTTAGTGTGGTTGCCACTGCCCAACTGCCTTTTTTATTACATGTTTAGTCAATATTTAGCTTTACTAAAAATAATTCTGTGGACACATGCCATTAATAATTAGAAGAGCCAAACCTATGGCAACAGTGAAAAAAAAACAAATATCCCTGAGATTAGACTGTCATTTTTGGCTCTGTCGTTTTCATGCTCTTTTTTCGGAGTTCATAAAAAGTGACAGCTAGACAGAAGTCTGCAAATCCAAGTAAATAACCAGAACACTGACAGGCTTCATTGAATGAAGGGGTGTGTGTGTGTGTGTGTGTGTGTGTGTGTGTGCGTGTGTGTGTGCGTGCGTGTGTGTGTGTGCGTGCATGTGTGTGTGTGCGTGCTTGTGTGTGCGTGCGTGCGTGGTGCCTTGAAGTATTTTAATTATTGAAAACCCTTTGTCTTTGTAGATTTCCATGAAATATTTAATGTTCAGTATTTTTCAATATTTAAGAAATCAGCTAAATGGAATTTTAAAACGTTAATAATAGTTTTTCGAATGATCCCTGGTGCCATTTGTTTTAAATAATGTGTCTAGTGAGCGAGATCCACCTCTTTCTGTACAGTAATTTTACATAACCTTCATTTTTGATTATGAGCATAATTCCAAAGGCCTTTTTTTTTAAGAGAAAAGCCCTCTTTTACTTTTGTGTTGTAATTGCTGATAAATACCACCTACACTTATCACACTGTATTTCCACCTACACTTAACTACCCTGTGTTGGCCTATTAGCTTCCACTACATCCTGCTTCCTGTAGTATGACATATAAATATTTAATGTGTTTTTCCGAAGCATAGACTATAAATCTACTCATAATCTACTCTGCCCATATAGGACATATACAATGTTATTTTGATGATGTTCATTTATTTTTCTGTAATTACTAAATTAAAGATGGGCCAAAAGAGTCACGTCTCTCTTCTTTTGTACTCTTTTCTTACAGGTTCCTTAGGAGCTGGTAAACTTGTCCATGTGACAGCAGTCCTGAAGTGGAAGAGGGCATGAAGCAACACTGTGATATCATAGTGGCTGGTCCATGACACTAAACTCCATTCAACCCTCTCCACTCTCCACCCGGCCTCTGTTTTCATCATACCGGACAAGTAATCACTCACTCTCCCATCTACACAAAGCTGCACAATGGCCAGCAAGAGGAAATCCACTGTACCCTGCATGATACCATCCAAATCCAAACATGTGCGTGAGGAAATCATACTGGGCTCGTTACCAGAACTCCTACCAACAATCCCAGAAGATAGCATACTCAGTATCTCTGGAGAAGAGTCTGGCCATTTCTCTCACAGCTCCTCCAAATCCGACAGTGGCATTGAGATGCAGAAAGGAGGTACATACAGCTGTCCAAAGTGCCGTTTTGAGTCCAGAGATCTAAACTACTTTTTAGATCACATGCACAACTGCCACTTAGACTTCAGGGCCCAGCCCACCTTCTACTGCCTGAACTGTGGGGTGTCAGTCGTCCGCTTTGAGGCTCTGGCTCTTCATAATGCTAACGCCCACCCTAAGATAATGGAGGGCTTGGTCACTGCCTCCCTAACTGTCAACAACAGGGATGGAGTAACAACGGTGGAGCAAAGCCTCTTCACGGACAACGGGGAAGAATACAGAGAATCTGGGATCTCCCTCACCAAAACACCGATTGCAAAGATGATGAAAGCCAAGGGGGAGCACAAAAAGATTGTGGTTTCTCACACTGTGGAGGTACGGAAGATAGACACTGGAAAGGATGTAAACCCCAGCATGCTGACAAATGTGCCTGAACTCCAAAACGGGGCTCTCAGTGTTTCTGCTGCCCCAGCTATGCCGAGGACCACTGTCACTCATGTGATTGCGACGACAGTGTCCAACCAAGTCTTTCACCAGCACACTCCCTCCCTTTACTCTCCCCCCTCCTCTGATTCCAATAAAGACCTTCCAAAGGTGATGATCCCTCTCAGCAGCATCCCCACCTACGATGCCGCCATGGACACCAGCAGCTTTCTCAAGACATCCTTTGGCAAGTTCCCCTACCCGACCAAAGCCGAACTCTGCTACCTAACGGTGGTCTCAGAGTTCCCCGAAGAGCAGATCAAACTGTGGTTTACTGCCCAAAGGCTTAAGCAGGGCATAAGCTGGTCTCCTGAAGAGATCGAAGAGGCCAGGAGGAAGATGTTCAACACTGTGTTCCAGGGTGGAGCACCTCAAAAGCAACCTGCTACACAACGGCATGTCAATCACATTGTAACCCACCACACTGTCACTGCCCATCCAGGCTCAAAAGGACCAAACTTTCAGATGGCCAAAGCTCCCTATGGTAGTATAAAAACCAGGCCTGTCCTAGCCACACAGGCAAGCATGTCAACCAACCCCCATGTCACAAGGGTCTCGTATTCTACTCCAATTGTCCCCCCAAAGTTTCCATCCACAGTCAGAACAACAAAGGTACTGACCAAGAATACTCAACCCACTGTGGAGCCAGACAAGAGCAATGGCCTCAGCCTGGACATGGCTGGAAGCAGCGGTTGTGTCAGTAGCACCAGCAGCAGTCGAAGCAGCAGTAGCAGCAGTAGTTGCAGTAGTAGCAGCAGCATCAGCAGCTATTCCAGCAGTAGTAATGGTGGTGAGACTATTACCAGGAAACCGGTGCATAACAGCAGCCCGACCAACAGCATCAACAGCATTGCCACTTGCTCTACCACCATTAGCAATAATGATGAGCACTGTGTTGCTGACACCAACGGGAAACCAAATGTCAAAAGCAACAGTTTACCAATCGGATTGGAAGGTTCAAACAGTACCAAGAGTCAAGTGATCATCGATAACACCAGCAAATCCAACATCACCTGTAACAATCACAACAGCGGCATCATCAGTCCACAAGAGCAGGCCCACACCACTAAGCCCGATGACGAACGCAACAACTACATCCACACCACCAACAACAGCAGTATTAGCAATGAATACCCCAGTACTACTTGTAATGACAGCGTCCCTAACCTGAACCATGCCAGCAAATCCCCAACTGAAAGCACCAGCACTACTGTCATTACAAAAAGCAGCTCCTCCATTTTAGATGAGGGTAAAGGCAACAAGGACTTTCCCATAAAAGGCATGTCAATCTTACAGCAACTCATCAAGGAGGAGGACCCGTTTGCCAGGGACAGAAGCTGCCCAGAGTTGAAAGTTGACCCCTTCAAGATAAGCTTCAAGAGGCTGAAGATGAATGAACCAGAGACTACATCTGAGAGTGTAGGCCTACATCAAGAACACAAGTCTGAGATAGCTGAGGTGTCTGCTTCTCAGCCGTCTTTCTCACCCCCCTGGGGCAACAAGACGCCCCAGCAGTTGAACATCCTCCGACAGGTTTTCTCAAACACCCGCTGGCCCAGCAGTCAGCAGTATGAGGACTTAAGCGTTCAGACAGGCCTTCCCAAGCCAGAGGTGGTGCGCTGGTTCAGCGACAGCCGGTACAGCCACAAGAATGGGCAGCTGAAGTGGCTGGAGACCTATCAACGACTGCCTGCAGATTCAGAGGAAACAAGGGGGCACGGAGGCGCTGAAGCTGAGTCACCGAAGGACTCTCCAGTGGCCAAAAAGAAACTTGTTGAGCAAGACATGAACAAGCACCTTGAAGGAGAAGCAGGACTGAACTCAGGGCAGCGGGTTGTGTGGCAGGATTCATACTCACCGCTGCTGGGTCTGATGGGGTCCGAGGGGAGCAGCGAGCGAGGTCGAGCTGAGGAGTCAGCGCAGCCGGGAATCCTGCAGGATCCCTGGTCAGAGAGGGCAGAGGACCACCAGCAGCCAGTGGCCAGTCAGTCACTCATTGAACAGCAGAGTGATGCCAATCAGGCCAGGTAATTCAATCATAATGCTTGAATTACAAAGTGTGATAAAAGATCGTAAAGTAAGATACTCTTCTCATTCACAGTGCCTTGGGTTCTTTTACAAGCTTAGTGCTATTTATCAATCAAAAAACAAAGACAATGTAAGCCAGGTGGATTGACAAAAACCTGACAGCTTGTTGTTTGTTGTCGTTGCTGCGTGAAGTACAGTAAAAAGGAGGCAGGATAAGTGTGTACAGGTACTCATGCTGAGTAGCTTATTCAGGCAATCAAAGGTCTGTGTTTAAGAAGCTATTTTTAGATAAGTAGCAGTCTGGGCCGCTGAATTATAGATTGAGAGTGCATGCTAATATATGTGAATAAATCATGACAATTGTCTTTGGTGAGGTGGATTTCCAAGAGGCAAGTTAGCCCATACACAGGCATCTTTTTACAATGCTCCCTCCTAAAACCTCACTTGTGAAACAGTAATACAATACAACCAGAACTTTTCAATCACATCCTCACGATTTGTGTGTGTGTGTGTGTGTTGCTGTTAGGGATCGCCTGAGGATGGAGCTGCTGGAGGTGTGATGAAGCAGGCCCAGTCTCACCAGAGGAACATCATGTTTAAAGGCTGGCTTGCTCCCCTGGCCGTGGTCTAAAAAGAGTGTTCATAATGACAGCAGATGTGATTGTAGCTGGACCGTTGGACTCTGACTGTAACTGTGAATACCCCCCACCCCTCCTCCTCCGCCTCCTCCTCTTCCATCTGCCATCACTTCCTGCCATCGTCAAAAGAAAGAACTTCTCACCTTTGAGTCCTGTGATGTTTAAGCCTTTCATGCTTCTTTGTGGTTGTGTGGGGAGGGTGCACAATGAGGTCAGTACGAGGGATCAAAGAAAAGAAAGAGAAAAGACGCACACTGACTGGAAAACTGACTTGAATGAGCGAAGATAGGATAGGATAGGATAGGGCCGAGAGATATTGTTTTTGGGTCAGAGGGAGAAATATATATATATGATTGAAACTGCACTATAAAAGAGGGTTTGTACTGACTGGACAAACAAAAGATGTGTCAAGGAAATGTTATTGTTGGCTTTGTGATATTTTTTACTTTTTTAGCAACCAGTACTTCAGCACTGCCTTGAATTTTACTTTTTCCGTTATTTGGTTTTTCAATTCTATTTACTCTTCTATAGTCACTGTAAGTCCAGATGCAATCAAACATGGTTTATTTGGATCTGTATAAATGTTGGTGATCACTTTGCAGTACAGCTACACGCAAGAGACTATATACAATGCACTAATGAAGACAGCAATGCTAAAAATCACACTGCCCCACAGTAAAGGTATTGACAGCTCCGTCAAGATCAATACACTACACTGCCCTGCAAACTGAACAGAGAGAAGCCTGTCACGCTAACGTTGCCTTACTCAGCTCTGTCCATGTCTTTATATGACCTGTCTGTCCATCACCTTGCTTTCCAGCCACTGTGCTGTCCTGAAAAAAAAATGGAAAAAAAAAACAAAACATGCCAGTGCATAGATGGTCACTGTTCGTCTATATCTGTGAAAAAAATCTTGTGCTGCTTTCTGTACACTTGGAGATGTTTAACTTTAAGCTGTAGTTGTATCAAATATTGTTACTGGCAAAATGTTGTTTAAAGCAAAATTATCAATTTGATCCCTAGACACTGACAGAGTGAGATATTGTGCTAGCTAGAGAGCCAAATGAGGAGATCTTTGCTCTCCTCTGAATTTTCTTGTGTTTATATAAACATACAGTCACTACATGAATCCTATTAAGCTGCATCTTTGTCAAGCTGCTAATAGCTAAGAACGGTGCTATACCATCCAAAGTGAAATTGGAGGTTCATCTCCTACCAGCAGTGTATGCACTTGTGTCGAATGTTACAAATTTATTTTGGTTTGAGATAAATGGAATCTGGACTTACGGTGTTATGATCACTTAAAAAAACTTTTATGAAATAGTCTGATCATAAAGCACTGTTGTATCATCCTTTCTACACTTCTGAATCTTTACAGAATAAACTGAATACTCACCAAGCAGTAACGTCTCATTAGTTGCTCAGTACCTTGCACCAGGAGTGAATATGAATTAAACTAAGGATTACAGTCAAATTATTCAGTGAGATGAATGTGAAAGTAACATGTAGAGCGCTGGGATTGAAGAAATGCATACAGCCTCACCTGCTGGTGAGCAGCTGACAATGCAGTTTGTGCTGAGAGCTCAATTATGGAGGAATATTTTTCTGTTTCCATGGCAGGCAATGGCTGCAGAATAACCTATTTATTTTGTCTGCAAAGTGTATCGTGAGGTATTGAGTCTTAGGTATGTTTGCAGATGGTGACCAGAGCTTCTCTATTCAATGAAGGATGAGCACTGTGGGCAAAGAAAGGAGTGCAGGCCTGCCAGATGTTGCACAAGAAATGAAATCTTTCTTGAAGAGAGCACAAGTGAAGACTCAAGGAACTACAGGAATATGCAGGGTCCAGTCACACAACGGTTCGTTTTCCCAGTGAGAAGGCTATATATTCTTTGAACCTTGTTTAATGTCAAGGATTACATTTCATCAATTGTTGTTACTGTAATTTTTGTTTACATTGTTAAACCTTACATAGAACAGACAAAGTCAGAGTTAGTCTTGTGATTAGAGGAGATCAAATGGGTTTGATGAAGCAAATATGATGACGTGGTAACTGGAAAGACCTCCACCTGCTAATTCAAGGCCAACAGACAGCTATTAGTTGGGTCTGTAAATTAAATGAAAACACTTGTCTTCAGAATCAAAGTTTCCAAAATATTCAAGAACACCCATGTTTTAGACTCAATCACAGCGTGGAAGCTATTCACATAAAGTAAATAGACCCATCAATCAAAATGCATAAAAAAAAAAACAACCAAAAAAAAAACACAAGTACACAGTAGATTTACTTGTAGGGTTTTATTCATTTTTCAACCTACAATGAGCATAAAACTGAAAGAAAACATGATCAAAGGCTATGACAGAAGGTAAAACAGGAATAGGATGTTGACTTTACAGCTACTTACATCAATTTTCCTATCATAAGAGTGGAATAAAATGAACTGATAATTCACATTTAATGTTACATTACTTTATCCTCAATCTTTACACAATTAAAAAAACTGCCTAAATTGTAACAGATTGTGATTTTTGGCAAAGTTGATATCCCTCACATACCCTTCTGGGAAGAAAAACACTTTCCATTTACTGACTTTAAATACATTATCATAGCATTATTCAAGTAACAGATAAGGGAGTTTTTTCTTTTGTCTTGGAACTTTTGTTAAATTAAGTTAAAATCAGATGTATACAGGGCTATGCAGAGATTCAGAGGATGCTAGCAACTCAAAGGATAAAAATGATTGGTTCACATTTACACTGAAAAAGAAGTCCCTGATGGAGGCTGTAAAACAAAATATTCACATTCTGCTTGCTTAAGTAAATATTGACATGGTTGCAGTATTTCCCCCTCTGCCTGCCCAGACATCCTCTTTCATGCTAAACAATTCAACATAGTCCAGTTTAAAATATTCACCCAAACAGCTTCCATGGCCGAGCCCCTCATACACACACACAAGCACACGCACACACAACTCAAAAGTCGAGCTCACATTTCCATTTCCTTGAAAGGCGCGTGGGTGTAGTTAAGGAATTCATTTGATTTAACTTTTGCTATCAAAATATATAATTCATTAATAATACATGGGAGGGCTAAAATACAGAGCAAGTGAACAGAGAAAATAAAATTATACAAAGCATTTTTTCTTTTTGCTGAATACAGTAGCTATAGGACCACAGAGTTCAAAGTTCAGGCATTGTCAGGTTTGTCCCAGAGGAGGGAGAGAGACAAAGGTAAAAGGGTCTTCCAATTACTGGGACTATGCCTTGACGCTCAGTTGTGGGTATAGTTCAGCCTTGATGCCTGATCTCAGATCAGATGTTTAGACTACCCACAATACCCTCCTGCCACTTGATTATGGCCCCATCTCGTCTTACCATGTCACCGCTGTTTTCCTGCACAAACTGTCTGAAATTCCTGGTCAGGTCTGGCCATCGAGCAAAATTCGGTTAAGCTAAAAAACAAGTATCCGATAAAAAAAAAAAAAAAAAAAAAATGAGTGTATCATAGTTAAAACCACAAACTGGGATTTAAAATTCAAAGTCGTCGTCTGCCATGTCGATGGCCCAGGCAAACTTCTCACGCTGGGTTTTGTTGTAAATCTTCTCCACGGGAATGCCCCACTTCTTACACCTGAAGACAAGAGGACAATGCTCTTCACTGTATAACTTGTATAAACTTTGTTTACACAAAACAAAAAGTAATGATTAAGCAACACAAGTTAAAAAGGTTTTCCCCTTTCATATTTTCAAGAACATTATCTTACCAAGCCACAGAGATGCGAGGGTCCAAATAGTTGAGCTTGGAAGTGCCAAGGGCAATCTGCTTGTTTTCTTCACGATCAGTGGCCTGCACCTCCAGCTTCATCAGCTGCTCCTCTATCCTCTGAACTGCCTTCTTCTTGGTCTCCACAGCCCTACAGAGGAGACAAGCCGCACACAAAAAAGGTTACAAATGTGGAGAACAGGGTTGACCACGTAGGGAACTATTCAATACCAAACCATTAGATGCTTACTTTTTGGATTTTTCATCTCTCCGTACTTTGGCATCAGCCTTGGAGCTCTTCAGTTCTCTTTTGGCATCAGAAAGCTGGTCCCTTTTAGCATCAATCTAAGAAAAAGTTGACAGTGAATAGTCTCAAAACAACAACTGATTACTGTACTGGTTTAACATCGAGAGCAACACAGCAGTTCCTTAACTCTCAACAAGACCATGTTATATACAAGAGCTTTAAAATATGTCGACAATTTTACCAAAAATGAGGACAATTTGGATCCTCATTAAACATTCATGTAAAATTGGTGTTCAATAAACATCAAATACCCATCAAGCTCTTCCAAGACAAAAACACCATCTGAATACTTCCTCTTAACATTCCCATAATAAGCTTAAGTGATTTAAAATAATATTTTATTGAACCAGTGTATCCCAATTTCTAGATTTGCTACACTTCACAAATCATGTTTCATCATTTATTTAGTCATTGCTGTGTCAGTGAAACCAACAAATGAAATGTGAGATACAAATTAAACAAACCATCTCAGATTTAGTAGAAGAGAAAAAAAAAAGTGCTGCGAATATTCAAAAAAACACATGTTAACCTTAGCCTGCAAGTTCTGCATAGACTTCTCAAATGTCTTCGGTGGAGCCCTCTGATGGTTACACAGGATGGCCACAGCCCTGTTGGCCCTGTTGTAGGACAAGATCTTGGCTGGAATGTTCTCATCCGCTAGAGTGAGACAGTTAGTAGAATGAGTTTAATATGATTCATTGCAGTAGTCACACCAAAATGAAACACCCATTATTCATACCAAACATTTACTTCAGATGTATGCTGTTTGCATCTTTTATTTAACTCTACATGGGCCTAAATCAATGGTTCTCAAACTGTGGGGCATACAGCCACTGCAGGTGGGGTGGGAATGACCAGGAGTATGATGAATGAATGACTTATGGTTGGAGCACTTATGCCAACCTTTATTTTCACTACTAAAAATTAGTTTTGGTTCCCTTGGACCTATGGCATCTGAAGGAGGAATGCAGGAAAAGGGTTCATGACCAACTGGACTAAATCACGCCAGGGTCTAGTAAAAATGATCATTTGACGTACCACTCGTGAGCACCTTCAACTGCTGTTGCAGGGTGATTGAGGCGTTGTAGGTACGGAAAACTTTGGCTGTCAGACCGTCCATCAGCTCCTGAAGGTGCTTGTTCAGAACAGAAGTCTGGAGGGGAAACAATGAGTGCCAAAAAAGGTAAACACTATGCTCCAAAAACCTTCATTTTACAAAACTACGAAAGAGCAAACTTTCTGCCAAAATAAATGTATGAACTAAATGAGGATTTAACAGTTTCCTTTCACAGGTTGTTTTGCTTACATTGAGGCGATCAAACAGGTCATCATCAGGCTCCTTGTTCTCCATAAACAACTGAAGATTCTTAAATACCTAAAAGAGGCAGAACACACATAAATGCAGAGACAATGTTTGCACATTTAAAATAAAAAAAAATTAAAAAAAAACACACTGCTGTGAAGTACTTACCCTTTTCTCCACAGGGACTTTGTTGTAGTAGCGGATGGAGTCTTTACCCAGGAAGTCAAACTCCACCACATACTCTAGACCCTCGTTCTCTGGATAGAGTTTGATGTGTTCAACTCTCAGCGAGCAGCAGCCCACGGTGTCCGCAGTTTCTCCTTCCTCCTTCTCATTACCCGCTCTCAGAGCCAGCTAGATCACATCAGGACAGTTTGATTAAAGCTGGCTTATAAACACATTACCCTCACTGCAGCTAGTGTCTAAGCACCTGCAAGTTACAGTCATTAAAAACCAATTCCTCGCATTAAACTCCCTTCGCCTATATACACACTCAGGACAATGTAAATAGTAATAATGCACTCACCTTGTCGATGAAGTAGAGTGCCACAGCCCTTTGTCTGATCCTCATCTCCTTAGACTTCCAGTCTTCACGGTACTGGGTTCTGATACGGTCCACACACTTCTTCAGTCTACGAGCCGTTTCATACTTCTGCCAATCCTTCTCTCCCTGCAGACAGCATGGACAGATGAAACAAGAGTAACTCATGAATTAGATGGGGCCATGTTTGTGTGTCAAACTTGGATAGATATGAACTCAAATTAAATTAGTAGGCTGTTGCACAGTACAGCATGTTCCCTGCAGTACATAGTGCATGTAGTCATCTCTCATTGAAGCTCCAGGAAATGAAGAAATGTGATATTGCAGTGTCTCATTTTTACATTCCAGTGGAGCAGAAATCATTTTACCATATTATAAAAAAAAGTCTTGAAAAGTCACAATGACACAACTGAGACAAACTCTGTTGCCATAAAATGCAGCTGTTACAGGGGGACTGAGTAAACACCCACTTTAAAACTAGACTGAAACCTCCTTGTAGTTCAGTATTCAGCCTACCTTGATCCTAGAGCTGGGGTTCAGCATTATGTACTTGATGGAGCCTTGAATGTTCTCCGTCCATGACACCAGCCAAGTCACCTTGTTATCATGACGAACCTCTTTCCACTTAGTGCCTGGAGGAGGCTCAGGATGCTTTGAGTCCCTATGAGGAGAACATTAATTAAACATTTAATCATTACACTCACTTAACACATCAGTTCATCAGCATTGAAAAAACACCACGGTTTCACTCACTTGCTGCAGTTGATGATAATGTCTTGAGGCCTGATGCGACGTTTTAGCATGCCCATCTTGGGATGGTCTCCACGGCCACGGAACAGGCCTGGGGGCTCAATGCGGAAGTTAGCAATACGTTCCCTATGGTTATCCATGATGCAGAAGCCGTACTCCTGCAAGAGGCGCTCATTCTCCGCCTTTATTTTCTAAAAAGTGTAGGAAAAAAAACACATCAGATCTCCATCTTGTTAGAGTCAATAATTTGAAAAGTGTCAAAAAAATCCTTACTGCATTCACTGTGGGTCATCAAAACATGTAAAAAAGCAAGGATATTTTTCTATTGGGAACAATCAAAGAGACATTTGTAAGGGGCAGACATTTTGCGATCCTCACAAGAGGACAAGGGAATTTTGAGAACATATACAAATTAGGAACTGCAAAAAGAGTTTGGGGGCAGCATCCATTTAGGATAAAAATGATAGCAACTCTGTACTATGACCAGAAATGTAAGCAAAACCTGAGAAAGAAAGATTTGGGAACACAAAAGAATATATGGAAAGACCTTGTGGCTGACAGTGGTGTACCAGGAGAAATCCTGTATATTTTATTTATCCATTTGGTACATACGTTCTAGAGGGAGACATTTTCATTATACAGAACTGTGTATGATTGTGCTTTGTTACCTGTTCATTGATTTACTGTGATTCTGTTGTCTTCTGTTGCATTGTTTATTTCTTAGAAAACTTGTGTGTGTAAAAAACCTTTATGGGTATTTTATTTAATTTAACTATGTACAATGGTTGAACTGCTGTTCCAGAGGAACATGCTTTTGAGTAACCAATTTATGTAGATGCTCAATGTGTGGGATCAATGAGTTTGGAATTAAGGCCATTGGCTGGTATGGCTGACAAGCATGTTATCAATACTACAACTGCTATGCAATTAAAAAAAGGCAACAATCATAAGTAAATATATTAGGTGACCCACTGGTTTTATCCCCGTTTAGGCAGATCAGATTTATTTTTGATCCAATATACATGTAGTAACTGACCAGTTTCTCATCCTTGGTCATGGCCTTCCTGGCTTCAGACTGTGCCTTGAAGTATTCACTCATCTCAGTGAAGTCGCACTTCTTCAGGTCTGTGATCTTAGCCCTTTCCTCTGCTGTCATTTCCTGCATCAGCAAAACATTATGTTTAAATTAAAAAAAAAAAAAAAGAAGAAGAAATCTGTAAACAAGTACTTCCCACGACACTGCAGACATTTTTCGGACAGTTGTAATTTTGCTCATAAAAGTGAGCTTTTTTCCAACCTTCTTCCAGTCTTTAAAGAAGTTTTTGCGGAAGATATCCTTTGTGGTGTATTCATGGTCCAGCATTTTGGCAAAGAATGTGGCAACCTCTTCCGCTCCTGGGCTGAGCTTCATGTGCTTACCTAAAATATACAAATGGGAGTGCGTTTTGTTCATTGTTGTATGGTTCTGCAGTAAAGCAAATAAGTGTAGAAGTTGAGTTCTTCTGTGAGAAATACAATCTTACCATCATAGAAAAATTTGACATTGCTAGGAATAGGTTCATAAGGCGGTGCAAACACAGGCCCTTTGTGTTCCAGAAACTTCCATTTGGAGCCATCTGTATACCGCTCTTCTTCCCACCTGAAATCAACCAAAAAATGCCACCAAATAAGGAGTTTGAATATAGCAGAGAAACAACATTACACGATCCAAAAATAACACACAATGGATCCACACTTGGCCCATCACCACACTGATAAGCATGTAGGTATCATACAGCTGGTTGACATAATTCTCAATAACTCACCATTTCCACTTCTCTTCTGGCTCTTTTTTTGCTTTCTTTTTCCCATCAGTGACTTCTCCTTTTTTGTTTTTCGTCTTTTTGGATTTAACATCCTAAAAAGGGAAGAGAAACCATTTGAGTTCCTTCGTTTGCAGGTTGGCAGAAAGAAAAAAGAAAAAAAGACAGTTTCAAAACAAAAGACTAAGACTTTAGCTTCCCCAGTTCTTCAGGTGCTCCCCGCTTTCCAAAACAAATGGGAGAAGATATAAAACACAAGCCTGCATTCTGCTCATGGCCTTTGCTTACCTCTTCTGGTTTCCTTTTCTTGGCTTTCTTATCATTTTCAGTCTTTATTTTCTTGGGCTTGAATTCAGAGCTAAAAAAAAAAAAAATGTTCGAAATGTGATCACATAGACAACTATACAAATACCACAACACTTTGAAACAGACATGAAAGACCTGTATTGCACATGCTACTCACTCATTATCATCATCACGTTCTCTTTTTAGAGACTTCTCATGTCTGGGAGAGTGGTAAAAGTCATCCTCAGGCTCAGACTTCACATGTGGAGGGCTGTAAATGAAAATGCATTCAAAAGTAAGAAATGGCTACATCTTAAAATGCATCTGTTCATGCACCTGCCTAAATATAGCACTGAAGTGAAATGTGGAGTCCAAACATACCTGGCAAAGCCATTCTCTTTTTCCTTTTTGACTTTACCATCAAGGGACTTCATCTGAAAGGGTTTACAGACTTGATAAGGAAAAACATTTCAAGAGTAACAGCAAATGAAAATCAACTGTGTCACCAAAATAATTATTTATTTGCTAGATTTAAATCAGTAATGTCAGGTTTTTTAAATAAAAAGTACAAATGTAAACATACTTTTCTGCATTAAAAATGGTTGATCACAGGTGGTAAAGGCTAGACAAGATGCCAAGAAGAGCTGAATAAGCTATACACTTTGCTCATGGTATAAATGTCAATGGGCTATGAACATGCTTGGTTGATTTGACAGAGCACAATATTTCAGAATAATTCATACTGCCAAACTCTAAAATATTATTTGCACAACCAAACCTGTGCGTTCTGCCATGAATTATTTGCATGGTAGTTCACCTTCTCCTCCTTCCTCTTCTCCTTGTGCTTGTCCTTGTATTTGTCTGTGCTACCATCTTTGTGCTTCATCTTTTCCTTCTCCTTGTCTCTGTGTTTTTTGTCGGAGGAGTCCTTGTAATCGCTGGTAAAAAAAAAAGGGAATTATTAATTTTGGTGGTTCCAGCTTCCGCTACACAATGCAGAAAATACATCAGTAATCAAGTGGTACGTCTCATCAATTTCGAGAGGCTACCACGTGAAATATTCATCTATGAAAAGTCTGGAAGCACACACACCATACCTGTTGCCATGCTTTGATTTCTCCCGTTCCTTATCCTTCTTGTGGTCCTTATGTTTGTGTTCCTTCTCTTTATACTTGTCTTTATGCTTGTGAGAGTCTGAGAAGAAAACATTGTCAACTTACTCAAGTGTCAACCAAATACTGACTCAATTCAAACCAACAATGGACTGGATAAATGGCAGGATTTTTGTGTGCCTCTCTACAAGTATGATCAGTAGGATTCTATATATAAGTGGCAGCAAACAAAGTGCTCTCCCTCAACCAGGTGTTAGTGTGGACATGCTAAGAAAGGCAATAAACTTAACCACTGGCCACCTAAGAAGCACTCAATGTCCACCCACATAGAACACAAAAAAGAACACAAATTAAAATTGCTACAAACAAGGACTGAACATGCATCACAATCTAAATGTCATGAAGTGGGGAAACTGAAAAACCACACAGTAGCACAGCACCACCTACTGCCCGTATGAGTCTCATTGTTTATGAGACAATATGAAACTGACAGGTTGAAACATGCATGTGAACAACGTAGGCTTTCACCCTCTCTTTAAAGGCTATCAAAATTAAAGAGCTGACACCCAAACTTCGCCATCAACAAACAATAAAGTCTACGTGATTAAAGGGGGCTCAAGGCTTTAGACAAGCAGGGCTGACAGCTAACAGCCTAGTCTACTAACAGGCCCTAAAACAAGTTATCCATATTCCTCTAGTATACCACTGTAGGACAAACAAACAGCTCAACATGTTCAACCTGAATAAGTCTCATCAATGAGTGATTGTGAAACCCAAAACAGATTTGGAGCATTGCCTTGATTGTTCCATTTCTCACTGTAAAACTAGTTGTCTTTGTTCATCCATTATTTGAAGATGACAGATTTTATCTGAGCTGTCCTCTCAGATCTAAGCCAAATCACAGTGCGATACATTTCAATGAACAGGCCCCCTTGTGCTCCATCACATCAGTCAGGACAAACTAGAGAGCATATTTGAGAGACTTTAGTTAAGACTGCACTTCACAGCTGACAGAAGTAATACACAAGTTCAGAATTATAGAAGTGGACTGAGAGGTTAGTTCTATAGTCTAGACCATTTTTAACAATATGGATGCCTAGTCATGTCAAACTAATAAAATAATCTAGCAACCACACATAGATTATTGATCCAAGTAGTGTGTAACATTTGAGATTTTGTCCAGGTAGTTTGGTGTTTAGGTGCATCTAAAAAAAGACTCAAAAATCCAGTTTCCCTTGGTATTGATATGCATGTTGTTGTCTGATATAGGTTTATAGTGTATGAATAGACAAATAATAATGGCATGATATACTCCAAAGGTGTGTTCTTGTTTAGATATCAAAGACCCTCTAATATCAATACCCTGTGTAACTTACAATGCCATGATACATTAAAGTTGATGACTTGATGAGCTGCCTTTCAAAATGTGGATCCAACTTACATTCCCACATGCTAGGAGAAATGGACCATTTTTAAGTTCCTGTAGCTACAAAAAAAATAAACTTTAACTACGTATGAAAAAGCATTTATGTGCAGTGTATAAGAAATTAAAACTGTTCTTGGTCACCACATGGGATCTTAATAAAGCACTATGCCTTCGCATTTCTCCTCCACACAGCCATCTGCACTTCACAGCCTGGGTTCAGCTTGCAGTACAGTCAGGCCGCTACACCGAAAAAGAAAATGGCGCAGAGACTAAGTCCTCAACCCCCAAACCCTCACTTTCAGGTGGGAAATTTGGCATTAAAAGCTAACCAACAAGACATTTTATTACGATAAACTAATAAAACACCTCCAGGTGTGTGCCAATACGGATTCGAATCGAGAAAATGACTTGCGGAAAAGCTTTTATTAGACCTCCCTTTTGAACAATAGGCGCTTGTGAGTGAGACAGCGGACTTAGTCTCTGGACGCCATTTCTGTCCTCTACTGAGAACTAACGCAACGCTACATAGGATCAGTGAAGATGTGTCAGAATTTCAGCAAAATCCTCCTGTAAACTTGTTGCCCTCATATCGTAAACTTACCATTGAAGCGAGAGCCGCCGTCAACCTGAAACATCAAAAACAGATGGATGTTAAATATCGTAGTAGCTAACTAGCCGGCTAACTAACTTTGAACTTGCTGGATAGCAAAGCGAGTTTGTTAGCTAGCTAGCAGTTAGCCCGCTAGGCTAGCTGGCTACACCGTCTGGTGATATGGTTTAGTGGCTGATACTGACGGCGCTACGGCTAACGTCGGCTACAGCTAGCACCAAATTAAATGTGGCTTTGCCCCACTTTGTACAGGACTTCATGCGTAGCCACACAAACCTGGAAACTAACTAGGCATCAACTTCCCGTAACATTAAAAATAAAAATGTGATGAAACATGTCTAAACGCTGTTAACAACAGAATGAGTTGGCTAACAAACACACTCGGCTAACGCGCGCTAGCCAAGTTACCTTGTCAAACCAAGAAAATAAAACGGTGGCAAGAAACTGCACCGCTTAACCACCAGTGGTGACATTACAAACTAGACTTTACATCACCTGGTTCTCGCTGTGGGAATGGTCCCCACTCATTTCCCAAGCGTTGTTTGATTGAAAAATCAAAAAGAGAAGCGTGTAAGGTTAACACACACCGGCGAGGAGATGCAGGCAGAATGAAGAAAAGCCACGGTTGTGTAAGAGATAAAGTCCCAATTGTACACTAATACGCATGCGCCTTAATTTAAATGGTACAGAGCAGTGTAGCTCCTCCTCTTCCCAGAACGTGTTGCTCTCCAGGGCCACGATGGTCACAGTCCTGAGGGAGCTTCCACATGTATACATCCAGAGGTCCACATGTACCAGGAGCACTGGCTGCTCTAGGCCCACTTTATTGTTTGTATTCACCTGGGCTGATAATTGACTGAGATATCTCTTTGTATATATAGCAATACATAATAACAAGTATGTGTATTAAAGTATTTCTGATTCTGTATACGTTGGTTTCAACGTACACAGTTCCAAGAACATTTTTCAGGACGATAGATGTCCAAAACAGTGTGTATTTCAACTACAGAATACTGTATATAATTATTATGTCTGATCCAGGTCACAGTCTGTTCTTTCAGAGATACGCTCACTCACCTTTCTGTCATTGCATATCAAGTTCTACGTCTCAGTTTGTCTAATGTCATACCCAAAACAGAGACATTAGCAGAAATTGACATACATGTTAGCTGAGTAAGCTTAGGGGTCCTTCGAGGCCATGGTATGTGTTGTGCTTTAAATTATATTAAAAATGGTGTAGGCCAGAATGTGTGGCATGTAAACAGACAGAAGCACGTCCCTCCCCACACAACTTTGTGAGCCAACAGGCCTATCACATACATCTCAGAGGTAAAGAGGTCCAGACTATTTGATGAGTAAACTGAAAGTTGAAGAAATGGTTCCGAATATTATAATAACCACTTGAAATATCCTAAAAAGTAGGTTTCATTCTCATAGCAACTGGTCTTAACAATCCTCTTTAGATAACATAGCA
This sequence comes from Dicentrarchus labrax, assembly GCF_905237075.1. Lineage (NCBI taxonomy): Eukaryota > Metazoa > Chordata > Actinopteri > Moronidae > Dicentrarchus > Dicentrarchus labrax. Next base: position 11,563,025 of record NW_026136711.1, read on the forward strand.
TGCAGTGTTTCTAATCGGGATCACCAAGCTAGTTGACAGATGACAAGTGAACAACTGTAAATTTAATCTGAATACACAGGACATTTAAAAAAAAAAAAACTATTTTAAAATGAGTTTGATATTGGTTGTATGCTATTATAACATTTTCAAGTCAGCACTATTTCTAAAAGTTTTTCATCAACATCCCCTCAGAGGTTATGAAAATAATGTACATACCGGTGTGGATTCATGGACCTGCATACATCCTGGCAATAAGAACTGTTTCTCAATTAGGGATGAGTGGAACTTGATGTTGGATTTCATTTTTAATCTTTGTCCACAAGAGGGCATTGCAGTCCATTATTGTCTAATAGGATTCACAACCCCTCACAGGTCAGAGCACTACTGTCACTGTAGACTCACAAGATTTAGTTGTCTTTTTACTTAAAAAGGTTTTAGATGTAGTTGATTGTATAATACATTTTGATCTGTTCATTCTAAAAGGCTTCAGAAAAACAGCTTAAATTGTAACTTGTGTATACCTGATTTTTAGTACAATAAACCTACTTACTGGGATAAGTTTACTGACTTTCAATTTCCTCTACATTTTATTGATGAAAAATTAATCACAGATGCAGTAAATATAGTAAAAGCTGTACACAGTGCAGTTGTTTACAGTACATATAATACATGTGCTTGTCAATCTTCATGGAGTGCATATGATCTGGGAGGCTTCAGCTTTAGGTCACAACTCAGAATCTAAAGTTAAAATCATGCAACACCACACAAAAGTGTTTGAGTGAACTTTATTCTTATGACTTCCTTGCTTGTTATTTGGTAAATTAAAGTTCATGTCATGAGAATCACTTACATGCTACAATTTCCTTTACAAAAATCTGAGTATAAATAATCAGTATAACACCAGAATGACATTCAAGAGATAAAGAATTATTTTACTGCCCATTCTTTGTCTCCTCACACATCAGCTTTGACTGAGATCATTCAAAGTCAAACTTGTTTTAACTACGATTTTGTTCATCAACAATACTGTTTTGCATCCGTTCCAGTTCCCGCTGTTTGGATGCAATAACAAACAGAATTTTGCTGATTAAGCTGAGAAGCAAGGTTATTAAGGCACTGTTATGGGAACGTTGTGTCCTCATCCTCACATGCGTTTAAGACTCCTGGCTTGGTTTTGAAAGTGGCTTTGCAGGGTTCTGGTATAAAAACATGTAGGAATCACACAGCAGTCTGCGCACTAGTTCAGGGGCCTGGGAGGGGTTCGCCTGAGCCAGCTCCTCCTCTGGCTGGGATAGGAAGTCACCCAGCTCCGGACAAGCTCGGATCTCAGGAATGTTGTAACCACACTGATCGTCACCTATAAGGAAGAGTGGCCTTACGATTAGACATCAGCTCAAGAAGAGATAAAGGCCAGCCATAGACGTCACAGTGAGACTTTATCTAATACTGTCGAGGCTGTATTATCTGAAAATAAGGCAGTCATGGGTAACCACTTCATAGAAAAACCAAAACAAGTCTTGCACGAACATCAGAATAAAATCAAGTTGCTTGGCAAGTCTATCATCCCACTAATGGAAAAATTGTTGTTCAAGCCAAGAAACAAGCTATTAATTCACAAAAATAAAAAAACAAGTCTATTTTACCACATCTGTCTGCCATGCTGTCAAAGAAGAGCCAGGAGTGAGGATCAGGACCATATTTGACAAAGGACACATAGTGGCTGGTTTGAATGCAGAGCACAGCGAACAGCTGCATCATGTGCCTGGGCACAGGAGTATCAGAGGTTACATCTGCTGGTACTGCCAGAGCTTTGGGGGAGTGACCCCGCCGGGACTGATGGGCGTGCACCTTAAAGAAAAATAGAAAGTTTGACAAAAGTTTGACAAAAGTCTGCAAGTCTGATCAGTGGGAAACATGACATCTTTTATATTAAAAAAAAAAAAAAAAAAAAAAAAAAGGCCTACCTGTGTGTTGCAAGTAGTGCAATACTGTTTGATCCTCCCTGGCTGCAGTTTGCGATCTGGTAGACACTGAAGACACTCGTGCTCTGCCAAATGCCCACAGATGAAGCATTCCCTCGGAGCTAATGGTTAAAGTAGGTAAACCATAAGACATCTTTCAGCTCTTCGAAGACACTGTATTAAAAATGTGTATTCCATTCTCATCCTATATTTAAATTAGTGCTGATCATGTCTGCTACTCACAGTTGTATAGGAGATCTGTGATGTCAAGCTCGGTGGAAGGAATAATGTGAGAAAACATCTTATACTTGTTTCCAAACCTTGGCATCTGAACCATGAGACAGGATGGCGTCTGAGACATATAGGAAAGACAATACTTGGGTTACATGATTCTACAGAGGAAGACTTGATAAACTTGATAGGCTTCTTTCCCCCCCTTTTAAAAAGGAGGACCATGTGCTCACCTCTTCAAACTTGAGGTCACCTGACAGGCAGGATGTGTCCAGCAGCTGTTGGACAGTGGGCAACTGTCCCATCTGTTCTTTTTCCAGAAAAATCTGGAAGGTGTAGGCACCCTGAGACGTTTCTCCTCTTGATCTAAAAAGAAACAGAATTTAAGTAACTCAACTTTATACAATCAAATAGAAAAGGATATTTAATGGCGAGTGGCTCAGGATCTTACCTGAGCTTGAGCAGCGGCTCCACGCAAAGCACCTTCTGAAAGAGGACAGTGATGAACTCCTCTGGGTCTGCAGTGAAGCAAAGCAATTCAAAACGTGTAGAACAATGGACTACATTGGACTTTGCTATGTTATGTTGCAGTGACTAAGGCTCTTCCACTGAAATATATTTTTAACAATGCATGTCACAGATATGAGTGTGTACCTTTTTCCTCTGTTCGGAAGGTGTCGCAGCCAAGCTGTTTGCGGAAATTCATAACACTCTCAGCAGGCACAAACCCTTGTCTGCAATAAATACATCAGCTATTAGTGAGCAAACAAAACCACACACACACTTTAAGACACACCTTCTTATGCAAGTAAGTTTTAAGCATACGGTATGTACTTTTTTTGTTAGCTAGTGAATACAGAGTACCCTTATCATTCAGCAAGTTGTTTAGCAGATGAGATTATGTACAATGTCATAATGTTCCTGTTTTACAAGCTAAATGATAATACAAGGCATTAGAAAAACAAACTCATCTTGAAGACAGTATTTATACCTGCGTAAACGGTTGAGTATTTTTCTAAGACAGCAGTTTATGGTTTGTTCTGTGTCAGCAGGCTTCTGGCAGATATTATCCAGGGTCACGGAGGAGCTGAACAAACTGAAAAAAGAAAAACCTTGTTTTATCAGCTTAGCAATTAAATATTGCTCACCATGCTCATTTAGTTGTACGTGATCTCCTCTGAATAAAAATCACTGATGTTAAAGTAAATTTGAGCCAAGATTGCAACACCGATACTTGAGAATTAAATGCCCCGAGGAGAGGTGAACTGGTTCTACCTGAAGAGTGTGGCATCAAGGTAACAGGAGTTGATGTGACCCTGAATCCCTTTCATTCTTCCCACTAACAAAGACAAGGCCTCTGATTCAGGGATAGGTGGAGCATCCTCCTCAGAGTCCTCAAATGGAGGAACTGAAAACAGCAAGCAAACAAAAACAAATTCCCATCAAATCATTTAAAAACAGAACTCATTTCACCTGTAGCTTTAAATCGGATATCCTGCTGCGGTTTCTCTGCTTAAACACTGTCAGCCACAGAGGCCTTCAAGGATGAATGATTAATCTGCTTTACTAAAGCAGGAAGTTCACAGGAGTGTCAGACATGTTCCACTGATTAAAAAAAAAAAAAAACAGAGTGTACATTATTCCAGGTGTCATTGAAAGGTGTTTTTTTTTTTTTAAATATATAACTTGGGTACAACTCTGTGACACTTCAACAGGACACCAAGTAGAAACTGATTCAGTGAGATCAGTTGAACAGAGGAATGACAAACATCCACTCCTAATGTTTTGTGATACTACAGAATACTGGCACCCTGATCAAAAGTTCAAAGTTTGAAAAACAAACCTGTACAGCATTTCAGTTTTGTGCATAGTCCACAAAAAACAATTCTGAGGGTCTAAAGCTACATTTTACATTTATTTTGTACATAAAATATAACAGGTTGAAAAAAAATAAATAAAGTTTAACAGATCTTGTTTATCAAACATGTGAAATGTGTATATTTGAATTGCTTCTGCACATGTTCCCCAGAAAAGCAGTCAAAAGTCTAACCTGCCGGTGTTTCGGTGGGTTTGGTGGTCTCCCTTCCTGTAGAGGAGCAGACGAACCTGCTATCAGGGCTGCACTTTGTGACTGGAACAAACAACGCCCGGTTCCCTTTGCAGGTGAAATATCTCTGGCTTCTGTACTTCCCATCAGAGCAGCCGTTCACCTCGTAGTCCTGAAATAATGAAAACCAAAATCACATATGAAGCGTCTTTGATGCCTAAAGCAAACAGAAACAGTTACTGTACAGTATTTCAGTCACTCACCAATTCAATGCCAGCCCAGTCATCCGTCTTCCCTCCGGGGACCCCCAACCACCGGACCACCCCGTACACTGTGATCCCCGAGTTGGACACCACCTCCACCAAGGATCCCACCTCCAGAGGCACATGAGCCGTGCTTGAACTTTGGCTCTGAATGACACTCTGCTCCGCGGGGTTCTCCCTCACTTGTCGTGCACGAGAGCCGATATTCGGCATGGAGTTGATGCGCGTCACCGCCTTGCGGTTTAGACCTGTGGTAAGGTACAGGGGGGGCAGGGTCAGAAAGTCATAGAACATTTTGTGTCTTGTCACATGCTGCATCATCAGACATATGAGGTATGTAGACAGCTCAGAGTGCACAATGTGCAAAAATGTGAATTTAATGTTTGGCATTCCAGAGCAACAGGACCAGTTTTTCCAGTTGGGAACTGCTTTTGTTTGCAACCTCTGAAATCACATGTGCTTTCTAACAACTTTCAATGGCAGGATATCATTCACTGATTAGAGGGTGAGGGGGGCGGAGATTGCCCTTAGAACCAAAACATTTGGTTTGAGTTTTAAAAAAGGGATTTTGTTTTATAAACTCAACATCTCCACCAAGTATCTAGTGGTTCAGAAATATCCAATCTTGACTTTGAAAGAGGCAAGCTGGGACTCTTTACTTACTCCCATATTGGCCGTCTTTCCAGTGGAGTCCCAGGGGAGTGGAGTAAGATGGAACCACCTGGATGATGTCCACAGCACTGAACAGGGGCAGAGGAGCAGGTTTCTTGGATGACAAGTTGTGATCATTGTCCTAGAAGAAATACAAAGAAAAGCAGACATGTAACAGAACACAGATAATGATGACATGTGAGTTATATATCTCTCTGGCAATCTTGTGACTGATAACTTTGCCCACAGAGACCCAAATACAGGAGACATGGTCATGCTTGCCTCAGTGCATTTCTTGAGGTTATATTAGTGTGCATCCACAATGTGTAGCTTCAGAGAAACCGGATATTAACAGTGTGCCAGCTACCCTGGTCTTTATCCCACGCCTTGATGCAGCAAATAATAAACCAGACAAACAACTTTACCCACCACAAATTCCACCTCAAAGCCAAGCATGTGCAGGTCGTCTTTGTTCTCCTTCCTCCCAATTTGCATGAGGTTCTTCACCAGTCCGGGAAGGTGTCCCTTCTTGTGCTTCACCACCACCAGGTCTTCCTGAGACAGCTCGCAGATGGCCGAGAACAGCTGGGGGTTACACAGCAGCTCCAGGCGTTTGCTTGCGGGGGAAACGAAGAGCAGAAGCTGGGCCTGGTGGCGGGTCAGAGGGTAGGTGTCCTCCCTCCGCACGATGCCTCCGCTCTTGGGGGTCCCCGCGTTGCTGCCGCCGCAGTACAGCAGCCCCATCAGCTCCCCGCGCTGCGTCTCTGCCTCCACACGGCCGATACATCCGCGGCAGAAGCCTTTCCTCGACTTCCCGCGTAGCACAATGAAAAAATTCTCCTTTACAACGGTTTTGGACTCCATTAAAACCTCTTATGTCCACCAGTATATTTATAGTGTGTTAACAGCGTTGAAGCAGGTTATTGTGCTTTTAGAAGCAGTTAACCTGTAGAAACACAACAGGAGTACTTTATTACATTGTGGCCTAACAACACCTCCTGGCTCACTTAAGGCTGCTTAATTACAAAGTTGGGAGAAAATAAATTACACACGAATAAATAAATAAAGTTTAACAGACACAATGGCACAAAAATTAGTAATACTGGACTAATTGTAAACAAGACCTGCAAGAGCTAAGATGAAAATAGGATCTAGGATACTCCACCTGTTTAAATAGGCTACAACAAACTGAGCTCCTCTGTAACATATTTCTAATCATTAACATTCATTATAGACATATTTAGCCTTAGAAACACACACACTGCTGCTTACTTACTGTTTTTATTTGTCAGAACAATTACTCCGCGACAGATCACTCCATTATTGCTATATGGATGAATTAGTCTCAAAAGCAGGTGGGTCGCTGGATATTCTCTTCCGCTTTACCTCTTCTGAGCAGCTGGGACAACCTGCAGGCATTTAAATACTGACCTGCATGTGACCGACAACGCCCACATTGCAGCTCCCGACGTCTCCGCCCCAAAACTGTCCTCGCAACCACATTTCCGCAATAACACATGACTGTAGATTAAATAAGAACAGGGAGGATAATGCTGACTGGATCTTTCAAGTGGCTGCTCATCTGCCTGTTAATATATATCTATATATAATATGATGGACAATGCAGAGATAACCAGTAAACTCACTCAGATCTGTGTGCAACAAGTGGCCCAACAATGTGTTTCAGCATGAAGTTTAAATTAAATGTATTCTGCGTCAACAAAGCTCAACATTTTCTTCACTGCGGGTTCATTTAGGGCAGTGCATATAGATTAAAGCTGTCCTGTGTGAATATCTGTCTTCACTGTATAACTAATGTACTGAGAACAGAGCGTAGCTGCATATAGATTTATACATTTATGAATATGTAAAGTTTGTTCATTTCTGAAGTTTCCCTGCTGGATACAAAATGTACGTTCTTAGTGAATGTGCACTGCTGGCTTCAAGTTTCTACATCCCACTGTAGAAGTTGCATACTGGACCAGGGTTGACCTCCAAACTATTTGTGATGTCACAAATCATGCTCTTAGGCCTCCTCCTTAAAATCAGATGTTCAGAGAAACTTTCCACTTTCAGCCGATGAATGTGAAAACATCCTTCTAGAGAAGATCAAACATCACACTGTAGGGACAAGAAGAAAAACTGTTTCTGTATGGAGGGGGGCTGGATAAAAACTAATTTGATTTGATGAAGAGAACAAGTCTCCATTTTCTGCTTGCTGAGGTGTCATTATCATCTTAATAACCACACTGGGAGGTCACCAAAAACAGTGACAACACATATTGAGTCAAGTGTTTAAGGTAACTAGCGGCTAAAGTGCAACATCTTGAGTGACATGTTTGTCTGCATGCAGACGTAACAAGCATGACAAATCCTACCTTGTGATGCTTTTGTTTGTAAGAATGTTGATGGTATCTCGACTGTACATCAGCTTTTACATAACAGTCAGCATAAAACCTGTCTTTGTCCTTGTCCTTTACATAAAAAAATGACTTAGAAAAATCAGATTAGAGCTCAAGTATAAAGTGGTTAGACAGTTTATATGAACAATTTTATCTTTAATAGATAGGCTAGTACTTGTAGGCGGACTGCCCCCTGTTGGTTGGTGGTTACAATAATAGAAGCGCAACAACAGCATATCCAGATACTACCATTTTATGATGTGTGGAAGATATGTATGAAAAAGTTTATGAGATCATTCCAGCTATAATAAACTGTCAGATAATTGCGGTAGTGTTATGGCTGTAATGGTATCTTTGTTCCTCAGGATGCCCTGGACAGTCTTCACTCTTTGAACTTTGGGGCTGCTTTCATGCAGAAACTCCACACTCTCTTCTGGAAACGCAGCTGATGATTGGGAAAGCAAGACATTACTAATATTAAAATATGACTAATGGGGAATAAAGGCAAAGGTCAACTGCTGAACAGCTTTTCATACTAACAGTCAACAAAAAGTCTCTTTGGCTGAAGTCTTCTCAGAGACAGGCTTTCATTTTTCTCTTTATGGAAGGACAGCACACTGATCAGCACCTGAAGCACAACAACATGTAAATGTTAAAGAGCCAAACATCTTCCAGTGAATCAGAATCCAAACCTTTATAATGTAAAGTGATCAAACCTGGGCGATCACACTCAAGCTCTGCTGTCCACCTGAACTGCTCAGTGCTGTGTAGATCCCACATTCATGCCACGTTGGCACCACTATTGTGGGCATGAGCGATGATAGGGGCCTCTTTCCTGGCTGAACTCTATTTCTCTTTAACACAGATGGCAAACAGCAAGAAATATTTAAAACAATACTTTGTATCTGACTTATTTTATTGGGTGAGGTTTGTAATGGTAACACACCTGGTTGGTTAAGAGTTGCCCTCGGGTTTTGTTTGGCCAGGAGAAGTCAAGGATGAGGCTGTTGAGGATAATGCCTGACCGAGTTATGACTCTGCTCCCGAATGGCCCGCTCAAGGAACTGAGAGATCATAAAGAAAAGAGATAAGATAAAATAATGTCAGTATGCCCAGCAGCACATACCAAGCATATCCTCCTGGTGCAATCATTTATGTCAGAGTGTAGGCAGTGACTCCTTCACCTTGCTACTGACACCATGAGGTCATCGGGTCCCATGACTACTACTTGTCCAGCCATCACTTCTGTCTGCAGGGAGTGGACAGCGGAGGAATCGATCCTCTGGTGGAGCACTTCAGCTTGACCCTTACTTTAGCAAGAGCAAAGAGAAAATTAACAGGAAATGCTTGATGTAATAATTAGTAAGTATGGTGTTATAACACCTAAATATGTAGCTGGTTCCAGCTCGTCAGATGTGAGGATTTGCTGCTTATCTTCCCTTTCTGTCATATGTCAGTAAACTGGCTGGGTTTTAGACTTTTGGTCCGATAAAACAAGACATTTGAAGACGTCCTCCTGGGCTCAGAGTATGATGAGAATTTCCAGTACTTTTTTACTTTTCATGGACAAAGCAATTCATCAGTTAATCAAGATAAAAATAGTATAATTAATCACTAATAAAAATAATGTTTAGTTGCAGCCCTCTTCCTCAATGTAGTTTACCTTAGCATGTCAGAGAGCAGCTCAGTCACTGAAGAGTTAAATCTAGGGTCACCCAAACCACTGGCCATAGCCAAAGCTGCTTTCATAGCCTTAACAGGGAGAAACCTTTTATTAAAAGTGCCGGGTTACCATTTTAACATAAATAAAACACTGGTACTTCAGCTTTACAATCCAGTACCTGAGCAATCCAGTGGTATGTTTGGTTTTCTGTGTTATTGTTCTCATTGAGATGGAAGCCCTGCAAAAGCCTGAGCGCTGATATCAACACTGCACCAGCAGATGGGGGAGGAGGAACCTGAATAATAAATTCTGAAACACACTGAGTAACACAATATGAAGGTATCAAGAATACATGCACATTTTCAGTGTATTGTTGAACAAATTGTTTACCATTGTACAGGCCTTCCAATGGCTGCTCCACCTGCACACTGTAGTTACTGATGTCATCTCTGGTCAGGACCCCTCCATTAACTCGCACCTTTGTATGAAAACACAGATAACTGAAAATTGAATAATTGTAGTTGTTAAACCCAGAAAACAAGCAAATTTCACCCCAATGTTTTGCCCATGAATACCAGGTCCATTTCATGTGTGATGTCATTCACCTCGTCCTCCATCTCTTGTGAGAAGTTCCCATCATAGAAGTTCGACAGACCAGCCTCCAGGACTCCAGCCAGACTGGGCATCTTCAGAAATGAACCAGGACGCAGAGCTTTGCCATCCGGGAAGAACATGTCCCTGAAACGCTGCGATAGCTGCTCACCTTTTACTTTCGATACAGCCTCAGCTGTGGAATTACACATCTGAGTCACATGCTGGTACAGACAACATCAACAGGTTATGTGGTGTGCAAGTGGTAACATTTGACTCACCAAGACTGAAAGATACATTGAAACCTTCTCTGGCAACAGCGGTGGCTCGAGTGACCACATCCTCCCAGGATAGACTGCAGAGATTTTGTAGTAAGATGTGTTTGACTTTAGGTAGAAAGAAAGAACAAAGACTAAACACCAGATACATTTCACTTCATCTAAAGTCTTTTACCTCCCATACAGGCTGTGAGCATGGTGTAACCCTCTGAGCAGTCCTGGCACACCCACTTGCAGACCTGCCTGAATAGATGAAGTAGATGCTAAATAACAAATAATCAAAATGATGAACGGTTGCCCCCTCTCCACCTTTATATTACCTTTACTTCTGAAATATTTTGCAGCATCTCCTCTTTAAGTGCTTTAGGTGCCGTTCCCTGAAAATGTATCACCCTGGTTTTATTCTTATGGATGTCATGAACCAGCATCACCCCACCTCTACAGAAAGAGAATGAGCAATGGATGAGTTTGTGATCAGACACTTATATTTTACACTAAGCATGTTAATAAGAAGTCAGTCACGTACCCACCAACACCGGACTCATGTGGATGCACAACACCCAAACACAGGGCGGCAGTGATGGCTGCATCCACACTGGATCCACGATCATGAAGGACTCTCATACCAAGAGCAGTGCAGCGCTCGTGATCTGACACTAACACACCTTTTGCAACTACCTGAGAAGAAACTGTAAATGAGGAGAAATAATGCAGTTGTGGTATTTACTTGCATATGTTACATGGCATGACATACCAAACTTCTTCCCCCCATGCAAATATGCAGGACCAGAGCAATAGCCACTCCAATGGCAAAGGTGATTGATGCAGCATAGACAGGTATGAGTGTGTCCTGACTGGAGCAGTCCTTGTCTTTCTCTTTGACGTCTGTCCGGCTTCCAGCTAACACATTTGGGCTACCAGACACCAGCTGTTTAAGAGGAATCTCCTTTGGGAGATGGCTGAGATCTGCGGCACAAAACAAAATGTTGATATGTTTTAGATTTGCAAAGTCATTAATTCTTTTCTCCCCAGATCCTGCCCGTCTCTCCCTTGACCTTTAATCAGGTGATCTGCACCTACAATGTTGAAGGTGTAAATGAGTAGGAGTGAAATGCATTTACACTATTATCTGTATTCTCTCACCTGGGTTTTTATTCAAGCCACAGTTGAAGTCAGTTGGTGATGAACCAGCAAAGCTTTTGTAACTGAAAGTTAACTGCTGGTTAAGTTTTGTTTCAGGTGAAACATCCATCCTCACTGTATTCACTCAAGGAGTAAGTTAATTCAGGAACACAACACACCTCCTTATTGTAAAAGTCTATGAACTTCACCCTTCCCTCAGTTTAACTAGTAATTAAACACAGCAGGTGTAATTACCTCCCAACCAATCAGATCTCAGCATCTGTCAAACTGAGCAGTTCAATGTCATTTTGACAATTTGTCAATTTGACTAATACATAAAACACAAGCTGCAATGTCATCGTTTTTATTGCCGTATAAAAAAAGGTTTTCAACCAAGTACATAGAGGTAAATGCATGTCAATACACAAATCATGTCACTTTGTCAGAAATGTTACAGGATACATTTTGCATAGGCTGCACTTTTCTCTCATCCACATCACATCACATGCACACAAACAAGAAAACATGGTGTATCTCATTTCATGAGGTGGACGTCTTCATTCCAAATTCATATACAGTACAGAGTTATAATGTAGCTGCCTACTACCTTGTAAGAGTTGTCAAGTGTTGTAATGGGTTTTATCAAGATTATATTTATTTAGCTTAAATCTGCACAAAACTAAAATGTGCGTATTGTAGTATGTGTTTAATAGTATTATGATAATGATGTATTTTCTGGTTAACATTTGCCGTCGTACATCCAGAGCCTCAGTGGCTGAGGTTGCGATGTCCCGGCTGTTGGAGGTGGAAGGAGTGATGTTGGACTCCTTGGTGGACGCGGTTCTGGCGCTGGATGGCGTTACGAGTCATGTGGTGTCGGTCTGTCCAGGCCTTAGCCTTCTGGGTGCAGGCTAACTGAGTCACTTCCAACAAAGCTTTAGGCTGAGAAACTGAGCCTGTGATGGCTCGACTGGTGGCGCTGCTGCTTCGAACTGTGGGCTCTGGATCCAACACACTGGAGAGGAACACAAGCAAGTATGTGAATCTTACAGGCTTGAGAGAATCAGTATTTACTGTGAAATGGGATTAGAATAAAGTTGTGTCTTAATTGCAAAGTCTGAAATGGTATCTGTTTAAAAATTCCTTAATATTGAAATTCTGCATGTGACCACAGAGGATTCCTCCTGCTGTCTCACCTGCCGTCAGTGTCCATGTTTGCAATTGTGTCTCCATGAGGAGCAGAGTTTGATGGTTGGGTGTCAGTCAGCTCTGCACTATGGCTCTCTGCTGAACCTGCCTCTGTGGACACAAAATTTAGTTTTGTTATATAAGTGAGCAAGAATTCGATATACAGTAGGTATAGTAAGCAATTGTGTAGCTAAATGAATAACAGGTTAATCACTGAAATCAAACAAAACGACGTATGAGGTGTACGGGATGTTAAAGGACAGATCTCATTCTTTGTGTTTGTTTAATGGTTTGGCTCAGTTGGCTTAAAGGCAACTCCATTATGAAGACCTTATCGTGGTATCACATTAGACATCACCATGAAGTTTATTATAACATTAATAGGATCACTTAGCAAGATTTTGTCAGAATAATCATGGAATTATGAATCATTTGAATAATATGAATACATTTCAAACCGCACTCCAGGTGCCCCACTTTGTCACTCATCAACATGGACAGCAGAGTCAGATTAAAGTGGTAAAGATGAAAACACCCGAATAATACACAAAATATGATTGTTTACATTATCAATACTGTATATTTTATGTATATATTGTTACATTACATATGTTTTAAATATAAGAACAAAATACTCCATGACTGACCTTGATGACTGACAACAAGCCACCCTTCTTCCACCACTTCTCCAGACTTGACATCCTCGGGGGTCTCCTCCTCTACCCCAAAAAGCAGCCGGGTGATTGTTTTGAACATCGTCTTTGTTTTCTCCTGAGGTTTTGTTGTCTGTTGTCCCCGTCCTTCCTTACTTCCCTTCTTTGTTAAGCAGGAAACTCAGGTGTTGTCTTTATCTGTTAAAGACAAGAAGAATACTGGCTCATAATAGAGTCATATACATTTTCATACCTTGATGTAATGATAGCTCTAATCCCTCTTTGACTGTTTGGGCATAGGTGATGCCTGAGACCCTTCTTCCGTTATCATTTTTCAAAATTCAAGAAAACTGGGTCAGCTGACGAGGGTGTCCAATGAGATTCCTTGAAATATAGTGGTTTGAATAATGATGCCCACTCCCCAAGACTTTCATTGTTAGGGTCCATCTGTTTCCAGATATATGGGGGAGGGGCTCCTTTTATTAAACGTCTTGTCAATGTAAAGCCTGGTCTGCACCTTATGGACTGAGGTGGCTCTATGTTGAGCCATTACACTAAATCAATAACTAGCATTTGATTGTTTTCTGCAGTGCACACTAACTGTAATGCTGCGATGTGTTGTGTTTTCACTGGCATGCATCACAGAAATAAAGAGAGAAATAAAGGGATTAAAAACACTCCTGCTAATCAAACTCCTCTCACTGACTGGATTCGGTTTAAATGTATTTGTATACAGTGTGAAGGGTTTTTATGCAGATGTTTGCAGTAATATGTCGTTATATTTATTCCACGGCTGCAACCAAACTAACCAGAGCCAAACAATGACAGCCAGCAGTGCACATCAACCCCAGCTGTGTGATGGTACTGGGGTTAAATGTGTCTCAATGTGAGCAGCTATCATAACGGTTGCCTGTTTATTGTCTAACGTACGCGTTGGTATATGTCTATAAAGTATCTGTATCTGTGCAGTGTCCTTACCTGCTGTTAGTGTCTCTCAAGTTCAGTCGCAGAACATTGTGCAGTGTCAGTCTGAAAATGTCAAACAGGTCATTTATTGTTGGTTAAGCCTCTGAAAGCCTGTTACTGTTACAACCAAACAGACTGTTGTTTTGTATTTTCAAATCTTCAACCGATCACAGACAACACAAGACCCGCCCATGTCCCCGCCCACCTGGAGTAAACAGCCAATCAGATCCGCGGGATTCTAGTAAAGATCAAACATTGCTGTCAAGATAATACATCTCGTTCGTTTGTTGGTTTTCGTAAGACTGCGTAAACCTGTGTTTTATTTATCTTTTTTGTCTCCGTTTACTCTCTTTGTACCTTACTGCCTTTTTAACCTTTTATTTTCTAAAAGCCTTTCTGCGACGGGTGTTGTAAATGATCCGCTACAAACACTATGATACAATATGATGATGATAAAGTAGTCGTTTTCATCCTGTCTGTGTTTACTGCATCTGTCCCTATTAAATAAAACACACATAAATAAATAAGCTGCCTTATGGACGATGGCCAGAAGAACGCTAACTATATCCAAACGACTACAAACACTCGTAGCGAAGGCGGAAGTAGGCAGAGAGCTGTTCATCGGCTATCTGCACTGAAATAACGACGTAATGGAAATAAAGTACATTGTACATAAGCGTGTGTGTGTGTGTGTGTGTGTGTGTGTGTGTGTGTGTGTTTATTCGTTAGTTATTACTGAGCTGTATTTACAGGTTATTACAGAAACAGTCTGAAGCAGGCAGAACCATTTATGACACTTGATGTACTGTGTGAGTACTTAAATAACGTTACAATACAACTCTGGGTACTTCAGCCTTTAGTTACATTAACATCTGTATCGTAAATATTACTGATGCTCTGTAAGTTTCATAATGTTAGTTTTAGGGAAAAGGGCCACAAAATGAAATTAAACCTTCACTTTCTAGCTGTTCGGCAGTAACTCATTACTAGTAATACTATTACAGTACTAATAATATTTTTCCCAGTAACTAATTACTAATACATTTCAGTAATAGAATTACAGCTACTCCTCCAAAAAATAATTAGTTACAATATTACTTTTGTTGTCAGCCTCTACTGATTTGAAATCCAACAATCCAATCACATCAAGGATTTTTGTAATCGTGGAGGAAACTAGTTTAAAAGATGGAAACATTCAGCAGCTGGAAATATATCATTACTTTGATTTTAACAAACAAAACTGGATTTTAATCTGAATTTTGGGGAGAAGGGATGCAATTATTTTCTGGGGAGTAGCAGTTATAAAATGAATATAACTAGTAATGTAACTAATTACTGTTGGCAGAGAGTAATAAGTAAAGTAATTATATTACTTCCTGTAAGAGTCATTTTTTGAGTAACTAGGCAAACACTGGTAAGGCCATAGTGATTCTCATAGAACCACTGTGCAGCATGTATTGCACTAATGAAGAAGATTTACTTTATTAATCCTGAATGGGGAAATTCTAATATTAATAACTATAAATTCATAATAATTTATAGTTATTAATAATAATCCCACAGCTGTAGGTTTCTTTTTTTCTTTACGTGAACACTGGTTACATTTCTTTGTAATTTGTGTTGAAATGAAAGGTCGTCATTTTAATTTGGAAGAACTTTAAGAAGCCTGAAGCGTCGCTGAAAATGGACTGAGTTACACAAAGGATGCTTTTTTAGGACTGATGATCTCCCTGCAGCCCTCACACCAATTTTCTAGCATGCACACTGCTAAATATAAGATACTCCTGCAGGATACTGGTAGAACAGAGAACTGATGAGTGTATTTTTATATACCACAATCTCATATTGTTCTTGTTCATCTGCTATTTATAACGATTCTATTGTTGCTGGGATATTTCTAATCCTTCTAAGATGTCTTGTTGACTACTATCTTTATCTTTTCTCAGTGTTTACTGCAGTTCAGTATTCCATAATTCAGTGTTTTACTGAATATGAGGAGTGGGCGTATGTGTAGCTTATTGATTTTTACTGTAGCTGTGAGAGGAATTAGAGAGAAAGAAGGCCTATGGTACAAATTTAGCTCACTGTCATCTCGCAGGTGATTGTGTGTGCCTCTGTTAGAGCGCCCTCCAGTGATCACTGGGATGAACTAGTCATATATCATTACTTACTTCTTCCAGAAGATGGCGCAGTTACTCTACTGATGTTGTTATGAAGCTCTAGTCAGACTGAAACAGCCTGTGTGTCAGGGTCTAACTTTATTAAATAAAGTGTGACAGGTCTGATGACACTGTGACCAAATGGCCACCAAATCAACACACTAACCGTCTTATAACAGGGGGCCAGTCTGAGAACAGTACTTCATTCTTATTCATTCATGCAGTCCTCTTAACTTCAATATAATAAAAATGTCAGTTAAGTTGAAAGATTGTGCTCTTTATGTTGATTCCCTTACATATTCCCCAAATTATGTAAACACTGGAAACTGACTGTGTGAGAGTCAGTGACCACTGTCCAAAGTTCTGCAAGCACATGCAGATTGTGTGAACTGGACGCTTTAAAATAATAATATGTTTGAATAGGTTTGAATGTGACTGTGAGTGAGTTCATCTACACTGTGTTAGACTGGTGACCTGTAGTGTTCCCTGCAGAGGACAGTTAGATGATCAGCACACATGAGAAACAGCATGAAGTCGTTGTATCAGTATCCATATTAGGAGCTGTAGTATTTAAACTGAATTAAACTGAGCAATGTGACTGGCAAATTGTTCTTCATCACATGTCCAGCTATCTACCTATCCGCATAATCAGACCACACAGTGCCACGGTATGTGATTATAACGTATGGCACTCACGCGTAATTATAATAATTTGCCACTGTTCCTTCCCTTTTTCTTTTCTGCAGGTCAACACCAGCGGATTCCTGCGTGTAGACGCTGTGAGACTCGTGTTTTTGTTGTTGTAAAGTGTGTGAGCATGAAGGCTTCATCCTGCGCACTTGAGCTGTGATACGGGAGGTGGGGAGGGCCCTCGGCGCGAGCACACCCCTACCGTCTGTGTCAGAGTATTTCAGAACAGAGGCTAGCATTTAGTCATTCTGCATGAAAGCTGCACACACACTCTTGTCCGCTGAAGTCCACTCTAACTTTTGAACGAGATTGGAGGATATTTCTGTTTTCTTCGGACCCCGATGATTTGATTTGCTTTTTCCACTCTTGTAGAAACTGTGCGCCGTGACCACAGGATACTTTTACGCACAGTTCTTTGACACTCACAAGGACAATGCCTCGATCTTTCTTGGTCAAAAAGTACTTCGCTAAACAAAAGCCAAACTACAGTGAACTGGAATGTCAGAATGGTGAGTTGAGAAGGTTTTTTATTTCTTGTATGAATTATGAAAGTATCCTTACATATGTGCGCAAACTTGATAGAAAACCACCTGTTTTTTTTTAAGTGTGGTCGCAACTTCTAAGTTAAATGTAGCATCATTTTGGATATACACTCTTTTGTTACTTTTTGTTGCTGGTTCTTCAAACCCGGCTACTCCCCGTTCAAGTCGGGGCCCGTTATATGCACTTTCCCCCCTTTCTGCAACCAGACAGAGCTCCATTCATGTTACAAGCCCTTGTGAATACGTGGGAGGAAACGGCCCATGAAACCTTCCCATGGCTCCAGCTTTATGCTCATTAACTGTTGAGAAAAACAAGAATGTGTCACCAAAATAAGTACAGACAGTAGTGGTGTAGCTGGGAAAAGTTTAAAATAATTCTGATTTTGTTGTTTATTGTTGTACAATTCAGTCAAGTGTTACTGAACTGTTCTGTGTTCTGGTTGTATGTTTGAACCATCCTTTCCTTTCTGTCTCAGACACTTTACTGGAGAGGTATCCATTTGCTGAGCTCTCATCAGGGGACAACACCTCCTCTGCCACCTGCTTCACCACAGGTCTGGTGTGGGACCTGAGTGTTCTGCCCGCCCTCTACCTGCCCACCTCCCAAACAGAGCCCTCTGCCACCCCGGGACCCCTGGACCTCAGCTCCCCATCCAGCCTCAGCAGCGGCGCCAGCAGTTGTGGAGAGGAGGATGAAGGACGCACCTCAGACCCCCCCAGCCCCGAACCCGTGCACACATATGCCCCTCGCCAGCGGATGAAATGCACTGGCGTTATGCCTCACATCAGTCCCCCTGAGGAAGAGGAGGAGAGGGAGGCCCCCGCCACGGCAGCACGGCCAGCCTTCCTCTGCAAACACTGCCCCAAAGAGTACACCAGCCTCGGGGCTCTGAAGATGCACATCCGCTCACACACCCTGCCCTGCGTGTGCACCACTTGTGGAAAGGCTTTCTCCAGGCCGTGGCTGTTGCGCGGCCACATCCGCACACACACAGGTAAGACCCGCGCCTGAGATATTTCCCAACATTACACATCCTTGCCTTATCTGCCGTATTTCCATTAATTGTTTAGTCATGAGTGAAGAAATCAGTGTACCTGTTGTAGTGAAACTGTGATGAGTTGAGAGTTACTGTCATTGTGAGTCAGCACACAATTACCCCTTCATCATTTTGGCTCTGAAGGAGCAGGACATCCACGACAATCAGTTTGATGAGCTCAAATATCTGATCAGCAGACATTATCACGTAGGGAAGCCCTATGTAGACCCTGCACTCATTGATCAGTCATTGTGTTTAATGTCCCAACAACAATGACTCGTCGGCTAATTATCTTATCATGGTTGCTGGGGAAGACACAGGAGTGACAAAGGGCTTAAAGAATGCCTGAATGCGCTCTGCTATCACTGAGCACTTAGTACCTGCAGCAACTTGTTAGCGTGCTAATCTCATTTGGCCCTGATTGAATCATGCTAATTCAGTCAGGCTTTGACCCCACCAGCCCACCATGTGCTTCTTCATTATCTCCAGAATGTGTGTGTGTGTGTGTGTGTGTGTGTGTGTGAGTGAGGTGTTAATGGAAGGCTCTCAGGGACGCCTGACTGTTGTCACAGCATGACGACTGCCACATCTAAAGGGAGTGCCAGTAAAGTTATATGACGCGCGTTTCCTCCCTTTCTCTGTCCAGGTGAGCGCCCCTTCTCCTGCCCCCACTGCAACCGGGCCTTTGCTGACCGCTCCAACCTACGGGCTCATCTGCAGACTCACGCGGAGGTGAAGAAGTACCAGTGCAGCATCTGCTCTCGCACCTTCAGCCGCATGTCGTTGCTGCAGAAACACAGCTCCTCAGGGTGCTGCTCCACTGCGGTGTGAGACACCACAGAGACAGACTGAGGGGACCCCACTCAGAGCTCAGGGCAGTGGAAGGTCTACACAAGCCCAGCTGGCCTGTTGACTACCTGTAAGGCCACAAAGAGCATGAAATGGCCTGCTTTAAGAGACTTGGAGGGAATCGAGTCTCATTATTGGATCTGAGTTTATGAGCCTTTTAGCTTCTCTGCTCTATAAAAAAAAAAAAAAACATCTGAGGAGCAGATTTTTTTTCTTCCAATCTAGATTGAGGTCTCGAGGCTGGACCAAAACTCAACAGAGCAATGCAGACACTCACTTGATATCAGCCCCTTTGTTGCTATTGTGCCCATTCCAAAGACCAAATATGTAGTGAACTCATTGGGGTAAGAGGTGTTCTTTCCTGTCTCTGTCCTGGTGCCGGCCAGCTCAGGATCATGGCCCAGACACAGCTGCTGAGAGGTAGGGGTGCGTGGGTGGAATAAATCTCTCAGCGTGCCTCACAATACATATACACACACACACACACACACACACACACACAAAAGCAAATGCACACACAGCTGTCCCTGGTACTGTGGTGTAGATAGACGAGGTGCTAACAGGTGCTACAGCCATGACCTTCGCTGGTTGATAGCAGGTGACTTCCACTGCCCTTGGTTTGCTTAAGAAGAAAGAGGAAGCATGTCATCACAAAAGAATGGCATCAGTTAGTCTTTTTTCACCAGTGGGGATCATTTTAAGCCTCTATTTTGGCTACATCCAAACCTTCTCTTTAATCTGATGATTTTGAGAGATAGGAAAAGACGTTCTGTCTGTAATTTTCCAAAGAAGCTTCACTTTGCAGCACCGCTGCAGCGCGGATGACAATGTGAGCCATGCACTCAAGGTTACCACAGTGTTAATAATACCAGCCAAAGCCATATTTTGTAACAGAAATGAATTTTTGCCTTGAAATTGTATTGCTTTTGAAACCAAAAATGTGCCTCTTTTACCTCAGTTAGTATTTGTGGATTTTAAATAAACATTGATCGCAGTATTAGTAGAAATTATCACCAAACTGTTTGAAATGCAAGAAGGCTGGGACCAAAGATTTTTAAGGTTTACACTATGGAGACACGTTTGTCTAATTTGTGATCAGAACCCTGTAAATGGACAGTACAAAGATGAATTTTTAACTTTCCTAAAAATTTTTTGGCAGTGTTTTATAGTGCAATGTGCAGATGATGTTTTATTTCAATTTTGTACCATGCTTGTGTGTTCACTTCTATTTCTTGTATGTTGTAACTGATACATTTTCATTCAATAAAGTAATTTATGTTTATTAAAACTTGCTCCTTCATTTTCATTAGCATAAAAAAGCCACACCTGTCCAGTTTTATCTCTTCTTTGATACGATGTGGAAATGGGTGCAGCCGATACGTTGGTTGTAAAGGACTGTTAGATCATTAACCGAGTGGTTTCTGTTCAGCATCTTGATATTATGTGTGGAAGGTGTACAGGACATTGTGGTGGAGCTGAATTTTAAGATGTGCAGGTGAACACACTGCATGATGGATGGGAACAACTGATTGCACCTGCTTCCAGTTTCCACCTGCCATCTACTTCTCACTCTCACTGTGCAAACACTGCTGGTTATGTGAGTGTGAGCGTGTGTTTTGCGTGTACAATAAAAAGAGAACTTGAGCAAGAGTCAACTTCTGTTCCCAAGATTTAACATCAGTTCGTATGTGCCCACTAAAGCTCTTGAAATGATCTTATGGTGGAATTCCAGTAAGCTATATCCGAGATTGCAGTGCGTGTGTGTATATTTTCTTCCTCCTTAGGGAGAGTATAACATTCTCCTCTTCCTCCGCCTAGACAGTGAGTCAGAGTCTGCCCAGACTGGAGCTTTAGGTTCCCATGGCTCCTCTGCTTCAGTCAGTCAGTAAGTCAAGCCACTAGTCAGTCAGTTAGTTGTGTAGTGTGCGTGGGCTGAGGCCAGCACAGAGTGAGGTAAGCTGTTCCACGGTACAGTTCCTGATTTCCTTGAGTCAGGGAAATTTGCTCACAGCTACCAGCCAGGACGACCACTGCAGCATGTAGCACTGACTCACCTCGCACACTCAGTACTTCTGAAACATCTGTGCAAGTACACCAACAAAGTCTAATATGGAACTAATGTAAGAGTCCTTGATTGTGGTTCCTTTGGTCATTATGTTCTCATGTCTTTTACCCAGGATGCTCTCGGAAAAAAGGACTATTAAAATTTCAGCTGTTGGAGGTTAGCTCTGGACTATTTTGATGATGTCAGCTGGTATGTCCTAAGGTGAGGGTGTTAGCTCTGCTAGCAAAGACAATTGAAGTCCCTCATTTAAACTTTTTTCTCAAGTTTTCTTGTTGTTTGACTTTTTTGATGATTTTCATCTGCACAGTCTCTCTCGTCTCCTAATTTTTGTAGGCTACAATGATGAAGGTGAGGGGTACAGGTTTTATATTCTATAGGACCACTTGCTTTCTTCTACCGTCCTAGTCTTACGAGGTTACCGTTGCTGCAGAGGCACAGCCTCATTTGGCCAGCATAAACTCGTACATTTCAAATCTTTGCTGCATCACAAGTTACTGTACTTATTTCTGCCTTTTTATAGAGAAATGAAAACACAACACGCTCCCTTTCTTGTTCCTTGGGGAGAGTGGAGGGCCTGGATCTGAAATCTGAGAGCGTTTTCCTGCTGTGTGCTTTACAGTGCCAGAGCACTCACTGTAATTTACCAAAAGTGGCTGCTATTTATGCCATAAAGCATGTGTTTAACATTCCTGAACCCCACTGTGTTTGTGTATTCCTCGCTCTCTCACTCGCTCGCTCGCTCTCTCCCACTCACTTCTCTTGCCTGCCTCTTCGGCTGTATTTCTATTTATGTGTGTGTGTGTGTGTGTGTGTGTGTGTGTGTGTGTGTGTGTGTGTGTGTGTGTGTGTGTGTGTGTAGCAAGTGGAAACGGTCCCTACAGAGCAGCAGCCCTTTCCCTCTTCACAGAAGGATCATCTCTCCCCCTCTGAGACAAGGCCGACAGGAAGTGGGAGTTTACATTGGCCTAGTTTACCCAAAAAAAGCAGCCCGGGTCGAGGAGCTGCTGAGCTCAAGGGCTGTTTCTGCTGCCTGTCGCTGCTGTACTTTGCCACTACCAGCGCCATGTCCCATCCCCCCCATCAGCTGTCCCAGCCATGGCTGCTCTCCTAAGCCAAGTTTTTGGGGTGGAGTTGGGTGGCCAGGAACAGTGGAGTGGCCTTCAGTGCAGCAGCAGTTAGGGCTCATGGCCTGGGAGACAGGAAGGAGCTGTCAGCATCTCGTAAACAGGACTCATCCTGCACTTATGACACACAAGACCAAGAACTCTCCCAGGAAAAGCCTTCAGACACCCACTTCAACTTCAGACTCTGGTTCAGTCTGTTGCCTGTCAATGACCTGCTCATGATGAACCATAACGTAGACACTGAATATATACGTGTACCACTGTTCACACTTGTGACTATCACCTGAGAGTCAGTAGTCATTTTACTGACATGTTACAGTCACTTGATAGTAACTTGATGATCAGCAGTGGACAATCCAAATAAAGCGTGACCATGTCCCATGTTCCCACTTTGGAACTACGATGTGCAAAATCGTAAAATTGCTACACAAAGTTTTTTCTTCTTGTTCCTACAGTTAGATGTTTCATTTTCACTGTGCACAATGATTTATGTGCAGAGTTTGACACCAGAGGGATGTTTTCACATTCATGCTCATTGGAAATCAGATGTTATAGGGGCGGGGCCTTTGAGGATGATTTGTGATGTCACAAATAATTTGGAAGTTAATCCTGGTCCAGTATGAAATTTATATATGTTTAATGAAAGTATTTTTGTATAAAAACATATCAGACACACATTGTTCCAAGCAGATTATTTGTATCTACAATTTCTTAATACATGTCTGGAGGGGGTCTTTAAGAATACTGTTCAGTTTTGATAGCACTGAAGCTATCATTCTATCCTTAGCTGTACTCCCCAAGCACCTCTCACTTCATGTATTACTTCCTTGGCCTCCTCCACCAACATTAGCACCTCTCAATGTCTGTCACCTTGCTCAAGAGTACTTCATTACTCTCTAATGTTTTAGAGTTAATAACTGTCCCTGTCTAAGTTTGGTGTGAGTTCTTGTCTCAGGGGGGAGATCTTCTGCAGTGTTAACACAGTGTAACACAGAGAAGTTCAGAGTACAGATGTAAATGTCAGAATGCAGAGCTAATACCTCTGTGCTGAGCTGCAAACAGGCCAGAGACACAACCGCTGCATCTGGTAAATAAGAAGGCCAACAGCGGTAACACCACAAGTATGCTTAATGATGGATTTGATCAGGCTGTGGAGTTGCCCCAAGGCTGGATTGGAGAAGTGGTTGGGTGGGTTAGGGGATGGGGGTAGGGTGCATATTAAAGAGTAATGAATCACACACTCAGTCACAGGGTCGCCGGCTATGAATGTGCTCTCTGTTGGTTTTCCTGGAGCCTGGAGTTTACTAACTGATGACGCAGGCTGGACTTGATCAGAGACATGTGTTGCTGCGGACTCGATGCCAGTGAGAAGCATAGCGAGAGAGAGGAGAAGGGGGAGAGGTAGGAGGATGGATGGCGCCTGAGCTCTGCTTTTCCTCTGTGTCCTTCTGGGCATTGCCTCACACTGGGGCTGGTGGGATTGGAGAGGAGAGGGAGGGAGAAAATAAACCTGACTTCTACCCTGGGACAGGAAACAAGAGATTCTCAGAGTATCCTGACCCAGCTTTCTTAACTATCATTACTCCTAAATTCTTGTGTGGCATCTCAGTGAGCTGTGGAGCAGCGCGTCAGCTGAACACAAAAGCAAACAAAACAGATTTTTTTTCTGCCCTTAAAAGAATGAAAAATACTATCCTAATTCTAATGTGAGTCTTCTTAACCAAACAAGATCAGAGTCTACAGCCATGTTAGCAGCTCCGAGAGCCTGTACCCACGGTAGTGAGCTAAAGGCTAAAAATGTCAGCATGCTAACATAATCACAATGACAAAGATAACATGGGTCAAAATGTGTGTCCTTCTCAGGCTGAAACATGACTGATAAAATATTTCTGTGCACAAAATCTTTTCACACATGAACAAAATATTTCTACAGCTGCAAAGCTTCATTTCACATTCACAAATCTGAATTTATTTTTCAGATATTGTGTTTTTTCACATGCACACAACAAATCATATACAACTGCAGCCTGTAAAATTATATGTTAACATCATTTCACAAGTTCAAAATATTAATTAATGACCCATACTTGCTTCCATAATGTTCACCATCTTAGTGTGTAAGTATGTCAACATTTGCTGATTTGCACTAAAGAGCTTAAACTGATGGGCATGTCATTAGTTTTGCAGGTTTTTGGTCTTGGACAAATACAAATTTTGACCTGATGATGGCCCCATAGATGAAAAATAAAGAAATCACCAAAGTGATTACAATTCATCCTGAGGGGGACATGGCTTTGTGTACCAAATCTCATGGCAATCCATTTAATAGTTGCCACTAGAAACCACAAATTACAACCTTGTGGTGGCACTACAGAAAAAGCCAGGGTCTGTACAAAATTTAATGGCAATCTATCCAATAGTTGTTGAAATATTTCAGTCTGGACCGAAGTGGTGGACAGACTGAACGGCAGACTGACATTGCCATCCATAGAGCCACGAGCACAGCTAAAACAGTGAGAGTCTTGACAGTGAAGGAAATCACCTGTTTGCAACACAAGAACGCACCTGAGCATAGTTTCCCAGACAAGGTGCAAGAGGACGTTGAACTGTCGCCGGAGGCCTTGACAGAGCATTATGAAAGAGGTAAAGTAGATCTGTGCCCACCTGTCAGGACATGTCATGGTGTAACAGTGTGTAAACAGCGTCAGGTGGTGCGCTGAGAAACACTTTCTTTTCAAGGTTTTGATTTGCTGAAACTTAACTTAAAGCTGTGTGTGAACAAGAGTGCCTACTCGGGCAAGCCAGATCATGCCATGACTAAATGTGTCGTACATACGAATATCACTGACAGGAAGAGGATTGTTAATTGAGTCATGATAGCATCTGTAGCATGTCATTTCCCATGAACAGTCTTAAAGTCACACCCGTATGAGAGATGAGCATGTTTGGAGCAGGTTAGGAGTTTGTCACTGTTGGTGGCTGAGGTGTCGAGTGCTCCCCATTTGTTCTATTGGAGATCAAAGAAAGTTAAGACTCAAGGCAGTGAGCCCCAGGAACAGATGCATGGCATCAAAACACAGATAGTAAACACCAACAATCTGTTTCATGCTCACACACTCATACACAGATAACGACGGCTGTCATGGTGTCATTAATCACCGCACATGCTGTCACATCCACAGATACAAACACACAGACGTGGGTGAACACACAAGCGTACACAGTGCGGAGTGCTGTTCTGTGTGGGAGGCCTGCGCAGCAGCTGGTTATGATGGAAAACACCCGACACTCCCTCCGACACCCCACAGGCCGTCCCTGTCATTGCGACGCACCGGGGGCTGCTGATTCCCCAAAGGCTCCAGACCTGGAGGAGAGCGATCTATTCATCAGTGGTCCAGCTTTCAAACAACTCCAACCAAACAGAGAACCAGTTGATTCTGCACAGTTGGTTCCCAAACAATAGACCACAAACACACACACACACACACACACACACACACACACACACACACACACACACACAGGCAAGCAAGGAAGCACTCCTGCAATCCCAAATCTATGCACACACACAGACACATGCTCACAGTCCTGCACATGTTGAAGCCATTATCCTGTTGCTTGTTAAGTCATTACTCTATAGCTTGTTATTTTCTCAAGCAAGAGAAAGCAATCTATCCACAAAGGAGTGCTGAGAGATTTGCCACCCGACTGAGCCTTGGGATATGGGAAGTTACCCTGAAATTTGAGGAATGTGGTGAGGTCTGAAACCTAAGGAATAGCGGAAAAAAAAACTTCTTCTGGAACAGTGAAGCTTCTTTCCCGGAGTCTCCAGGTCGTGGATGCAGCCAAGACTGTACGAGATGTCCACGGGGAGGGAGTATTATAGACATTACTGATGACAGTGCAGAAAAGTTTCAGTCCACCAATGGGATACGGAGGAACTGACATAGTCTGAGAGCTTTGACATATTCACGGTGGATCTTAGACATCTGGTTTCCATTTCCCTCCCTCCCTTAAGACAGTGAGTGCTGGCAGCGGGGCTTTTCAATGAAATCGTCTATTCGACTTCCTGTGCTATCAGTTTAGCATAAGTGTGTGCACCACAAAGGGTAATGAAAGCAATGCTCAACACATAGGCAGTTATGAGAGCGAACTGCACTGCTTTACTCCAACTATTTTTTTCTTTTTAGCTCCCCACCCCCAAGCCCTGACGCCACCCTCAGGGTTTATTTAGCAGGAACACCCCATGAGCAGCCATTTTCACAGCATCCTCTCCACTATGCTCCACACACTAGAAAAACCTGTGAGCCAGCACACTCTCACCACACTGCTAATGAGTGACACATGCCCCCTAGCTCCGCCACTGACACCTAAGATCAAAGCCCTGGAAGAGAAGGGGACTGGTTTAAACATTAAAACCCAGACCCCCTCGTCCCCGTCCACCTCCTCTTTGACACCCACACGATATGTCTGAGGGCAGCCAAATGGTGACACACCTGTCCCTTCTACATTTTACACAAGCAGCGGTGTGCTTCCATTCACAGCACCAATGTCAGTAATGTGTATTCCAGCTGTGCGTGATATGAGATCAGATAACACCATCTAAATATGTTGCATATCAGTGCGAGAGACATGAATGAGACATTTTGCACAGTCAAAACTATTCATCCACAATGAAGCCTGTAGGTGGACAGATTAAGGGAGGAAATGGAATTATGGAAACCTGATAGCAAAAGTCTGGATCAACACTGAATCTCTTGCCCCATGATCCTTACAGACTTTTTTATTAAATCAATTGCTTCACCCATCTCCAGCTGAAATATTGTCCCAGCAGTTTCCATACTGCTGAAGGGCGTCGAGAACAGAGCGGGTAGACAGGAGAGGGAGGGGAGGGGGTGGTGGGCTAGCCAGGGCAAAAGGCAGGAAATCCCAGTGCAGCATGAACTATTTTCCTCCATAGTTCCACCAGAACAGCTCTTTGTACCAGTCCCCCACCCCCCTCTATCAGGCCTCTGTCTCTGACAACCATCTAATGCTGTTCTACAAGGCAACCGCACCACTACCACCACCGCCACCGCTGTGAAAAAAACAATCCAAACCCCTGTCACACACACACATACATGTACTCAGTTCACTTGTGGGCCGTTACTCAGCAGTGCTGGGGTTGCGGAGTGGGGATCAAAAGCTTGGGGTTCCCCTCCATCTCAGTCCAAAGTCCCACTGTGGTTAGACCATAGACAGAGAGGCACCTTATTTTACACAGAGCCCCCAAACGCCAAAAACACTCAAGTATACAAAAGGAGAGGCACACATATGCACTGGAAATGCTTCCTTTCCTGCTACACAAATTCAACACAAGGTCTTTTTCTTTCTCGTCCTTCTCCTCAAACATTCTTTGGCAATAACTCTCAATCCCCTCACAGTATCACTCGATCATCGAGGACGCACATGCTCTTCATGTGACTCCAATGAAGAGATGGCTCTGCAACAAAACTCAAGTCTGTCCGGGAGTCTCATTTCACAGTGACACACATTCCACTTCATTAAGGCTGAACGTTTAGAGGAATGAGAGAAATTCAGGTCAGTGACACTCGCGAAGGACCAGGAAAGTAAATATCACCGTTTGACTCGGTGCCATAGCACGATACCCACTGAAAGTGTGTTTCCACATTGCAACATCAAATCCAGACACAGTGCTGATTTGTTGCAGAGCAGGAACCAGGCCAGTGATTGACTTGGATTTATTTTATGCACCAGCAAGACCCCATGCAAAGACTGAGAGGCCTCCAAAAAAAAGCCCACAGCCGGGTCCTTGTTTTTTCTTTCCCTGAGACAAACTCAAGACTGTAGAAGAGGCAAGTGTGAGTATAGTGGGTGGGAGGCAAGGCACCTTGCAACAGCTGGTCTGAATTATCCGTGGGGTCGGGGGTAGTTGGCTCGAGGAGTTGGAGGGGAGGCGAGGAGACTCCTGGCGCCAGGATCGGGCCAGCAGGTCAGGGAGGATGACGATTACCAAAACACTAGCAGGCAGCCATAGCCCTGCAGAGAGGGGGTGTTCCTGGCTCACACCACTCACAGCTACAGGATGGGCAGGCGAGTGGACGACCATGGGCGTGTGTGTGCGTGTGTGTGTGTGTGTGTGTGTGTGTGTGTGTGTGTGTGTGTAGGAGAGAGAGAGAGAGAGAGAGAGAGAGAGACTACTTCCACTTCCTATGAGATAGCCCCTTCCTGTCATTGAGAAACACAGAGAAACACCTTGTTAATGACTGTTGGAATGAGCTTTATTCTATCAGTAAATACAACAAGGCGAGTGTATCAGGGTTTACATGAGCCCAAAGCTGGCTTATAATATACCAAAATACTGCTTTACGCTTTATTTTATAGAATGGAACTTTTGTTTGTTTCTGTTAGCCATAAAACCAGCTGCTTGCAAGGTGCACATTAGTCACAAGGTTCCTTTTGTGCTTCCTCTTAGACTGAGCTGACCACATGTGAATAGATTCACAACTGATGGTGCTGGTCACATACACTAACATAGCTCCCTCTGCTGGTGAAGGTGTGACACTGGACTAACAGAGAAGAAGAATTACAGTAATCATACAAAATGTCAGGAGAGTGTGTGTGTGTGTGTGTGTGTGTGTGTGTGTGTGTGTGTGTTGGTGTGTTCATTTTTAAAAATATTTTCACATAATTACTTGTCAAACTTCTACATCATACAAAGCAGCAAATCTTCAACCTTGATAACATCTCTTCGTCCAAATCTCAACGACATAATGCACACAGTGTTCAATTGACCTGTCTGAGCCATATTTATGGTAAAATATGAATTTCTAATTTATTACTTCAGCTTTTCATCAGGTAAACACAAGAGGAACAACAAATAGTGTCAATGAGGCTACGAAAGTTTCTTATTCTTAATTCATTGGCTTTACTTAGTGTCTAATCTACTTGTAACTACTGAATGTGTTAAGAGTTAGCAAGCACAACGAAAATAAACTACACCCAAACTTGATTCATATCTGACCCAGGTAGACTGCAGTTCATCACTTCTCACCTGAAGTTCAGATTCCCCTCCACTCGCACCGCGGGTCTCTCCTCCTCCTACCTCCCCTTCCCCTCATCCACCTGACGGCCACCTCCGCCATCATTACCTGCGGCTGCTTCGGATGCTGCTGCTGCTGAAGATGAAGCTCCGTCATTGCCACCAGCAAACATCTGTGTTATTTTAACACATTTGGCAGCATCTGCCTGAAGGGCTTGTCTCTTTTTAGCTCTAATTTTTTCCGCGCCTCCTTTCCGCTTCTTGCTGTCCTCCATTTTCGTGATCTCCTCTTTCCCTGTATGATTGATTGATTGACAGCCGAGGCCCAAGAGGGAGGGGGCATCGGCCCTCGGCTGTAATTGGTCCAGCCCAGAATCAATCATGACTAAAGGGCCGATCTAGCAGTTTTGTGTACCATTAGGTATCATGACTAATAACATTACTAATACTAGTACCATTAGTAAAAAAAAAAAAAAAAACGCCCGGCCCAAATTCACCAGCGGTGTGCGTGGGCCAAAACAGGAGCTTTCTTCATTGTCTCACGTCATTTAAAAGCACAGACTCTCTCGCTGACTTTGCATCTTTACAATAAACCACATCTGGAGAGATAATCTGACCCCACAGCAGTGTACATGTTGCATTAAGTCTTCACAAGTTAAGCAGGTTTGGAGATTTGTATGTGATGATGAAGTTCCACTTCAGCTGAACCCTCTATGGTACGCATTATGATGCCAGTTAAAAAAATGTTTGGAGTGTTTTTATGTCTTAAAATAGACTAAATAAACATAATCTCATAATCTAAAGAAATTTTATAAAAAATATATATTTTTAATACATTTTTGGGGTTTGTTGCCTGTAGGCAACATTGTACCATAACGGTGCTAAAGTGAAAAAGAGAGGGTTTTTTTTATTATTATTTGAAAATAATTTATTTCATAAACGTGTAAACGATATAATAGCTTCAACAGGTTACAATACAAGCCATTTTAAATTGAAAAATATTATAAAAGGAACTATATTAAAAGGTTTCTTGTCTGAACATTGCCTGTAGGCAACATTGTACCATTGTGGAACAACCCAATGAAATGAATCTTTCGAAGAGTTGTAATTCTAAGCGTAAGCGTAATTCTTCAACTTTAACTGAACTGATTATCAAAACAAAGATCATAACCATTTGCAAAACAAGAAACTGGTGTCAGATTCCAGTTTTTGATCATCACTCCTTCATTTCAATGATGTTTCCTATCAGTCCCCTGTGTCTTTCCTGACGTGCGTTGCCATCATTTGTGGTGTTGCTGCTCAATGCTTATGGAACTCCATGAAGGAGTTTTTTTCAGGAGTGAAGCACAGCTAGGTGACACATTTTGTGCACTGCACTTCCACTATACCCTTACATCCTGGGTATTTGCACCTGCCCCTTTTCTCCACCCAAATAGGTCAGTGGTCAGTGTTGTCCTGACACACAAGTTATGATGGCACTGCATTCTTCATCACTAATTAATTCTTATTCAGCTTCACTATGCTCAACCTGAAGTGTGATTTCTACCCTCTACCTCCTTAAAGGGGTATAGAATGAGGCTGAATTCATTCTGTAAATGGAGGAAAATGTGTGGAAATTATAAGAAAATAGGACAAAGTTATAAGGCTAAATACGGCAAAGTTCACTATGGCCTACAGAGTATAGTAATAGTCTGAACTTTACTGCAACAAACATCAAATGTATCTTTGTTAAATTGTAAAGATCATATGCTTTTGAACATTATATATACCTAAACACACACTACCAAAATCTCATGCTGCCATGGTGATTCCATATTGGTTCACTGTTGCCTCAAGGCAACATATGCAATTGTCCATAATGGTATGTTGTTGCCTCTGGGCAACAGTTGCATTTTATCAAAAGTTTCCATTATTTAAATAGAAAACAAAATTGCATTAAACTATCAGAAATGAAGGGCTGGTCACATATTAGTGTGAATATATTTTTTTCCAGCTGGAAAAGTTCCTGGAAATTATGTTTTCAGACCCTTTTTGTGGCGCAAAATTGCAAAGCTGTTTCCTTTGAAAATGTCTGCAAAAAAGGGTTTCAATATGGCTTCTTGAAAGTCATGTGACAAATTAAAGCATTGTTATTGGTTCCTTATGGTCTTCCCTCTTTTTAAAAGTATAGTATCATTCAAAAAGATGCATTGTGGAGATTTGACAGGCCAAAAATGGGTGTGTTGCCTGAGGGCAACACTGTACCACAGAGGGTTTTAAGATCAATTAACCTTTTCTTTTGACATGAAATGATAATGCTTAAAAATACATTATGTAAAACATCTGCTGTGCAACTGTGGATCAATTGGTAGAGTTGGCTTTTGTTCTAATATGAGAAGAATTTGAACAAGAGCTTCTCCTTTTTCAAACGA
Source organism: Dicentrarchus labrax (assembly GCF_905237075.1). NCBI lineage: Eukaryota > Metazoa > Chordata > Actinopteri > Moronidae > Dicentrarchus > Dicentrarchus labrax. The sequence goes on from NW_026136711.1 coordinate 11,594,960, forward strand.
GTGAACGTCATCTATGTATATTTTCCTCCCTTTTCCGTCCTTTAATCTCCAAAGTTTACGTAGATCCTTCTATTTCAAGAAACTATAGAGTGACTACCACAGTATGAATAAATATATACAGACATTTAATTTGGGACAAAACTGTCACTGTAGAGGGAACATGTAATTAATGCTCTGTGGCAGTAGAGGGCAGCATAGGTCAGGATCACAATAGTTTCCTCCAAAAAGAGCAAATCTGCTTCACATTTCCCATCCTGTTTTCACTGACATACAGTTAACATAATACCCTATAACACCCCCTCCCCTGAGGAAATATTTGCCTCTTTCCAAAAATCCTTCAGATTCAGATTTTCGTTCACCTCTGTGCTGGCCTCAGCCACAGGTAAGAGGACTCCTCCTGAGACTCCAAACTCTGATGTTCACACTATTCTGGTACTGCCAATTAGGACATGACAACAGACCGCTAACACACTGTTGTATTGTGCGCTAAATGCAGTGTGAGAGAAGAGGAGGATTGGGGTGCACACGATGCCAGCTGTCCGAGTGTCTGGCCTGCTGCCGGGAAGTAGCACTTCTCTGGATGCCAAGTTGATCCTTGTGTTACGTCTCGGAGAGTGAAGCAGGAGCACAGGGCTTTCCCTCAGGACTCTCTTCACCTGCTCCTGCTCCAGCTTGTTACTGCTCAACATCCTGGGGCCCCACATAGCTCCGACTAGCTGTTAAATGTTGGCAGGATCTCTTAGAGGCCTGGGGAGGAAACTTTAGGTGGGACTGAGGCAGATGTCCGCTGCTGGTAAAACTAATGAAAAAACTGGAGCCAAACAAACTGAGTTGACAGTTGTTGTGGAGTAAAGATGAACTCTCCTTAATGCACAGACCATGTAAAACTCCCCATGTACAGACCCCCTCCAGACATGTATGAAGACATATATATGAAGAGTCTGCTTAGAACAATAAGGTGTGTCTGATATGTTTTTACAAAAAAAGGAAAGGATTAGGGTTAGTATAATTTTCACATTGAAATCAACTCCATCTAGCTCATTAAAAATACCAGAATCTCTGAATATGCAAATGTTGTTTATTTCTAAAGTTTTCCACAAGATGTCTCCTACTTCACTGTAAAGTCCATTCTCAGTGGATGTTTACTGGTGGCTTCAAGTTTCTACATCACAATTGTAGAAGTTTCATACTGGACCAGGATTGACTTCCTAACTATTTGTCATGTCACAAATCATGCTGCTAGGCCCCGCCCCTTAAAATCTGATGTTCAATGAGCTCAGAGAAACTTTCCACTTTCAGCAGATTAATGTAAAAACATCCTTCTAGTGTCAAACTCTGCACAGACATCATTCAAGAATCATACTGTAGGAACAAGAAGAAAAATAGATTTTTGAGTAAAAAGGGGACTATAAATGATGGATCGTTAGATTGTTACTGTGTGAGACAGGGAATGGCAATGTATGGCAGTAAGTCTGAGCTCTCACTCAGATGAAAGAAATCCATGAAAGATGGGATGAAGAGAAAGGGACGACACATGGCAACTGCTTTTGGCTGAATTTGAACCCAGAGTCCCTTGATATATGTCAGCTGTTGGCACCTTCAACCAGGATTCCCAAACATTTTTATGTTTAAGACCTCCACATTCACATGCAAGGTACTATTTACTTTACTTTACAACACAGGGTTGTGTAATGAAGTTCAGGTTTCAGTTCCCTTTATGCCACTCATTAAAACAAAAACATATATATCGAACAAAAATTATATTCAGTACGTCATAAAATGACACAATGAAGTGTTGAGGGTGAATTAAGCAGTCTCACAGGGAAGAAGCTGTACTTAAATTGTAATTGGCAATATGTACCACGATTGTTGTTTTGTTTTTTCAGTTTATTTAATATTATCAGATGTAGGATATTACACTGAAACACACAGGTACAATCATGTCAAGTCCAAGTCTTTTTTCCATTGTGGTCATGTAAGACATCATACTAGCAGCAAAACAACCCAATAAATACCTTTACCTTTTAAATTCAGATCGCTCCACATCAAACATCCAAAAATTAATTCTAAAAATTTGAAATGATTACTGAATGAATGATGAATAAATTACAAATCACAAGACTTTAATATGCAGGAAAGGTAAATTATTCTAATTCCTGAAACAAAATAACTAATAATAACTATTATCTCCAATATGACTAATCAGTGTAAATACACATATCAGGAACTATTGTAGAAATGCTTTCGTCCGGCCATGTCATTTAATCTTTTTAAATGGTGCAACTGTCCTCTGTGTGTCGCTGCCGTAATGCCTTCACATATCAGCATGAGAGGCCTGTTGTCTCTCTGAGGAAGCTCAGCATAGGTTCAATCAGGAAGACCCACTCCTTATGCCTCATTCATTCACAATTTTCTCACTCTCCTTTCTAATCAGATGTGAGCATTAACTCTTCCAGTTAATCCAGTCAGACTCCACAATCTCCTCCAGACAATCATACTGCTGCTGTCAGACTTTAAATCTGTTCTCTTCTCTGCTGCATTCAGCTGTCATTTCAGTGCAAAATCATTGCGACCCTCATGTAAGCATGTCCACCCCATTCACCTCCAGTTCATCATATCCAGAACCAGCGTTCTCTAAATGTCTTCATCACCACCACCATCAATGTCTAGACTCCATCAGGGGGGTCATATAATAATCACGGCTTCACCAACCCATTGAAATACAACGACGTCACGATGGGGTCTAAGACTTTTCACATTTCTCATCATTTCTTCATTGTGTACATTTATTCATTCACCACTCTGTAGTGTTAATGTGTTATGTTATGTTATGTTATGTTATGAGAACATGATTTTTGCCTCTAAACTAAAGTTGACTACTGTAATGACTGTAATAAGTTGCACTAAAATGTGAGAAAGAACATGTTAATAATTGAATCTAAAGATTCATGTGTTATCAAGCGTGTTAGGGAAGCTACCAGTTACTTCACCCTAGAAGAAGTTGAACTACAGGAAGAAATCTAGTTTTAAAGCTACTTAGAAAAAGTAGTTCAACCTACAGAAACTAGTTGGGTAGCAGGATGTAACAACAACTTCTCTCAACATTTGTTTATAAATAGCAAAAAATTCTAATTTCACAGGTGAGCCGACAAGCCAGCTTTGTAGTTCCAGTTTCAGTAGTAAACTACACGATAAATGGCAAAAAAAAAAGTATTTTAACTATTTGAATCAATATGAATGTAGTTGAACTACCAGTAAGCTACAGCAAAATACTACTAGTTTAATCAGATGTAGTTCATCACTCCCCAACACTGGTTATCAGTTATTTTTCTGACCTTGGGATTTCTGAAAACATAAAACTTAACGCTCTACGGCAGCTGACTTCAGTATTTTACATGTGAGGATTTACACAATAAGCATGTTAATGAACACATGTAAGAGAGATAAAGTTCAATAGACAAGCAGGGATCAGAGAGATGAATTCAATGTGTAGCTGAATCCGTTGATGCTTCTACATTTGTATTCTGTATAAAGGCAACAAGAAATTTCAGTTAAATTAACTTCAAAATACTTCATACAGCCGCCAAAGGTAGACATTGACATTTATTTTACATACATAAAAAAACAAATCTAAAAATATAAATATGACACGATAAATTTCTGACTTTATAATAACATCTATGGGCAGAAATATAATATTTATACGTATGTGTATAATCACCTGAATATAGGAATTGTTGTGTTTTTGTTACATAAGAATGAGCCATTTTTTATCTACAGACACTTTGCGACCACCATAGTTTCTCCTACACCCTTCACAGCACATTCTCATTCCAAGGTCGTCAAAAACAGACACGAGCAGTATTGCAACTAAATCCTACACGTCCTTTAATTACTTATTACTGATAACGCCTTAATAAATGATTTATCATCCACTCATTATGTCTTTATTTATCAATTACAACAGCCACATAAAGCATGACTTATTAGAACGGCATTATCAAACTTGTGCATTCTCTTGTTGGACTCATTTTTATTTCAGAGCTGAGTCTCCTCGGGACTGTGCTCTGTGTGTTTGCTCAAAGACTCTGAGGGTCATCCGGTCAGTTTTCCTGGTGGACTAACTGAACTCACTGAATTTGATGGTGTAACACACGTGCAGCCAGTGGGCCACTTCTCTCTCTGTGTTTGAGCAGTTGCCACAGGCGACAGGTGACGTTGTCTTCTGTGGCATAGGCAGTGATGGTGTTTGTGTGTACGCGTGAATGCATGTGCATGTGTGTATAAAGGAAATATACGAGGGCTTGGAGCCTGAGTAAACTGTGAAAGAGCCGCCACGCGGCTTGCTGAAATGCCTCTCATTGTGACAGCAGCTCTGTCTAAACAGCAATTATGGTCAGAGGCCGAGGACTGCCACCTGCATCCCTGGACGTCTTTAACAGAGCCGCAATGGGACTGACAGTAAATTAGGTGAAGCTATGTCTGCTCTGACAGTGAGATGCTGTAGGTCACTAACTGAAGGTCTTTCCAAGCAGCTAGACAGGTTTCCCCTCCAAGTCTATTTAAAGTCAAGGGGAGCAACTGAAGTCATGTCCCGCTGTTTAGAAATGGTGAGAAAATTAAATACAGGACATTAAAAACATGAAGGAGTGTCTTTGTGAACAGAACTGTTCTGTACAGCCGTGATAGTGAGCGAAGCTACAATGAACACTTGAACAGCGGTATGATCATCTCTGACATCAGCGATGTGATGGTAAATGGATAAACATAATCACCTTATTGTTCAAATCGTCATACAGGAAACATTCAGCAATACAAATCAAAGTTGTTAAGGCTGTTTTGAATGAAAGTCCATCACTTTAGTCAGCAAACACTTTACATCAGGCGTATCTGTGTCAGCCTAAAAAGCTGTCTGCCTTCATTGTACAAATAAATATGTGGATAAACTGAGAGTAGCTGTGTTTACTCTTCACTACATTCCTGTCTATTATTACATATCAACAGATTTATCTCTGTGTTGGATTTCTCAGTGTAGTGTGTTTAAAGGAAGCCTTCGAGCTCCTGCGTGATGTGTCGAAGTGTCCATGCAGTCTTGTTAACCCTTTCCTTCGGCTTTATTGGGCAGGAGGGGCTCTCACTGGGATCCTGGAGTGCGTCAGATTGTCTGCGGGCCTGTGTTTGGATAAGGCAGCATGCCCATTGTTTCTGATGCCCCAGCTGGGCCGAGGTATGCCTCCATGCTCCTGAAATAGAAAGACAGCTGAGGGCTGCCATGCATACTGAGGGCAGGGCTGGCCGGGCAGGCCGGGCCCACTGACCCAGACCGCAACTTAGCACAATGAGAGATGGGGTATTGTCTGGAGCCAGAGGCTAATAGCTGAGGCATCAAGCCCCCAAACGGCTTGCTAAAAGACTGATTAACTCTGCTGCGTGTTATTGTTGCCTGTGCATGGTTGGGTGTCAGGGAGGTGGAGTGGGTATGGAAGAGTAATTGGGGCTTTAGAGCGTGTTTGTGCCACGCGTCAGGCCGTCTCCACTCTGATGAACCGATGGCTAAGACCTGAGCCCACACAGTTGCTGCAAGGTATTGTGGGCAGGCGCGAGGCGATTACAGAAATATCCACCCTCCATGAATGCTTTGATCCAAAATGAAACACTGCTTCACCGCCCATTTTTAGGTTACTGCTATAGAGGAAATAGGGAGCTTAATATTTGTTCTCTCAAGCAAGCCAACTTTTATAGCACGTTTTACAGAACAGGATCAAAGAAAATTATTTAAAAACAAAAGAATATATAAAAACAATGAGGGCAAAGGGTGCACAAAACACAAATTCCACAGTTATAGTAACATGTATATATATATACATTATAGTAACATTATAGTAACATTTTAAAGATGTTTTACTGAAAAAATGTGACTTGGCTTCTCGGAGAGTTTGATGCTAAGATAGATAGATAGATAGATAGATAGATAGATAGATAGATAGATAGATAGATAGATAGATAGATAGATAGATAGATAGATAGATAGATAGATAGATAGATTTAAAACCAAGAGTAGGGCACCTGGTTAGCTCAGTCAGTAGAGCTGGCAACCCATATATACAGCAGCCTCGGTTCCAATCCGACCTGCAGCTCCCTTGCTGCATGTCATCCCCTCTCTCTGTGCCCCTCTTTCCTGTCTATCTCCAGCTGTCTCTCTATCAAATAAAGGCATAAAGGCCAAAAAAATAATACTTTAAAACTAAGAGTAAACAACTGAGAAAAAGTCAAAAGAAAGCTTGTTAATTACTACATTATCTTATTGACTCCCTTTTTAGCAAAGAAAAGAAAACTATAACAACAGGATTTAAATTTTTATCAGTGAAGTAACATTTTGTAAAGCCCCCGTGTCACAAGTGTTGTTCCTGGTCATCAGTCCCACCTGTGCAGAGGCCGAACATGGAGAGAGATGTGAGTGTGTCGTGTGTGATTAAACACTGCTGAGTACGACTGCAGTCATAATTCCCAATCTCTCTCCATCTCGCTGCCTAAGCCTGCTGGCATTTGGTGTATGATGATCTAAAACAACTGTGACCGACCCCCAGATCAAGTCTTGATGCCCAAAATGTCGCCTACTCACCAAACTGTCGGCCGGCCAATCCCCCTCTCAGACTGAACTGTGGACTCAGGGCAGAGGCCTACAGCTGCATGTCAGTTTGGTCATTTCATGTGAGAAGGTAATTCAAAGCTGCACAAATGTATATTAATCAAAACATGAGCATCAATGGGCTTGGCCACATTGGGGTCTAAATGATTTTGAGGAACACTAGGGACGTAAGGAGAGCTGTTGGTCTGAGAAGTCAGCTGTTGCAGTGGGCTGCAGTATAGCAGTGCAGAGAGATGTGCTGGGGGACTATGCGAACGCTGCATTCACTTCACTATGTGTTTGTGTGTGCGTGTGTGTTTATGTGCTGGAGTATGTGGACTTATTTAAAGCCAGCAGCTCTGGGGACTTTGGGATTCATCTCCTCCTCATGTGTTATCAGCATGCCAGCTTTTCAAATGGTGCAGCAAGTGACATAGTACATAAACCAGCCTCTGCCTCTCTGAAGAGCCCCTTGTCCCAGAATAGCTCAGGCCCGCTCTATCTAACTGATGCCCAAGAAAGTTTGGGCCATCACGGCAACACCTCTCAGTCTGCCACGGCAACAGATAGCGGCATCAGTAAAGATGGCCACCCTCAAGACATCCATATGGGAGTTTGTTTTCTTGTTTCTCTCTGTGTGTGTGCTAAGAGAAAATAGAGAGCAAACCTTGTCGGTCGTATTACAAGTAGTATTACAAACGCGTCTCAGGGTTTCTAAAAGTTAAATTGTCTTGGCTGGCAGCAGACGGCCATCTTCGGCTTATCTACGTGGCTTTTGCAGAATTCAACGCAGCCAACAGTTAACAGTCAATCTCCCTATCAGGAATGCTGGACTCTGGCTTTGTCTATTCTGAGAAACTGTGGTCCCCTTTCCCTCCCCCCCTGTGCTGCACTGTCACCCTGCTCTCATACCAGGCACCAACCTCTCCCCTTGCTCTGAAGGTCAGATCTGGTGGAGCCAGGGTGTGAGAGGCGCAGTGCTTATGCCAGAATTACTGGATACACAAAATTACAGCAGCTACGTGTGACAATATCACACACTGTGCTATCAGAGGGTAGTTACCAAGACACTTCACGTTTTCATCTGAGGCCCAAAGTGCTAAAGCTCCGCATATTGCTGAATACAGCCTCGTAGCAACAATGTGAAAAACTAAAATTACAGCTAGAATCTTTTATCACATATGTCTTGGATAAATCGTCACTCGCTTTTACTGCTTTCCAATTCGAATGGGACACTTTATTGTGTGGTAGGAGCCACGCGCCATGTTTCTCTCTATTAATATAATGTTGTGTATTTATAGTAGCATGTTTAATGCCACACCGCTCCTGAAATAATCTCTTCTAAGGTTGCATCCTCTGTGGCCACACACAATAGCAAACATCTCTGTTGGCACTTAACAACACAAAAGCTGCAGGGCTATTACTTAAAGGCAACATGAGTCACAGAAAGTGGGAAGAGTTCATTTGTGTTTCTCAGGAGGTTGAGGGTGGGTAAAAACAATTATAGATGTGAAGGCAAGACTACAGGCTGTAACTTGAATTTACCTTGAATAATAATAAAGTGGTTTCCTTGAGAATATTTTCTAAAATTTCCAGTGTTTGTTTCTAGGTGTGGACACAAGTTATGGTCCTGTTGGAGCAATGATGCACTGCCCTTCAAAATCCACAGAGTGAAAAAATTCCCCCCTGCAGGGATGCTCCTAGTGCAACTCTCTCCCACTCCCTCGCAGTGTGTACAGTGCATAAAATAACTGGGATACAAAAATAGCCGGCTGGGGTTTAGCGCAATGACAAAAACGTAGCTTTCCTTTTGTGTCAATTGAGACAGGCGCTCAGCACCAATAGGCGTCGGAGGAGGTGGCATATGCTAATGAGGGACAAATGTCCACTGACCGTGACCTTGAGAAACACAGTATAAAGGAGGGCACATCTCACCAAGCTGTTATTTCGTTGTGGTCGTCCTGAGGTCACTGGACAACTTTTTGCCTTTGTTTGGTAGGTCGTTTATTACGCATTTTACGCGCGGATTCGCTGCCATTTATAGCCTCTTGTAGAGTGATAATTTCATTTTCAGAAGTATAGTATGGTCTACCTTCACTGGCACGTGTCAGTTGTCGCGCTATGTGTTTCTTTATTGCTCTCATTTGGTGATAGTGGATTTGCGCTCTTTACGCACAAGCAGTGTTTTCGATGTCACCTATAATGGGAAGCTGAAGTGACAAAACAGCTTTAACTTTAAAGACTACTAACGCAAAGCTTTGTTTTCTTACCAAAGGAATTCCTCACCTCGTCTGTGTCACTGGTGCGTCCGGTTTTGGGGGCCGGGAGGAGTTTCCACCATGTCGCGCTATGACACGAAGGAGTTCGGGGAGGCTGCACCGTTTTTACGCAAATCTGAGCTGGAGCTGCTGGCGGCGCACACCGTCGCTTTTGACGGTAGGCCTAATAAGGAGAGTTCAAAGACACGGAACCTTAAAGGGCAATTCACATTAAATGTATTGATATCTGAAATTAATTCAGTTTTGTTTTTAAATAAGTCAAAAATTGAGCTGATTGTGTGAGATTCTGTCATTGCAGTCTCATTTGTTGCAGATTTTCACATAAACAATTCTTGGAAACATAAAAAAGTATGAATACTATTACTTTAATTTGATATTAGTTACTTTGAAAGTAGAATGTAACAATTTATCACTGTTATTATTATTATTATTATTGCAATCTTGTTTTTGGAAAGCTGCTGAATAAAGTTTTTCAATAACTCTGCAATAACAGACTTGTTGAGATTAGTAATTCTGCCATATTTAGTGAAGATTGGGTGTATTTCGTCATCAGTCTTTAAAAATTGCCAACTTGTGTTATGAAGAGTCTTGCTGTTTCCCACCATCCTCCCACTCAATGCACACACTCTGCTGTACTGTTAGGTAAGAAGCGAGCCTGGATCCCTGATGAGAAAGAGGCGTACATTGAGATTGAGATCAAGGAGCTCAGAGGTGACAAAGTCATTGTTGAAACCAAAGATGGGAAGGTAAGTGATAATCCCTCTATATGTTGTAATGAATGAAAACCCAAACAATTCAACCCTGTATGCACAGTGCAATCCAATGTTCCACTCCTCATGTCTGCCTGTGTCCATCGCTTTAGACTCTGACAGTGAAGGACGATGACATCCAGCAGATGAATCCTCCTAAGTATGACATGATTGAAGACATGGCCATGCTGACACACCTTAACGAGGCCTCTGTGCTATACAACCTGCGCAGACGCTACTCTGCCTGGATGATCTATGTGAGTACTCCATTAAAGACTTCCCCTGTCGTATGTTTCCATGTTCCCATCAGAGGCATGATTATTATCCAGATTACATTACAGCATTGAGCAATGTCAGCCTTTGAGTAGCAGAACTGTTCATTTTGGCCTCAGGTGATGTATCACACTGTTTTATATCCTGTTTCCTCAGACTTACTCCGGGCTCTTCTGTGTGACGGTTAATCCATACAAATGGCTGCCCGTCTACACGGCTCCTGTGGTCGCTGCTTACAAAGGCAAACGCCGCTCTGAGGCGCCGCCACACATCTACTCCATCGCAGACAACACATATAATGACATGCTGCGCAGTGAGTGTTCCAATGCACTAAAGTATTGTAATGATATACAATACACAAAACCACCAATGCACTGATACACCAAATACAAACACATATACTCATCATTTGCTCTTGTGTTACTTTGTCTTCATCAGATCGTGAGAACCAGTCCATGCTCATCACGTAAGTTATATATTTTTATTTGTTTCAAGTCACAAATCAGAGAAAAAGCAGAGAGATTATATATAAAATATAGATCGTCCACACACTGCCACTTTAAAGATTTTATATTTTTCCTCCAAAGTTTTGGGTTTTTACTAAAGCCTGTGTCCTCACTTTTTTCTTTTTCTTTCTGTTTTATAACATGCAGCGTAATGATTTTGATTTACACTACCTTTGCCAGTTTTGTGACCAGTTTTTACCTGTTGTATGTACACTTTGCTATTTTTTCACACTCCTATAGCGGAGAATCCGGTGCTGGCAAAACTGTCAACACGAAACGTGTCATTCAGTATTTTGCCATTGTGGCAGCTCTTGGGGACACACCTGCCAAAAAAGGAGTAAGGCTGATGTGGCAACCCGTATTTTTGTTTCCCAGCTTTTTTTCCGTATTTTATTTTTCATTTTCTTCATTTTTTTTTTGGTCCCAGGAATCCTTCAGTGTATCCCCTTTAAACCGTGTCCTTACATTTTCCCCACTGTCAAAATGGTGACTGTCAGAACTGATTACATTCATGTCTGAGTCTTCCCCTCATGTGTTGTGTAGCCCTTTCCAGCCACTTTACTCTGCTTTCTTCATGATTTTTAAACTATTTTTCTTTTCTCATTTCCATATCTTTTCTTTATTTTTTTGCTCCAAATTTTCCATTATCTTTCCCTTTGCTTTGAGTTTTGCTTTTGATTTTTCTGTCTTGTTTTATGCTCATTTTTCCTTCCTTTTTCTCCCCTGCGTTCACCACACTTCATCATATAAAACAAGGTGGCCATTGGTTTTTATCACAGCTTTAACAACCAGTATCTAACTTTCCAGCGGTTATGATGTTCCCCTTTGATTGTGAGATTATTATTCAATTGTGCTTTATAAAATACAACACTCACAGTCTTCTCACCTTATTCTTTTGCAGCAAGGTCCTGCCACTAAAACAGGGGTAAGTTTAAGCTGCAGAAAAACTAATGCAGCTACATTATCTTTAACAAGAACTTAAAACAAGTAATTAGTAGAACTGTAAATTGTAAAAATAGTTTGACTAGGCATGTTCAAATTTTACTTTTCTCTTCCAGGGGACTCTGGAAGATCAGATCATTGAGGCGAACCCCGCCATGGAGGCGTTTGGTAATGCCAAAACGCTAAGGAATGACAACTCATCCCGTTTTGTGAGTATTCGAAAATCCCTGTAGATATTATACTGTTTATTACACATTCATATGGAGTTGATACTTCTGCTTTTTTTGGTCAAGTTCATATTCATAGATATTTTGTAAATTTTTCTACAGGGCAAGTTCATCAGGATCCACTTTGGACCTACTGGCAAACTAGCCTCGGCTGATATTGATATATGTGAGTTAATGGTCAAACATTGTATTCATCGTGTTTTTTCTCTCCTTGTTTCATGCCTAACAGGAACATGTTACTATACCTTCTGTTCTTCAGATCTTCTGGAAAAATCCAGAGTGATATTTCAGCAGCCCGGTGAGAGAAGCTACCACATCTACTATCAGATCATGTCGCAGAAGAAACCAGAACTGTTAGGTTAGTCTCTCTGGCTGATTTTGATATTTTATTAAATACCACTGCAGGTCTGACGTGATCCTATAAACTCTTCATTCCAGACATGCTGCTGGTGTCCTCCAACCCGTATGACTACCATTTCTGCTCCCAGGGTGTGACCACAGTGGAGAACATGGATGACGGACAGGAGCTGATGGCCACTGATGTAAGAGCTTTTATTTTCTCCACATGGAGAGAAATTTGACTGAATTTAACACAGCGATTCAAGCAGATTAGTGAAGCTGTCAGATGACTCTTCCCGGCTTCTTTACAGCATGCAATGGACATCCTTGGCTTCCTGCCCGACGAGAAGTACGGCTGCTATAAAATAGTTGGAGCCATCATGCACTTTGGCAACATGAAATTCAAGCAAAAGCAGCGCGAGGAGCAGGCGGAGGCTGACGGCACTGAAAGTGAGAGGCAGTAACGAGACATTTGGTAAAAAACATACGTTTGATTTAAAATCAAGTTTGTGATTTTTGTCCTGTTTCGGTCTCCAGGTGCAGACAAGGCCTCATACCTGATGGGAGTCAGTTCAGCTGACCTCATCAAGGGCCTCCTCCACCCAAGGGTGAAGGTGGGGAATGAGTATGTGGTGAAGGGACAGAATGTCGAACAGGTGAGGAGATACAATGTCTGCTGTCTCATTATTTTGATAATATGAAAGACAATGAATGAGGTCATATTCTATAAAATCAGGGGAAATAAGGCACAATCGAACAGCAAATCTGTCAATATGTCAGATACATAAACACAGAACTGCAGTATGAAACATACTTTACATGGTAGAAAAGATTCAGTGTGTGCTTCACTTCATTCTGCTAGACGACTACTATGCTGATGAAGGATGGCTTCTTATCCTCAGTCGATCAATATACTCGCCACTCTACACACACTAGAATCTGGTATCTAGGCAACAGAGGCTATCCATGTGAATTACAGCTGTATTCCTCCTGTGTGTGTGGATGTATGTGTATTTGTGCGTGGGTGCGGCAGGTTACCTACGCCGTTGGTGCTCTGGCCAAAGCCACGTATGACCGCATGTTCAAATGGCTCGTGGGACGGATCAACCGCACCCTGTACACTTCCCTGCCTCGCCAGTACTTCATAGGAGTCCTGGACATCGCCGGGTTCGAGATCTTTGAAGTAAGCTGCTGCATACTGCAAGTGATATTTGTTAAAAACTATTACCATCACAATGGTTTTATCAGTCTATGGTGTATATGTTTGTGCCTCATCCTTTCCTGTTAGCTGTACTGCAGGGTGACAGATGTTCTCATGTTTTTCATGCTGTTCACTTCTAATGCTTCCTCTGAACACCTGTTTCTCTTTCATTGCAGCTAAACAGCTTTGAGCAGCTGTGCATCAACTTCACAAATGAGAAACTGCAACAGTTTTTCAATCACCACATGTTCATCCTGGAGCAGGAGGAGTACAAGCGGGAGGGCATCGAATGGACCTTCATCGACTTTGGGCTGGACCTTCAAGCTTGCATTGACCTCATTGAAAAGGTGAACAAGGCCTTTTATCCATAATGGATAAAGTTTAATCACAAATTAGGGATATTTGACTAATTAGCACGCTCTCTTCCTGCAGCCCATGGGAATAATGTCCATCCTTGAAGAGGAGTGCATGTTCCCAAAGGCCACAGACAACAGCTTTAAAGCCAAGATGTATGATAATCACATCGGCAAGTCGCCCAACTTCCAAAAGCCGCGACCAGACAAGAAGCGCAAGTACGAGGCCCATTTTGAGCTGGTGCATTACGCCGGCGTGGTAAGCGCGTTGTCACTAAAGCCCCAAGAGACAGTCTTACAACATTAATTCTTACATACAGAACTTCATCATTTGGATGTCCCTGCTGTTTTTTTTTACAGGTTCCATATAACATTATTGGCTGGCTGGATAAAAATAAAGACCCGCTGAATGAGACGGTGGTGGCGTGTTTCCAGAAGTCCTCCAACAAGCTGCTAGCTTCTCTGTACGAGAATTATGTCGGCTCAGACTCAGGTACAATAAGCAGGATTCTGACAGAGACTATAGTATATAGGGGACACCTTAAGGTTGTCAGATTAATCACTGTGATGATTCCCTCGCAGTATCCGACCCCAAGACTGGGTTCAAGGAAAAGAGGAAGAAGGCAGCCTCTTTCCAGACCGTGTCTCAGCTTCACAAGGTGAGTCTAACACCACCACATTACGGATGCAGGTGAACGTAGACAGAGATCAACTTTCAATGTTTTGTGTGCTGTGAGGAATTGTGGGCATCACTGGACAGCGGGGATGGAGGCAGTTAAGACTTGCAGTGATGTTTAGGGCAATGATCACATGAACATCACTTTAAGTCTGTGCTGGCTCCTCTCCTTCACCTCAAGGATTTCACGTGTGAGGTACACAAAGTCCTGCAGAATAATAAAACGTTTAAATGAAGAGCATGTTGGTATTTTCTGCTATTGTTTTACAGTAGAATCATTTTCATTTAACTTAATTTGCTGTGTTTCTCCCATCCTTCAGGAAAATCTGAATAAGCTGATGACCAACCTCCGCAGCACCCAGCCTCACTTCGTTCGCTGCATCATCCCTAATGAGACCAAGACTCCAGGTAACACACAGCACAATCATCACATATCATCAGGAGCTAAACAAATGGGACTAGGCTCATCTTTAATATATGTTCTGTGCAGGGATCATGGATCCATTCATGGTGCTGCACCAGCTGCGCTGCAACGGTGTGCTGGAGGGCATCAGGATCTGCAGAAAGGGCTTCCCCAACCGCATCCTCTACGCTGAGTTCAAACAGCGGTACAGATCATGTTCAGATCACTCTTATATAGATTTGAATCATAGCGATAGTCTTGAAAGAAATGACTTTTATTTGTCTACTCAGCTACCGCATCCTGAACCCTCATGCCATCCCAGATGATAAGTTTGTGGACAGCAGGAAAGCTGCAGAAAAGCTGCTGGCCTCCCTGGATATCGACCACAACCAGTATAGATTTGGACACACAAAGGTAGGAGGTAGCAGCCTGTGTAATGCAGGGCTCTAAATGGCTAAATAAGCAACCAGCACGCCCCATATGGTTATTAAGAATTATTTTAAACATTTCTTTTTAAATTATAATAAATAAAAAATAATCTTTCTTTTGTCATGTAGGTGTTCTTTAAGGCGGGCCTCCTGGGTCACCTCGAGGAGCTCAGGGATGAGCGTTTAGCCAAAGTCCTGACGTTGCTGCAGGCAGCCGCTCGTGGCAAAATCATGAGGATGGAGCTGCAGAAGATGATGGAAAGGAGGTAAAAAGAGCGAAGTGACTTTCCTTTCTAAATCACTTTTTTTCATAAACTTAAATGAATTTAAAATGTATTCTTAGGCACAGGAAAGCCTTTGAGCTTGATACCTCACAGGAAGGTGAAGACATGAGTAAAAAAAAAAGACCTCCCCCAACAGTTGCTCCTCTGAACAGGTTCAATAGCAACACGATCAGCCGCGAGTCTTTCAGCTTGTGATACACTATACCTTAGTGTTCACTCCCTCGCTCTAGCATGTGTGGCATGCAAGGGCAGTGTTATCGGCGCGTGTGAGGCGTGTGCTTGCCCTTGTATGGTTACCAGGCATGTGTGTGGCCCTACTGTTAATAAGGGCTCCATCCCTTCCTCACACACACACACCCATCTCGCAGGTCTGCGGCCATTCTCTCCATCCACTCTCTCTCTAAATTAAACAATGCTGACGGTGTCCTCAGAGCCAGGTGGCGACATGTGTCAAGTGGCAGCTGCTTGGGCCCTCCCTAAAAATACAACCCCCGGCCCCCTCCGTGCCCCATGGCCCCTGGCCCCTTTTGTCCGCGACGCCTGTACTTCTAAGTGAGTGCATTGGTGGGATATGTGCGGGGGGGGGAGATTTAAGTCGGCCATTGGACAGAGGGCTTTGGTTTCTAAATAAACACAGACGCTCACCTTTGAGAGGCACCCGGCATGGAGTCATGTCAAAAATGCAATCAGCTCCCCCACCCTCATTCAGTCACCTCCCACCCCGGCGTGTGCACGCTCACTCAAACTCACCCTCTACACACTGACAGGAAGTCCTTGACCAGTCTGCTCTGGGTCCATATTTAGGGCTGTGAGACGCCATTCTACTGAGACTAAATCAATCTGGTAACCCTGTTTGGTCACAGTCATGAAACATCAAAAGCAGCATTAGGTGTTTGATTTCATGTCGCATCCCTCGGTGTATGATTAGATACAAGGGCAGTTGCAGGATTAGTGCCAAAAATTAAGCACCAAGGAGAAGTAACTAAATAAATAGACGGGGAACTCCGGGATAAATCTTTTTGACCTTCTTCTCTTTACTTGATCTGAACTTCACTCTGACTGCTGTTAAAGCACCTTGTGGTCTATATCAGTTGTTCCCACCCTTTTGTGTCTGATGTACCCCCACAGCCCTGTCAGATGAGCTCAGTTACTCCTTTATCAGTGCAATCAGTGATGGTCCAAATATGTTCACTTGTATTTAAACTGAAAGTTAATTTAACATTAATAACTATAGATTTTTCATACAGTTGAACTGTTTAGGTGGCTTTGGTCAAGTTCGTGTTTGTACCACTACTGATAGAAACTGTTTCAACCATTTATCCATGACTATTTAACTTTATTGTTTATCAATTACTTTAGCTAACTACTGCAACCATTGTTTCATTCTTTACTTTTAGATATTTAAACTGTTAAATAAATTAGTTTTAGCTAACTACTTTTACCTTAATATTTATTACCATATCTTTTTTTACCTTACTTTTTTTAACTAACTGTTTAGTTCTCTCTGCTCATTTAAAAAAAATGTTTTATGCACTTACTCCCGAACTGCAGTGTGTGGGTGTTTTCAGCTGCACAATATGTGGATATATAGTATATTCTTAACAAGATTGATTTGAGATATTCTACATTCTTTACATAACTCTTGCAGAAATACATCCTGGAGTAAAGTATACCTGATTGGGAATCACTGATCTCTGTGCCATTTTAGATTTGTTTTCAACCTGACAAGAAAGATTTTAGTGGTAGAAAAGGTTTCACTCTTTCAATCCCTCCATTCATTTCATCTTATTTTCAGGGAGGCTCTGATGATCATCCAGTGGAACATCCGGGCATTCAATGCTGTCAAGCACTGGCCTTGGATGAAGCTCTTCTTCAAAATCAAGCCTCTACTGAGGAGTGCTGCCACCGAGAAAGAGCTGGCCTCTCTGAAGGAGGAGCTGGCCAAGCTGAAGGAGGCTCTGGAGAAATCTGAGGCCAAGCGCAAAGAGCTGGAGGAGAGGCAGGTCAGCCTGATCCAAGAGAAGAATGACCTCTCTCTACAACTGCAGGCAGTAAGTGGCACTGTGTATTCATTCATATACACCCATTCGGCTTTCGGAAAGACAAATACTGTAGCAGTGTGGGAATGCACTGAATGCATACTCTGTCTCTCCTGTCTCCCATAGGAGCAAGACAATCTGGCAGATGCGGAGGACCGCTGTGACCTGCTCATCAAAACTAAGATCCAGCTGGAGGCTAAAGTGAAAGAAATCATGGAGAGGCTGGAGGATGAGGAGGAGATGAACTCTAATGTGCTCGCCAAGAAGCGCAAGCTGGAGGACGAGTGTACTGAGCTGAAGAAAGACATTGATGATCTGGAGATCACTCTGGCTAAAGTGGAAAAGGAGAAACATGCCACGGAGAACAAGGTAAGGAAAGTGGAACAGGAGAGCCATGAGTTTCCTCCAGAGGGCGCTAAGAGGCCACAGAAAGAGCCAGAGCACATTCAGTGGATCATATATGTAGGTAGAAAAATAAAAATAAATCAAAAGTTTTCAAAATTGTCAAAAATATTTTCTTCCTCTGGCTTGCAGGTGAAGAACCTGGTTGAGGAAATGGCAGCTCTGGATGAAACCATACTAAAGCTGACCAAAGAGAAGAAGGCTCTCCAGGAGGCTCACCAGCAGACTCTGGACGACCTGCAGGCAGAGGAAGACAAAGTCAATTCTCTGACCAAAGCCAAGGCAAAGCTCGAGCAACAAGTAGATGATGTGAGTCTTTTATCAACTAAAAAAGCTGAGAAAAAAAGATACTATTGTATAATGCATAATATGTAAAGCCTTCATCCTTCCTTCTGTGAATCAGCTGGAGGGCTCACTGGAACAAGAAAAGAAGCTGCGTATGGACCTGGAACGGGTCAAACGTAAGCTGGAGGGAGATCTGAAACTCTCCTTGGAGTCTGTTATGGACTTGGAGAACGACAAGCAGCAACTTGAAGAGAAGCTGAAAAAGTGAGAGTTCTTATACATTAACAGAAAAAAACATGCTATTTCTATTAAGAAGTAATGATTAACGATGATTGGCATGTATTTTTTTTTTTTTACCAGGAAAGACTTTGAAATGAATGAGATTAGCACACGGATTGAAGATGAACAAGCCTTGGTCAATCAGCTCCAGAAGAAGATAAAGGAACTACAGGTGGAAACTTTTAACCTTTAATAGAGCAGAATCATCACTTTGAAAAAAGTATAAAAAAATAACCATTGCTTTTCTCCAGGCTCGTACAGAAGAGCTGGAGGAGGAGCTGGAGGCTGACCGGGCTTGCAGGGCCAAAGTGGAGAAGCAGCGTGCCGATGTAGCTCGAGAGCTGGAAGAGCTGAGCGAGCGCTTGGAGGAGGCTGGTGGAGCCACCTCAGCCCAGATTGAGATGAACAAGAAGAGAGAGGCGGATTTTCTGAAGGTGCGGCGAGACCTGGAGGAAGCCATGCTGCACCACGAGGCCTCAACGGCAACCTTGCGGAAGAAGCATGCTGACAGCGTTGCGGAGCTGAGTGAGCAGATTGACAGCCTGCAGCGAGTCAAGCAGAAGTTGGAGAAGGAGAGGAGCGAGGCCAAGATGGAGGCTGACGATCTGGCCTCTACTGTGGAGCAACTCTCCAAGGGCAAGGTAGCTAGAAAAATGAAGATAAACACACTGAAAGAATCAAAGTAGTAGATCAATCCCTCAAAAAACTAAAATGTCCATCTCTTGTCTGCAGGCCACTTCAGAGAAGATGTGTCGCCTGTACGAGGATCAAATGAACGAGGCCAAAGCAAAGGTTGATGAGCTCCAGAGGCAGCTCAACGAAACCAACACCCAAAGGGCCCGTGCTCAGGCTGAGAGTGGTAAGGAACTTTTATTTTTATTATAAATCTCACAAACAGTTTTCACAGGGCAGTTAGTAACACAGAAACCTTTCTCTCCTCCCCATGTAGGTGAGCTGAGCAGGAAGCTTGAAGAGCGGGAGGCCATGGTCTCCCAGCTCCAGCGTGCCAAGAACTCCTTCAGCCAGAATGTGGAGGAGCTCAGGAAACAGCTGGAGGAGGAGAATAAGGTCAGCGCCTTTTCACTGCTTGGTCAATTCGTTATGTACAAAGGTGCTTCTGAAGAAATTCAGAGTTCGTCCTGTTGGACTAATTGCTCTCCACCATCATGATTGGTCTCTTAAGGCTAAGAACGCCCTGGCCCATGCACTGCAGTCATCTCGACATGACTGTGATCTTCTGAGAGAGCAGTACGAAGAGGAGCAGGAGGCCAAGGCTGAGCTGCAGAGAGCTCTGTCCAAGGCCAATGCCGAGGTGGCTCAGTGGAGGACGAAGTACGAAACGGATGCCATCCAGAGGACTGAGGAGCTGGAGGAAGCCAAGTGAGTGAGATGTATTTTTAACTTACAGAATCAGAGGGTTGTTTGAATGCGTGAGCATCAAATTGTCTGCTTCTCTGCTTCTTATTAGGAAGAAGCTGGTGACACGCCTGCAGGAGGCTGAAGAGACCATGGAGGCTTCCAATGCCAAGTGTTCCTCCCTGGAGAAAAGTAAACATCGGCTCCAGACAGAAATCGAGGACCTGGTCATTGACCTGGAACGCGCCAATGCTGCAGCTGCTGCCCTGGACAAGAAACAACGCAACTTTGACAAGGTATTAGCTGATGTCAACGGTTATGGGATTAATTATTAGATAATTAATAGCTCATTTGAGCATCTGTCTTGTTACCTGATGATTTGGTAGAATTGGGTTCTGGTACCGTGTACTAAAAAGCCAATTCATGACTTTTGCTCCACTGCAAAACAATTGTTTCCCCCAGATTCTGGCTGAGTGGCGACAGAAGTATGAAGAGGGCCAGTCAGAGCTGGAGACCTCTCAAAAAGAGTCTCGTGGCCTGAGCACCGAGCTCTTCAAACTGAAGAACTCCTATGAGGAGACCCTGGATCATCTGGAGACCATCAAGAGGGAAAACAAGAACCTCCAAGGTATCGGTCGTTGTTATTGTAGATCACATCGTAAATACTCAGTGAGAGGGTTGAACTTAAACAGAGCTTTAGTTCTAATTGACTTTTACATTGAAAATATGAACAGTATTTCTGCTGCTCCCTCAGAGGAGATCGCTGACCTGTTGGATCAAATCAGCCAGGGAGTGAAAACCATCCATGAGCTGGAGAAAATGAAGAAGGGTCTGGACATGGAGAAAAGCGAAATACAAGCTGCCCTGGAGGAAGCTGAAGTAAGCAGTTTGATGAGGTCTCTCACTTCCTCCTTCTTGTGCTCTTGAATGTCTTCAAGAATGAAGTTTCTGTCTGTCTCAGGGCACCCTGGAGCATGAAGAAAGCAAGTCTCTCCGCATCCAGCTGGAGCTTAATCAGATGAAGGCTGATGTTGATAGGAAGCTGGCAGAGAAGGATGAGGAAATTGACAACCTCCGGTGAGATTCATTGATTACTCTTTTTGTCCTAATTTTTAGCAGATCTGCGATTATATCCCATCAACCACTCCATATAAACTGCTTACTCATAATTTCACTTTCTAGCCGTAAACACCAGAGAACGCTGGAGTCCATGCAGGCCACCTTGGATGCCGAGGCCAAGTCTCGCAACGAGGCAGTGCGTCTAAAGAAGAAGATGGAGGGTGACCTAAATGAGATGGAGGTGCAGCTTAACCATGCCAACAGGCAAGCCTCAGAGTCCCAGAAACTCCTGAGAAACTTGCAGGTTCAGATAAAGGTGTGTCCATCTAGCAGCTAGTTGATGACCTTACCTGATGCCTCAGATTCATTAGTGCATGGAACAAATTCCATTGTCAATAAATCTTTCACTTATACATGATCTGTGACTCCAGGACATTCAGTTGGAGCTTGATGAGACTATTCACCAGAACGAGGAGCTGAAGGAGCAAGTGGCGGTGACAGAGCGCCGCAACAACCTGCTGGCTGCTGAGGTGGAGGAGCTCAGGGCGCTGCTGGAGCAGAACGACCGTGCACGCAAGCTAGCTGAACATGAGCTGCTCGAGGCAACCGAGAGAGTCAACCTGTTGCATTCTCAGGTAGGAAGATGCATTTAAATCCACACTGCAGTGCATTTATGGTAAATAAATAACATTAAATAAAATGAGCTTATCATCTCAGTAGATGGGAATGAAGAAGGTATGTCATTTTCAAGATAAATTTTTATCGTGAGAGGATTCCTGACATTGACTTTTTTTTTGCTCCAGAACACTGCACTGATCAACCAGAAGAAGAAGCTGGAGAGTGATCTGTCCATGCTGTCAAATGAGGTGGATGATGCTGTGCAGGAGTGCCGCAATGCAGAAGAGAAGGCCAAAAAGGCCATCACTGATGTAAGATCTTAACAAAACAAAATATAAAGTGCATGATATAAGATATTTACACTACAAATTAACTCATATGTGTCTACAGGGGATTCAGTAGTGATCTGGTTGACTGTCCAGCCGTCACTGTGATTGTAACATTCTGTAAATAGATCTCTGATGTAATTAACCAGCTTATCTAACATCCACTGTAAACTGTGCCAGAGGCCTGTTGATGTTGCTGCTGGTTGGTTCCATTCCAGTTAGAGATTACTTAATGTCAATTTAACTCTGAGCCTCTGAATTTGCAGGCAGCCATGATGGCAGAGGAGCTGAAGAAAGAGCAGGACACCAGCGCCCATCTGGAGAGGATGAAGAAGAACATGGAGCAGACCATAAAGGATCTGCAGATGCGTCTGGACGAGGCTGAACAGATCGCCCTCAAGGGCGGCAAGAAGCAGGTCCAGAAACTAGAGGCCAGGGTGAGAGATGAGAGAAATTAAATGTAGCCGCTGTCCCACCTGATAATCAATGAGTTTTGTTTGCAATTTGTGTTGAGTGGACTGGTCATTTTTCTGATCTTGTTTTTAGGTCAAAGAACTGGAGAATGAACTGGAATCAGAGCAAAAGAAGAGCCAAGAGTTTCAGAAGGGAGTACGCAAGTATGAGAGGAGAATCAAAGAGCTCTCCTATCAGGTAAACTATCTGTCTGTCTGCACATAGAGCATGCAATGGTTCTACAGTATGAATGCATGTCTTTTTCATTTTACAAATTGAAAGTAAGGAAAGAGTTCCCTGTGCTGTTTGTGCAGGCTGAGGAAGACAAGAAAAACCTGGTCCGGCTGCAGGACCTCATTGACAAGCTGCAGGTCAAGGTGAAGAGTTACAAGAGACAAACTGAGGAAGCGGTGAGTCCACTAGCAAAAGTGCAGTGTTATTGTATGGTTAACCACACCAATAACCATAGCTGAGCTGGAGGGCTGGAGTGATTTATAAAGTCAGTTCACTGTACATTTAAATGATTTCCTTGGCTTCCTCCTCTCTGCAGGAGGAACAGGCAAATGTCAACCTGTCTAAGTACAGGAAGCTCCAGCATGAACTTGATGATGCAGAGGAGAGGGCCGACACAGCCGAAACACAGGTCAACAAGCTCCGGGTTCGCACCCGGGACCAAGGTAGCAAGGTTGGTAGACTAAATACATAACACATTTCATATTACCGTATGCTGCCGAATTGTATGACCTTTGGAAGTATTTATTAAAATTAGCCAGCAGGCTTAATAACAACTAATCTTAGAAGAGACTGGATGCAATCCTCTGTTGAGGATGACCTCACATAGCTCTCTCATGTGATCTCTAGTGTGGTCATGAGTAACTCTATGACACTGTGTATGTGGTTGCTAATAAACATCCCTGACTTGTGTATTTCAGCTTGCTGAGTGATGTGTTGAGGCTAAACACTGCAGCCAAACATATCACAGCCAGCCAGCTGCAACAGCTGTGCTCGACTGTGAGGACGCATCCAAATAAAGACTTTTAAACCTTTAAATATGACCGTCTTGTTTTGTTTTTTGAGTGTGCATAAATGATGAAGATAGAAATCCCACAAAGAAGGTCTAGATAAGAATTTATTATATTATTAATTTGACAAACAGCTGTTAAACAAGGAAAATGAAGTTCAATACCAGCATTAGGAACATGAGGGTGAAAGTTGGTTACAGAAGTAGTTATAGTAGAATGTGAAACTGAAACATGAATCTTTTGTCTGATTGTTTGATAGTCAAACGGTTAAAAAGAGAAAGAAAGTGAAAAAACACAACCATGTTAGATTTTATGCATTAATCAATGCCAATGCAAATGAGGGGAAAATACAAGGGCAGTTATCTTAAATGAATTATTTAGATTTTACACCATGAACATAATCCAGTCAGCATTTTGTAAACGTCCTTTTCAACAAACGCTATAGATGCTGTCGACACTAGTGAGGTGAAACACAATCATATTTGATGAAAATAAAAGCACCACATGGTTTGAGTCTTGAATGTGAATTTAGGACTGGTTGCAAAATATGTCTAATAATATCCTCATCATGCCAAACATTACATAAATCTCCAGTTAATAAAGTCAAAATATCAGGGATCTAAAATAAAACAAAATAGTGTTATATTTAGCACTATGCAGCATGTTCTTGGCCAAGGGGATAACATTTCACCATTTTCTATACAAACTAATGAATGAAATCTAAGGCCTACTAGGACACACCACATACAGCATAACTGTTGAGAACCAATTCTCTTACGCATCATACAGAAGGATCACTCTCTGAAATTCAGATCACAAAGCTACAGAAGTCAAGCTTCAGAGATTGTTTATATAGTTGCTCCAGAAAAGCGCTCAAAACATTCATGCTTTTATACCCATAGCCTCACTGGCCTCCATGGTTGATGACTGGAGTGATAGGAGGGATTCGGATCAATGATAACACACGATGAGTACTAACAGCACTCCAGATGTACCCTGTGTCAAATCACATCATGTTATCAAGAAACCACTGCAGATATCTCG
The DNA here is from genome assembly GCF_905237075.1 of Dicentrarchus labrax. Classification (NCBI taxonomy): domain Eukaryota; kingdom Metazoa; phylum Chordata; class Actinopteri; family Moronidae; genus Dicentrarchus; species Dicentrarchus labrax. The sequence goes on from NW_026136711.1 coordinate 11,619,131, forward strand.
GGCATTCAGCAGAGACACCGAGAATTTGTAAGAGAGAAGCACTTGTAAAGTGTTGTTGCATTAACTTCACTGCAAAGCACAAAAGATGAACTAATTCAAAGTATGTGCACACCCATCAAGAGATTTAAGACATGCTGAAAGAAAGCTAGAAAAAAAAAAAAAAAACATTTCTGGTTTATCAGCTTTAAAGCAAATAAAAAGGCTTTCAAAGTGTAAAGGACATTTGTGTTTGCATCCCAAGGCGGCATAGCACTAGCAACTCATGGCAACAGGGGCCAACTGTAGAAATGCCCTTATACATTCATATGAACATGTATTATGACTCGTGACATGCTGGGAGTAAAACTGTACACTAGTCATTAGGAGTGGTTTGATCTGTACGGTGTCAGGATAAAATATGAGGTAGCTCATCCATTTGTACTTATCTCAGGTTGGGTCTGTTTAAATTTGAGACACCAAACATCTGTTCGGCTCTGGATCTTCCATTTCCACAAAACAGCTGCACATTCTGGCCAGGGACACATCATTGACATAGCCGTGCCCACTACTTCATCTTTATCCAAACTAAAAGAGCAAGTGGTGCCATGCAAAAAGAGCCATCACACAGAAAGATTGTCATTCTCAGCTTGTAATCAAAGATTTTAGGAAATCCCAGAAACCAGAAAAAGCTGTAAACCTTCAGTCCAGTGCTGATGATGTTGGGCAGAAGGCTTTTTCACATACATTTTGTGTGGACTGGAACAATGAAAGTGGTATCTTAACACTAGCGCCTGCATAGTTTATTCTCTTCCCAAAGCATCTCTTACAACATGGATACAAATTATGTTACAAAATGAAGACGTTTTTAATCAACAAATGTGTTAAAATATAATAAACAATAAAAACAATTTAATCTGTGCAATGTTTTATTCTACAGTTTATCCAGAGCTAAAAGCCATTGTTTTCAACAAAGACAAAAGTAAATCAACAAAAAAAACCTGGTAAAGAAACAAGTCCCTGGGTGAAGCTTCTGAAGCCACGATAGAGTGGATGGTTTTCAGTGAGAGGAGCCCCGTGTGATTTGTGAACCATGTCAGCTGGCCCACGAGCTACCTAAATGTGCCGAGTAGAGCCAGAAAGCACCGATCAACAATAGCCACCTAATAAAATAGACCCACGTACAGGTTAAATGAAAATGCAGTTCATTGAGAAGACCCCTGCAAAAACTCCAATATCACCCCCCCCCCCACAGGTCAGGCAGTGGAGTGGCATGGGAGCGTGTAGGTAGTGGGAGAGTGAGGCCGGGGACTCCTGGCAGCCCTGTGATGCACCACTGACCAGCATGTGTGGGTGACGGTGTAATCTGTGGCTAACCAAGTCCACGTGAAAAGAATCTTTTTTTCTTACATATAATTTGTTGAATCATACATATTTTTTTCATAGAATTTTGTATAGGTTATATAAAAGGCTCTATTTGAATTTCACCTAAAGCAAACAACCAATGCAGGTGTCATTTTGCAAGGTCCCTTTATTGTCCGTTCAACGATGTGGGCGATCTGGGGTGGGCATACAGGTTCCCCCACCCCCCCCTTACTTTGAAGAAGAGGACGGTAACTTGGTGAGAAGATGACAGCCAGGCAAATCACATCCCCTCACATCTGTGATAACGGCTTCCATGCGAAGGTACAGACAGCAAACGGGGGAGTCTTTACATCCACAACGCAGTCACAAAGCGCCTGGATGGCTCAGCTTAGAGGAGTCGTCACCAGCTTTAGGTGTCCATGCTCCATGTGACCCTCTGCCCTGCCCCTCCCCCCCAGCACACTGAGTGCACACACTGGTGGTCAATCCTCCAGCAGATCTCTGTCCAGATCCATGAAGGGCTCATCAATGTAGCTCGCTATGGCACACAGAGAAGTCCTGTCTGAGCCCAGCAGCACTGACACTGTCTCCTTCCAGTAGCTGAAGGGGATACAGGAGCTCTGAGGAGGGAAACCAGAGAGGATTTAGAACATCATAACAACACAACATCTACCCAATTAGCTAGCTAACCACAGTATGTGGTAATGCTAGTTGTCAAGTTAGCCTTCTTGTGTAAGGGATAGTGTCTGGGAATTGTACAAGCCTACATACAAACAAGAGAAATCAGCCTAGCTTAGCTGTATCCCCGGATGTCTATTGGATCAATACTAACTTACCTTTCAAGTTGATCATTTCAGCATGAAATAAGAGTCTTTCAAAAAGGGATGTGCCAACTTCTACAGCAGTAAAATAAAGGTATAAACAATAATGTAATGTTAGGGTTGTCTATATATTATACTAAAATATCAACCATGACTGCTATTTGGCCACTTGGGGGTAGCTGAAGGAGCAAATACACAACACTGACGTCACCTTATAAAAATTGTTATGGCTAACTTGTTTCCAAACAGTTTTAGAAGATAACATTGCTTATTGGTCAACACAGGTTAGTAGTGAGATAGGAATTTTTCTTTGAGCAATGAACCAAAATCCTTCCTTCAATGGAAAAGTTTCCTGGGTTCTTGAAATAATTCCTGCAGTTTAAAAAGGTGTTTTTATCTACAACAGTGTACATCTTTCCAAGCGTGCCAGAGGAAGTCTCATCTACACGGAACTACACACAACTCTACATTTTTAAAATAATCTGTCTCTTAGTATTTTTTTCATTTCAACCAATACTGAGGTCTAGACAAGTTCTGCAAGCTTGAGTGCAGTCCAATAATATGTGAGTCACTGTGAAGCTCAGAGCACTTTGTCTTTGTTTTCATAGCATGCATACATTCAGGGTTCAACTTGCCTGGGGCAAGTATAACGCTACATTGGGCTAGTAACTCTAGCAACTCACTTGCCTAATCATGCAAGTGGTATAAAAAAGAATGAAACAAATTGTTTTGTGATGACAGAAGTAGCTAAGGAGAGTTTCACATGCATAGACCAGTTGGGCACTCCTGAGAAGATGGCAGCGAGTAAAGGTTATGTAAATCTCCAACCATGTATTGCGCAGTTTGCCACAGGTTTGAGAGCAAGAGGGATAAAACTGGAAATGCTGAAGTGCCATAACAAGAGCCGACAGCGTCTTGTTCGCATGGCAGCTAATAAAACAATGTGTATTGGGGCAAGTCAAAATTGGGTTTGGGACAGTAGATTTCTGGCCCACAAGTGAATAAAAAAGCCTTAACATTGAATCCTGAACATGTGATTTCCCTGTTGGAATGTTTTGAATGAATTCTGAACACAACAGTAGACGCTGAGAGGGGACTCGCATATCATGCTGCAGACTTGCTGCTTGTGTGAGGCAGCTGTTGTAGACTGAAATGAAGATATTTACTGATGCTTCACTTGTGTACAGGAAAGAGAGCTACTCACATTCTCCAGACAGGTGCTGTCTTTGTCCTTGTTGAGGTAGTGGCGCTGCCAGAAGCGCAATAGGTTGTGGAAGTTGTTGAGCAGGCAGCCCGGGTACTTCTCAGCATACTCCTTCTCCCGCAGGGCATTGAGGTAGAAGGGCAGTTTAGCCTTTCTTCTGGCCAGCATCAAGATCACCAAACTGGTGTTTAAACAGCTCACATTCTCCTGCAGGAAAAAATAGAATAGAAGCAAGATTTGAGTGATCGACCAAACATTTTGCAACAAAATATGCACACACAATAAAAACAAATTAAAAAGGCCAACAGTGGCTGACATTTCTTTGAGTTTACATTAAAATAGTCCTTGATTTATCAAATGATTCCTTATTCTGGCACTCAGTTTCTCTCAATACACAGGACAAAGTAAAAATGAAACGAGACCTGTGTGAGTGTCTGTACGTTGATGATGTTGATCAGTCGGAAGAGGAAGGACAGCCTGTTCTCAACTCTGGCCATGTAGGACAGCAGGCAGCACTCAGAAAGTACCTCCACCACTTGGGAAAAAAATATACAATGCCAAAATCAATTATTCTTCTATGAAAAGCACTTCCATTTATTTGTGATCGTTTACTTGGGTTTTTCACACATAAATACTGTTTTCAAATTTATCCAGGACATGTTTTGTATTGATTGTTGTTAGTTTTCGTTGCTGAGTTCTGCTTTAAAAAGGTCCAATGTGTAACATTTAGGAGGATCTAGTAGCACAAACGGAATATAACACAAATAACTATGTTTTCATTAAGTGTATAATCACTTGAAAATAAGAATTGTTATGTTTTTATTACCTTAGAATTAGCCTTTTATATTTACAGACACCGCAGGTTGGAGGTCGCCACGTTGAAGCACCATGTTTCTATAGTAGCCCAGAACTGACAAACCAAACACTGGCTCTTGATAGGACCGTTCACAATGTGTGTATGGCAGCCACAGTAGTTTTCCCTTTGTGCTTGAAAGGGAGTTGCAATCTTTAACTACATCGCTGGATGCCACTAAATCTTACTCACTAGTTAAATGTTCTCTAATGAAGAGTCTACATGTGTAAACTTTTCAATCCCGGTTTACCTTTGACATCTTCAGTCTGGCTCTCAAAGCGGTCCAATGAAAGGACGATGCAGCGCACCAGCATGTTAGAGTCCACCAGAGAACTGTTGATCTGCGTCAGGAAGGTCTGAAACTATAGAAGACAAATCAAAGTACACCATTAGACACACTTGTTGAGAAATGGTTGTAATGTTTGTAAGCCAGTAGTATTATTATACCTTCTCTGGAGTGTTAACATATTTGTTGAATCTTTTGAAGGCATCAATGTTAAACTTCATAAGCTCTCCAAGCAGATCAAAGTAGCTCTGTAGGACATCTCGAGATGTACAACCACTGTCTATGATGCAGAAGAGGATGTGCTGTCGTGGGATGGAGGCAGAACGTGAGCAGCCATTCATTCACAGAAAATCAAGGACATATCTGTGCAATGTAAATTGTCTTCATGGAGTTTTACCTCTAGTAGTCCTCTCTTCAGTAGGAACATTTGGTCTGCATAGGAGGTGGCTCCTCTGAGAAAACTTTCCACTGCCCTCGCCTGCCAGAATCTTCATACAGAAACAGAAAGCTTCAGCAAAGCTATTGCAAGCAGAACTACAGAGACAAATCTTGAAAAATCATTTTAAAAGAAGACAGCCTGGTGCTCCAATATGGGCATGTTTGACTCTTCCAAGAAGGCTGTCTAAAATAATAACAACTTTATCTCCTGTATTTTGATCTTAGCCCTGCATGATACTGACCTGAAGGACGAATCTGGAGGCTCCCTCTTCATGACGGTGAGGATTCGCGTGAGGAGACCCTTCTTCCCATCACACACTAAGCTTCGGTCTGTGTTTACCAGAGCTTCCACCTCAGGGATGTTAGCCTTCATGGATATGGCACTCAGTTCGTTTAGCTCCTGGCTATTCAGCAGAAGATATTTGTTCCTGAAAGGCAAGCAAAACATTTCAAAACAACATATCTTAGAAGGAGAGGTCAGATGCAAGGAAACTGAATTAAGGGTCTCTTACTCATGGTGATCACTGAAACTCTGAAGTAGTCGCAGGAACTGGATTTTGAAGGATATTTCCTGCACAATAACAAAGAGTATTAATGGTTATGTTAAACTTTAAAATGTTTCATTCTATTGACCCACTTTACTAAGAGTGTTGGGTTAAAAGTTCATACTGGACTACAGTCGCAGTTCTCATTCTGGCCATGCACCACATGATTTGAAGCAGTGTATTTCCTCCAGATCAGCTTCTCAAACAGGTTATTGAGCCCTGGGATGAGGCGGAACTCAGCCAGCATCTTGTGGACCTGTGCAGGGACACAATACAGGGGTCAGTTCTGGGTTTAAATCTGCTCTGACCCAATATTTCAGCTTAAAGCTCAAGCAG